>NC_090948.1:10282500-10922500 GCF_040807025.1 Struthio camelus
GCCAACATGAATTTCTAGCACCTGCTTTCCAAAAGTCAATATACAATGGTAACTATTTTAATTATGAAAAGGCTCTCTTACAAGGTTATGTTAAAGAAACTAAATGAAAATGACCTTGAAAGAAAGCTTAACAAAGTCTTTGAACACATACTGTAACCAAGTCCACCACGAACGAGCTATCCCAACTGCAACTGAGCACGACCAATAGCACTATTTCAAACAGCACTCTTAAATAATTAATTTGGGGTGCAATTAAGTATGTCACAAACCACAGTCAGCAACCTGAACTCAGTGGTAGGCTGACACCTTCACACACTTGTCCCTCTCAAAACGTAGCAGACCGCCAAAAGCCTCGCCAGGCCCCAGGCTGAGCCCTGGGAGCCTGTTTTCTCCTTGCCCTCCGCCTTCCAGCAAAGGCCTGGCAGCCCCCGCTGCGGCACAAGCAGGCAGCGAGCCCACCAGGGAGCGGGCAGCGCCCGCCGCGGCCCCCCAAACCCTCTCCCTCGGCGCGGCGCGACCCTCGCCCCTGCACCGCCACCCCGGCGCCGCGCCGCCCCTCGCCGGCCAAGGGCGGGCTCCCAAGGGCGGCACGGCGAGAGGCCGGACCGGGCCGGCCCCCCGCTCGACGACAGACGACGCCCGGAGAGGAAGCGCCAGCGAACCGAGGTGAGGCGGGGCCGCCCCGGAGCGGGCCGCGGGGCTCAGAGGCGGCGCGGCCGCACCTTCCCGCCGCGAGGCCACAGCGCCGAGCGCGGGCCCGGCCCCTAACGCCCGCCAACGGCCGCTGCGCGCGGGGCGGGGCCCTCGGAGCCGGTCGCGGCCGGTCGCGGCCGGTCAGGCGGGCACGGCGCGGCTCGTCGGCCCGCTTTGCGGCTTGCCGTGACCGCAGCGTCTGCCTGTGCCAGCGCAGTGCACGTGCCTGTCTTCCCAAAGAGCCTCGTGCGTCGTTTGCTTTACAATAAAACACTTAGGATGTTATGTTTCCGAATAAAAGTGTCGGGTATAGGGCTAAGGACGGCTCGAAGACGAGGCAGGTGGCAGTAGTGAGCGTGGAGGCAGGGCTGGGCCTGTGTTGCAGCTGGGTGAATACCGTTCAGAGAAACTACTCGAATTTGTGTAGACCTGGCCCGGGGAGCAGCCGTGGCGGGGAGTTACCCGCCGCCGCTACCTCCTCGTTGCGTCTGACAGCGCCTTCAATGCCCTGAAGGGAGCAGAAAGAGCAAATAGTTGGCACCTGCTTGTGTTTGCTGCTCTGGTTATGTCATCTGTCCGTGCGCGCCCTTAAACCGCCACGTGGCTGTCAGAGCCCTGACTAAAAAACGTGTTAGTCACAAACCACGTTACGTAGGGCGTGTTGGCAAGACGCTTTTTTTTACGCTCAAAAGCACTAGCGGCTTTTTTTCACTCTGGCCTTCCACAGAATTCTGTGAGAAAACAGTGAAATATCCCTGGTTGTACCACTAATCCCATGCGTCTTCAGAGAACCACGCAGTGTGCCGCTTTTACCGCTACAGAGAGATCCAAGTAACTACAGAGCCGCAGAGGGCAGTGTGTACCACTGTCTTCTCCAGCTCTACCTTTCGGACGAGCTTGCCGGTTACATTCGCAGCTCCGAGTACGTCTGACCTACCCCGGGCTTCCTCACCGGCGCCGCCAGCGCGTCGCAGGGACAAGCATACCCGCCGCTGGGGCCAAATGTTACCAGGTCAGCAGCAAGCAAGGTGTCTCGATGACCGTGTGTAAATCTGCTTTATGTATTTTCACCCATAAAATTAAAATCCTCCCAGGGCGTCAGTTAGACGACCTTGTTTCATACAAATTCAGAAGGTAGCCTGCAAGAACTATTTGCAAGAACTAGGAAATTTGATACACGAAATCACTGCATTTTTATTTAAAAAAATGAATTTTGCCCTGCAGCCTAGGAAATACTTGCTTTGTCTCCTATTTCCAACCCATTCTCGTTCTTCTTTCATCTGCCATTTCTCCTCTTTCTTCTCTATACAAGGCATTTTCCCCTTTTCCTCTTTTAAATTTTGTTTTTCGTGCCTGTATCCACACTGAAAACATGTCACATCTTCAACACTGCTGCAGTTATGCACCACTTCTGCTTAGACACGCTTTCAGGTGTTTCCAGTGTCGTGCCGTTAAACTTCCAGTGAAAATGGATGAATCCGGTCTATTTTAGTGCTTATACTGTTGTACTCGTTATTGAAGTGTGTAGAGTGGTGGATTTTATTCTTAATACGGTTTTGTGGGGCAGGGAAGAGTTATCCTCGTTCACAGAGAAGAGATTGAAGGACAGCTTATTTTGCCTTAGAGTCAGCTGGAATCAGGCTGAGACGGCTTTTTGGTCTGAATCTTCTGAGTGCAGGGTTCTGTCCCGTAAACTATTGTTCCCTAATATACTACTCAATAGAAAAGAGCTTGCTAAGTTTTTTCTAGGTGCCTTTGATAAGACCTACCAAGGTCAGAGGAAAGACTCTTCTTGGCGCCAATAGACTTTTAGTCCGCAGCTGCAATCTGAGTAGCAATAAAAGCTGGCTATTGTAGGCTGCTCTGAGAACAGGAAGATAAAACAGGTAAGAGTAGGTGGGGTTTCAGGAAATCCATGTGCCAAATTGCCCGTAGTTTCATACCGCAGGAGGCATAATTGCACACTGGAGGTCAGAGGGAGACAGGGCGATTCATAGTCACGCAGCCTCTGTTTACCTCCCTACACCGTGTTCCTCGATCCCCAAGACTGGGCCGAAAATCTTAGTGCCTAAGAGGCACTGGGTGAGACATTAAGAAATGCTTCTCTCATTCAAGCCTCTGCAGAAAAACTTAAGACAATCTTTGTGACTTAAAACATCCGGATGTTTTCAGAGCGTTTAGCTGGCTAACCTGTTCCATCCCTGAGGGTTGCCTGCGTGAAAACAATACGGCCAGTCTGAACAGTCTTTTGAAATGACACTGACGCTATAAACTAAACTGGAAGTATCTGAGAGGATGCAATGAAAAGGAAAATCAAGTATCTGTGGGGACACAGAACTTTGTCACTCTGTAAACAGGCATGAATTTTTTTTGCAGTTAAATATTTGCAAATGATTGACCCAGGACAAGTGTTCTTTTTTGTTGTTTTTGTTTCTTAAATGCTATTCAGTCGTAGGGGACTTTCCATAGCTCAGCATACCGGAACCAGTAGTACCCGTCCAGTTCCATTACCGTTACTGGACCAGGAAATGACACCAGAAGAAACTAATTCTAAAAGAAAAATAGAAGGTCTGGCTGTAGCGCTGAAAAAGGATAAATGTGAAAGAGTGCCAGAGGTTACTGCAGAGAGTGCTCTTAGCATGGAGGATGATCAGGAACAAAATCAGAGTAGCTGCAGGAGTTCGATGGGGCTTCTCTGCTGTTTCTAGTCAGTGCTTTGGGCTTGCCTGCATGCAGGTTTTGTAATACTCTGCCGGTGTATCATTAGTTCTAATTTGTAGGATCTAAGAGCCTAGGAACTAGTGACACCACATGCTGGACAAAGGACAGTCCAAACTACATGTGATGACAATAGTTTTTTCCAGGTGTAACTCATTCGTGGCACTGGTATAATTAGTGTCACGCTAAGGATTTAACTATAAAGTGCGTAAATTAGACATGACTGTGGTGGCAAGGCTGTAGCACCGGGAATGCAGCTACAACCGTGCAGCAGGAGGCTGCAAAGTGATGCTGTCCCTCCCTGACACCAGGAGGGAGGACATGGTTCCTTGGGCTTTGTTGGTGGTGCTCCCCGAAGTCCCCCTGGTATACCGTGCCTGCTGAGAATAAAATAGTTAGCCAATGAAAATAATTCTTAACGAAGAAAATAACAGCCCTTTATATAATGTTTCCCTGATGTGGAATGCAGGAACGAAGTCGGGCTGCAGTAGTCACATCAGTAGAAGACGAGCCTTCGGAGGACGCGGCGGCTGGGAGTCGGGCGGCCCGGATTCTGCTCCCAGCCTCCCCTTGGCTGTGCCAGCTGTGGCACCCGCAGCGCCTACACTCCCAGAGGAGTGCGGGGTGTTCAGCACGTCTACTCTTCCAGCCACCTCTGTTTGTTTGTCTCTTAAACTGGAGATACTAACACTTATTAGTTGAAGGACAGTGCGTAGAGGTGGGGGGTAGAGATAAGCAATTTGATCATTTTCAGAAAGCAGCGCCATGCAACACTAACTTGCTAGTTGTCATGCAGCCCAAGGTCAGTTTTGATGCCTGGAAATTTTTTCACCAAAAAATTACACTAAAAGCAATTTTGTCCCATCAGAATAAGTAATGAAGCACTGACAGACAGAAGTTGGATTATAAATATTCACATCACGGGGTTTACTCTTACACGACGTTTGAGTGCAGAGGCTTTTGACTCGGTGTGTAGGGGTTGGTTCTGGAAAAGTAGATGCCATTTTCTTAGGAAGAAGAAACCTTTATTATTCATTGCTTGCGCACTGACCTTGCAAAAAGGGAGGTATCTGTGTGACCACGTGTTTAAATTTGTGTTTGGGGAGCGGGGGGGGAATTCTTCCTGTGTGGTTGCTTCTCAGGGCTGCAGTCTTATGTAGTACAATAAAAACACTGGACACAAGAGAGCACTTGCCCCGGGAAATTGTAATCTATGTTTAAATAGTAATAAGAAAAAAAACCCTCCCAATTTAGGTAATATTTGTACACATGCTCAAAATTATCCAAGGTGTAAAAACAGCAATTTTGGTTTTTGGAACTGTTAGCACATTGAGTTAACGTCTTGTTCAGTTTCCCTAAATCTGTCACTTGTTAACACACTTCTAGGCAGCAAGTTTCTTAATAGGATGACAGCAGTAAAAGGAACAGAGAAAAGGTGGCAGGAATCGGTGGGAAGGATGAGCCCTGAAAAAAAAGCGTGCTCATCCAGCCACTGGAAAGTTACAGGGCCTGGCCTGAGGGGTGGTTTCCCCGGTCCCCCAAGACAGGGATGTAACCAACCGAATGTATTCTGGGTTTGGCTCTACCGCCTCTTTGACCGCATGGGCCTTCACAGTCTTACAGGGGTCCCCTGCACGGGAGTCCCTGCTCGGGAGGTGCCTGCTGAGGGGGGGGCTGTGCAGGGGGGACCCTGCATGGGGGTCCCTGCTCAGGGGGTGCCGTGCAGGGGGGTGCCTGCTCGGGGTTCTCTGCTCGTGGGGTCCCTGCATGGGGGTCCCTGCTCAGGGGGGGGCTGTTCAGGGGGGACCCTGCATGGGGGGGTCCCTGTATAGGGGTCCCTGCTCAGGGGACCCTGCATGGGGGTCCCTGCTCGGGGGGGTCCCTGCATGGGGGTCCCTGCACGGCAGTCCCTGCTCGGGGGGGGGCTGTTCAGGGGGGTCCCTGCATGGGGGTCCCTGTATAGGGGTCCCTGCTCAGGGGACCCTGCATGGGGGTCCCTGCTCAGGAAGTCCCTGCTCAGGGAACACTGCACGGGGGTCCCTGCTCGGGGGGGTCCCTGCATAGGGGTCCCTGCACGGCAGTCCCTGCTCGGGGGGGGGCTGTTCAGGGGGGTCCCTGCATGGGGGTCCCTGCACATGGGGACCCCGCATGGGGGTCCCTGCTCGGGAAGTCCCTGCTCAGGGAACACTGCACGGGGGTCCCTGCTCGGGGGGGGTCCCTGCATGGGGGTCCCTGCTCGGGGGGGGGGGGGCCGTGCACGGGGGTCCCCGCCCGCCCTATGCGCCCTCACGGCCTCTCGCGGCGCAGCTCCGCGCGCCGCTGGCCCCGCCCACTGCGGGCAGCGCGCCGGGCTGGCCCCGCCCCCTCCCCGCCCCTCCCCGCCCCCCGCGGCCGGGCTGGAGCACCGCCCGCTGCCGCCATCTTTGTTGATGTGTCAGCTCGCTGGGGCTGCTGCAGCCGGCGGCGCGCGCTGTCGCCATGGGGGAGCTGCCGCCCTCCTAGCGAGCGGGTGAGGCGGCCCGGGCGCGGTGGGCGGGTGACCGGTCGGTCGGTGCCCTTCAGCCCTGCGGGCTCCGCGGGCCCGGAGTCAGGGGGGGCAGGGGACGGCGTCGGCGTGGCCCGTGAGCCGCCTCGGCCGCCTGCCGCGGCGATGAGCGCCGAGGGGGCCGGGCTGCGCGGCGGGGGGGGGAGGGCGGCTGTGCGCGCAGCCCCCGCCCGGGCCGCGTGTCGGCGCGGGCGGCGCTGCGGGGGAGTGCGCGGCGCCGGGGGGCGGCCCCGCCGCGGCCGGGCAGCGGGGGGGGGGGGGGTCCGGCGCCGCCGGGGGAGCGAGGCGAAGGGCGGGGGGGTGGGTAGCGTCGTGCCCCAGCAGCGTCCTGCGGGCCGGGACCTCCCCGGCGGCCAGTCCGAGCTCTCTCTTGGCTGCTGCTCCCTTTGTTTCTTGACAACTGTCTTCTCCGCGCAGTTACTAACGAGGTTGACCCGCTTGTTTTGGTGCGTGTTGCTTTCACTGTGTGGTGAAGTAATTGAATGACAAAAAAACGAGCAGCTGGTACACCGTGCTCAGTATGGAGGTTATTTTTCAAAGCCCGCAGTGGTGTTGCGGTAGAGTAGGTGTCCTTGTTTTTGCAGACTCGAGTTGTAAAAGCTGCTTGTTGCCCTTACAGGTGTAAAAGCAGACAGTTTTATTAGTCTTCAGTAAGTTGCTTATAACGTAGGCATGCAGATTTTGGCTCTTGTCCTGGAAAATATTCTGCACAGGTGGGCCTGATCTTCTGCGTACTGCCAGTGAGACTCTGTGCAGACCAGGAGAGGGTCTCTTGGAGGACTGAGAGCTGTGTGCAAGATCAGGAATATGGTAGTCATGGTTTTCTGTTAATTGGCTTGCTTTATCTTGTAAAATTGCCCTTCAGAAGTTAAAATATGACAAACAATATTACTAATAAACACACGTGACCAGAGCCCTGTTGTATTTTTCTGTATAAAGAAGTCATTGAAACAGCATGAAGAACAGCTGCGTTTTTATATCAGAAAGGAAATGTAATCCCTCTAGTTACTGGTTGCTATGAATGCTTATGTTATTGTTGCCTTTAGGAGGAGATTAGGCTCTAAAAGTTTGAGAGACAGAAGTTCTGAAGCTGTTTCAAGAGACACTTAATTTGAAATATCATCCTTTTTATAACAGTAAAGCAGACCTTTTGAGGCCTTTTCCTCTTCTTCTGAAATTCTCCAGTCGTCCTTGCATGGCTTCAAAGCCTTAACTTTAAAACAAAATTTTCTTTGATGTTTTAAAAGACTAATTTGATTAGAGGTTTTTGACAGATATTTATTAGTATAGCAAGATTCACTATTTGAAAGTGTTGAGAAAGGGACTCAAAAACCAAATACAGAGAATGAAAACCCTTAAATACCACGCGTCATTTGAAGTTCACTGTAGAAGGGTCCTTTGCTAGTATACGTTTTTCTTCTGAGACGTAAACTCTAACCTTGGGACTAGTATGACTGAAGAGTAACGCTCTCAAAATACCTAGTGACTTGTGTTATGATTGGACCAAATCCATTCCTGCTCATTAAGCCCTAACTGTTAAACTTTATTTTGGAGTTGTGCTATTACACGGCTCCATGATATGGAGTTAATAGGATCATACGGTTAAGCACTTGTATGAGATCAGTAGAAAACCTACTGATGCCTTGAAGAAAATTATACAGTACTGCTCAACTATTTAACTTGTGACATAAGCAAAGAAAATCAAAGGTAAAGAATGAGTAAACCTTGTCTTGTAAAGCACTTGACTCACGTTAAAAGAACTGATAGTAATGTTGAGCTTTGCACCTTGGCATTGACATGGAGCAGTGTGCGATCAGTGTTTACGTAAAGTAAGATTAAAAATGAGCTTAAGTATTAGTGAGCTTACGTATTAAACTGCTAAAAGCAAGGAACTCTAGAGATATTCGCTGTGTACACCCACCCCTTCTTTCTGTTCTTCTCTAGCATTTGCATCAAAGCAAGCCTTTGTGTGAGCTCAATCAGGGAGCTATGTCAGGTTTTGCCTGGACTGGGGAACTTGGCGTCCCAGTACACGGCCAGCTTTGCTGCTCGTGCTCTGAACAAAATTTGTCCTGTCTGTGCTGTAGTCCGCTAGCTTTTCTCTATAGGTGAGACCACATTGTCTGTGCTGTAGTCCGCTAGCTTTTCTCTATAGGTGAGACCACATTGTGTTACATCTACTTTCTTAGCACTACTGGGCGATATCCCAATGGCCCATATATCTTTTATCATATATCTTTTTTTTGAGCCATATCTCGCGTTTAGTTTAGGTCAAAAGTGAGTTAATACTGGAAAAGCTGAACTCAAGTGGTTTTATATTTGTTTCCTACATGTACAATAGGTAAATAGAGGAAGGATATAAGTGTATTACACCTCATGGTCATCATCTGTTATGGTCAACACTGTGTATTTGATACACGTTCATCTCTTCTGAAGCTGTTGTTTTTCCTACTTTTTTACGGGTATTGTGATGCTTTTCAGAAGCCTGATTCATCCCTTTATTGTGTTTCATCGCTTCTAATTTAACTTGAATGGCTTGCTGCTGTGATTGTCTTTGCGTGTGGAGATGTAACTAACTATTTCAAGCAGCTCTTTTGACCTGGTGTTCAAATGTCTCGTTCTAGATTATGTAAAGTGTTTGACTTTGTGGACCTTTCTCTCACAGAGCCTTTTGATTTGACTGAAACTTCTGCTCTATCCTGCTGCACAGCTGCTATGCAGTAAGCTGTTTTTCATATCTTGTCATATAGAACAGAATTTCTGTAGCTGCTTCCTCATTTTATTTATAAATCTCAGTTGAAAACACAAATTCTCGCTAGGACTCGAATTCCCTCTCTTGCTGTTGTTTTTATCTGGTGGTGTAATACTTAGTTTGGGAAAGTCATCTTAGGTGGACTTTTTGTGATATTTATCATACAGATACAATGGGTACTGACTTGGAAACATGAAAATTTGTTTTCCTAGTCAGTGTGATGAACAGTAGCTGAAGAACAGTAGCTTTCTTGCTCTAGAAAGATAGTTTAAAAAAAAAAATCCAACAATTGAAGTACAAAGATGAATTTGGTTCTGTTCGGTTTGGTTTAGGTGAAGGTATGAATGAAGATTAAGATCACCCTACAGCTGTATGCTAATACAAAATGTAAGGTTTCTCTTATGTTTTATTGCTAGTTTTATTGTCATGCGAAAATTTTAGCAAGAGTTCCGGAGCAAGGACAGGTTGGCAGTGATTTGGAAATTACTCATATAATTAAATGATTATTGTGTGATAAAAATGTGAAAAGTTCTTGACGGGATACATCCTGGCTTTTACAATGAATAGCACAATTATGCAAAGAAATACAGTGTTGTCGTATCCCCAAATCAATTATTTCTTTAGCAGTCTTGTTGAACTCATTTTACATATGATAGTGTAAGCTGTTTTACAGCTTCATTACTTCTTACCCAAGTGTAACAGATTGAAAATTAAAGCAGAATTAAAATTAAGTGGTTGTTTCTGTGAATCTGCAGTTGTATGATTGTTAATAATTTAATGTCTCTGCCTTACAATAACCCGTTTAAAGATGATAGGATGTGTTATTTTACTGTGATGAATCTAAGATTGTTTCTAATAGGTGATTTGGTAGCATGGTATTGAAAGGAGAGGAATGGCCCTTTGTAGAACAGGCTGTCTTGCTAGCAAATGCTTTAGCATTTGTGGAGCTCTTCTGCGTATAAGTTCTTCGAATCTTACTTTGATTGCTGGTTACTTCATATTCTTGGGACTTGTCAAGAAAATTCTAAAACTTACTGTGATCCGTTTCAGTATTCTTCGGCCAAAATTAATCCTCACTAACTATTTCAGATAAAATCCTTTCCGAGTGTTTAATGTTATACTGGATTATCTTGTGCCTCATGAATTAGTTCTTGAATTTGCAGATGAAGTCTTTGACTTGTACTGTGGCTTTTTGTTGCCCAGGAACTTGCAAGAGGCAAGTGATTCTCCAGCTGAGCTGTTCAAATGGTGCTGATACAGCTTTTGTTTTTGTAGAGTAGTCTGGTGATCGTCAGAGCCTCATGGAGAAAAGCCTTTTAACTACTGACACTTCAGCGATATGCCTACGCTACATAGACGTAGGAGTCAAAATGTAAGATAATATCAAAAATCTCTTTACCAGAGCCAGAGACTGGAAGCCTACCTTCCAGTTCCCCAGAGCTAGAATTGTCTCTCTCAGGTTTACTGTTGTTGCGTTTTTTTATTATTTTTTTAATTAGATCAGACTGGAAAGGTCACACAGCTAAGTTGATAGTATTTCTACCTTTGGATGTGATGTATATCAAGGAACAGATCTTGATTTTTGGAGAGCTATCAGAAAACTGGAATAATGAAAACAGAGGAAATAGCTTCTGAAACCTGTGTAGACCAGCTACAATTTCAGGTGCTTCAGCGCTGTCTTTGATATGCGGAGAATTGCAGGTGGAAGTTTACTGCAGCCATCATAAAAATATTAAGTCCTGTTTCTAAATGAGGTATAGAGTTCTGTTCATTCAGCGCTTGGCTTATGCAGAGATTAAAAATACAGTTTTCTAAATGTGTAGCCATCTGCTTTCCTAAATTCAGCTTTACCAGAAACTGAATGATTCATAAATGTCTGCACCTGGCACCTTATTCAGTATCAAAATGTGGCTGTTCTTTCCTCATTGGCTCCCACAATGTTGGGGTCTACTGGCGAAGAATCTGTCAAAGTAGTAGATCAAATGAGCATTTTTGACTGAACTGGCGAGGAGGACAAAGAGGAGCATGAGATGTTTGTAAAATCAGTTGGAAACTCATAAAACCCTTTTCTAGCTCTCTTCATAGGAAGCTGTCAAAAAATGAAAGGAAAGGCATTATCCCTTCTCCCAGTTACTAACAGAGCAAGCTGTACACTCAACTTGAAACGTGTAATGAAGGAGGTAAACTAAAAGAAGTGAAACAATTTGTCATGATTTCAGAACTAGGAACCAAAATGGAAGGTTAGTGGGTATTGCATGGCATTTTGAAGGGATTATTGCTTAAGGTGTTCACTTATGTTTTATCATGAATTTCCAGGAGTTTACCTTGAGAAGGTGCCATCTTGAAAAGGAACATAGAAATGCACTGCTGTTACTTCTTAAGTTATCGATCAGTGCAGAGTTTGAGAAAGGATCAGGAAAGAAGGTCCTCAGGTTACAATGTGAAGAGAACTATCTGAAGCAATTTCACTATTCTGCAGGTAGGTTTTCTTTTTCCTGTAAACAGAATGACTTTGTGAAGGGCTATGCAGTGTTTCCCTGATTAGTTTGCAATACAGACCATGGTAGCAATGTGTGAGTAAAATGCCTAGGTGATGCCCACGTGGGAGAGGTAGGGCCCTCTGGGAACTTTTGCTACTTGCATCAGTGTTGCCAAATTTTTCTGCTGGCCTTGTCTGGCCATGATACTTAGGATCCTAGAAGCACTTCATCCCTTGCTTCCTTGTCCCCCACCTACTTTCTGAAAAGTGCTGTATCCGTATATCAGCTTTTGGTCATTTTAAGACTTCAGTGTGTTGCTGAAAGCATGTAGAGATTTGAATGTTCTCCTGTGACAGATACGAAATGGAAGGGAAAAGAGGATGGCATTGTAAATTTGCAGTGCGCAGTTACAATGCGCTTCTTGTTAGCAAAAGCTGTACTCTTTCAGAAGGTTATGTTCCTCGGAGCTACTTGTCTCAATTCTTCACTTTTTTTTTTTTTTTTTTTAAAGTTCACCCTGGTTTCAACAAGTCTTCACAGGCATTTTCAAATGAAGTGTTCTTGTAGTGAAGTTGAATAGAGGAGTTCGTTAAGTGGTTTGATGTAGGCTTTTGCTTGGAATTTTTTTTATCTCTAATTTTGTTTCTAGACTTCTATCTGTAGAAGCTATTCATTGCTGGCTTATGTTCGGACGTCTGTACACTTAACGTCATGTCTAACAATATATTTAGGAGAGTGATCCTAAAACCACAGTTGAAAATTCTTATTTTGCTATTACATGAGAAAATGAATTCTCATAACCTAATTTATCATGAATATATATTTGTATTCAAAACACAATTTAAATTAGAAGAGCTTTTAAAATAAGTGACATGTCTTACAGCTGTTAATTGGTTTTCATTTCTGCAGATAATTGCTGTGCTTTTAATCTAGTAACTAAATATTAATGTCTAATCACATACTTTCTTACTCCGTTATTTTATTTAGCTTAATAAATCTTGGATGCAGAAACAGTCAAATTAGTGTGCAAATATGATGTCACTGGTGCTTCTGGAATTTCTATTTTCACTTCACTGTAAAAATAACATTATATACAAGTACCTAATTATCAGTATGATGATAACTTATTATGGTAGAGTATGATAATTAGGATTTTTAATGCCAAAAATCAAGCTAACAGGATGTATTATAGTTGGTACTCAGTCTGCAAGAGTGAAAGCCAGTCTTAGATAAGGACAAAAGTTGCTTGACTTGTCCACTTACCAAGACCAGTTTAGTAGAACAAGTTAAGACCTTTGTTACATACTGATAGCCTGCAGAAGTTAGTCTAGTCTGCAATCAGTTATAAGTGGTTAGTTTTTAAACACTGATGATTTAATTTTTAAGTGGTTTTAAACTGTGAGACAAATAATATGCAGAGAATGGAATGTAAATGGAAACATCCAAATAAATCCCAGTAGCCTGAACACTCTACTCATCTGCAGGTTTTACCTTTTTAAAAGTAATAGTTCTGCAAGCATTTCTTGGTGTTCTTTACTTTATATTAATGAGTAGCCCTTTTAGGTAGGGGATTGAGGCCTGGGCTTAACAAAGGCTCAAAATAACCAGTACTGAAGGAAATGAAGTAATTTTTTATCCTTTTTTTAGCCTTTAACAGGTCCACATATCAAGATTTTTCCATTTTTACTATGTTTTATCAGATGCTTAAGCATAAAGAGCTTAAATGAATTATTGTCATAATATTTGCATTTTCATCGTTCAGTTGGCGGTAAATAGAGGAAGTTTTTATTCTGTTCTAAAGAATCCTAATGAAAAAAATAAAAAATTCCACCTGTTTCCCGAGATCATTTTCCTTGATATGTATCAAGGAAAAAAAAAGTTAATGGCCTGCCCACTTAACTGTATCTGCAGGCTGTCATCTTCCTGCTTTGATTCTGGTGGGTTTTAGTATCAGCAGTTTAGACGATTAGCACGTCTAAGTTAGGTAGTATGAGAAATTGTTGCACTGTTGCCTGTACTAGCCTTCAGTGTTTTGTGTCTTCTGGGTGGAGGCTGGAGTTGAACTCCTTCCCCAAATATTACTACTGTAATGCTTAAAATGGACATAAACTGCGCTGAGGCCACTTTGAATTTAATTTCTGCGTATACCACCAGATAATGGAGAAAAAATACGCATGCTCCTTTCTTATTGGAAGAAAACATCTCTTATGAGCAAAACAGTTTTTGTGTAAAAATAACTAAAATTTTGACGCTGAAGGACTGGACTCAACTATATTCCAATGTCTGTATGCAGGAAAGGTTTCTTGTTTGTGCACAGCGCCCAGGGCCCTTTATGGATCTAAAGGAAGCATGACTGAACTCTAAGTTAGTGTTCCTCATTGTCCTCTAATCATGTAACCGGTTTTTCAATCCCTGCAATTCTCTGTACTTTACTTTGTACTATTACATTGTGAAAAAACATGGTCAGCTGTCTCCTTAGCATAAGAACATGGTCAAGAACTTAGGGAAGATGTGTGCCCAGAGTAGAATGTCAAACCCACTGTGAATTATAAAACCAGAATAGGAGGAGGGCTGGTCAAACCAGTTGTGCCTGTATTAGAGTCCTGTCACAGCAACAAAGAAGTGTTATAACCTAGCGACAGGAGGTTTTCCACGTGCCACACCAGGCATGTGACAATCTCAGAAGATGGCTGGTTATTCATGGTATGCAGATGGACAAGCTTAGGCTAATCTGGCAGTGATAACTTGAGAAGTTCCTACCCTGGGCCATTTGAGTTGCCTTAGTTGTGATTACATCCTCCCGTAGCATAGGCAACAGAAGGGAACACGTACCAAGGAACCTGTGGTAGACTTTGTGTGGAAGTGACTGAGGTGCAAGGTACTCTTACCATACTGTTGGGATGATGATTAACTCTGAGGATGATTAACTTAGAGGAAAGTAAACAAATTTTGTTACGTAGAGCAGCTGATAGCTTCAATCACGATTTGTCTTTTTTATGATTGCATTTTACATCTGCTGAAGGCATGATAAAGGACACTGAGCTATTTTGCTTTCTTGATGCAGTATTTTGTAGGAGAATGGTACCAGTAACTGATACTTGCTTGATTTTCGGGAGACTTATATCCATCCTTTATTATCCTACCCATCTTTATAAAACTTGGAAAAATGTGAAGCTGCTTTGAAATATGTCTGGTGTCTGCATACTATTTGGGGCCTGCTGTATTTGTGTGTTTGATGTTGTGAAGCAGACACTCTACTATTAGCATGTTTCATTTCAAATAGCAACTGCTAGTTTGGTGGCGTTGATCTTCTTAAGCTACTTTGGCACAAAAAACGTCTCTTCTAGTACCAAAGCAGGAGCCTTTTCTTTATTCTTGTTGCTGCAGTTTCTGTCTCTTTTATGAAGAAGCTATCTGCTATACTTGGTTGCTCAAAGTAAATGCGACAAACTTTGAGTATGCAGGAGACGAATATCAAGATGAACTTGCATGGATAGTCATTCCACGTAATTTTTTTGGCTAGATATTTCTGATATGAAGGTCAATTGTCACCTTCAGTTAGGAGAAATTGTCTATGTCTAGTTAAAGTTAGTAATTAGAATATGAAAATTAGTACTGTCCAGCAGCAGCAGGGAAAAACCCCATCTGCTTAGGGCATGAGTAGATTCAAATTTGGGGCAGACATTTAAAATCCAATATTTTGCAGTCAGGGAAGGCTAGGAACATTCTTAATATGGTAAACTGTATTCTGGGTACCGTTTGAATTTGTGGCAAGTCTACAGGGAACACTGAATCCTCTTAATTTTTTTTTTTTTTTTTTTGCTTTAATAGATTTGTTCAGTCACTGTGGAAATTTCCATGTTTGGTGTGAAACCTAGGCTCTTTGTTTCAATTGGTATTAAGTGTAGGATATTCTGGGTATAGAGGTGGTAGCATTTTATTCTGTTGATGGTAACTTGAGTTATGCAAGTAGTTTTATTTCTACTTGCAAATAAATTAATATTATGCTTTGTAAATAATACTATGACATAGTATGAGAAGGAAATAACCAGAAAAATGAAAACTTAGACAATACATTGGAAGGATACCAGTAGGGCTATATTTTTTTTTTTACCTGCTGCTTTCAAATGAAGAGACATACCATCCCGTATGCTTCTGACTGTGCTAGAGCTCTTCGATATGGTAACCAACATTGATTAAGAAGTTCACGTATCTGATTTTACCAAATTTTTTCTCGTGAGAGGGGTGGACTCCACCCGCTGGGTGGTGATGAGCGTCTTTGAGGCAGCAATACATCAAACTATTACACTTTTTTGCGGTTTTATGATTACTTTAAAAAGTACTTCAAAAAAAGTTTAAAATGAGCCCAAAAAATCCCTTTGATCATCCCAGAGAAAGGATCTGCAAGAATTTAGACTACAGTAACTACTATTGAATAAGCTTGCACCTCGGCTTTATTACTAATAAAGTCTCTTTCTACAGGCAAACCTGCTAGTTGTGTGGAATATAAGCCACCTGTGACAAGCAGGAACAAATACTGGACAGTGAATTTCTGTCTTCCCTCTTAGCTGCATTATTTACATACTGTCTTACTGGCTGTGTTAAATATACCATTCTCACTTTATTTTAAACAGCTGTCTAATTAAGTAGGAACTAGTGTTCTATTACCGTCAAATTGGTTGCTTTCTCCTGCAGTTATGTTCATCCTCTTCTATTTGTGTGCAGATTTAAATGGTCAGTGAGGGTTATTTTGTTGTAGTTGTTTCATATATAGTACATTGTGAACTTTTTTTTACTGGAAGAAATTATCAAAAGGTCATTTGGTACCAACAGAGCAATTGTTTCGTCTGTACAAACCAAATGAGAGACCAAGAGTTTGGGGTTTGCTGGCTCCAGTGTTGACTAAGCATAAATTCTTTGAAGCAAAGGGGATCAAGAGTTTTCCAAACAGGTCGTCTATGATATTAATAAAATTGAGAGCCTTTGTAAAAGTTGTACGTTGTATGTTGTGTGTAAAGACTTATTCACCACCTCCATTCTAATCTGCAGTTTTACTTACTATTTGTCTTCTGGTTCCCATTATTTCATACTGTTTGAGATGCTGTGGCATTAAATTTTTGCTTTGAAAGTGAGGAGGGGAAGCACTTTGCTTCTTTACAGGTACTTAAAAATATAAATTGTCACTTTTTCAAAATAGCCACACATCTTGCTGTTTTCTGTAGGTGTCTTTATCTACTATGTGTACCTCTCCTGTTCCATTTCTCTGTCTTGCTGTTTGTTGATGATTTGTGAATGTTGTCCAGCCGTGGCTGGACATACGTACACTTGTCCATATGCCCTGTTTCCCTTTATATTGTCCTGTTGTTGTTTAACTGCCAGTTGCAGCCTAATGGTTGGTTTCAGTTACTAGTGGTGGTCTTTGTTGTCAATTTGTGTGTGTGCATATGTATATGTGTGTGTGTTTGTGTAACAGTACCTCCTTGTAGTAACAGCTGGGCTGAGTTTTCTTCTCTCTTCCTTACCTGACTCTTATACCTAATGGTGGAAGGTTGTAATGGTAGCCCCTTGTCACATACCTAATGGTATTCATGAATCCCTCTCTGTTGTAACAATAGCCAAAAATTTATGATATGTTGGTTAATAAGGCAGGAGCATGTAGTTGAATGACTGGGATTGTGTGAATATGAAGAGAAAGCTAAACAAATCGGAAATCAAGTATGCAAACACGCTTGTGCTGTAAGATGGCAGAGTCGCTGCTTCCATTGAGAATTATTGGAAAAACAAAGTTGAATTTGTGAATGATGAATATGCCCCCTGTTTATGAATAAAGGTATATATGTATATGAATTAGTCAGTATTTTAATAATGTATTATTTAGTAACTTATAGCTTCTTCCAGGATTGCATCTGGAAGTTATGACCACTCTAACAAATTTCTCCTAATGGAAATGACATCTTAGGGGCTTCTTATGTTGTCTGAAAATGCCAGCAGTCTTTCCAGAGAGCTCATCATCTGGGATTCCTGAGACAGAAGATACAGCACCGTAACCAGGCTCTCTTCCCTGAGTGTTCTGGCTATATGGGTCATGAGATGATGTACTTTACTGTCAGAACACTTTCTACATAGCTTTTTCGATTCCTCAGATGTTTGTTTTACAAGCTACTTCTGAGAAAGTAAATCTGCCACAGACCATCTGTGCTCTTGCAGCAAAGGATTTCTGCTGCTTGGGAACAGACAGGGAGGAGACATTTTTTTTTTTTCCCCTCCCCCTTCATTCCTTCATGTTGCTGGGTATAAAGACATTTTGCTCTATAAGTATATATGGGTACTTGGTCAGGACATGACAGTTGTATGTATGTTCTCATTGGTTAGATGAGTAACCCTTGTTGTGAAAATGCATATGATAAGTCATATTTTTGCCTTCAAGCAACCTATTGGAAAAGAGAGCTGTAAAGCCGTAGATTCTTAAAAGATGAAGATGCTTTTATCTGAAGTATTTTTGGAGGTGATCGCTTAGACTTGTTGTGGATTTAGAAAGAAATAAATTGATTAACTTTGAAAAGCCCTGCTATTTTTCTAGTTGCCTTGTGATTTACTGTCCAGCTACTTTGTTTGCTGTCCCTGATTTTTATCCTCCTTTTAGGAACTTGCACTGGAGCATTTATTTAAAAGTCAGCCTGGAAAGCTGACAAATTCTGCATAAAACTTATGTATCTAATTAT
This sequence comes from Struthio camelus, assembly GCF_040807025.1. NCBI lineage: Eukaryota > Metazoa > Chordata > Aves > Struthioniformes > Struthionidae > Struthio > Struthio camelus. The sequence goes on from NC_090948.1 coordinate 10,300,411, forward strand.
TTCTACCCTTAGAATATTACTTTCCAGTAGCCTTTCTGTCCCCTCTGTAAACCTCTATTTAATTTTAAGTTTGAATATAATGTTGTGTAATGTGAATTCTCCTTCTAGATTTCCAAAAGAAAATGATGGAAGAGTATTTACCAGCAATGCAAACAACCCTGGAGCCAGTCAATCTGTTGGACAATGCCTATTCCAGCTCCCTAGATAACAAGAAGCCTGATAACACACCTGAAATGAAGGACTGCTCAAACATCTGTTGTACTGGAGATGATGCAGGTACCTTGGAAAGGGAATCTAAATTGTTCCCCTCGAACCATGATTCAACAGCTGTTGACGCATGCAGCGATGGGACCCTAGCAGAAAGACAGGAGCAGCAGTGTATACCTGATCACGGTGGAGGTGGGGACTGCTGTGCCAATACCTGCTTTGAAAGAAAGGTAGAAGGCCCGACGGAAACAGGGCCTTGTCCTAGTGGAGAACTTGAGCGACAAGATCCAGAATCTAATCAGACAGATCAATCCCTAATGGAAATATTACAGGAGCTAAGAGAGGAGTCTGACTTTATGAAAAAATCTATCGATAAAATCTATTCAGAAAGCCCTTACGACACAGACTGCACGAAGAAACTTATTTCCACAATACATCAGACTTCCTCACAGGAGGATTTGCTAGAAGAAATAGAATCTGAACTTTTATCCACGGACTTTTCAAAAGAACGCAAATTCCCAAACGGCGTGAGGAAGGGTGAACATGCCTTGGCTGTGTTTGAAAAGTGTGTGCAAGATAAATACTTGGAGCAGGAGCAAACTATAAAGAAGTGAGTATTTGAATAGTCTCATCACAAATATGGAGGTGTACAGTGAATGAGTTCAGCTGCATGTTGTGTGAACGCAGTGCTGTGGTATGTTACAAATAGTACCTTGTGAGTTGTTAGGAAGACAGTTAATGAGCTTTTTTTAAAGAAGTGAGGAATAGTTTTTATTTTCAAGTACATACTATGAGTAAAAATAATGTGCTTGGATCTCTGAATTCTTGTGAAACTTGGCAGAAGCTGAATAGCTAACTGTGTAGTTGAATAGCCTGCCAATATCTAGAATTAGTTAAGTGTTGTAAAAGTAATGGTGATATAAAAATAGTCCAAGATTCACTTAGTCCATGTATTTCTTTGGAGAAATGAACCTTTGAAATTACCAACTCCCATCTTGTGTTTCCTTTATGAGTTTGAAATTGCTCATTTCTTTCATGTGCTTTTAAAATTCAGTCTTGCATCATAATTCAGCAAAGTTAATAATCAGTCAAAAGGTATTTTTTGAGTTGGAAACTACTGTCTTAATGCATTTTACAGGAAGGCTTTTGAAATGCAAGGCTTTATAAAGTTTGCTTTAATAAATTGGGCTTAATAGTTCTACCATACAGTTTACTAAATGAAGAATATTTCTATTCATAGAAAGCCAATTCCTTCAGATTACTTCTTGATTCCTCCCTTGGCCTTTTTCCACCACCATTAGAAATGCTTCTTGCTAACAAAATGTAGTCTCTAACTTTAAATTTATTAACTGCTTGCAGAACTAGAAATGAGTGATGTGTGTACTGCTTTTCATATTAGGCACTCTGATACCATGGTAGGGAAGGAAATCAAAGGGAGGGAATTTTCTCCTAACAATCTAATTTTCTCCTACAATCAGATCTAAGATACATATAGGTGAGTAGCAAGTTAGTTGCATGAATCCTGCCTGTCTTTTAGAATTTATAATCTGGGAACATGCACTAATACATGCTCTTTTTTTTTTTTAAATCAGAAGTGCTGAGCTCTCACTGATGGTTTTGAAGCCTTTGTAATTTAGGAGCCTAGTTTATTTAGAGAACAAAATTTTTTTTTTTTTTTTTTTAAAGGAGGCTAAAGATGTAAATGTATGTCTAACGAGATTTTTAACATCATATTCAGGTTAAGTACTTGATTCCCACTGAAATTCACGCGATTAGTGGCCTGATCTGCTTAGGTGCTTTTGAAAATATCCACTATCTAACTATCTTTAAATATTCAGATGCATTTGAGAACAAGTTTATTCAGCACTTCTGAAAATAACTTCTGAGGTTTATTTATATCTTGTATTAGTTTGACCTTCCGACATTGTAATAGATTATTGTTGAGGCATCAGCCTTCAAACTACTGAGCTGTAAAGGAACAAACTACTATTAAAAATGTGAACTTTGTAAGGAGTTTGAGCATGGATACTATTTATGGATACATACTTAGTTAGGGCTTAGAAAATCTGGGTTCTATTTCTTACTAGGTTGTGGACCTCATGGGCTACTCCGAGCAGTTCACCCCATTGCTCTTCCCACCCGTGAAATGAACATAATACCTGTGTTTTCAGACTCTTGACTAATGGAGCGATCGGACTGGATGTTTTACAAATACCTTAAAACTGTTAGCAAGTACAAAGCTCTCTGCTAATGCTGTAAGTTGCATAGATGACAGAATGTCTCACTTCATCATTGACAGTAACAATGCAAAGTGCTGGAAATAAGCATTTTGCTTACATGGAAGATGCTGTTGCTGGTTTAGAGTTAAGTTTCACGTGCACAGTATACTTCTGTTTTGGTTTTGGAAGGCTTTGGTGAATTCCTTTAGCACTGTTGGCTGTATTTCCAATGGAATTTGCAGATCAACAAGGAAAATACATAAATCTCAAACTAAAAAAATACAGTACTGAAACGGCTTACATCTTGCTTTCTTTTTTCTTTACAGATTGATTAAAGAAAATAAAAAACATCAGGAACTGATTTTGGAAATCTGCTCAGAAAAGGACAACTTAAAAGATGAATTGAAAAAACGAACAGAAACGGAAAAGCAGCACCTCAACATTATTAAACAGGTACAGATAACAAAACGGAAGTGTTAGTGTTTCACCTGTGTATTATGCTGTTATTGCCACTGTTTATTAAAATGTCTTTGGTAGCACAGGGGAGAAGGAAGGAATGCCCATGCTTGTATCCTGAGCAATTTATGAGGTTAAATCCACTGTTCCATTCCAAGAAAATTATTCATTGGTTAAAAGCCTTTACTGTCTTCGGTTAACTTCAGTTTCTAGATTCAAATCACTTAGGTGTCTGGCAGTCTCTTGAAGGTCAAGGAAATTCTAGTTATGCAGCAATATGGGGATTAAACTTTGTGGGTAGCCTTGGTGAGAATGTTAATGTGTCCCTTGGTTTCCTGTTTAAGACTATGTGTGTTGAAGGTTTGCTAGGACTTTTTGCAAAATCTCAGTTTCTTGCTGTGCGAAGATTTATTTCTGCTACATAAACATAAAGGGAATCATGTTTGGGCATTTCATCATATCTAATTTCTTCTTAATCTGCCTCCTTTATTTTCCGTTATTAACTACTGCACCTACTAGTGGAAGTGAGTGTGTGTGTGTGTATGTAGCTGCAGATATAAATGTTAAATTATGTGGAATGTATAAAGAGTGGAGCATATCAACTGTGGTGTTACACACTGTTTTGGTATTATTATTTTGCTATGTACAGCCATTTCTTCAATGAACTGATCAGAATCATGAACGGCTGAAGAGGAAGATATATATTGTGCATATTAGTGTGGGCTAGTGTTAGTATAGGAAGGAGAGGTGTCACATCAAGTGTCACTGCTTCAGAATCGGTCACTGATACTCCTACAGTTCCTTAGCCTAGTTTTAAAAGCTGGTTGCAGCTCAGAAATCTGGGTCAGATAATATTTAAACTGTTACTCTGTGCATTGAAGTACTGGTGATATCGCCCTAGTGTCAGATATTTTTCTGTTAATGCCTGCATCATCGTGCAGAAATCTGTTCCCAAAACGATATGTCGGGCTTACAGCGTTCCTGAAGAACGCACTCACTCATACAGGAACTTTATCTTTTGGTTAATTTCAGAGAATGATTGAAAATCCACGATGTGATTGAAAATTGAATCGAAAAGATTCGTGTGTTTTAAGCTGCACTTCAAAATCACATGCGCCTGAATTGGTCAATATGAGCAGCTTGGTCGTTATCTCTTGTCTGTATTTCATGTCATCACCCAGCTTTCCTGAAGATGTATCATGTAGCAATTGCTTTATCCCATTCTGAAAAAAATAATTCTAAAGGAGTTTAACTTTTGGTTTCTTGTCAGATAAGTAAGATCTGTGATACCACTTGCTTGCGGAGGATTTTGGAAAATACTGATTTTTGGGTGTAATGCTTTGATATTGTAGTTGGATAGTAACTGCAGTTTTTAAGATAAGTTGCAGTAAAACACTTTTTTTTTTTTTTCCTTTTTCAGTGCCATGTGAGTGTTTGTAGGATGATAGGTTTTGTCTCTTCAAATAAATGAAAGCTCGACTGCAAGCAAAAAGTACATGCATGCTTGCACATGTGAATTGTTTTTTTGTATGCTAGGCAGTGATTCATTTGCAAAGCTAAACAGGGTAGGCAACAGAAGTATTTTAGCTTACTGCCTTTTTGTGCAGTTCCAAACTCCTGCAAAAAAATAACATACTAACCCCGAGACCTTTACTCTTAAAACAAACTAACAAAAAAATTGGCCTTGGTGAATTGACTTTCCCCTGGGACAAGAGGATAGTCATTAAGGCATAGTTTGAACTGCCTTTGGGCAGCATTACAGTTTCGTAGTCGCTTGCTCTTGTGCTAGTGCCGCTCCTTATTGTTGCGCTAGCACTTGCGTGGCTGTGCGGCGAACAACCTCTGGGAAGTGTTCCAGGTGAACATCAGTAATTATTCTTCAACTGGCTTGATTCTCTGATCTGGTTCACTGGGCGACTAAAGAAGCATGTGCCAGCACAATGACTGAGCACCTCTTTATTTGCTGAACTATTTTTCAATGAATTAATTCCCTGTGCAATTCGGTATGGATGCATGAATACTTTGGCACAGGGATAGTGACAAAAGGGTGGAAGATGAAGCAACTTGAGACACCAGCCAGCACTGCTTTGGCATCTTGGCATTTGCCATCAGTCTTTTTTAACATAGTAGGTTATTATGCCTCATGTTTTACTTGATTTCATGCAGTTGTCTCACTGCAGATGAGACTTGGCTTCTTTCGTGCTCTTACTTTAATACAAAGCTAGATGTTGATATTGACTATTGCTGCTTGACAAGTATAAAATACATGTGAGGATCTAATGTAGCCTCTACTTTTGTGTGAAATGTAGGAATCTGTACAAAACATGATCAGAGTCTTATTTTTCCTATAATTATATCATGCTGTCTTCTTTGTAGCTAGAAGCAAGAATAGAAGAGCTTAATAAAGAAGTGAAAACTAGTAAAGACAAACTTCTAACCCAAGATGCAGCAGCCAAAAATGCTATTCAGCAGTTGCATAAAGAGATGGCATTTCGAATGGAGCAGGTAATGCAGAAAACTTCTAATTGCTGAGCATCTCATGAACAAACCTACTTCATGTAGGAAACACACAGGCTAAGTTGCTAGATCACAAGATAGGTCAAAATTTTCCAAAGTTGGAATTAGTACAGTTCAGTTATGTATGTATTTGATAGCTAGCATCAATTACTTTCCAAATAGCTGTTAATGTTCTAGTGACTGATACGCTGTTTTTTTAATGTATATGTTTATATACATACAATTCAATCCTCAAGGACATCTAATTTTCCCTGCCTGTAAACTGATCTGGATTTAAAAGGGGGTAAAAGCTAGCAGTTGCTCTTACTTGTCAATTAAACTAATACTTTTTTCAAATTGAGCGCAAAGCTCTAATTTTTATCTCATATGTTGTTACTGAGAGCTTTTTTCCTTCTTAATATCATATAATATAGAGAAAAATACTCACTATGTTAATTATACAGCTCAGTTTATGCTGCTTTTGTTGAACCAATTGGACTCAAGATAGTTATGTAGGGGTCTAATATTGGTCTTTGTGAAACTGGAGCTTTTTAGTCCCACTTTGTTGTGCTACTGTACTGCAATGCTGAACATACCCAATATTGGTTTATAAAACCTAAATACTAGTGCACGGTTAATTCATTCTATTTTAATATTTTCCAGGCAAACAAGAAATGTGAAGAAGCACGCCATGAAAAGGAAACAATGGTGATGAAGTATGTCCGAGGGGAGAAGGAATCGCTTGACCTCCGGAAGGAAAAGGAGATACTTGAGAGAAGGATGAGAGATGCAAACAAAGAAATTGAAAAGCATACGAATAAAATCAAGCAGCTTTCTCAGGAAAAAGGAAGATTGCACCAGCTCTATGAAACCAAGGTGCTCTAAGCATTACTATATGGCTTAAGTAAATCATTAAAAGCACTCTCAGAACAACCTGATCAATACTGATTTGCTTTCATATGTGGTGAAAGAAACCTGTTCTCATTTGTTTTTGCTATATAGCTATGAAAGGACCCCTTTCCCTGGGGGAAGAAATAAGTGAGCTCTTATTGTCATCATTTTTGAAATCCCCTCTTATATTTCCTTGACAGCTACTTTACTAGCTTGTAAAGTACTGCTTCCTTTTGACAAAATTTGGAAATCTGTCTGTTGCAAGTGCCTGGATTTTGGGGGGAGTTTCTCTAGGTTTTTTTTTGTTCTGTTTGTTTGTTTTTAATGGCACTGTAATGACATTGAATTGTTGCAGTCTTTATTGCAATTTCTGCAAGTTTTTTTCCCTCTGTAGTGTCCATTTTGTTCTGTATTCCTGCTTTTAAAAAATCAGTAATAAAGCAATAGGATTTTTCGGGCCCAGTTGCAAAAACTTCACACTTTTTAGGTCAGTAAGAGATATTCATCGGCCTCTTCAGTTGTTCAGGTCTTCTTACCGTGTGCTGCACAAGTATATTTCATGTGGAAGACCCAGCAATTGATAAACTATTAGAATTCAGACTTTGTTATACTAATTTGTGTCCCTTCTTCTGAGCGGTTGTACCATGAACTGTTGACAAGAAAAATATATCTTATTGAAAGTCCTAAAAATTTTACTTCTGATGCCAAAAATCATATCGGTGTCCCTTTCTCTCTCCCAAGAATGGGAAGTGGGAGAATGAGTTCGGTTTCCGAAACAAAACTTAATCTCCTATCTTCAGACTGCAGATGAGAGATTTAACAGGGATTGTACTGCCCTCACACGGTGCTTCTGCAAACTTCTTTTTGGTAAGATAGACCAGTTACTACAGAAACACAGTGTGAACATTTGGCTTACTGCAGTGGTCGGTAGATACTGGTATAAAAGGTTAGGCCAGCAGCATGCTTCCGTTATCATCCTCTGTTGGCACTGACTTACTGGTTGGTGATTTGAGCTGTGTACATCTTGCTGTCAGTGCTCCCTGTAGTCTGTACCTGTAGAGTAGGTACCAGTGTTCCCTTGCATTGACGTTACGATTTTAGTCTGTAGCCTTCTGTAATTTACGACTTTTCCACCTTGAAGCTGCGCCTTTTCGTGCAGTTGGCAAAAAAGCAAAATGGGACCTTTGCAGCTTACCCAGGAGATACATATTTTAGACCTGACTAGCTTGTGCTTTTTAATATGTATGTAACGTTAACGCATATAAAATCTGCATGTTAATACAGCTGTACCTTGCTACTCAAACCTGAATGCTGATACTTTTTACTGAATGAAAGGCTAAAGCATTACTGAATGCTGTTAATCCTGTGCATGTTTTCACAAAATCAGGACCTTAAAAATCCTGCGCTTGGCACTTACATATGAGTCTGCCTCTTGCAGAGGCACTGGATGATTTAAATCCATAAAATAAAACCTGTGACGTTTTCTTAGGATGGTGAAGCCACTCGACTGAACAGAGAAATAGAAAAACTGAAAGAAGAAATCAGTTCTCATGTTATCAAAGTAAAATGGGCTCAGAACAAATTGAAAACAGAAATGGATTCACACAAGGTTAGTGAAGTGGTATTATGGCATGAAACTGCAGTCAGTGAAATGTAGCTGCTATGTTATTTCCTTTTTTCTTTTAATATTACTAAAATCTGCTTTTAAAATGTTATTCTTCAAGTTGACCACCTGCAGCAAAACATAGTAGTGCTTCTGAAGATACCGATACTGAAGTGAAAGCGTTGAAAGAGCGTGGCGCAATATATGCGGGGGGGGGGGATTTTGTTTTATCCTGGTGATCAACTTTTAACTTAGTTCCTGGTACAGTAGATCTAACTCAATCTGAAAACGTGCACAGCACATAACCAACAGGTCCTTTTGCGTTTTCAGTGTTGGAACAAACAAAATTACATTAAGTAATTGTTGAATGGAAGCAAGGAGCGGGGAAAGAATACTGGATGTAGGTGTTTTGCTGTTGATTTGTTTCAAACTGAAATAGGAAACCTCTGTTATGAGAAGTGCTTTTACCCAAATTAGGCTGAATTAGTAGGTGTAACTGATCATTCATTCCTATTTGTGGTTGGTTGGTGTGTTTTTTAGGAAACCAAGGATCGCCTCAAAGATGCAACAACAAAATTAACTCAAGCAAAAGAAGAAGCAGACCAGATAAGGAAAAACTGTCAAGAAATGATAAAAACCTATCAAGTAGGCACATTTTCTCAGGAAGTGAAACTAATGTTTAGCATCAGGTGTCTCCCTCTCCCCCTTCTACCTTAAACTGCAGTAGGGAAGAATTACCCTGTGCAAGCTGCAGAGCTGAGATGACCAGTCACAGATTTCCTTACTTGGAAAGTCTATAAGTAAGAGGGAAGATGTTCATCTTTATTGGGATGCAGTGGGGTCAGAGTTATTAGAGGCATACCTATTGGAAAGAGCTTCACTGATGCGCAATATTGTGTGCATGCTCCTAAAACAGGAAAGGGGAACATAAAACTCCAAAACTGCTCTTAGATATCTTCTGTCCTTTTAGGAGTCAGAAGAAATGAAATCAAATGAATTGGATGCAAAGCTGCGAACAACAAAAGGAGAACTAGAGAAACAGATGCAGGAGAAGTCTGACCACCTGGAGGTAAATATGTGGTGATATCTTTACCTATCTTTAGATGTCTTCAGATGATTTTGGCTTAATTCTACATCCCAGATGTCTGCCTCTAGCCGTGACTTTTGGAAGATATTTTTAGATATTACACTGGATCTACCTCTAAGAACAAACTTATAGAAAAAAGGAGGATGTTACAAGGACAAAACTGCTCTTTCATTTTATAAATTTTAATAGTGATACGATTTAGAACACAAATTCAGCTGATAGGCAGGATGGTCTTTTTCCATCTGGTATTTTTTCCAAGCTGTATGACGAGGGGGAGACAGGGAACAGCCTCTGTTCTCTCATTCACTTTAGAGGTTTGCTGACCCCAAAACTAGATTTTGTAATGATTCAGTCCTTGCTTTGCATGCTGCATCTGCTAACAGCTCTCATCTGTGTAAATCACCTTCAGAGTTAACCCAGGGTCAGTTTGCCTAGAACTTACCCCTGAGGCTGTTGTGATGTAGATTTGTACAACTAAAACCAGGGTGCATAATCTCATTTTTGCTCTATGTTCTTCTGAGAATAAAAAGCTTTTATGCTTTGTTTTGTTTTGCTTATTAAAAACAAACAAACCTTTAGGGTACTTGTCTTGCCTCAAGCCCTCTCAGCTGTTACACTGGCCTGTATAGGCGTAAATTCTTTTGACATCCCGGGGATGCCCGTGTCTGTTTAGATCTCTCAAGCAGTTTCTCGCTCTTCAAAAAGGTGCATCATGCAAAAATAAAAGAACTGGAAGACCTGAAGAGAACGTTTAAAGAGGGCATGGATGAACTTCGAACGCTAAGAACGAAGGTAACGTTCTGGGTTGCTGTAGAGCTAAGGCGCTATGTTGGATTTTTGAATGAGACTAAATTAAATCTGTTTGTTATGTTTTTACTACTTTTTAAATAAGCCATGTGGCAAGGAAACTGGCTGGCATGAGACCAGAAGGATACATAACTGTGACTCTGGGCAGCCTTTCTTAGGGAGTATCGGTTGATCCATAACACAGTGCTTTTGCTTTGTGGTATACACCTCATTTGACTGCAAACTTTTTGGAACATTTTAGTAAACACCTAGTAGTTTTCATAACTTTGGTAAATGAAAAATTTTGATCAAAATAATTGAGTTCTGAAGTTTGACAGAATAAGTAGTTTCTCATTTTCTACTTAGGTAAAGTGTTTAGAGGATGAACGTTTGAGAACAGAAGATGAATTATCCAAGTATAAAGAAATCATTAACAGACAGAAAACTGAAATTCAGAATTTGCTGGACAGAGTCAAAATTGTAGACTGTCTGCAGGATCAACATCAGAGGTAAAACTAAGTACTTTTCTTGTCGTTAATGGCTTTTCTGTATTGAAATTATTGATACTTTAAAATATATTCTGATTTGGAAAGTCCATATTCTGATTTAAGTATCTTCTAATCTAATCCAATATTGGAGATAACTTTGGCCTTTTATAAGTCAGTCAAGTGGATTGAGATTGGTAAATCTAATTTTTTATTTTTCATAATCAGCATAAGAAGTGCTTGCTTTCCAGCATGCTCTATGGGAAGTTACATTTTCTAGGATTCCGCTCAGTGCTCATGTTATTGAAAGACTGGGGGAAAACAACTGAACTGGAAAAGCAGTTCTCTTTAATTATGGTGGATTAATTAAGTATTTAACAAAAACAGCTTGGTATCTTTGGCCACTGTTGTATTCAGAGAGTCAGTTAATGTTAGGAGCCCTTGTATTTCTAATGGACTAGCACTGGTTCTGCTGTATCGAAGTTTCCTCGTTTAAGAATGTGAGGGAAGTAAAGGAAGGAAATAAAGTTTTCTGGGAGGACAGTTCGGTTCACAAACGCTTTGGAATTTCTGAACGTTGTTTTGTTTCCATATGGTACATGTGAAGTGGAGTATAAAAAAATGCTGTCCTCTTCACTAATTCAGTGTTGCCAGGTTCTAACGATACCACCTGCATCTATCTCCTGTGCTTTTAAATAGTTATTTGTTATTGAAAAATATTTCCGCAAGTATGTGCCTTCCTCAGAGTTTAGAGAATGAAGTGTCTTCCGTTTGCTGTGTGCTGGTCAGCTGCACTGGCGCTGTCATAAGTCGTCTTAGGGAAGCTGCGGCCATTTATAAAGAAAACTGAAGCTTACACCCTGATGAATAGTGTGTGTGTGTGTGTTTTTGTTTTTTTTTCTTATTTTTGTTTTTGTTTTTTGCTTGGGATCTTGCCAAATGAATTAAAACTTCGTGTGTTTTCCAGTTATCTTTTCGGCTCAACAATAGCAGAGACGTGCTAAAATGTCCGTCTCTCTTCTAGTCTTATAAAACTTGTATCAAAAGTATTTTTTAAATTTCTTTTCCATGCGACATTTATTGTCCTCATGTCAGGTTTTGTATAGTCTTTTATTTCTCTTTCAGAATGGCTTGAACATGTTTTTGATACTCCCTAGAATGTTTGATAAAGTTGTGGAATCTCAAACTGAGAGTTAAAACTTGAATCAGTAAGTTCCTGTTATCACCTATGAAACAGAAATCCTAGAATCTTGACCCCTGTTATTTTTGTTTACAATAAACAAACCTACTGCCTTTCATTTTCTTGAAGTAAATGGAAGGAATTTTATCTTAATTCAAGCAAACTATTATGTTTTCTCAGTGAGAAAAAGGTAAAGGAAGCAAGTTGCTTCAGTCTAGCAAGAAGACAGAAGTGAGACATCCTTAAATGCATAAAACACTGTTTAAAAAGGGGATGTTCTGCTATCTTTGCACACATGAGGAAGGATAGAAATAAATAAGAGTTTTGTAGGAAAAATGATGATAAGTTGAATGCTAGGAAGCACTTTATGGCTGTTGACCTAGATACTGATTACCTTCAGTGATTGCCGGCTCTCCTTCTTTGGAGAATTTTAAGGACAAGCTAGAGATATCTTCCAGGGTGGTCTAAGTGTTTAATTGTGTCCTGCTGTCCGGTCCGGCCCTGACTGTTAACTAGAAACTTCTTGTGTTGTAATGAAACAAGATATTTGGAAACGTGATGTAGGTTATGACGTAGGTTTTGAATGGGAGCTATAGAGGAGATTTTTGGCAGCATAAATAGCTGAAAAATGCACACCTGCTGTAGTTGTTCAGCCTTTTGTCTCCTGAGGGATGGAGTTACCCTAGAGACTGTAAAGATAGGATGTAATATATTTCATGTCCTTTGGAGTGAAAGGCTAACAATACTTCTATTGTCATTATATTAACTTCATGAGCTCCTCATTTTGGTAGCTGGAAGAGTGTAATCTATAGTAATGGAGATCTAGTAACATTCAGCTATATTCAGCCGAATATATATTCAGCAAAATTAATAATTTTGAAAATGAACTACAATATTTGGATTGTCTGAGCTCATCTGTACTTGAAGAAACATGTTGATATGGGGTTGCTTGTTTAAAGTGAATTGAGCCTCTTAGTAATTGCGCTGTCTGCCAAGGAATTAAATGAGATCTGTGAGCTTGGTTTCTGTACCTTTTATTTTGTTTTTGAATTTGAATGCATACACTGCTTGTCAGAAATGGAGGACTTTTACCCTGAAGTCAGAAGATAAGATTTTTAAAAGGGGTAGAAAATCCTATGATTGAAGAACTAGTGAAATCATATTGCAAGAAGAGGTGAGGACCTTTTAAGTCTATTTGTGTTTTTAAAAAAACAACAACAACAACAACAAAAATTTAACAGCTATTGAGTTTCATAATTAATTTCAGTCACTTCCTCTAAAAGTTGATCTTAACTGAAGCTATGGCATTCTGCCTCTCTCACATAGATTGCAAGTGATATATTTAAAGTCTCCCCTTGGGAATAGTTCAGTAGAAACAAGAACTGGTTTTGTAGAGTGTAGGAGAAGGAAGAATGGAATAAGAAAGTTCCTTTGAGTCAGAGCTGCACAGCTTGGATCAGGATGTTTCAGAAGTCACCATACTACTGTCCTGAAGAAGCTCAACACTGGCGTATTCCCCCATCTGTTCAAGATAAGAAGTCGTCTTCCAAAATGACTACCTGTTTTGGATTTGCAAGCCTCCCTCCTGTTTGCAGTATCTGTTTCTGAAGGTTTTGTTTAGACCTTGTACAGAGGCTCATGAAGCTGAGTGCTGAAAGGTAGTCTTCCTGGAGGAAGCTGATGGCTGCATGCCCTTCTGTGGGGTGCAGGACCTCTTTGTCACTTTGGCATGACAATATGTCTTGAAATAGAATCTGCAAAATCACTTGGCATTTAAAGCCATCCAGTGACTGTCATATTGCCTAGGATCATTAATAGTTCATTTGCCTTACTTGAGCTGGACCTGAATGCTCTTATTTTATAAGTGTTTTGTATTTGATGTTTTTAAACTCAGGTTGCCACTAATGAGATGCAATTGTTTTGACAGAGATGAACAAGACATAAGTGCTTTAAAGGAAGAAGTAGAGGGTCTCAATTCTCTAATTGCTGATCTCCAAAAGGACATTGAAGGTAGTCGGAAAAGAGAGTCTGAGCTATTGATATTCACTGAAAAATTAACCAGTAAGAATGCCCAGCTTCAGTCTGAAAACAATTCCTTACAGAGCCAGTTGGATAAGCTCTCTTACAGCGAAAGAGAGCTGCAGAATCAGTTGGAACGTGTTCGACAGACTAAGGGTGATTTGGTGAGTACAGCATACAGCTTGTTTTTGCACTAGTAAGATGTCTGATACTAACAAAGATATGGGACATGAATCCCACCTTGTGTCCCTGCTTATCTAAACGTAGTGCTCTAATGCTGGTTTTGACACCCCTGGGTTTTGGAGATGTGTGGAACAGGCTGCTATAGCACAGGGTCTGCAAGAGATCCGTGTCCTCCTGGAATCCAGGCAGGGTGCTCCAGAGCTTCTTGAATGGCACTAGGTGTGTTTAGGTACCAGAACCCCACCCCAAGTGAAGGCAGAATCTTAGGCTTTCCTGAAGGATTTAAATAAAGCTTACACTGATTGTCTGGCTTTTATTCCTGACCATTTGGTCTGAGTGGTTAGCCTGTGGCAAGTCAAGCTATTGTGCTTCAGCAAACCTGTGAATACGTGGTAGGAGCCTTAGAAGTGCCATAGCTTGGCTTCAGTGTGAACGAACTCACTTTTAGATGCGGGGACAATTTTCTCATGCTTTCTGGAATCTGTCTCTGTGCTACTTTCTTCTTTCTCAGCCTTTCAAATACACACACTACTCGTTAGTGTGTGCTTGCAACAGAGCAAGCCTAAGCTCGGAGCAGACTGAGGCTGCTGTTTGTTCATACATCAGTGGCTTGCAGGTGACCACTGTAGTGACTTGAGTTTGCCGCTCTGATATAATGGCAATGGGATGTGAACACGTGGTGTTTTCATGGGGGAAGGAAATCCAAGGCATTGGATTTCCTGCACTGGAATGGTGGGTGTTACTGAGCTGCTATTTCTGCCTTTTTGGGAGGACCGAGTTGTTCTCTGTGCTGCCATTGAAACAGTCTAAAGGTTTTAATTTGTGCAGGAAACTTATCACTGCAAGCTGTTACTTAGGTCATGCTTGTAGTGTGATCATGAAGTAGATAAATGTCACGTTTAATAAGCTTGGTATGTCACAAAAGTTAATGTGACTTCCACAGTACAGCTCTGCATGGCACTGTGCTGTGTCACACATGTTTTGGAGGTAGTTCAGGAATCTCTTACTGCAGATTTGCATTGTGCTGCAGACTCATTCACAGTGGCAGTGATCAGCCTAATTAAATATAAAATGTGAGAGATTCTCAACTAAAAAGTGAAGTGCGGGGTCAGAGCTGTTGAGCCTACAGATAAGCTGTAAATTTCTTTTTTGTATATGATTTAAAAGAAAAAAAAAATCAATTTCAGGCCACCAAGCTGCAGAAGGAGGAGGACCTGCGAAAGCTAGAGGTTGAGACACTACAGGCTCAGCTGGCTTCAGAGCAGAAAGAACTAACATTGAGGAAGACCCATGTGGATGAACTGAAAGACGAACTAGCTACCCAGAAGCGCAAACATGCAGCAAATCTGAAAGATCTCACCAAACAACTTCAGCTAGGTTGAAATTATTTTCAGATATAATAAATCAGCCCAGTTTGTAAACTCCTTCACACAGCCTGTTAGAGACTGTGGTCTTGTCTGTGTTCATGCGCTCCTTGGGTGCAGCTCGCGCAAGCTCTCCATGACCCTAAAGAAAATAATAGTGAGTGGGCAAGCGGAATCTTACAAGTGGGGAAACTGCAGTTACAGTAAAAAGGCCTTAGAGTCAGTCTCAGCTATAACTTTTGAAATGAAAGATATATTTCAAAGTAGCATATTCCTTCTTATCCTGTATGTGACTACTGAAGTGTCACTGTTCCTGGGTATATAAGGATCCTGGTCTGTGTAGGAATACATTCAGAATTTGTTTGCCATTTCTGAACTGCTGTCTGTGTCAGGAATTACAGGTGATGATAATTATTTAGTGTGTTAAACAGAACACACTAGCTATTAATGATTGGTGTGGAGGGACTGATGACTAATTTTATTCTATCAGCAAACGGAAATCATTAAATACCCAGGAGTGCCTATACTCTGAATGCGTGCTGATTTGAATGTAATCAAATCTGTTCGTTGTTGAAAGAATACCTGTTTTTGTGTCTGCATTGTGCAAGAAGTAGTTCTATATCCCTTTTTGTATATAAGTGTACAGCTGTTCATATTCTTTCTTGACTCTTAGACTGAATGAACAGTTCTTCTGGGCTACTGAGCTACTCGGCTCCCAATAACGATGGTAGTCATGAGATCCCAGAACAGAGCTCCTGTTCAGTCAGTCATTAGTTATTTAGGTAGCGGTCCTAATCAAAAGTAAAATCAGATTTATGGCTTACTGTTCCTAGTCAGCCCTGTGAAGCGCATTACCTCTTCAGTTGGAGACGGCAGCAGGGCATAGGATTCTTGGTGGATGTTGCATCCAGCTACTTCATGGTTGGGGGTGGGGAAGGAAGAAGGACTGTTCATTATTTCTTTTTCTTGAGGTTTTAGTTGCTGACGTTATCTTTCAGTTGTCAAACACTTAACCTTTACGGCCTGTAATAATTTATGCTGTGTGACGGTACAGTTCTTTTTCTTTAGTCTTCTGTTGATAACCATCATTTTATTATATGTTCAGCACGGAAGAAATTGGATCAGATGGAAAATGGTAATTATGACAAAGAAGTCAGCAGCATGGGGAGCCGTTCCAGTTCATCAGGTAATACAGCAAATAGGGCTGACAAAACCATCTTTTGCTCTTAAAGTTGCCATGGTGTGCTGCTATGAGCCTTGCTCTTTCTATGACTTGCACACATGTAGTGTGTGGGCAGTCTCTCGCTAAAGTTGACAAAATAGCCTTTAAGCACTAAAATGCAGTTGGCTCTTGAGTGCAATTGTAGATGCTTATTCTTACTGCAAGATTAAAGTGTTTTTGTGGGGGGGGCGGTGGGGGAAGGGTTCCTAAAGGACTGCCTTTTTGTTGCTTTTATGTTTGGAGGAAGCTCAGAGGAGTCTAATGAATAGAAGACCCTCTTAAGTGCAGCCAGAGGCAAAACAAAAATTAACAGCTGCTTCCAACGTTTTTTTAATTGCGCTATTGACAGTTGCCACTGTGTAAATGGTAGTTCAATTAGCGTATTTAGAGGCAGTCTGATATTTGTGTAAAATTTGTTAGCGCTAGATTTTACTTCTAACTAGGTAAAAGTGTCTTCAGCACTGAAAACATCATCTGTTTTCTTCCTCAATATGTTTGAGTTTTTTAAATTTGTTTAATCCTGTTCAAGGAACCTGTAATCTCACTGTGTAAGAGAGATTGAGCTTGAAATACTTGCTTTGCTCTCTGTTCTTCTCCCTTCTAAGTGATGAACGCTGCAGAGTATTTATGCATAGGGCTTTTGCCAGTCTGTATACAGTTTTCATGTGTTTGTAAATTTAGTGGACTCTAAAACTGATCTGTTTAAAGTCAGCTCAGTCTTGTATAAAGTAATGTTAATATGAAGGTACTTATGTAAGAATAAGCGTTATTGGTGTAAGCACAGTTACACTAGTGGAAGTATGTTTGTACTGGGGGCTGTACTGCTGTTTCAGCATTTAGGATTAAAATGCTATCAATATTGCTTCTGTAGAAACTCATTAGCATCTAAGTGAGACTGATGTTTTTGAAGAAAATATTTTGTCTATCCTAAACTACTGAGAATGTAGCGCACTAGTGGGAGACATTCTACGTGGTGTAAAAGTAAGAAGAGCTTTACAAATGCAAATATATCGGCAGGTTCCCTTAATGCTCGCAGCAGCAATGAGGATCGGTCGCCTGAGAATACTGGATCTTCAGTAGCTGTAGATAGCTTCCCGGAAGTGGACAAGTCTGTCTTGATTGAAAGAATAGTAAGACTACAGAAGGCACATGCTCGAAAAAATGAAAAGATGGAGTTCATGGAGGATCACATTAAACAACTAGTGGAGGAAATCAGGAAAAAAACTAAGTATGTCTTGTTTAATTCTATGGTTTCTCAGTTTTTAGCTGCTGTATTGGACAGAAGTGTTCTGGATTTTATTTACGACAAGTAATTGTCTGAATGAAAATAGTTAAGACATTATTTCGGTGACAGTAGATCTCAAAGGTATAGTTAATCTTGGATTTTTCCCCTTATAAAGGTATAGTTAATCTTGGATTTTTCCCCTTATCTTTTCCTAGCTGTTATGTAATTGCTGTCTAAGTTGTTAGCTTCCTATCTATATCTTGGGTTCATTACCGCTAAATTTGTCAGGCGGAATGGAATGCTGCAAGTTTTTTGGTAGCAAAATGGTCGCCTGGTTGCTGATTTGCGGTGGATCATTGCCACTGACTAACGAGTGCAGTCTCTGTGTTCAAAAGAGTACTGATTGTAAGTATTTGTTTTAGAACGAGAGTCTACATAATTCCAGATTAGTCTGGCATGCATACCAAACATATAATATATCTGAACCAAAGCTTTGTCTCTATTTAACATGTGATACAAGATTCCACTTGCATGGAAACCTACTGTCAGAATGTGATGTCTGGAACACAGGGAGAGGAAGAAATTGTGGCATATACCTTCTTCTGAAAAGTGTTGTTGACTGTTAAGTACAGCCCTTTGTTAACATACCTGTACGCTTATGCTCATATGGTACCATTTCAAGGGACAGGAATACAGCTTGTGAAGGCTCTTAAGCAGAGCCTCTGTATTTATTTCATCTTCAGAAATCTTAAGGCCTTGAATCCATGTCTGGAGTCTATAAACACTATAATAAGAAAGAGGCAAAATAATTTAAATTACATATAATCAAAGCACCGGTTTTGATACTCTTTACATAACTTTGTCTGGTGTTTTTACTTGTTTGATATCAGATGCTCATAAGAGGCTGTATGATATTCAGGACTTGTTTTCTTTAGAAGTTGTTGGTATAATTTTATTATTATCAACTTAACTTTCATTGAAGTAGCTATGAGCTGGATGGAGAGTGTTGCTTCAATAACTGTTCAGTAACAGATGATTTTAGCTCTGGGTCCAGGCTTAAAAATAAAAAAGCTAAATATTGCTCCCCAATTATCTTGCCCCGAAAGCCTTCAGGGTTTAATGCTGTTTACCTCAGTTGCTACTGAGAACTATCAGCACTGCTGCAAGTCTAACCCCAGGGTCTCAAGTCAGGCAGGAAAGTAAGATCTGTAATCATAGCCGTTTCTGGAAAAGTTGGTCTAAGCAGCATTTCTTGCATGCATGAGATCTCTGAGCGTGTTTGAGCGCGCTATCTAAATGTGCAGGTTACATGTGCATCCTACAGTCCTCCTTCTAGCTGTCATGGCTTGCTTAATTTGTAGCACCACTTCCAATTTCGGCATGTAGCTGCTACACTAATGGAGCAGATCTGTCCTGTGTGCTGAGAGAGACAGACCCTGTGGAAAACTGAAGCGATCTTAAATTGGAAGATTGTGTCACTTCATATGACAGACTTCAATTGCGCAGTATTTTGAATTTTGGGATGACTTTAAACCCCACTTAAGCAGGATTGTCCAGCCCATTGTTTAACCTTTCAGCAGAGAGTAGGTAGAAAGGCATCTTTTAAGCACCTTTTTTCATCCAACAGCATTAGTACTCGTTCAAGTTCCTCTAAACATGTAATCCTTGCACGCTATTGCAGTTACTCTGCTGTCAAGCATCTCATATAGCATCTGTGTTATTGAGAGTTTCCTCTGTCCTGGAAGTTGCAGCTTCCCTTTATGTTGGTTAGGATTTGAGTTTATTGCCTTTCTGGTAAAACAGTAGTAATTGAAAATAATGAGGGTGAAAATAAATATATTTATTTATACACACACATATATCTACATATAATAATGTGTCAGGAGTTTGAAGGTACTTTGTCTGCTTTTTCATTGCCTTGTAATGCTATGATGTCTTTTTTTTAACCCTTTCCCCCCAGAATTATTCAGAGTTACATTTTACGGGAAGAAGCTGGAACACTTTCCTCAGAGGCCTCTGACTTCAACAAAGTACACTTGAGTAGGCGGGGTGGCATTATGGCATCTCTGTATACCTCTCATCCCGCAGATAGCGGTCTCACATTAGAACTCTCCTTGGAGATAAACAGGAAGTTGCAGGCTGTGTTAGAAGATACTTTATTGAAGAACATTACACTAAAAGTGAGTACTGTGGTGTTCTGTCTGTTCTTTCAGCTCATTGTGAACTGGTGATGTTGATAGCATTGAGTTAATCAAAGAGCACTTGAAGTAGAGGACTTCTGCTGTAACATGGTCCATTCTGAACCTCTGTTTGGGGCCCCATCATATGATGAATTGATGGGCTGGCTCTCCGCGGTAACTCTTGGGCTGCCTGCGCAATCAGGAGAAAGGCCCTTTCCATACCTTCCTCCCAGCATGGGAATCAGCGACTTGTGCCTGGCGCTGTGCCAGTAGCTGGGTACCACTTTGAGCTGTTGGGGCAGCATGTCTGCTGTGAGGAAAACACTGCGGGCTGAAAAACGTTCTGCAGGCTGCCAGCTGGACTGCAGTGTTGCAGAAGTTTGTAAATCTTCCTGTAGATATTGTTCCCCTTGAAGTGCTATACCTTTTAGAGACAGCCTTTAGAATCTTAATAACTACATAAGACTTGTTCAGAGCTTTGCATCCTTTATTGAAACTGGCTTGGTTTTCCCCACCCCCAGTTCATCGTTTGTATTTGTTCTGCATACTTGAAATTTCAATCTGCTGACACAGATAGTAATTTTAACTTAATAGTGCATTTTGTGCCAGTTGTCTCACTTTTCCTATATTATTTATCTTATTCTTTTTTTTTCCCCAAAGGAGAACCTTCAAACTCTAGGAACAGAAATAGAACGGCTTACTAAACACCAGCATCAACTGGAAAGGAGAATGAAGCCAACGTAACTAACACTCTTATGGAATAGCCAACATGAAGATGCAGAAAAGGCAGGTGCTACAGACCATTGGGTTTTCTTTTTTAAAGTTTTCCTGAAATATGATCACCTGCTAGCACAAGCATCCAGTACTTCACATATACAGCCTTTAACTATACAGGCTGTCCTTCTTCATATGAGAGAAAGTCTACAGGGTTTGGCATCAGCATGGTTCCATCTACCCAGTACCAGCCTGAGAAGTTGCTCAATTTTGTTACACACTACGTTGAGATAACAGTTTTATTTGAAATGACATACAGGTGATTTGCAGTGCATACTGTGTTTTGAGTGAGTTGCAGTGAGATTTTAATTTCTGCACTGTATAATTAATCACATTTTTAAATGATGGAGCTTGGAGAAATAAAGCTGATTATTTTTTAGTTGCTATTGAACATATCCAGTGTTCCTGAGTTTTAAGGGCTTTCAGACATTACTTCCTCTCTTGCATATTATTTCTGATATTTAGTTTGATTAAGCATTTTTGACATGCATGGAAAAATGCTTTGTCACAAAATTTGTTTTTTTAAGTGATGACTACGGTATTTTTTACTTTGGGTTAACATTCAGCTTGGTAGTTTCTGTATTTAAAAGAAAGGAAACAACATTAAAAACAAGGTCCAGAAACTTGCTGGTTCAGTTGTTGAGTATATGAAACAAGCGTCAACTCAACAAATGCTATAAACCCCTGATCTTTACGCATCTGAATCTAAAGAATTCTGATCCCAGGTAATTGGTTACTGAAGTTCTCTGACTTTCTGCATTAACCAGTAGCACTTAAACAGTAGGAGTGTAAATTGCCCACTGTTGCATATGTACAGCGAGACCTCCTGATTCATTCTTTTTTCAAAATTTAAGCCTACTGAATTTTCTCATGGATAGACTATGGATAGACCCGCCAGTGACAGCGACAGTAAGAAAGGGGAAATGTATTTAAGTGGGTTTGCAGTCTATCGGTTGGACTATAAAAGTGGCACAGAAGTCTGTGAGACTCTCTAATTTTCCTGTTGTGAAGGAGACCGTCAAAATGGCACGAATTCAGAACTGATACTTAATCCTTCAGTGACTGAGAGGGTGATGGAGGAAGAATATCAAGGTGACAAGATTCTAGTTTGTTACAATGTTATTTTCACATTTTAATTCCAGGATATTTACAGGAACTGAAATGTCTTTATTCCAGCAGTAAATGCATAGCTTTATGTATTTATTGCCTTTCGACCAAAACTTATAGTTCAGAGCCAGACCAGGTCACAGTGTGAATATATATTGTCTTTTTATTCAATATTTGCACTTCCTATTACCATGAAAAAATATTTAGTATTCACTTAAAATAGTAATGCTTTAGCTATTTTAATTAGAAAGGACACTTGAACAAATTTTTCTTTTGTCTTATCCTAGTTGCCATTTGCATCATATATAAAAACAAGAGGCCTGAATGCTGTAGCACAAGGGAGAAAAACCTATTAAAGCACCTAGATGACTTAGCTGTGTGTGCTCCATTTTTAGGTGGCACTGAGTCACTTGAGTAGTTTGGGGTTTTCTAATGAACTGAATTGAACGTAAGGGCCTAATTTGGTTCCAATGAGTAGTTTAGTGCAAGACAGGGAGACTTCCTTTTTACTTTAAAGACAGGCGTCTTTCTTTGAAGGTGTTTGCAAGGTTAAGGCCTAGGAAGCTGTCCAGAGAGCCTCTGGAGTCTTGAATAGCCAGTCCTTTTAGTATAAGCAGATTAAGTATTTGTTGAAAAAGGGAGGGTAAAAACAAGTAATTTAAAACTTGATGAGCGCTGTAGGAACTGAGACCCTTTAACCTGAGTGAGTTTTTATACTCTTTTTTTTTTTTTTTTTTAAAACTCCTAAGAGCAACAGTTACGCAGAGTGTTAGGGAATTTTGACTCGTCCAGTCATGAGATTCCTTCTGCTTTACTGTTGTGTAAGTGGTGTGGAGAGGAAAATTCCTGGTTCTGCTGAAACAGATTTGTCACCATCTTCCAGAAAGCTGAGAGTTCACCTTGAGCAAAGAGGCAGTTGTTCCTGACTGAACTAGACTTGCGGAAAGAACGAATTCTAGGAAGAACAATTCGCGTGTCAGAGCAGAGCTTAGCTTTTATACGTTTGTGTTTTCGTGCTTTAATGTACCAGCTCTCTGGATATTTTCAGGCATTCAGCTGAATGACTCCAGTATTTTAGATGCCATGTTTATATTGTAACCATATAATGTTCTTCACGTGTACAATGTGAATGAAGGAGAGGTGTGATGCAGATGGAATAAGTGCAATGATATTGTGGGAATTTTTACTACTTTTTGGCATGGTTTTCCTTTTAAGTTATTTGAGAAACCTAGTTAGTTGTCCTCCTGCCCTACTGAAAATGTTGCTTCCTCTCTGTAACGCTAGGTAACTTTTCAGACTTTTTTCTTGGTTATGGAGACACACAAAGCAGCCCGAAGAAGTCACTGTTTATTGCATACTGTATTTATATGGACCAAGGTTTTCTTCTAGATGCTTCATCTTGAACACACCTGTTGAAGATGGAAATTTCATTCTAGTTTGCACACTGGCAAATGGCTAGAGTAAGCTCAGAAATTTGAGCACGTGACGGGGTCAGTTAGCAACTTTGCTTAGCCATGTTGCTCATTCCTGAGAGGGAATGCTGTATTATCCATATAAATGTTGCTGCCAAGCCACCTGCCTTTTTCCATGGGCTAGATTAAGTGTCAGGAATCTAATATTGTTGGTGTATGTAGCAAGGATACTTTCTGTGAAAAGCTGTGTAATGGAGAACAGGCTACTGTGTTTCTGAGGGATGGTTTTAGAGTGGATGCAAGGCTTGTGCAGCAATCTCATTTCACTTGCCCTTATTTTGGAAACTTCTTATCATTATGTTATGACTATTAGATTGAAAATTGTCCTCAGATAAACTAGTATTTTAAAAACAGCCTGGAGCAGTTAGCTACCTATGTGCCACTGAAATTCAGTGTCCATTAGATAACTAATTGCCACAGGCCTTTTTTTGAAAATGCCGAGCTTGTAGCTAGTTGTATCCTACAGGCAGGTATCCTATGTCTGTTTCTTAAATCCTCAGGGTGCTCTTTTTAATGCAAACATCCCACATCCTGATGTTCTTAGAGGCCCTACAGAAAAGCTACCAATGCTTTTCCACCCTCTGTAAAATCCAGCACTGAAGTTGTCTTAAGCCAGACCTTCTTAACTGAAGGGTACCATTTTGTGCCATAAAAATTACTAGTTTTCTGCCACATAAACTTGTGCAATATTTTTCATTTCCCAAAAGCAGTGGGGATCAGCTTATGCTTGTCAGAGATGTTCTCATCATCTTCATCTGTTCTTGGCAACACCTGCAATAATCTCTAACTGTTAAAACATGTTTTAAATTACTTTTTCTGAAAAATCTTCATTTAAAATATTTAGTTTATTACTAGAAAAATCAGATCTCTGGCTCCCACTGAATTGAGTTTAAAGCAGAGTGCTGGTATGCTACAGAGAGCTGGGATCAAGTCCCAGCGGTCCAGAGAACAAGGCCTGGTGCATCCTGTAGGAATGTCATGTAACTCTTAGCTAAACAACTGTAATGATAAACATTAACAGTAGGTGGCACTAGGAGTCCGGTTTACCATGCCTCCAAAACAACCTGAAACCTTTCAAAAGGCAAATTGCTGAGTTACAGAGGGAGGAGGGTGGTATCTAGAGCTTTTTTCAAGGTGGATGGGTTTCCTTTACTTCCTGCTTTTGTGTTCTGACAGTGAAACTATGTTGACTCTTCCAAATATATGTATGTATGTTGTCTGAATATATGCAAACGTCTATTAATTAATTTTGTAGATACTTGTTCCTGTATAAAGTTTTGGAAGACATCACTATACATTATGTATATATTGTACTTTGAAATAATAAACATAAAAATACGTAAGTGTCTGTTTTGGGTTTGTGACTTGCACCCATTGCCTATTTACCGCAGTCTAAATCTAGATTACACAGACCTGGGTTAGCTCTAAGTGAAGGCTTGTGGTGGTGGCAGTGTGCCCCGTGGTAGGTAGTAGTTAGTAGTCATCTTTTCTGAGGGGCAGTCTTCCTTCTCACAGTGCAGAAATGCCCTCATGTGTAGCTTGTAAACACATTCTCCAGGCTAAAAGCAAATTCATTGCTAGCTAATTGTTCATGCTAGTGAGGTGACTGGGAGGGCACCGTAAAAGCACCTTCTTGTTTTTCCTCCAGTGGATATATTGTATTGGCATATATAGTTATAATCAGCACTTGGAGGACTTGCTACCTACAGCCTGGTAGAGCAAGTCTTGCTGCTGCCTGTGCTTTTCTGTTGCACCATCTAAACAAGAGATGGCAGTGCACCTCAGTATACCTCAGATACTGCAAGACTTGCCTAACAGCAAAGCTGGGGAAGTAGGCCTGCACACCTTTCATACTATGCTTCAGAAGGTTTTGGAAATGGAGATGAGATTTTCGTCCTAAGGACTGGTGATAGGTGTGCTACAGTTAAGTACTGCTGTGATTTACTCTCAATTCCAGTAAGTGGCCTTAATACTGGAATCCTGTTTTCCCTTGTGTAATGTGAATTTGACGGTCCTATACTCCCAGTAGCAAGGGCCAGTTCCCTTGGTCACAGATCCACATTTGACACATGTTGCTTGCTACTCTGGTTTATTTATTCAGTTAGAGAGATCTAATGTAGTATCTTTTGGTTTTACCCATGATATCATTATAGAAAAGTGATGCTGTCATTTGCTGGCTGTTTACTATGCCTATGTTAAAAGCCCAGGAATCGGTTTTGTATGGCCTGTCTTGCCCGTGTAAACTAATTGCAGGGGGACAGGGAAGAAGGGGATAACGTGTGGAGTATATTTTAGTATCTCCCAGAGTGCTTTAAGTGAAAGAAGGGGTCATATTTTTTTGTAGAAATTTGATGGCAAACTCCCACTAGCTTCTCAGGAGCAAGGTAAAGGCTCCCAGGGTGTTTTTTAGTTACGATTATTTGTATGGTCATATGCTGGAGTTGTTTTGCAGTTTGCTGCTGTTCTTTCGGCCTTTTCCACTGGGAACAAATGCAGCTCTTGCTGACAGATAGGACCAAAAAGCAAGATTTATTTGTGCTTCCAGTACTTTACGCTGCTATTTGGAAACAATCTGAAGCAAAGTTTCCTCACATACGAATCTTGGCTTTGCTATTTGCAGGTAGCCGTTTGGCAAACAACTGTCTCATCCCCATTTTACACGTAGGTCTGCATTTCAGACTGGAACAGCACAACTGTGTTTGCAGAGGAAGGATTCTCGCAGCACAACAGTGTTAAGTGCTCAGCCTTGAAGCAAGCCAATCTGATACTGGAGCTATTGGGTAATAACCATAGAACTCGATGCTAGCAGTCTCTACTTGTCTAGCTGACTGCAAAAGAGAAAATCACCACTGCTACTTCCCTCTCTCGCTCCCTGCCCTATTTTGGTTTTTTGTTTGTTTTTTTTTGTTGTTTTTAACAGAGATAGGGGTGGGTTTTTGTTATTGCTGTTGTTTTTAGGCTGTTTTGCCCTAAACCACAGTTCTAGACTTTGCAAGACTTTTGCATACGTAAATGTAACTTACAGTAGAAGAGTGAGCACCTCCGAACAAGTTGTCAGTAAATAAGCTGTTAGATATGTTCCTAGTTGTTTTGCCTTAGTGGATGCCTGACAGTTGGGAAAAAGTCCGGCCTTTCAGTTTTGCAGGGCTCTTCCCCATGTGCATCTGCCCACTGATCTCAGCAGGGCTGCTCTAATGCCTCAAGTGAGGCACCTAGCTGACTAAAGGGATGGATTCATTCTGCTCTGAATGCCTATGGGCTGCTTAAGAAGTTTCTATTTAAGAAATAATCCCATGAGAATGCAATAGGGAAAATTAACATATGAAAGCCCTGAGAAGTTTCTAAATTCTAACCAAAAGGCTTGTGTTTTGACACGAGGTAGGCAAGTACAGCCTAGCAAGAAGAGCCGTTCCCTTAGAGGTCTCTGATAAGTCCTTGAATACTGTCCCGGGCTGTCCAACCTGCGGTTACTCAGCAACAAGTGCTGCCTCTGAAGGTGGAGACAGCTTGAAGCAAGCCATGAGTTTAGGGCAAAGTTTTTTCAAGCTATGGTCTGTAAGAGGTAAGTGAGGCTGTGACTTCAGAGAGCGGCTTAATGAATTGCTCCTGACTGTTCTCGCTTCAGTGCTATAAGCCCCCGCAGTCATCTGACAGAAGTGTTTGTGGGGCTGCACTGTAAAAGCAACTGGTTAAAAATATTCTGAAAGAAAACTAAAAGATCTGAAATTAAAAATTTTAACTCCGGTCAGGGCTGGGCGCAGGGGTTGAAGGAGGTGAGAATTTCTTAAATCAGCACTGCAGGTAAAAGCAGCGTATGGCAAAGCTATGGCCAAAGAAGAGCAAGCCTGGTGCCGGTCAGTTTAAATCTGTTTTGTGGCTCTGCAGATTTCCTGGAAACTGGCAAGTCAAAGAGGCTGGAAAAGTCTGACCTTAGGCTCAGACCTGCAACCTGTTAATGCTCTTAAGTGGCTTGTACTAACCAGCTGGTGTTGCTTCACTTTAGTAATTAGATTACAGGAGAAATATTGATTAGGTAGACTCTAGAGACTAATGTTAAGGACTTCACCCTTCTGGAGATGGAAGTGGGAGAGGTTTTTCACCCATAAACTGCAGTGACAAATTAGAACAAGCTAGTATGAGCTTATCATGGTTTTAAAGTTAGGAGTGACGTGGGCTACTGGCAACTTGGCTCATGGTGATCCTTTCCAGTTCCCTTCTTACCTGTGAGCTGGTGCCATGTGTTTAATCTGGCCCTAGGGCTCAATCAGCTGGTGGGGATGGTTTACATAGGGGACAGGACTCCACTGCGGCAGGGCAGAGCTAGGACTGGCACAGGGCTCTACCTGAAATGTATGATGCTGGTGAGGCTATTGCCCACAGCTGTCCACCTGCTCCTCAAGCTGTGCAGTTATTAGCTTGTTCAATCAGCTCCTGACCCACTGCAGGTCACTGCTCAGCCTTTTGAGGCCGAGCAAAAATAGTATCTGTTCTCCCTGACAAATCCACTGCACTGCAGCGCGTCAAAGACGGTTGCACCCCCCGGCCCTGTCCAAGTCACCCGTGCCACAGAAACTCCTCGAGGGAGGCAGGAGGACTGGCAGTGAACCAGCTGTGTGCCTCCAGGTAAGCCCTCCTTTCTCCAACTTTCACAGCCCCTTGTTTGATTTGGCTTTACTCAGACGCTTCTGGGCAGTAGAAAGATCCAGCTGGAGCCAAGCAGGTGTTTTCCATCAACAGGAACTGGCGGAGGAAAGCCTCTGCTTTGTAAGCCAAGCCAGTGAAGGGAGTAAAGATCAGTGCAGGTATCTGTGGCCCTGAGGAGCCAAGCTTTGAAGCCCTTGCAGTTGTTCTCGAGTCTGTACCCAGAGGGGCCCTGCAACCTCATCATCAAATGCACCAAGACGGGCTGCCGGCATCAAACTGCTACCACATTGGCACTTCACAAATGTAGGTGCACCTTTAAATCAGGTCCTGACAAACCACAGGTCGAACCAACTTTATCTTTGCTCTGAAGGCAGGTGAAGCTCTTGGAAGAGAAGTGATGGATTTGGCAATAAGCCTGTAGCACCAGGCTCCCGGGTTACTTCTTTTTTTTTTTGTTTTTTAATACCTGAACTATGTCAGCTTTTCCTCTCTCAGATTTCCCTTCCTGTCTTCCAAGCCTGCCTTGTTGACAGTGAAAGAGAGTTCAACTATTTCAATTTTGACCTTGCACAATGGGTTACATAGCAGATACCTTGCTGGTAGCGGTCACCTTGTGATATCAAATGCACTGTGATGTATCTCTTGCTCAAAAACACGTACAGGCACTTGCGAAGCATGCTGAGGCATGGTGGCAGGCAAACTCCCTCCCATCGACACTAAGCGAGAGCGTGATTTAGCCTTTCTTGGCTGCAGCGGTAGCTGAAACAATGGAAGCCTCTTCAAAGGCTGGGGCATGCAAGCCAGTATGATTTCTCTTGAGAGCAATAAATAGAGGGAGTTAGATTTAATTAATTGTGTGTCAGAGTAAACGTTGAAAACAAACTTCCCAACCCAAAGCAGTAAGCTTAGCACCAGCTGCTGAGCGAGGTTTCTGGCAAGAAAGGCAGCCTTGGATAGACAAGCAAGGAAGCGAGGCACTTCCGAAGGGTGACTTGGGCCAACTACACAGGGCTCCTGCTCCAACCCGCCCTGTCCCCGACTGTGCAGGGAGCTCAGGGCCAGGGCACAGAAGAGCCGTTTCCCTGACGGGCACCTTCCTTTGTGCAGGTGCTTTGAGAACTAAAGAAGAGTCCATCCTGGACACAGCAGCAGGGGAGGGGGAATTTCAGCTGGGGTCCTGATTCGTGATACGTATTAAGACGAAGAATTCTTAAGTCGTCCAGCATATGAAGGTTCCTGAGAGTTTACAGTCTTCTGGCCACCAGGGACCCAACATATGCAACAGACAGTACAGGGACATCTGAAGGAACTGACGTTCCCTTACCAACCTGCCAGGTCAACAGCTAGGGGAAACTTCTAAACAGGAATGAGGTTAGCCGGAGCAGCTGAGGCAGAGCTGGAAAAGAAAGCAGCTTTCTACCTAGGGCATTTCTGCTGCGATTGCCCGGCTAGCCTTTCCCTCCCTGGAGAGCTACCAAGACGGGCTGTGTTAGCTGTGGCTGTGAAGGTCTGCCCCCCGGGAAGTGGAAATCCAAGCTTGTGCTGTTGGGAGGATGGAGCAGACACTGCAATAAGTCTTTTCTATGTGGGACTTTTCTACCTGTAATTTGCCTGTGAATTGAGGAACTGAGCTTGTTTGTGCCATGCTGAGGTTAGGCCCAAACAAAAACTCTGAAAACATTTCTGAAAATGTCATACTTTAAAAAAAAAAAAGCCCTAACTCAGTTTACTGTTATTTATTGTTTATTATTTGTTCTGCCTTCGATAGGTTTCAGAAGGCAAGTTTGGGTTGGTCACTGTTACTTATGGTATCAGAAAAATAAGCTAGTTAAGCATATGATAGAAACAAAAAAAATGTGTGAGAGAAACCCACACTTGCTTCCTAATTACCAGTGTTACCTTGAACACAGCTGTCGCAAGCTGAACAGCTCTGAACAGCTCTGGCTAGGAGGAAACTGTCTTGGTCAAGTAGAACTGGTTTAAAATTAAAAGGCGAGGAGAGGAAGTGGCTAGCTGGGAAAAGGCTAAGAGGAGAAAGAAATAAATTTTTTTTTAAAAAAGGTAATCCTGATACAAAAGCAAACAACCGCTTACTTTTTGGAACAGACCAAAGTCCCAACGTGAGAAGATGTCTGAGTAGTGTGGGCAGGCAGGCTCGGACGGCGTTGACTGCTGAAGGGTTCACAGCAAGCTGGTGTTCGCGGACAGACCCACGGCATTTCCTCTTCTTGACAGAAAATAAACGCTGCCCGCTGCAAGTCCAAATTTGGACTGCAACTCAAAGCACAGTCTTAACTTCTCCATGTTAAACTCTGGAGCGTCTAAAACATTTAATTTTAAGTAGATATTTATGAAAAAGAAACAGAAAAGACTGACTGTTCTTGGCAGCGTGGCACAGAAATCACTTTTACAATGGTATTTATTTGGGAGGTTCCTGTTGCGGAGCATCTGCCTGCGTTGGACCTTGTCATCTCCGAAGCCCATCAGTTTTCCTTTCCCCTCTTTCTTATTCGTGTTTCTGTGCGTTTGCTGCTCCACGGACAGGCAGAAGCTCCATCCAGCCCCTGCCAGACCTCACTCAGCTTCTTGATTGTTTAATTGCGTTTCCATTGAGGAATAAGACACGTACTTGTCATAGGAACGATCCACCCAGTTCAGCTTTACATAGGCCTACCCAGAAGCTGTGCAATGCAAAGGGAAGCACTCCGAGCATCACTTTGTCCCAGAGTAATTGCTAGTCCAATTTCTTTCCTATTTCTTCCTAGATATTATGGCAAGAAGCCATGAGGACAGCAAGCTGCTTGCAGTTCTAGTTTGCTGTTAGGTTCCTGGATGCCAGAAGTTTGGAGAATTTGCTCTTCTCAGGGGAAGAACAACACAAGCCATACTCGCTCCTGGGGTACAGGCTACCCGGCTTCCCAGGGGGCCTGTGGTGGGACTGCCTGAGCCGAGAGGAGAGAGATGGCTTCCAGCCACGCTCCTGCCCTCGATCCTGCTCAGGTCCCGGAGGCACCGTTTGCTGGTGCTCCTTGAAAGTGAAGGTGGCTCACTGGGCCCATCAGCCAGGCGCCCCTTGTGGGCTCCGTCCCCCTGAGCGTCCTGCAGCAGCGCTGCGAGGATGAGTGCCGTGCAGGGTGCTCCTGGCAGGACTTGCCAAGGAAATGTAATGGGTAAGAAATATAATAGGTAATATAAGACAACAGGCAACTGTGTACTGGCAAGCTATACATGTCCGATTTGACTGTCAGGTCTTACAAGGGAGGGGAGATTGTATTACAACAGTAGTGAGGATGAAAAATGCAAGGATTTGAATGTGAATGCACCAAGAGCCCTGCACAGATGTTTTGGGAAGCTGGCGATACCTTCAAAGCAGAACAGCCAGGACTAGGGAATGGGATTTGAAAAAGGGAAGGGGAAGAATGCAAGCTAAAATTCATTCTTTTGGAAAAGTATGCATACAAAGAAGGACAAGCAAAATGTTACAGTAGAGCTATGGAGCAGTGAAGAAAAGCACTGTAGAAAGAACTGCCTGAAAAGTAACTATTTATTATTTACAGTTCTTTTAAAAACCCTTTACACTGCTGCTAGCAAAGGTCTGAAAGCAGTAAGTATGCCAAGCACGTATGTCTATCATGCTGGGTAATGCTGCATTATTGTTTCCTGATGCTTCTGTTCTTCTGTCCGTATCCATCTGTTGTCCTGTATGAAGGTTACATCAGAAACACTTTGGGGACAGGGAGTGTTGAGTTTTGCTTATGCAGAAACTAGCATGATTTGTTCCTGGTTCTTGCCTGGATCTTCTAGACACAACTCTCAAAAAAAAAAGTTTAAAGATTTCACATACCAAAGTTAAGGAGAAGAGAAATTATCTTGGCTTTTGTGAATTAGCAAGGAAAGAATTTCAAAATAAGTACTTTGTAAAGTTTGGACTTCCAGAGGCGAGTGCAAGGTGCACAAAAGGGAAAACTGAGTATGCAGCTAGCAGGTGTACAGGTCTGCAAAGATGCCTTCATGCCTTCACTGTAATGCCAAGGAAATCAAAATTGCAGCCAAGAAAAACAGTTAGAGTGATGCAATGACATAATTCAGCTGCTGCCAGTAGAATCTAAATTACTCACAGGATAATTGAGAAAAAAACCCACGTACAATATTCATTTGTGTAACACAGAGATGGACCCCACGACTCACAGGTGAAAATGGGTCATTCTTTGAACCTATAGACACAGAAACAAACACAAATAAAACAGATGACCTAGCTTGAAGCAATGTTGCAATAAGGGGGCCTGATGGGGCAGATGCTGCTTACAGCTGCCTTCTCTCCTTGCTGTGTGGCAACACACCATCTGAATGATAGGAAGACCTCAACCTTACAGAAAGTGCCAACCAGGCCTTTCTCTGAGTAGTGACATTGAAGTGAGAATGAGGAATGCATGCTCAGTTTCGTAAATTTTTGGCTAGATTAGTTTTGAACCCACCACGTCTAAAACTACAACTAGAACAGATCCATTTGGTGAGCAGAACAACCTAAGAAAGCTAGACTTCTGCACCAGAACACTACGTCTTGCTCAAACAGAGTCACGCTACAGCTGGATAAGAGTGTGATTAGCATCATACCCTTTTAAAAAGAGGAGGAATACACTCCACTGAGGACTTTGAGATCTCTGCTTGATAAGTTCTACTTATCAGTAAGCATAAAGTGAGATAAATTCTGCTGGTTGCACTGCAGGTGGGAGATGCAGCTTATGTTGTCTAGACTTCTGCTCCATGCCTTTCATAGGTTATGAAAATATTCTGGTCCCAGCACTGCTTTTGCTAGCAATGTACTCAAGAAACAAACTAGGCAGGAGAATATGCCAAGGTAGATCCGCACAAAGACATGAACCTCCTTGCTCAGACCAACCTCCATATTTTACTAAAAAGCAGTGAACAAACATTTCTTTAGGAGGGAGTAAAATGCATTTTATTCACCCAATACTGGGTAACTGGATGTACCTCTGGGATATCTACTGATTATTCATGTTTCACAGCTTCATCTGCATTTTAGACTTCAGCACAAGCAACATGATGCAATGCCTGATAAGCTGGAGAGGGGAAATGCCTGCACAATGCAAGATGTTCCCATCCAAATCTCAGTTCCTCTTAATGCAAAGAGGACCTACAGGGCACAGTGTTACTTGGGCTCACATATAAAAC
The DNA here is from genome assembly GCF_040807025.1 of Struthio camelus. Taxonomy (NCBI): domain Eukaryota; kingdom Metazoa; phylum Chordata; class Aves; order Struthioniformes; family Struthionidae; genus Struthio; species Struthio camelus. The sequence goes on from NC_090948.1 coordinate 10,333,204, forward strand.
TCTTCTTCATAGAGCACTCCGTGAAATTGGTGAGGGGAGGCTGATATTTTTAAACACAGACCTCAGTTACCATTTTCTCAGAAATGCATAGGAGACTGCTGATCTCATCCTTTGAACAGGGAAGCAGGGTGCAGGCACAAGCTCATTCAAGGTTAGAAAGGAAGTCTGTGGTGAACCTCAGGCTCTGGGGCCTGATCTACAGCCACAAAACTGCCCTTGCCCCAAATGCAGTCGCAGGCCCAGACAGCAGCTCAACAGAAGGGATCTCAGCGAAGACTTTTTGCAATTTTTGTGACAATGATGTGAGCCTCTAGATAGGCTCAATCTCATCAACAAGTCACTTCAAACCCTACCCTGTCCTGATCTTCCGACTGTCCTCTCTTCCCTCGCCCATAAAATACCTCTTTTGTCTGCTGCTTTGGGACCTACAGATCTACAAGTAAAAAGGGAGAAGTAAAACCTAGAGTAAATCAGTCTACAGAAGGTACTTAAGAACAAAAGATTAATTTTAATGCCCAATTTTGAGTAAGTTTGGCTATTAGCTTCAGGAAGTCTTCATCATTTCTGTAGAGGAGGAAGCAGATGGAAATCATAGAATTAATTTGAGCTGAAGAGGTTGTGTTAGGGAAAAACACATGTATCAGGCCCCATTACTCAAGATTACAGACCTAGGGATAAAATAAGCCACGTGTGGTGTACAAGTGTGAGCATGCCGGCTGCCATTTAGCAACCTTCTGAACTGCACATTTCCTCAGGTAAAGGAATGTGTTGGTTTTGTGCAGGAGAATCCAGAGCCTGTAGGAGCTTTTCTGTCTTCTGTCCTTCAAGGAGTAGGATTAGCAACAGGAAAGTTCCAAGGAACTGAAGGATTAATAATACTGTCCCTTGTCTTTGCGGGGGCATCTCTTTCAATCAAAGCAAAAAGAGTGCAATTCCATCTGGAGTGAGAGCCCAGGGCACCAAAGTGTCCATACGGGCAGTGTCGGGCTCTGATTATTGCCACTGTACCCTATAAACTCCCAGCTGTGAAGAAATGGCTTGAAACTTGGCTAGCGTTTACTTTATAGGTTCCAATTTCCTCCAGCTCTGGAGGTGCAGCAGACTCCAAAGACCTGGCCAGGAGTATGAAGGGGAAATAAGTTCAGGCCATGACAAGAAACCCTGTTTGTTGGCTGGAGTGAACCCAGGACACAGGCACAGCACAGTGCCTGTCCATGCTGCGTGCGCAGAAGTGAGGATGTGCCAGCATTGAGCACTTACCCGCTAGCCAGGCCTGCTGCTATCAGTACAGGGAACTGTCTCTTCCCCAGGTCAGTGCTTTCAGAGGACAGGTGACATCAGGAACAGCAGGAAATACCCAAAGCAGAAGGGGAGAAGACAAGTTTTGAAGAGCGTGGAAGTGTTTTGCAACACTGTAGTAGTACCTTGCATTCAAGTCACTGTTATGTTTACTGTGGTGCATAGGACCCTCAGACAAGGGGTGGTCAGCAGAGAAAGAAGCTGTTATCCTACAGTTCTTATTTTGTAAACGATGTAACTAAAGGACAGGAAAGCTGCAGGGGTTGCAAAGAGGAATTAACACAACCGGAGTTTGTTGTGCAACTCTGTCACTAGTGGAGAGAAAAGGGTTGGATTAGTAGCCTTTAGGCTCAATGGATTCCTCGGGCCAGAAGGGACCCTGGGTCCAAATCCTGCTCAAAGCAGGGCCAATTTCAAAGTTAGGTCAAGGTCTGGACATCTGCAGGGATGGAGATCCCACAGCCTGCCTGTGACCCTGCTTCACCTCTCTCATATGAAAACGTTAGTGACAAGGAAGACTCTGCCTTCCCTACAAACCCTAAAGTCACTAAAGATGGCAGTTAGATCCCCCTCACCTTCTGTTCTCCAGCCGGACCAAACCAGCTCCCTCTTGCGAGCTGAGTCCCATGGGAGCTGCCAGAGTCTCTCTTGTTTTCCAAGGGCCCAACAGATCACAAATGTGAGCTTGGCAGCACATGCTCTTTTTAAGATCATGGGTAGCAGTTCGAACCCTACTTCTCACTTTTTTCCATTGCATGTAAGAGCAAATCCAGGGAACAGCTACAGAGATAGCTATAACAATCTGAAGTCAGGGGACTTTGTAACGCTCTGAGTTTTGTGCAGGGTTTGGCAGCAGTCACAGGAGGCCATGATGTGTTCCCATCACTTTGAGATTGCTCTTAAAAACACTGAGTTCAAGAATCACTTTTCTGATCTCCATTACGCATTCTGGAGACGCTGACTGGGGACTTTTTAAAAGAGATGTATCCAATCCCTTTGGCTAATTTTGGGAGTTCTGGCAGCCAGAGAGTCCACCTGTTCTTTCTTTGCTCTCACATTTAGGATGTTTGCAAAGGCATGTGCAGCACAGCAGAGACTCCAGGGACAGCTGTAACCAACCTACCTACCTTGGGCAACAGATTCTCCACTCAAGGCTGCCGCTAAGTTGGGAGCTAGTCTTAATATGCACTTACTGTTCCTGCAAGTGTTATTAATGGCTTGGTAGAGAAAGGGTTAGTCTGAAATTTCCCCTGTCCCCCAAAGTGAGAAACCATGTCTAGTTGTGTGACAAGCAGACACATGACCTCTCTGTGAAGCCTCAGTATCATCTCTGCACCCCCCCGCTCCAGCAATGTTGCAGGGCACGCTCGAACAGAGTTTGACTTTCGTTCTCATTACACAGCAATCCAGGGGCAGCAAGGTGTTTGGGAATTCAGAGCCAAGAGACTTGGCTAAAGGGGGCTTGGGAAATGTGTCCCACCACGGTTTCACTGGTGCTGAGGAGACAGGCCAGTGACAAAGTCTGAAGCTAGATCATGGAAAGAGGTTTGTTTTCTCGTTGCAGAATGCTTTCTGCAGGCCACAGTGGGGTCGATTTGCAGAAGCATTTCTCCCTGCCCTTGGCTTTTGTCACCAGGGTGTGCTTGAGCTGTGCAGCTTTTCTATGCTGGTTCAGCTCAGCTCTGAGGCCAAGTGCGACACATGCCAAGGAGCCACAGACTTCAGAATACAGCTAAAAAATAATGCATGTATTTATCATTCTTGTGCTCTGAGGGAATATAAATAGGCTATGCATTAATTCACATTAACATGCTGAACGATTCTCTTCGTTCTTGGCATATCTGGACTTCACAAGACCAAAAGCAGAGGCCAAGAGATTTACAAAGAAATGGAGACCAGAGCTTTGTGCTTAGTTGATTAGAGACCCTTAAGGAATGTGGGATTTGCCTTAACAGACTCACCAAGTTCCCTCTCTTGCCTCCAGCAATGACCTACTTTCTCTGCCGAACGCATCAGCGCTCTCTGAGGCACACATGAAAAATTCTTTCCTGATCCTCTAATGATCTTGTGTTTGGAGTCAAAATAGTAGTAGTTTGTATTCAGAAGAGGCAGGAGAACCTATATCTGGACTAGCCCCACAGATTTCAGGGAATTCCACCCATTTAGCCAACGCTGCAAAGTTTAACATGGGCTTCGCACTAACCTCCCAGGACGAAGCCAGAATTTTACTACTGCATTCAGCAGGGAAGAAGTTGCACAACTCTCAGGAGATGCCCAAGTAGCACAGGTAGGAATAGTCTCAAGAGTCCCAGTGCTCTTCCTGGGATGAAATTACAGGGTTTATAGCTTCCTGGTAATCCAAAACTGGTTATCAGTCATCTTTATATAAATGTTAGAGGTTACTGTAAAAGTCACTTTTTCCCTTTCTTTTTTGAGGGAAGAACAGCTGCCTACAGTGTTATTATGAACAAATTTATTGCAACTTAAATACCTGTACTTTATTTTTTTGGCTTATAACACAGTTAGGGTCATAGCCTGTCTGGGAGTTACAGTAAGCTGTACAGTGATAGTCTCTTTCCCTGTGCAAGGAGGTTTGTGAGTCGCTTCCAACTCTCCAGCCAGAAGAGGTGTTGCTGTGACTTTGAGGTGTATTAGAAAAAGGAAATAGGAAGAAAATTCCTTAGTTTATCTGGAAGACCAGCTTTGTCCGGCTGCAATTTGAGTTATTTAAGGGGGCCACTTCTGCAATCGTAGGGACAGTGGATGGTGAAACAGTGCTTTTGTCTTTGACATGGAAAGACATACAGAAAAGACATACTGAGCAGGGCTAAGGGTACCCTTTCTTCATCTCACTCTGGACTGTGGTGCCATAAGCACTCGGCATATTGTACCCAGCTAACTGCTCTTATGTGTGATGGGATGATGGGGTCGCTGGAAAGTGCAGCGATGAAAAGTTCAAGTGTCTTCTCCAGTTTGGTATGGTTCAGAGCACTCTGTCAGGATGTGAAGAGGGTGTAGCAAACAGGTAGCCTCTCAAGCTGCTTTAACTTGATCATCTGTCTATCTCAAAGGAAAAGGATTTTATAAAATGCAGCCGCTACTCAAAGTGACCTTACAGATACTGTGCCTCCGAGATAGTTGTAATCATATTCTTGGGAGCAGTTGAAAAGTTACTGGAATAATTGCACGATAAAAGCCTTTCCATTGCCCTCAACCAGCATCTGCAGAAACACTTCTGAATGTCATGATTCCTTCGCTGTTTAAAAGGATTCAGCAGTAGACTCTCAAATAGTCTCCATCTGGTTAAAAATAGTTGTTTGCCTCATATGGCTTTAGCATGGTACTGTCAACTGTAAAATGTTCCACCTTCCAAAAAAGTAGAGTGAAAAATGAAAGTGAGCTTTCACACATCATTACTCTCCATGGTTAGACCTCCAGAGCTCATTCCAAGCCTATCGAAGGAGGAGAGGCCAGCTTGGAAGGCAAGCCAGCAAGATATTTGTGTTATTGCTTGGTGCCCAGCAGGCTCCCGTGAAGCACTGTCCTACACATGAAAGCAGCCAAGCAGATGTGTCACCCAGTTTCCCAAAACAAAACATTAGTTTGTTTTCAAGAAACATTTATTCATTGGATTTCTGAAGTATAACAAGAGCTTAGTCATAGCAGCTGGATGTCTCCTGATGTCAGCAAGGAGAACACGCTCCAGTAGGAAACCAGTATAACCCAGTTAGCTGAACCACACTCTACAGTCAACCTATAACGCTGGGCCAAGACAATTCAAGAACCTTCAGCCTTCGTCAGACATGTTGTCAAGCTCCCCACTCTCCAGATGCACAGACCCTGGATGGGCCTGCAGGACAGGTGATGTGTTGGCTTTCTTTTCCTTTAGATCAGTAAACAGAATGTGTTTTAGGGAAAAAGGGGTATTGTGATTGCAATAATGAACAGAAGGTGTGGGTAGGCTATTTCTTATAGTGCTGTAACATGATGCTTGAATGCAGTTGCATTCAGGCCCTGTGGCTGGCTTCTGTGTGTGTGGTGCCATAGTGGTGTCACAGGGTGGAGTTTGTGAGACATGGCAAAGCGGTAAATGGAAAATGCTTTGTGTCCAGCCTACTGGGCCATACCTGTGTGGAGGTGGACAGCGCTTCTGCAGGCACCATAGCCAGCACCTAATTCGTCTGTCCTGTGAGGGCTCCCAGCTGAGGAGTAAGGGATGCACAGATGGAAAGGCTGAGTTGCTTTGCCCCATGGCTCTAGATCAGAAGAAAGAGCCACTTGCAGAGAGTAGCAGATGTGTTCACTGTAGTTTCTTCCATTTCCTGAGCAGAAAACAGCCTTAGACTTGGTAGTGCTCAGCCGCTTCCAGCACTGAAGAACTTCAAGGACGCCAGGGGATGGGGAAGAGTAGCCATCTTTCGCTGCGTGTTTCACAGCATCAGAAGCTGACTTTAGAAGCTGTATGACAAATTGTCAGTTAATACCTGCATTAAATCATTTTTTCCTGAAAAATGACAGGTGCTGGGCACGCAGAGCAGATCTCTGCTCTTTTCACAAGGTGATATGTGAAATCCTGCTCCCTGGGCCATGGCAATCCACTCTTGCTGGAACACAGTCAGGCTGCAGATGGCAGCTGTGGGAACTGCAGGGTCTCTGCATTGCGCAGCACTATGGTCACATCCTAGCCAACATCAGTGGGGCAGGATTCTACTACAGAGTCAAACCTCCCACAAAGGCCTAGCTGAGTCAAAAGCTGCAGCGTGTGTGTATGATGCTCTGAGTACCCACCTCTGCCAACAAGCAGCACTTGCTGGCATCGCTGCTATATTTAAGAGGGCCTGAAGCATTCCTTTCCCCATCTCCTGATATTTCTATATCTGGGCCGCAAGTGTTTGCTCTAGGTGAGTCTTGATGACACAAAGGCTGAGCCTAGAAATAAATTACTGCTACAGAGAAATTAATGCCTTGAAGGAGTGTAGAAAGGGTCCAAGTCTGCTGGCTTCAGATGCCTACTTGTGCGCCAGACCCCAAGACATAGTTGTGTTTATGGGAAGGGACTTTCTCACAGGACAGCAATCTTAATGCACAGCAGGCGTTACGCAATTTTTCCCTCCATTTAAGATATAATGCATTTTATATGATGAAGTTTGAAGTGTGGCTTTTGTGCATGAATGAGACAGTTTCCATAATATTTTTTAATATGCAGAGATATTTTGTTTTGATCTCATGGGGCATGAGTCAACTCCTATCTGAGGCCACTCAAGTCCTCCCAGTGACCTTCCTGGGAGCTGGCTAATTAAGCAGCAGAGGTCTGACGTGCTGTAGGTGGCTGGCTAGCATGACCTACTGAGCCTTGGGGCAGCTCAGAAGAGCAGCTCTATCCAAAGAGCCTGGATCAGGAAATTATAACCATATAATTCAGTGTGCTTGGTGAAAAAACAAAGTCTCTACCCTAAAAAGTCGTATGTTGCAACATCACAAGTCTCTCCTGGACAAGTCAACAGCAGTAGGCATTCAGCCCTGCCAGATCGCTAAAGTTCACCCATCTGAAGCAGATGCCAAGTCCCTTACTTTCAAGGCTACAGGATTTAGGGGCTCTTTGATTTGACTGAGCTCTTTGAGCGGAACTAACATGATGCTGGCTTGCCTGAATTACATGGACCGAGTCCTGCACACTCACAAATGTAAGCAGGCCCCAGCAACCCGACCTGGCCTCTCTCAGGAGTGCTGCCTGCATTGCACTACTGCATGGCAGCATGAGCAGGGCTAGGCACAGACTATAGCACTGATTTCAGTGAAGACAACTGAAAACACAGAGTATGCAAGGATGGGAACCTATTTAAATTCAGGCATGTTTCCAATTCAGTATATATCAATTTTATTCCTCCTTCTTAAGGACTACGGGAAGAGTCATATCTTTTCTGGTAGAAGCAAATTTCTGCAGGGAAATCCAAGGTTCCCCAGTTCAGCAAAACGGCAGCAATTTACTTCAGCTCAGAAAAGTTCCCCTGTTCTGTAGGGCCAATGGGGAAAAGAGAAGACCTGGATTCAGTAAAACATTGAATTTCAGACCCAAAACGAGACTCCAAACAAACCGAATCAGGCCCACAGAGCTGTACATTGGGCTTCCTCACAATTTCCATGAGTTACTCATTTCTCATTAGCTCTTTATTTATAAAGAGCTACTCTTCATATATAAAAAAGCTGATGATACATGTCTGTGCCACAATGCTGAGTGTATTACAACTCTGTAGTTTCACAGAAGAGTGTTAGTATAGAAAGTAAATAGCATTGTGACAATCTATAGAGCAGTAAGTCAATTAGAAAACTCCAGTAGGTGGTAGCCTATGTCTAGGTCTGGTGCCATCAAACCTGGCTTCTCTGCCTCGTAGTGCTGCTCTAGAAGAGACGTGGGAATTGTTCTGGGAGGTGGCAGCACTGTGGGCTGCCAGCCACATGAGTGGGTCCTCTACCACGGGGTCTGGTAAGTAAATGGCACATGGCTTGGAAATTAAGCAAGGTATTTCATGTTTACAAAACAACTCATAAGAGTTTTAAAAAGAGACTAGCGGTGTTTACACATAAGCTGGATGGACTTTAAAACACCGCATGCTGTGTTGTGTCAACTCCCACACCTGCAGGAGATATTTAAAAATAAGGGAGCCAAGCGCTTGAGTGAGTCTAATCAGCCCCATCTTGGTGCTCCAGCTAGAGCCACGTTGAACATTTTTGCTAGCTGAGTTGCAGGATGTTATGGAAAATGTTCACTGCAAAGAGTCTCTGTTCCTGTCTGAATTTAAGGTTGGTGAAAAGCAGTGAGTGAAACTGCAGGGGAACTGGTATCAGGAGGCAGCCTAAGTGCAGAACTCAGCTCCCTCGGGTGGGTGAGCGCTCTCTGGGAAGTGGGGAGGTCTTGGAGGGTGTCCACGCCTTGCTGTGCACTCCAGCCTGCTGCTGGGCTTCTAGACCGCCTGCACAATGCAGGAAGAAATGACACATTTCTCTCGCTGATATACTGAAAGGTTGAGATGCGCTGTTGACTTCAAGGTACTTCAACATTTCAAATCCGTATGGACACCTTGATGGGAAAGGGCTGAGGGCAGGAAGTGATAAAGTGTTACCCTGAAATAACAAAGTCTTGATTTTCTTGCATGGAAAACCAAGCTGGGGAGGAACTTAGAGTTTTGCCTTCTCACTAAGCCCACTAGCAGGGGCCCACTGTGCTTTAGGCAGATGTCAGCCTGCTGATGAGAGTCTGTATTTTTTCCCAGAAATGACTATTCCCTTTAGGCTGCATAGAGACGAGCAGCATAAAGGCAAAAAACCAGTAGCTCAGCTAAAGCTGCCCAGATCTCCTTTCAGACCAAGAAGAGACTTGTCCACAGAAGAACGAAGTTGCCCAGATCATTTTCCTCTGCTTTCTCAGATTATCAGAATTACCAAATATGCTTTACGTGGTGTGTTTTGGTTTTCTATGCCAGAGAGACCTCTGATTTCAAGACTCATTCTTATAGACCTGGGTTTTTCTTTCCGTTGCACCACTTGCACTAGGTCCTGCCTTTACTTTGTTTATTTGTGGGATGACACGATGAGCCAGTCTATAAACGGTTATTGACCTGGGAAGAGAGAGTTTCTAGAATTTAAGGGCTGGGCAGTTTCTTGGAAACTGCCTTATCAGCATTGCTACAAACTGGAAGCCTTAACACCCCTTACTTAGCTGCGCTTCTCTAGTTCCTGTTCCTAGAGTTTAGTATCAGTCTCTGTACATGCATGCTTATTTTTGCAATGTGTTATTTACAACAGCTTCAGGCCAAGATTACCACAAAATGATGAAGCCAAGATCAATTGTTTCGCTATTACTGTAATCAGGTGTTAACTCAGTCCTGAAGCAAACCGGTAAAGGAAAACTTACTTCCATGCACAGAGACTGCATAAAGACAGATGCCAAGAAACTTGCATTTCCTCTCCCGCTGATGGAGAAAGGAATTGTTTGAGTGCTTCAGGGGTTATCAGTAGAAGCAAGAAGATAAAATAGGAACAGAGAGGTATTTACATTGAATAGCGAGGAGTATGACCGTAGCGCACTCTGGTCTCTGAGAGCAGTGGAGTAGATCTGACGGGGAATGGAAGAGTGCAGCACTCTGGGGATTTGAAACAAAACTGTACAATACATTAACGTCTACTCTGGGAATGAGCCTGCATAGGGATGGACTCGCTCTTGAAGTTTCACAGAGTCGGAATGGGCTGGTTCATCATAAACCCCACGAGAGTCTGCAGTGCTTCAAGCCTTCCCCTTCAGACCTGAGCTGGCAGCCCAGGCTGGAGCGGCTGCTCCCTGTCCCTTTGAAGCTGATCTGGGAATGCCTCGGCCCAGCCGTAGCATTCAGGTGGCAATATCATTAACTATTTCCCTCCCTGATAGCTTAGCAGTTTTCATCCCATATATAATAGTCACAGGCGAAAGGCAGGAGGCTGTGAGAAGTCATGTTTCAATCCTGTCTTTCTGTGAAAGCTGTGCAGAGCGCAGGCTTCGCAACCTGGATCCAGCCCTCTTCCCTAAGGGTGCTCAGCACTAATGGGGAAGAAGGCAGCCAGGGAAGTCCTTTGCTGCAGACAGCTTATCCCTTGCCCTCACGCGGGCAGATTGCTTAGCAAAGCAGGTGTCTGCATCAGAGACAAACATCCACAGATCCATGGACACACCACACTAGTAACTTCACCTCATGAATTGCTGTTATAATAATCCTGTTTGCTCAGTCATAATGACTGAAGTCAACCATAACCAAGAAAAACAGCAGGATTATCCTGCAGTACCTGGTCCCACTGAAAGGATTATTGCGAGCTGGCTGCATCGAGTGACATCCTTTAGATGTCTCCATGAAAGCAGACTGAGCGCTGTCCATGGCAACCTGTCAGAAGAAGTCTCCCTCCACTTTTGCATACCCTTTTCCCAGGTATTTTCAGTGCAGCAACTGCAAACTCCTAGCCAAGAGAGGTCAGTCCACATGGTTACAAGTGTCAGTGCTTGCAAGTCTCCAACATGCACAGTTGCTACCACGCTGCTCTTCAAACAGCATTGTTTCTTGTTTGCCTGTCCAACAGGGAGGCAGCATGAGAAGTAGGGTCTGTAAGCTGCAGGGCTCCGAAGACAGACAGTAACTTTAAAGCACTTTAAAACAAGTTGTTTTCCTGCTCATTGTTCCTTATACTTTCGCTATACAAACGAAGGACCTGCCCCACAACATTTAAAGATTGTGTTGCATTTACACCCACAATATGACAATAGCTGATGTAAGAGTATGATGTTTTACTGGAGAATGAAAATATTTGAGTCCAGAAAAAGAAATCTGCCTAGCAACAGCTGTTTACATGGGAAAGCTGGAAAACCAAAAAAAGCTCCAAGAAATTTTGAACGGAATCAGCTCAGTGAGGGTAGGTAGGTCAGGCAACAAGAAAACAACTCTCCCGTAGATGGAAGCCTTCTGCTTAATCTCACGTTTTAGGCATGACACCTTTCCTACCACTTCTCTGGCTTCCATTTAGGACCACCTTGATTATCAAGGTTAGCTCAACTGCCAAAAAGCCTCTGGACTTTCCAGCAGTGCATCTGAGAGCTGGTCCAGTGACCTGCCCCAAGGTTGGTGAACCAGCCTTTGGAAGAGAAGGGAGATGCTCTAGAGGGAAGGAAGTGGCCACCTATGGGCATGATTTAAATGAGGGAGCTCAAATGTAAGAAAAGTCTCGCTTGCCACTGGAGCCCAGAGAGCAGAGGACCCTGTGTCTCGGGCTGCTGCGCAAATGTGTAACGCTCTGAGAGTAATGTTAATGTACTGCTGTCATTACTCATGTGTCCTGGGGTCTCTTCAAAGCGGAGAATCTCCAGTGGCTGTAACTACTTTTAGTCTCCCGTGAAGTTGCAAGGAAGGTATGGTGTCCCATAGTGGTGCAGAGAAGAGCTCCAACTGCCCTTAATGCCTCCATGGTAAATGCTAACTCTTTCCTCCATCCTTCATCTACAAGAGCATTCTTCTGTCTCTTAAGCGGAGGCCTTGGTGAACTCTAGCCACAGATGTTTTTTTCTATAATGGAATGTAACATTAAGCTAAACACTAGAACATGGAGACAAACAAAGCAACAAATTGTGAAAATAATCCTTAGCTTGCAATGAATTTTGCAAAACATTGTCAAAATTAGATTTCATTTGAAAAAAAATGTATTTATCATTATCTGTCAACACTGAAAAACCATTTAAATTAAGATTTTATTTTGAACCGTGAAGATGACCCAGAAGGGACATGATATTTATAAATAGCTTACTATACACCAAAGTATGAAAAATACATTTATCTTGGTGCTCTTGAGTCAAATTCATTGTTATATAGGAATTAGTATTGCCCTCCCTAATACCAACATAGAAAAAAATATAAAACCACCGGCAGGTGAATGACCACAGCCCACGGGTCAGATTCTTTTGTGAAAAGGAGCATAGAGAAATGGTATCCATTGGAAAAGGTCACCTTGATGCTGAAGCTCATCTAGAACTGGGCGAAGACCAAATGGTACCAAGCAGCAGAAACTTTTGATCCCTACCAGACTGCACAGGATCTGAAACTACGACCTATTTAAAAACTGTTCTCAAGCCTCGAGCCAGCCAGGCCCCCATTTTAACTCAGTTAGTTACACTGTGAATGGGTGACTCTTTTCGAAGTCTTCACCTTGTTATTTTTGGCAATGGCTTTGACAGAATTGCAGGACTGCAGACGATTTCTTGTGCCAGCTCAACTTCAAAGTAAGAAATGTTCTGTGACCCCAATACCAAGTACAAAGCTCTGTAAAGGCTCTTCTGACAGGGTTGAATAACGTATTGTATAAATTCAGCACAGGAGTAATTACGCAGTGGTTTTACATGGCCAAGAATCTCCACGAGGCTGCTGACACTGGCTTCCTCACCCACACGCTCGCCATGCTTCATGTGTGTCCCGTTGACCTGAGCATCACGTTAAGCTACGAAGTAGTAGAGCCAGCCTAGATTTTTAGGAGTGCTTTTAGATGTTTTAAACAGCCCGATTTGCGCAGTGAGGTTGGCTCTTGCAAGAGGAGACAGATTCAGGCACTGAGGGCTGAGCGTGATGTCCCCTAGCCGGGGTAGGGAAGAAGGCGAGCCCGGCAGGCTCACCTAACACACATGCCGACCAAACAACATGGTTTTAGAGGTTACCTTACAAAACCTCCTTTTAACCACAGATGGGATCAGAAAGTTTCTCCTCGGATGTTTCAGACTCTGAACTTCCACTGAAGGAGACTAGATTCCTTTACCCAGGCCTCATTAATATCCCATTAAAAAAGACAAATGTTATCCTTTCTTGGAGCCAAGCAGAGTTAGAGCACTCCGCTCTGGTCATGTCTGTGGCGACAGCCCAGATAGCTACGGATGTAGGGAGCGGAGAAGACAGGCAGTGATACAATATCACAAATGCAGTCAGTGAGGATGTTGGCCGGCAGTAAATCACGCTGCAAACCAGGCTTGCCGCTCCTGTGTGCATACAAGGCTGTCACTGAAGTGGCAGAAAGCCAAGCAGGCGACTGTGGGTAATGTGGTGAAGCAGCCCCGAAGAGGGAAGATGGAGGCTTGCTGGGAGCACCGAGTCCCGCGCGGCAGGCGGCTCAGAGTGGTGGTGGCTGGGAGCCTCGTGGTGACACGGGGGAGATAAGGCTCTTGATGGATGGACCTCAAAAGGTTCGAAAGCTTTTGTTCTGTTTGGCTAAGCAGCCAAATGTTCACTCAGATAAGCTTCAGAACTGCATCTGATCTGAAACCCTGTGTATCTAAAAAGCAGGGCTGGAAATAGCACGAGAGAATTCCTCCGGCTTCGGCAGTTCCTGGGCTTTTCCTCATCAGCACCAGTAAATCTAGACTCACCCACACAAGCAAAAAGATAGGCCAGCTCTAACAGTGAGCCCCTTCCTGAACCTCAGGCTGTCAGCTGTGCCTGGGCACCAACCCAGCCTAGCAGTTTGGGGGAAGGGAGAGATGGTCCTTCGTTTTGGATGAAGTGTGTTTGGTCACACTCTGCAGTTTGTCCTCTTGCTCTACGCAGCTGTTGTACTGGCTTAGCTATGGCGGGTAAAACTACCGTTAAGGAAACTAACGTTTGCATAATTCTTACCATTTCCATTGGCACAGAGTTTATATAGCAGATACAGTGTCAGTGCGCAATACTGACAATTGCCTAGTGCCTTTTTTACCAGCAGAGTTATACCCACAGTAAGCACTTCATTGCATACAAAGCTCTGCGAAAACCTACTGATGAACTTTTAATCTACTGCAGGTCTTCATCAATTGCCTGGGACACTATGGGCTGGTGGCAAGAACAGATGGTGCCGGCCTAGACTCCTGCCCTCCTTGTGCTCCACGTTCAGACCTACACGAGAGCTGGCAGCCTGAAAGGCCCCAGCTGCAGGCAGCACTGAAGGGGACTGGTGACTCTCCTGCAACTTTAAATTGCAATGTTTGAGAGGTGTTTTTTTGGAGAGTGCATCATTTCCTTGGGAAGAAATTATAACGTTGTACTTTACTCCAGTGAATTTCCTTGTTCTGTAAGTTGTTTAAACAGTTTCTCATTATACATTTCCCACTCAGACAAAAAACAAACTAGAAAGCCTAAGGCATCAATGCTGGTAGGAAAACGGAAATCCTGTTCTGACCATCCTAGCAGGCAGGGAGCAGCTCCCCAGCTCTTAGCAGGCACTGACAGACCCAAAGAAAGTTTGGGGCAGAAAGGGGGACATGGGAGCAGCAGAGGTTTCTGGCTAGGTAGAAAGCTTTCAGGTGACCTGTACACCTCCCAGGTTCACTTTGAGTATGGTCTTCCCTTGTCCTCCTGCACTGCCTGAACTTGGTCAGTTTTGCACAATATCTACATGGCCCTGCAGGTCCGAGGAGGTGGCCAGGTCCCGGCCCCAGGCACCTGCAGCCCTTCTTGGACGCAGCTTGGGCACATGGGCACCTCTTGGTGCTCCTCTCCCAGGAGCAGTTGAGCACGTCAGGGATTTTTCAGCCATCCTATCGTAACAGCTCCCTCTGCAGCCTCCCTTTCACAGGTGAGGAAGGTCTGATTGAAGTTCACTGCAGAAAGGGCCGCAGACACTCAGAGCATCTCTGCTCAAGCTTGCCAGTCTCCCATGTGGCACTGAGCCCAGCCTTCCTCCTCCATCCGCCTGCTCCACAGTCCCCACTGCTCTCCGGCCACTTGGCAGCCAGCGGCATTATGGCGCCCACAGGCTGGGCTGAGCAGCTGCCCACTCCAGTCCAACGTACAGAGGATTCAGACTGGTGTTAACCAGGTCCAAACCAAGAGGGCAGAGCAGCAAAGCGCTTTCACCCCCCTTGCAAGCCAAGGGGGGTCTGTCCCTGTTAGGTTCAATTCTCGCAATCACTTCCCCTTCCCTCCGAGTCCCTCCCCAGCCTCTATTTTTATCTTTGTCCTAATGAGTCCCCCCATCCTCCCCCCAACTTTAACCTCTTCCTTGCCAAGTGGTCTTTGGAGTTTATGTTGGAAAGTTGTTTATGTTATATAGCTTTGTAATAGTTTCCTCATACACCACCTCCCTTCCTTCCCCAATAAAAAGCTCTACAGTACACTCTTGACAAGGCCTGTAAACAAAGGAGGAGTTTGGAGACCTAACCATTTTTGGTGAACCCAATAGGAAAATAATGTTTCTTTTGAAGGACGTTAAGGACAGAGCTCATAATACTAGGAAACTTGTGTCCATCCTAAGTAAGGAGTTGCCTACTTGCTGCTACCTAGCGTAAAATGCAGATGTCTGCGCGCCAGGCCACAGATTATCGTTGGACGTAAGCAGTTAACCTTGCAGGGTTTCCTCAGCCCGCCAGGATGGTGTGGATGGCACACAAAAGGATTTCCTTGCTAGGCTCCAAATGTTAAAAGTTGTAACAAGTGAGCCAAAAAATGAAAGCCAAAAAATAACAGTGTTTTGAACTCACCTAAACTCTGATGAGTAGAAGCAGAAGGCAATGCAAATCCATTACTCTTGACTATTCCCTGCAGAGGAAAAACAGGCACACAAAATTCAATTCATTATTCTCTTTCTTATTTAATACTAAGTAAGTCATTGAACTTTACCACTTGATCTATCCATTTTCTTTAATAGTAGGGCTGCAGGAAATCTTTTTCTCCTCAAAGGGAGCTTCAAGTTTCCAAATTATATCATATAAAAAATGCTTGAAATGTATGAGTAAAAAATAACTGCATTTCAAAGAGTGCTTGAACCATGCAGATAATGATAATTTTTCTCGTCTGAAGCACAGAACTGAAGAGTCGAGGTCACAAGGAATTCAGAGCACCATTGTTCTTCTTCCAGAGGTTTTATCTGGAGACAGGCAGTGTGATAGACTCCGCAGAGGCCACTGAACAGATTATCTGTTCAAAGTGTTAATGGCATGCATTTGACAGTATCAACTATTTAATTTATGAGGTGCCTCGTAACATAAAGACAAAGAAATCTATGACATGCCAAAGCCCAAACACATCCGGTACAATTAGAAAGTATCTGATCAAAGCCGAGCCTGCTCTACAAGGCAACTTTCTTAATTATGGAACTGTACAAGTGTTCCATCTTCCTAAAAGTATGCCAGCAGAATTTATACAGTGATGGAAGTGTTATATAATGAGAAGTATATTAATGGAAACAATCCAGCACTGACAGTATTCCAGCCTTTTTATCATTGCATTCCTCGCTCCCACATGAGTGAAGTGATCAGGAATAAGAGCAGTTAAGTTTCATCCACCAAAAGATATGCACGATGTGGATTACTCACAAGTCACTAGCGGTTTAATGGTGCCCATTGGCATTGTGATCCTCATAAGGACACTTTGAAAACAGAGTTGCTGTTCTCAGGGAATTTTTTGCCGCTGCCCATGGTTTATTGCTTACCTCTGGTTTGTTGCCATGTCACCCCCTTGCAGCTGGGAACAGCTTTGCGGTGTCACCAGGCCCCTGAGTTGCTCTTTCAGCTCAAGTGGTGCACAGGTCTACCAAAAATTGATGAGTCTATCCCATGCTCTTTATTGAGGTACAATTACACAATCATCAGCCTTAAATCATGTTTTTTCTTCTATGGCACTCTGAATATTTGTGCAAAATTAATTTTTTTTTTCTTTCAATTTTTCACATGCATGAGAAGCTTAATCACTTGGTCCGGGCAAGAAATGAAAACTTACGTAGAGCTGGGAATAATGCTCATCTCTCCTGAACTTACCCAAACACCATACTAGCTCATTGGCTGTCCTAGGCCTTGGGAAGTGGCGGGATTGTTCGATAGCCTCCTGTTCTACTCAGCTCTGCATCTGAATTGCAGCCACTCACTGGGAGTTTAATTCTGTGCAGAGCTTGGACCATTAGCTACTCTTTGCGTAGGGACTGAAAGCTTTGGCTCCATAAAGGTTGCTTCAAACTTGTGCTGGGAACAATATAATATTTGGAGGAGCCCTTCCCGTGAGGGAAAGGTTTAGACAAGTCCTGTTCCTCATTTCAAAACAGTTAATGGACTAACTCAGGTCATGGAAAATAACAGGAGGGTGCTGATCTGGATCTCAGCTTCCGCAGCATCAGAACTAGAGAGGAGGCTTTGTGATTAAGTCAAATAGAGCTAAATCCGGGCTGCTACCAAAGCAGATGATCTCATCCCTTTCACCCTGCACATTCCCATTTCCATCGTGCCATTACCAGCACTTGTGCAGCCCATGTGCTCAGCTGAAATAAACCTTTTTTTAAAAGGGGCTGGTATTCAGCCAGCTGATCCCAGCGCCCACGCGGGTGCACAAGCAGCAGTGCCAGTCCAGGCAGCGCGCACACAGCTGGGGCCGGGGCCAGGGACAGGGACAGGAGGCTGCAAGCATCACCCCTCCAACCACAGCCCAGGTGCAGGCGGGCTGACGCTGAAACCGCAGGCGCCCGGTCACCCAGTTGCTAGCTAGCTGGCAGCCAGCTCGCAGTGAAACAGGAGCAAAAGCAAGCTCTCCTGCAGATGCTCTTGAGGTGGTTTAAAGTACTGCCTAAGCCAGGCTGGGTGCCCCTGCACGTGCTGCAGTCACTGCCCTAGCTCTGAACAGTGTGAGGCCCCGGCAGATTGGGGTGGGCGACCCTAAATCGCTGCTGCGGAGCTGGAGCTGATCTGCCAGCAGACCACACGGGGCTGGGTGAGGGCTTGCACTCCCGGTGCGGGTGGGAGCTCCGACGCGGCGGCGGCCGTCCTGGTCTGCCGGGCGACTCTGTCCCGTGCGCAGGGATGATTTGCTCTGTAGGTGCGTACAGCCCGTTTCCCGATCCCGTGCCCCATCTATCTATCTCCTCCAGACTGCACCGCCATCCTGCAGCGAGGGTAGCTGTCTGCTAGAGGACAAATCCCACATTGGTTTTAGCTAACTAAGCGGCGTAAATGATCTAATTGAGATTTTATTTGAAGGCTCCCAAGCGAATAGTTAGGGGAAGAACAGATAAACAAAACATCCCTCCTTGAAAGCCTGGGCTTAGACAGTGATTTAGCTGCTAAACAATGGAAGCTTGGTGGGACTTCTCCCAATTTACCTGTTCCAGTCCAAGAGGAAGTGCTCCTCCCTCTGAAGCACAATAGTTGTTTCATTAATCCAAAACTACGGACACAGGCTGGCACATACCTTTGTGTCACAGCTCTTGCTTTCCGGCGGCAGGCCTCAGTGAGGACCTCTAAGATCCCACCTTTCACCACTTACCTGCTCCTAGAGACAAAGTCTCCACCTCAGGCAGCGCTGGTGAGAAAAAGCCTGCGAGGACCGTTAGACGGAGAGCCCTTGGGACGGCAGTCACGTGAAGGAAACAAACGCTGAGGACGGACTAGCCCCAGAGCAACTTCTCCTGCCAAGCCAGGCCTCTGCCCTTCCCAGATCCCCCCATGATGGCGCTTTGGAGTCCGAGCGCGGCCTCTCCCCGCAGGCTGATGGAAATGACAACCCTGGGGCCTCGAACAATATAAGGATAAAGCAGAGGAAGACGTCCTTTTCCAGAGCCCTTGATGGCCAGACTCTCGCCAGGCTCCGTGGCGGCGGGAGGGATTTCGGCTGGCCGCCCAGCCCTTGCAGCGTGGGGAGGCCAGGAGCGGCGGCGGCGGCGGGCAGGAGTTGAACGGCAGACTGCCATTTGCGGAGCCCAAGTCCATTTGCGCTGGGATGGCGAGGCAGGTGAGCGGTGCCCGGCGTGAGGGCAGCCAGTGCTCATGTGCTGCTCAGTCCCCAGGAGCACGCTGGCCCCGGGCCACCCTGGCTGGAGGAGCGTGTCCAGCATCGGCGGCACGAAAGAGCACGTTATACACCAAAAAAAAGGGGTGGAAGGAGTGCATGTGAGGGCACTGTGCGCTCCACAGCAGAGCTGTCTCTGGAGAGTGGCACTGACGGATACCACTCGTCCTGGGACGCGGCTGAGGCTTGTGCAGCCCCAGAGCTGCCCGTGTGCTGGTGGCATTCCTGTAACTCTCACTGGATCACTTAGTGAGGCTCAAAAATAGGCTCCTCACGTGTCCTTGGAAATTTTCATCCCAAAACTTGTTCTCCATTCCCTTACAGGAAATTCTACTTGTCTGTATTCCTTCTTAAAAAGAAGCACTTTAACATTTTGACTATAAAGCACTTAAATTTTGACCACGTAGCAGATCTCTTTTGTCATGAGCTGCTCTGTTGTTCCTCCAACCTCTCCCCCTACAATCGCAAGGAATTCTGCAGCGCTACTTGGAGAGAGCATATCTGAGAGCCTGTAAAGGGTCTGCAGTACTCACGTTGCTCTGAAAAATGACTTGTTTGGTAGCTGAAAGATTTATACACCCATTAGCTGTTGAGATTCTGAGCTCCTTAGTGGCTCAGATTGCCTCTTTGCTTTATTCACTTAACTATACCTTTAAAAGCCTTGTCCTGACTAACTTAAGAACAATTATCAAAATAATTTTGGCAAGAAGTCTAAAGATGGCGGCATTGAGAAAGACGTTGGCTCAGGCGTTCAAAGATGCATCGCTGCTGAGAGGTGCTGAACAGTGGCTAATGGCAGGAGAAAACCCTCACTCAGCCCCATCAAGGACAAGAGGGCTGGCCGGATCATGCAGGATCAGGAAGAGAAAAGGCATGTCTGGAGCATGTTTGAGATGCACTACTAACCATAGTGATGGCAAAGGGCTAAATAAGTTTCTGTTTCCTCTTTCAGGTTGCTGACTGAGGTCAGGAAACATTTTCTACTTGTTTGGCGCTTTCACACTGTGGTGCAGCTCATATTAATAACGCCGAGTATCAAACCTGCTCGGAGTGGGGCTGAACTCTTGAGGTCTGCCTCAAGAGCTAAACTCTCCCTCGAGTTTGGTAACGTGCACATTTGGGTCCAGACCCCTGCCTGGGCCTGGCTGCACAGCCTGAGCTCCTGGATGCTGCCGCAGTGCGAATAAACAACACAAAAAAGTCCTGAAGCCAGATAGCCAAGAAGACCAAAAAAAAAAAAAAAACCTGGCAATTTGAGGTGAACGTGTGTACGAAGGCGTCAGCTAACGTGAACCAGGAAGTTTACGGAGCGTTTACATAACGAACCCACACACTGCACAACTTCTAGCGCCGTGGCCCCAACCCAACCCTGCAGCCGGTGTTCATAGGACGAAGCGGTGGCTCACGTGAGCGGCATGGAGGAGCCGGCGCCTCGGCCGCCCGCACCAAGCACAGGCGCCCCGGGCCGAGCGCCGCAGCTCGGGGCGCTCTCCAGGTCCCGCCAAACCCAGCGGAAAGCCCCAGCGCATCCCGACCAAAACTAGTTGGGCTTTTCCAGTAAGAGGCACCTTCTGCACTACAGCGAAAGACGTCTCTGTTACTGCTGCTCGCAATGACCACCCCAGGTCTGCTTCCCAGCATCATCTTTTTAATTCTTTTCCCATCTCGGTCACTTTTTCTAACACAGAAAGTTGTGCTGAGAGTTTTTGAGAGTTACTGAAGTTACTGAATTGTATGAATAAATCACTTGTTGTGACCATGGCTGTTCCTTTCAGATGGGCAGGCAGAAATAACATCTTGAAGAAAAATAAAAAACATATTGATCTCTTCTGTGAGACGATTACAACAAATGTTGTTGATCTAACACTATGCGTGATTGTTTATATAAAGAAAAAGACTACTTACTTCCTCCTTAGGCATTTCTGAATTTGGCAAACTCTGAAAGCAAGTCAGTGGTGCATACGGTAATAATCCTCGGGGAGAGTGTGCATAACTATTCCAGGAGATCACATTAGTACTTTTGACATGATCAAACAGAATGTTTCAACTGAACAATGAGGTTTTAGGACTAAAAGTGAAATACTGAGAAGGTGTGTACGTCTCTCTGAATTTGCTTCATTTCACTTGTTGATGTGGCTGTAGCAGAACTATTTTTAGGTATAATCCTTCAAACAGAACATGACTTCTCCTTTCTGATTAGTACAAAGCTGGCTGCTAGTCAAAGGATAATTATTTCCCAACACATCACCTAACACACACCAGCAAACAAAACACTCATTATTTGACCTATCCAGCATTAACTGTTGTTTAGCAGTTAACATTTTCTTGACGGCTTTGAATAGGACTAATTGCTCCAGCTTCATTAGCAGAGGTCATTTACTGCTGGTGACAGTAGACTTTTCTGGAGATATTCTCTCATAAAAGATTAGATTATCAGGTCAAATTCTGCTACCAGTGGCAATGTGTGACTGCATTTGGCCTCAAGAAAGTCTGCTCTTCTAGTTCATAACTGCACAATTTCCAGCTCTGCAACTGATATATTACATAAAGGAAGTAAGTGCAGTCCACTAGACAGGAAATTACAATAAATTAGGAAAGTGTGCAGCACAAGGAAGGTTTGCAAAATAGCCACTTAAAAGTTATTAATAAAATGTCAACCTCAGATACGGTTTAGGAAAAAAAAAAAAGCTGATAAAGAAGTTGTCTCTCTACTTGAAAATATGTGAATACCCAAAAGGGAAAGCAGCTGTTTGCAAAAGAAACAGTGCATGCTATCACAAACAAACAATCGATGCTGTCAAATTCTGTGCGCACTATGGGCACAAGTTCAGATCTAATTATAATTTTAAGCCACGCTCAGTTGCAATCATCACTGAGTAGTTATCCAGTTATCGCTTGGTACAAATCTGCAGTCCGTTTGTGACCAGGGTCGGCGTCTCAAAGTATCACGAATTTTCAAGAGTGCTTTTGTGCCTAACTCTCAGTGATGTGCAGGTATTTTTGAAAATTCTTCTATGTACCTATCAGTATATTTAGACTTCTAAAACACGTATCTCCCCTCTTCTTTAACTTTCCTGAATGCACAAGAAACGGAGTCATGCTTTCCATCTTATACATTAAAACATGTAGAGAAATGCAGCCTTCTTTCCAGAAGTGCTGAGCCACTACTGCTCAGAGAACGACCGGCAGAATCAGGCCTCTTACACGTGGAAGTCTACGGCACTCTTGCCAGTTTTCATCCTGACAGACGCGGGACATTTTCTTATACTGGATTTCTGTTTTACCTGTTTCTCCCTTCCCTGCAGGTCTGCGGCTCTTTGCTGTAACTTTCTGTGCATGTACGTGTGTAGCTGCATGTCTACCACCTACACTTTCTGACTTGCAGCTCCAGTTGTTAATCCATGTCTGGTTTTCTTCAAAAAAATATTCATCACGAATGTTTGACTCATTGCCTCCACAGCATTTCAGCTGCCCTGTAACTCTTTTCAGAATATACTTCTTCAACGCTAAGAACAGCCTGTTCCGAGTGATCCGGGAGGACTGCTAGCCAGTATCTTCCCTCGCTCACACACATGCGTGCCATATGTCTTGCTTGATCTGTGAGGTTACTGTGGCACTGTCTTTTTTACACCATACGAGACCGGCATCCACCACACATGTTGCCAGATGGATTATCTTAACTGTCTGCTAAGGGATTAAACATGCCAATCTCCAAACCTTTCTATCAAGCCATCGACTGGCCAAAACCCAATGGTAGACAAATCCTGATCAGTTTACTCGTGCAGCTGGTCCTGCTGAGGCCAATGGGCAAAATTCATCCTACCTTTAACCTTCCTGACTTTAATGTCATTACGCTCATCAAGGGGAAGTGTGATCCAGTGCAGTTATTCAGCAGGATAAGCTGAGCAAGTTCTGGCGCTTAATTTCCCCTTTAAGGTCCCTGTTGAGCCAAGAATTTCATCACCTATTAAGTCTACGGACCTGAGTGTTCCCATTGACTCCACTGGGAACGTTCGGATGGTTAAAATTAAGTGTGTGAGCTGATTTACGAGATTAAAACCAAAGTCCCTCAGACTGACCTACCAGTGCAACGCCAGCGTAGTCACTAGTCACTGCACTTCCTCAGGGTCCTTCACCTCTACCACAGATGGCATCTCCTACGGGCTCGAGAGCCTCCTCAGCTCCCAGGCAGCGGAGGGGTCTGCCACGCACAGCCCTTCTTGCCCAGCGGCTCCCCCGGGTTGGGGCTACCCTGGCTCTCTGCGGTCCGCGGTGTGCACGGGGAATGCCCTTCGCGCTCCCCGGCAAGAGGTAGCGCTGCCTTCTGGGCCCTTCCTGACCCCTGATTCCTGCAATCAGGGCTCCTGTGTAGTCGGCTGGCGTCAGCCCTCGCTGTGCCGTACACCCTTTTAGTCCTGTTGACTTTGCTGGAATTGCAGAGAAAACCGGATCCGTGGGATAAAAAAAAATAACAAGGTGCCAGAGCATATTTAATTTAGTAACTGATCTGGCTTCACCTAGGCATTTTAAAAAGCGCATTTAACTATTATCAGGTGAGAAACTATCAACTGCAGCTCACATCCTAATCCCAAGTAAACTAATGGAAAAATATCATCTACTTCACCAGTCCCTTTATTTTGTCCTTGCATAAAAAGTATTAACTTCTCTTTTTATCCTTAAAATGTACTACTGAAAACTGCTAAGATCAAATTCCTTAGTTTTTAAAACAAACAAACAAAACCAGATGGTTTTCAAAATGAACCTCTGGCCGCTACCCTGAGGAACTTACTCTGAGAAATATTCTTCCTAGGAGCTAATTTCTAATATAGCTCTATCTCTGAGTGCAATAAAGCTAAAAACGGCTTCATTTTTATTCTGTATTGACATTAGGCGGTGTTCTACAAGGTCTACCGCTGTCTTTCGGTTGCTCTATCTGCCATGTATTCATTGCAGTAATATTTTTTGAAACGACAAAAATCTAGTGTACCTTCATAAAGCAATAAAGGAAGAAAATCTTTTTTACACTCCAGTCTGTTTTTTTTTATTCAAGGTATGCAGCAAGGACCCAAATCTGCAATCCTTCTATTCACAGTACCTTACCTCCTTACTTGGATCGGTCAACATGGGTATTATCTCTAAGGCACTATTAAACATTCAATTATCACGACCTGGCCCTCAAGGAATATGTGACTATTGGCAGCTACAAAGTAAGCACCACTTCTCATTATCACAAGCTTTATGATCTACAAACGATACGGTTTTATTTTACCGAGGAGCGACAACAGAAAAGGCTTTCACTGATTTCAGCGGGGTTTAAATCTGCTCCAGAGTCCAATCCTGCCCCAATAACGTCTCAGCCATTCTCTCAGAGGTCAGTCTCCTTTTTTCACAATAAAAGGGAGCAAAAGTCTGGACCGCCCTGCCTGGCTCCCCTCCCAAGCTGTTGCCACCTCTCCCGCCCCAGGGCAGGAGCTGCCCCTCGCTACCTTTCCCCGCGGGTTCCCCGTGACTCCGGCGCTCGGCACGCAGGGTCCGGCCCTCCTGAACACCCACCGCCCACCTCGCCCCCGGATCAGGCCCGCCGCCTGCACCCGGGCAAGTTATTTGTGGAGGGCCGTTTACTGCGCAATGAGATTTCTCTCTGCTCAAGACCATTTTTAGCTGTCAAATTAAGCATCGTGAAACAGCTCTGCGCTCTTAAACACTCTGGCGTCCTCCTGACTCGCGCTCTGATACTCTTAACAAAACGAGGTGTATCTCCCTGTAAGGAACAGCTCCAGAAAATTGGTATATTCATTATCAGACTGGAAACACCTTGTCTTCAGCCATTAACTTTAAGGGAAGTCGGCAGACCTCAGTGCAACAGGAACACAACCTTATTTGGTTTCAAACACGTTTTTTACAATACTGTGTCAGGAAAAGCCATTAGGTAGAGTCGTATTGGTAATCCGAGCCATCTTTTGAGAAAAACAAATGCTGGTCTTCCCATTATAGACAGGTATTGTTTCAAAACCTATAGAGACACGCTTGCTTGTGCTGCAATGGTATTTATTGCACATAGACCAATTACTTACACAGTAGTAAATTGCACCAGAGTATAAATATGCTATAAAACACACACAGAGGAAAATGAAAATGACACACAAGTGCTAAAATAACAGCCGATTCACGTGGGCACTTGGAGATAAAAATAATAGAAGTCCCTAAAGATATTTTAACTTACAATATGGATATATTTACAGTACCTTCATAAAATAAAATAATATAAAAAGTCACTCTCTCAATAAAACTATAACAGATGGGACAAAACCAGGAATCAGTTTCAGTTTTGATGTTATTTAAACCTCTGTTTCATTTTTAATTTGTTGCGTGTATGCGTGTGCAAGTAACATCCTCAGATAACCTTACAACTCTTAACACTGTGCAAAAAATGGCTTTGTCGCCATTTCTCTTTAAATGTGCAGTAAATTTTTGTTGTGGCCAGGATTTTTTTTCCCTGTTCATCTGTAGTTACAATGAACAAACTGCAGAAGGCTTGTTGCCCCTCCCTTTTTAAAAAATACTACTAGTGAGACATAAATAAGCTGTTTAATATAAACATGGTCCATTTATTCCCCTGTACAATATGCACAGCTTGAGGTAGAAGTTTCTCAGCCTGACTGCTATTGTCTGGCCAAAGAAGATAAGGACAATAATTCACCGGTTGCTGCTGCAGAGGGAGAAAGCAGAGAGGGTTTTTTTCCCCCAACCCTTTCAAAATATATCTGTGTTCCTCATTAGTAATTTTTTCTCTATTTCTACGCTGTATAACAGGGGAGCGCAGCTACTAAGAGTTTCAAACCAAACTTGCCAGAGGAGGAATACTCCTTGCCTGATCTGCAGGAGCGCAGGAGCACCTGCAGTTCCCAGCGACTTCGGTGGGTTTTTTAGGACGCGCACGCTTTGCTAAAAACCGGCCGATTTTCCTGTGTGCGTGAGAGTACTCCTGTGGCCCTCAGAAATAAAAAGTGGGACATCTGACAGTCCTAAGCAAGGTCGGGAACAGCTCGGATGCTGCCCACAACTGGAGCCAACGGCCAAACTCCAGCGCTGCAAGGCTCCCGCCTCAGGTTCAGCCGCCAGCACCGCTCTGAGAAAACTTAACCCGGGGGGGGGGATTTCCACATTCCCTTCCAAAAGTTCTTCTCCAGCCCACCCCTGTCTAGGTCTCTTTCAAAACTAAATATAATCTGATTATATTTGGGCCTGGTTGTTTATTTTCTTTGTCCTCTGGTCTTCCTGCTTGCTTTAGCTTCAGATGAGGTATGGTGTATACAAGTTCACCTGCTTTTCAGTCGTGAGTAAACACAGATTTCTCTCCCCAGTAAGACAGAGCGCTGTGTTGTTGGGCATTAGCCAAACATGACCAGGCTCCTGCCGGGGGTTTTTCTGCTCCGATTTATCCCCCGCCTGCCCGTGCTCCTGCCGCTCGGCCGAGGCGCCCCCCGCGCCCCTCCGCCCCGCGCCCCCCAACGCCCGCCCTATACCTTGGACTCCGAATTGGAAGTTTTGCTATTTCTCTCCTCCAGGCTGGATTCACTGCCTCCCTGCGCGCCCCCATTGCAATCGGACCAGGTCCCGCCGAGGCCACGCTCGGGCGAGCCCAAAGCGCTGGCGAAGCCCCCCGGGAGCCGGGAGAGCTCCCCGCTGCCGGCCCGCAGCCTCCGGCCGGCTCTCCGGGGGCAGCAGAGCAGCCGCTTGAAGGCCTTGCGGAAGTCAGGGCTGCGGCAGTAGATGATGGGGTTGAAAGCGGAGTTGGCGTAGCCCAGCCAGTTGAAGAAGACGAAGAGCCAGTCCGGCACCAGGTCCCTGTTGAAGACGTTGACGATGTTCACCAGGAAGAAAGGGAGCCAGCAGAGGGTGAAGACGCCCATGATGATGCCCAGAGTCTTCAGGGCTTTCTGCTCCTTCATGGCCATGATCCGGGAGGTCTTCCGCTTGCTGGCTCGGCCGTTGCCGAGGATGGGCTGGTGGTGGGGATGGGGGGGGGAGTGCGGGGGCAGCTGCTGCTGCTCGTGGCTCCCGTAGAAGCGGCCCTCGCACCTATCAATCTTCCTGATCTGCTCCTTGGCTTCTCTGTACACCCGGATGTACACAAAGATCATTATGAGGAGGGGGATATAGAAGGAAATGATGGACGAGGCGATGGCGTAAGCCCTGTTGGTGACAAAGTCGCAGCAGCCCGGGTCCTGGTAGCACTCCAGCGCCTGGGGGTCCTCATCCCGCCACCAGTGCATCATGATGGGCAGGAAGGAGACCAGGGCAGAGATGGCCCAGACGGTGCAGATGATGCCCTTGGCCCGACCCTTGGTCATGAGGCTCTGGTAGCGGAAAGGCGAGGTGATGGCCAGGTAGCGGTCGATGGCGATGACGCACAAGGTCTCGATGCTGGCCGTCACGCACAGCACGTCCAGGGAGGTCCAGCACTCGCAGAGGAAGGAGCCCCAGAGCCAGGTGCCCCGCACCACCAGCGTGGCCCCGAAGGGCACCACCAGCAGCCCCATCACCAGGTCGGCGCAGGCCAGGGAGGTGATGAAGAGGTTGGTGAGGGTCTGCAGCCGCTGCGTGCGCCCGATGGCCGCGATCACCAGCACGTTGCCCGCCACGATGAGCAGCACCACCAGGGCCATCAGCAGGCTCATGCCCACGGCCCACTGCTGCGAGAGCAGCTCGCCGGGCAGCTGCCGGCTCCCGGGGGGGGGCGGCGCCGTCGCCCCGCCGCCGCCGCCGCCAGGGCCGGGGCCGGGGCCGGGGCCGGGGCCGGAGCGGTTCTGGGGGCCGCAGTCCGGCGGCAGCCACCCGTCGCCCATGGCTGCGCGGGGGCGCTCAGGGCCGCCGGGCCGGGCCGGGCCGGGCCGCGCCGAGCCGAGCCGCGCCGCGCCGCGCCGCCGCCGCCGCCGTCCCCGCGCCCGGGCTGCCGCATGGCCCCGCACCGCCGCCGCCGCCGGCTCCCGCGCCCGCCGCCCCGCCCCCCGCGTCACGGCCCGCAGCCAATCGGCGCCGCGGGGGCGGGGCGGCCCCTGCCCCGCCCCCTCCATGTGCCCCTGCCCCGCCCGTTCCCCTGCCCCGCTCCATGTGCCCCTGCCCCTGCCCCTGCCCCTGCCCTGCCCCTGCCCCTGCCCTGCCTGTTCCTCTGCCCCTGCCCCTGCTCCTGCCCGTTCCTCTGCCCCTGCCCCGCTCCATCTGCCCCTGCCCCTGCCCCTGCCCTGCCCGTTCCTCTGCCCCTGCCCCTGCCCTGCCTGTTCCTCTGCCCCTGCCCCTGCTCCTGCCCCTGCCCGTGCCCTGCCCGTTCCTCTGCCCCTGCCCCGCTCCATCTGCCCCTGCCCCTGCCCTGCCTGTTCCTCTGCCCCTGCTCCTGCCCCTGCCCCTGCCTGTTCCCCTGCCCCTACCCCTGCTCTGCCCCTGCCCCTGCCCGTTCCCCTACCCCTGCTCTGCCCCTGCCCCTGCCCGTTCCCCTGCCCCTGCTCTGCCCCCTCCCTCTCCTGCCCCTGCTCCTGCTTCTGCCCCTGCCCCTGCCTGTTCCCCTGCCCCTGTCCTGCCCCTGCCCCTGCTTCTGCCCCTGCGCTGCCCCTGCTATCGGCTGGGCAGGCTGCCTGGGCCAGGGCGGCAGCGGGAGCCCAGGCCCGGAAAGGCGGCCTGGGGGAGGCAGCGGCAGGTCTTGCCCTACTGGCACAGCACAAAGGGGAACCTGTCGCCTTTGGGGGCTGCTCCCCCAGCGTTACGGTGCCTGGTAGCGTGGTCGAGCGACGTACCCCCCGGCAGCGCCTTTGCTTTCCTGCATCCGCTGCCGCTGCGCAGGAATGGGCTGGGAGAAAAGGGGTCTCAGCTGCTACCTGTAGTGCACCCTGCCTGGCTCCTGGTGCACGTACAGCGTTTCACACCAAAACATTCACCGTGGCCCTGATCCAAAGCCCAAGAGGTGAATGACGTTTTGCCATGACCCCGCTGCGCTTTGCAATCGCGCTTTATGCCCTCGCCTGGCCCCGGCAGCTGGAAACGCCCTTACACCCAGACATGCCACCGCGGCCGCCGTCGCAGCACCCCGGGGCGTGCGCCTCCGGCATGTGGCCGCAGACCGCGAGCGCCGGCGTTGCCCGTTTTGACGCTGCAAAAGTGTAAAACGCCAAGTGTTGCTGCTGCTCGCTCTCGATCCGGGAGAGAAACACGGTACGTGATAACGCGGCAGCGGCTTCCACGCGCGCGGCGCCGGGTACCGGAGAGCCGGGTCGAGCGCGGCCGCCCTGCAGCCCGGCGTGACCCAGCCGCCGCACCGCTGCGCCCGCGCCTGCCGCCGCTGCTGGACCGGCCCCGATTTGATCGATAAACCCCTCGTTTAAGAGACTGGTGCTGGCAGCACCGTGCAAGTACCGCGGCCCGCGGCTCGTGCGCACGCGTGCGCCTTGCCTTTCAAGCCCCGCGTATCTCTGCGCGGCAAGCGCTGTCTATGCCGGCCGCGGCGGAGCCGCCAGCTCCAGCCCCCCGTGTCACCCGCCGGGCTGGCAGCTGGGAGACTCGGCTTCTGTTTCTGCTTTTTCTCTGCTGCTTTGAACAGGTCCCCCTGGACTTGTTAAAATGCGACTAATAACTTTTACCCGGTCTGGTCAAACACCGCTAAAGCTACAGATTGCTGTAATTTTTAGGATTGTTATTTGTTAATGATGAATAATGTAGATGCGGTAGCCCAGGGCTATAACGCCCACATAACAGGTTCCACACGAACCTGCTCTTACCTACTTCCACGAAAAGCGCTGCTATTAACGGGCTAAAATAGCCGGTCGGCGCTCTCATTTACTTGCTCAGCCCTTTGCTCAGCTCTGAAACTAGAAGATTACTCTTGGGTGAATTTAAATGTTTTTACTCCTCTTTTAAACCTCTTAGAATAATATAAAACAGCTGTTGGGTAAAAGAGAGCCAGTTCTCCTCTCTCCCTCTTTTTAATCACCAGCATGTCTTACAGCAGCACCAAGCATTCCCCACAGCAGTCTGGGAGCAACTGGAAGGAACAGTTATTTTTTTCCCCATATATATTTATTCTGCTAAGGCTGCTCCGTTGTTCCAGCTGGACCATAAAAATCCCTTCCAGGCTCAGACTTGATTTACAGGGTCACAACCTGGGAGCAAATTATTTATTTATTTACACGCTGTTTACTTAACCCTGACTAAAGGCCACACACCAGCTTGGACCTGCTGCTTGGCAAACTATTCCCGCGTGTTCCCATGGACTTTGCTTTGCTGCTTGTCGTCTGATGGACCAAAGTGCAGCCCCCCCCCCCCCTTTGATGGGGAGGGAGGGAGGCATGGCATCTTCAAGAGCAAAGGGAGGCTTTATGCTCAATGGAAAGCAAAAGGATTGTGGCTGGGGATATTTGTCTATCACACGTATCTATGATACTGATGAGGAAAAAAAAAAAAAGATCTGGTCAGTCAACCCTGATCCTCAACAGCATGGTTACAGGAATAGTTGCTGCCTCTCTGAACTGAATCTTTTACCAGGAAGGAGCTCAGGACACTATGAGATGAGGCTGCAGCTTTACTATAAGTTAATATAAATGCAATCTTCAGCGGATTTGGTTTGCAAGCCTTCACGTATGTGCTCGCTGTCCCAAACCAAAGGGGGCAGAGGAGAATTTGGCTGATCAATCAAAAGTCACCTTTTAGTTTTCCAAAAGTCAGGCAGGCTGCATCATCTCTTGAAGTCTGTCCACATATAGAAACCAGTTTAGGACAGTGGAGCTTTGGGGAAGAACCAATTTTTTTCCCAGATCAAGCTGGAACAGTTGAAGTAGTTACCAGCTCTGCTGTCCATTACTACCCCAAAGCCTTTACAGTGGAGAGACACTGATGGATTTTGTGAATGTGTGTCATCCATTTCAGTTCAAAATCAGCCAGATTAAAATCTGATAAAATCTTAAATGCCTTTCCCAAGGTGACAGTGATAGTGGGAAGCAGAGTTAGGAGTACCATGTTGCTAATCCTGGAGCATCTTCCATTCCTCACCTGTTCAGACCTTTTATTGCTATAGTATCCCTATATAGTTAATAAAAACCACAACTTAATCAAATGCCAGCTCTTTGCCTATCAGCCTCTCCTATCAGATGAGGTTCTCTAACTGCTTTGCAAAGGAAGGTAAGCTTAAAGATGGGAGAAATAAAGGAAATTACTGTCTAGTCTGCAATAAACCAGAAGACACATAATCAAGCATTGCTTTCCGGTATCTTTGTTGGTTCAACACACATCAATCTGGAACGCCAGATCAGAGCTGAAGCAAGAATGTATTTGGGAAACAATGCATCTCCAAAGGAAAAAATAAGTACATCTACAATTTTTGTACAGAACTTTCCTCTGGCTCTTGCAGCATAGAGCAGCTAGGTAATAACTGCAGGATTAACCCCTTTCAAAGAGATACCTTTTGTAAATTGCCTTTAACTTGAAACTTCCTTGTGCTTTTGAATTTCAGACAACTCTTAACACGATTTTACTATAGCTCTTTGTTTCCATATTTTTTAAGGATATCCGGTCAAGAGAAGAGCATTCCAAACTGAAATGGATCGTTTCTACTTGCACTCCAGATCATAGTTTTTAATGAACAACTAATTTATGTTTTCCCCTGGAATTTATTTTAAAAAACCCCAAACCAGTTGTTATTAGGCCACATCAATCTTATATTGCACAGAGGATAATGGACAGACCAAGAGGAAGTCAAAATCTATTGCGTTTGAGGGACCCTCTTGGCATGAGCTGTGAAGCTTCAACATTTCGGGAACTGCAGTGGGTTATCTAGGTATATTTTAAACCCTAGTATTTTGACATGCTTTGTACATCTTCCTGGTGTCGCCTCACCTCTATCCACACAAAACAGAGGGCAAGATGAGGTCCTATTGGGTGTCCATACATCTACATATATGGCACTGTTCTGGGAATGTCAGTAGCAGCAGCACTGGGGCAGGAGACTGGGAATGGGGGCTGGGCACAGGGGCTAAACCTTGTGGTTGCAGCAGGCTGGGGCAGTGCTGCAGACAGTGGATTTGTTGTTGTTAAGCCTGCGTCCTGTAGACAAGCTGGTGACTTGCTGCTGGTACCCAGGGCCTGGATTTCTGTGGGTGTCTGAGCTCTGTGCAGCACGTCTTGGCAATCTTACATGGCCTGTGTGGTTGGTAGGAGGAGGAGGATGTAGAGCAGAGAGGGGATGAAAGTTTACAGAAAGAAGGATGGTAGAGTTAATAAATGAGGGGAGTGAAGAGACTATTTTAGCTTATTGATGACATTGTAATCTCTTAATGCAGTCGCAGGAAGAAAAGATTGTCAGGGAAGGAGAGGAATAATTTAGATTAATACAAGAAGATTTAATGAGGGGTAATATGATGAAAGAGAAATTTTGATATGAATATCTGAAAGAGCTTTTAGGATGTCAAACCCATTAGGTTGCCAGAAGTAGCAGTAGATGTCTCTCTCATCACTCCAGCCTTTATAGTTAGATTTGACAAAACTCTAATTCTCAGCTTTGGATCAAACTGCACCATCTCTAAGAGCTGGACATTTCCAGCTCTTACTTTTAGCTTTAGTACAGTTTCCTACCGTATCTCAGCAACTGGAATCTTCAGTTTGCCTAGTGCAAAGAAAAACAATCTCTCGGAACTTTTCTACTGGCTAACCAGCTGAATTTAAGGATGTTTTACTGGAGATGTGCAGTGAAGGAATAGTTTGTCCCTGGCTATTAGGCTTGCATGGACAGAGCAGAGCTGGCCACCAGCTGGGCTGAACAGCTGCTGCCCAGCACAAGGTGAGACTGTGCTTGTAGGGGACTAGCCAGCCACTTATGACTGGCAGGATCTTGTCATCATTGTGCAGCCTCGGTCCAGTCATGCCCTCATTGCAATCAAAATCCGGCACTGCCATTATTCATTTAATATAAACTTAAATATCAACTGTTTGTTCTTTTAGGCATTGGTAAAAGTCCACTGAAACACTTGGAAGGCCTTAATTTCAGTGGGTTACGCACTGGTGTCATTCTTCTTTCTCTAGAAAACAAGAACTATGTAAAGGCAAATTAAAAATGCATTTGCTCTTACCTTTTCTTCTTGCGGGCCTCCTAAGTCCCCTTGTAAACTCAGCATACATCCGATAAACCATTTTGTGTTGGTTATCTAAACATTTTCACTAAAACCTGAACTGAAGGAAAGCAGTTGAGAAAAAACTTTTGCAAGTCTTTATACAACGTAATCAGGCTTCACTCTCTGTTTTGTCCCATGGAGGAACTGCCACTGGGCTGTATTCACATCAGACATTTGTTATTAGAGAAATAGAGACATGATGGCACACTGCCACAAGATCCATGTCTCTTGTTTTTAAAATAAACGGCTTGGCTTTGACTTGACATTTATTTTCCATAAATGCCTCAGCTTCAATTTGGCATTTCTGTAACAGCGGGAGACCGTTATCCTGTGACAACATACAATTCCATTGACGTTATCTCTTGATTATATACGACAGTGCACCAAATACTGTATATACTTGCTTTTAGTCAAACAATTAAATAGAAATATAAAACAAATGTAGTGAATAACAGAAGTGGCCACACTTTCCAGCCCTATATCGAGTGCTTGACACCATCATTACACAAGATACGCTATGTGCTACGTGAGTAAGAGCACTCTGAACTTGACTTGGTGGGTCCTAGGTATTGAATGCCTATCAATACCTGTTGACTTCCAAGCTGTAGTTGGTACATTGGTTAGCACGCACAGGACCTACCATACCAACATTTTGTAATGCTCTAAATCAATCTGAGCACACACAAATAACTTCTGCTGCTCTGAAAGACCCCACCATGCTAACACAGCTGTTGTTTAGAACAGTTTTTCATCAGAGGACCCTCTTAAATTAATGAGCCAGCATGCTGGCTCATTAATTCCCTCCAGGTGATGAAAGAGGTGCAAAGACTCTCTGTCTTTTGGTCTATCTGTCTATCATATACTGAGCAAAAGAGGAACACTCAAGTCGAAGGCCTCTTTGTATCCTGAAATCTAGGTTGTGCTGTTTTTAAAAGTCAAACCCCGGGAAAAGGCTGAGTTTGACCACTGAGTACAGCTCCATTCAATGCTCCCAGAATGGACTGTGGACTTTTTTTTTACTTCAGTGCCCTGTAGGATACAAATTTTAAAGATCCTTTATTTTTCTCCATAGGATTGAGCTCAGGTCTCTATTTTTCCTTTATTTCATGAAAATTATGATGCTTTTTGTAATCCTATCCACAGCTTAAACATAGGGCCTTGGACTGAGGTTTCATTAGGTGAGCAAGGGAAGGGGCTGATTTTAGTCTGGAAATGTATCTCTTTCAAAACATGGGTTTGGATTTGTATATACAGAAAAAGTGTGGACTGGGAGTAAAATTTCTGGCTTATGCCCCATGTATATTTATTTGTGGTATAGAAGTCTAAGGGAGTTGGCACCAATTTATGCTGTTGAAGAGCTTGCTCTTTGTCAATCCAGCCGATCGTTTTCAAAATTCCCTCCTCCCCCTCGCCAACTCAATACGCCTCAGAGGAGATCCGTAATTCAATTTTTGAGCATCTCATTCAGGAGAAATTCTTACTCCATCTTTCTCAGTGACACTTTAGTATTTGTGTGATTGATCAGTCCCTGGACCGATGTCCCAAGGCATACAGTGATTTTACCACTATGTTACTATTCATCCTGCAGGACTGAATTTTCCCTGGGTAAAAGCAATGCCCAAACTTTGCTAAAAAACAAACTAGGTTTGGCATTTCTGGAAGCAGAGTTCTTTTTACTGTTGATGTAGTTTTCATTAAGTTATTCTCCTAAAGGTATTTGACAGAACAGTTTTTGTTTCAATCTGGACTAATTCTAATCTAGAGCAGTAATGAGGCAATCAGTAATCCAGATTATAACTAATATTTGCCTTTAATTGCTTAAGGTGCCAAGTCTTACTATCTGCACCTATTCTTTCTTGACATCCAGAATCCAGACAGAAACCCTCGCACTGTGAGAAGAGCCCAAGACTGCCTCTTTTTTAAGCATCAGCGATTCCTTTGAGAGGGGTGGCAGAACATTTAAAGCAGGCCAGAACACATTGCAGCAGTTACTCTTTGTTTATACAGGGAGAGAATGCAGCTGAGGGATTAGAGAAGAGAGGTGATGACTGTTGAGTCCTCTGAGATTTTATTCTAGTCTATTCCTGCTTCAACACACATTGCTACAAGCAGTTTCTTCATTTCTCCATATTTTAGCTTACCCATCTGTAAGATGGAAGTTGTTTATTTCAGCTGAAATATCAGTTGATGTTTTAATTGGAATAAAGAGCTAATCCTTTACAAGCACCTGTATATGTTCCGGATGGCAAAAAGACTGACTTGAGCAGAGGGGGTATAGGGTCCAGCTCCAGCTGGCTGTGATGGTGGGTGCTAAGGGTAATTTTGATGTCTGCACAGCCCAATGTTGTTGGCTGGGCATCTTTAGATGTAGGACCAGGACTTTAGATTCTTTAGGGAAATGGTTTAGGGCTCCTACTGGGAGAGAAAATATTCTGGATTTTTTTTAAGCAAGAAAAGTCAATTGCAGTCATACTAATTTAAGGAAGTACCCTGGGAAGGAGCTTTGCATAGCTGAGACTATATTACACCATGTGAAAAAACTGGATGGTTATTCCTTTTTGGTAGTAGTAAAAGTGCCTTTTGAAGCTTTTTGGGAATTTTGAGTTCTAAGTTTATTTTTCAAACCTGTTTTTCTTTCAGGAAGTTCATAATGTTTAGTCATGAGGTTTTTCTAAGTGACAATTCTTGTAAGGTGTCTTAGTACCTTTTAAGCCAGTTTTGCTTTTCTTGGTTAGAGGTGAAAACAAACCTTGCTATTTCATAAGCAATAATTACTGCCTGTTAGCATCTCACCTGTAGCCCTGCACGTCTCTCAGCTAGCTATCAAACACACAACACTAACCTGTCATGCCATATACTCAGGTGGATACTATCTTTACTATGCACTGAACAGAATACAGCTACTTTGAAGTAATGAGAGATGTGCCCCTCCATAAAGTGTATGCGACTACCAACTGCTTTTATTTGGTGCAAATAATTATAAGATAGCTAAAAGAGGGATGCACATGCTGAACACTCTCAAGATGTGGCATGCAGAGCCATGTGCGTCCTGTTATTTGACGTAAAAAAAGCCCCAGAGCTAACAGTTATACTGAAAATCCTTCCATGGCAATCTACATAGCAACTTTTACCTAATTCCAGTTTTTTTCTTCCTAACTTGTTGTTTTGAATTTTCTGAGATATATCTTTGATATCTAGTACTGGAAATTGCTGAAAAAGTCTAAGCATCATTAACATCAACCTTAGATACTGTCAATGCATGTCATTGAGTGAATGAGCCTATAGTTCAGTTGTCACAGAGCAAACTGCTGACTTGCACCTTCCTCAGATCTGGGTAAACTAGCTTGCTACCAGTTAATGTGTTGCACTGATTGACTTGCAGACCGCTGGAGTCCTCTGGAAAGTGGGAAAGGAGAAGAGCTAGAATCCTGTTACACCTACTTCTTTTAAACACGTTGTTGCAGGCCTGGCTCTGGTCCCAAAGCAATCAGTGGTTAAACGTTATGTTTACATCCATAGTTTTTAAGGAGTGTTGATCACCCACGGGCTATAGAGCTCTCCAGGTTAGATTCCATTATCAATATTCGGCATCCCCTGGGGGATCAGCTGTAGGTGCTATGCTTGAGGACATGTGGCTCAATGCCATTTTCTCTATTCACATGCTTTGCTCACCAGTTCCCACAAACCAGTTTATTGTGTGATACTTGTTACCAAGCATTCACAGCAGAAAGCTTGTGCTGTGATTTCCTTTATCTTTGTCTTAAAGAACCATAAACTTAAGAAGGCAGCTGCAAGCCTCATACCCAGCCTGACAAGATACATAAGTTACAATGAAATTAATGTGAAGTGAGCGAGAGGACTTTACATGGTTCAGCATCATTTTATAGTCACTAAAATGCATCTGTAATACAGCACTTTGTCTCTGTCTGGCTCACTAACCATGTAAACTTAGAGTGATGTTTACTTTCGTGAAGAGGTCTAGCATTAGCTCCTTTGAGGATTAAGTGAAAAATTAGTGTTCAGAACTGCAAAGTCTGTTCAGCTAGCTCTAGTCACTGGAGTAAAGATTGAACTCTTTGACAGAACCATGGGCCAGACTCCTTCGCTTGTGGTGCTGTTAATGAGAGATGTGAACACGACCCTCTGTGCATATATATCTTCTTTCTCATAGGAGCGATTATAAACCACTAGATTTCTAACAGACACTAAAATTCCAAGTATCTAGGCAACAGCCTAGAGTGGAAGGAGATTGAATTCAAAGATTCACTTCAATCAACTAATAAGAGACAAAGTAAAATTCTAGCTTATTGTGATATGAAAGGAGTAAAAATAACTTAGAACTTGATTGGCAAATCAGTTGATCAACATTTTATTTGTTTTTTCAGGTCTGAAGTGGCTGTTATACTAGATTGTGAGCCCGTTGTTGAGTGCTGCCCTGAATGAATGAGTCAGAGTCAATGCTTAATGTAATGCACTCGCTTCTACTTGCCTTTTCTTGCTGGCTAGGAGAAACCGATCTGCTGACCATTTTTCTGTGGCCTTGATACTGCCCATTTGAATTAGGCTGTGTGTTATCTACGGGCATTTTGCTCTTCAGTAGCTTTGGACAATGGCATGCACTTTTTTCTTTTGTCTATCATAAAATCATGCTGAAAGAGCGAGAAATTGCTTCACTGTTCACCAGTTTGCTTGTCTATTTATAAAAGCATCGCTAATGATAAGTAATAGCATGTCTCTGATGGCAAATCCTCCGTTTAGGTGCTTCCTGTGGGGAAGTGCCTCTTAGTCTGCATTTACCACCAGATATATATGGGGAATCTCAGTTTCCTGAAGGTAAAGTGGAGAAACATTTGCTCTGCACTTACGAAAATCTGGCCAGAATTGAAAGCTATATAACCAGATCTTTCAATAAAATAACCATGTTCTTAAAGCACAGCTGTACCTAGAAATAGAGCTGCATTGATCCTAGACATGGTTCTTGATCTCAGCATCTTTCTTTTTGTCATAACTCAGCCCAGTGTCTTTTCTGAGCCAAATTACTGTCCTGCATCTACAATCTCATGCTGTGATGGTACTGGAATCTAACCATAGTCTGCTCAGAAACCTGCATCTGACTTTCTCTCTCTGTTATGGACTCCCTAAACACCTGATCATAAAACATGATCCAGATTTCAACCTAGTATTGGCAGCTCCGATCCATCTCCACACCTTTCCTGAAGCAGTCGTGACCTCAGAGCTCTTACGCTTATTGTGAAGCTGGTTCCCAGAGCCCTCCTTCTGTGTGAACCAGGATTTGCTCCTCCTGCACTAGCACCTACATCCAGCCATAACGATGGCGAAGTAATAAGTCTATAGACTATAGTAGGTTAGCCCAAAACTCCCAGGGATTTTGGGAAGATTCGAGGGTACTTAACCCCTTGCAAGATTAGATCCATCAGTGAACACCCAATCTGAAAATTACAATGTCTTCTGGTCAGACTCCTCAAGCTATCATTAATTTAAACTCTTTCGCAACAGAGGAGGGAAACAACACCAGCATTAATGTTAGTAACATCCTCAGCCTGATGCCTCTTCACTGAGATGTCCCAAGTTGAACAAAGTGTATTTCTCTTGAAAAGACATTCTCTTTGGCCTTTTTATGCCTAAAAAGGCTGCCTGAGTTCTCAAAGCTGTATCTTTTTGTTTAAAAAGATGGAGCAAGAGGAGAATCAGTAAGTGTGGGTAAATCGCCAAAGCTGTAGCGACTTTACTGGAGGTAATCTGTTGATGTGGTAGGCAGGTTCCTCGAATTCACAGCTTCTATATTCTGATTATTTTTTTCTGTATTTTATGTTTTACCAAGTGCCTTGCTCTTGTCACCCATAGTCATCCTTGGTCCCAGCGTGTATGGAAGAGCCATAGCACAAACAAACAAACAAAGTCACTTTAATGTCTATGACTGATCAAGACAAAGGTTATGGTAAACAGAAAGTGAAAGCAAGGAAGAAGCAGTTTGACCATATTTCTCTGCTGTAACAAAGCACTGGAGAATGGAAAATTCCCAAAATAAGAAAATGAAGGGAAAACCATCACCGAAGAGGTCAGAAAGACAAAGGGCTCAGATATGGATAGCAAAATTCAGGAGAAGATGAGATTTTCTGATTAGCCAGGGAAAGTTGACTGAAAGGTAGAGCAATAGAGACGGAGAGAGAAAGGGAGGGAGACAGAAAAGTTCCTGTTTCAGAGGAGAAGAGTCCAGGAAAAGGGATATGGAATCCTAGACGGGCTCTGACCCAAATCGTGACACTCAAAGATGATAAAGAAATAAAGACATGGAACCTACATTGTTACTTCAGTGTTTTTTCTTAAATTGAACATGTTCTGATTTGGGTGCAGGTGCACTGTCTGTGCCAAAACTTTCCTTACTTTAGGAGCAATTCATTTCAGAATCCTCTCTGAAAGTTTTTGTGACTGTTAGTCCTCCCCTATCAAATATCCCAGGAGGGGCTATCTACAGAGCAGGGTTTCTACAGAGTTAGAGGTCTAGCGCAGAGTAGGATTATTAATTTGCTTGAGGATCCAAGGGGCCCAATATATGTCATGGATCTAAGGTTGCTAGCCAGCAAGACTTCAGTGCCCAGTGAAGAGAACAAGGGCCTACACTCTAAAAATGTGCCCATAAAACCAAACAAACCTAGCGCCTGACTTTTTCTCAGTCCCAGAGAGTGATCCAGCCTGTTAGTCCCTAAGCTTAGTAAATACCTACAAAGGAGAAACTGGTTAGTGCTAGTATGGTCATGAGAGAGTACTTAAGCTATAGACTGCTCAGACAGCGCACCTGCACCCAAATCCTCAGGCTGAAAGGACTTGAGGGCGACGCAAGGGATATGGAAGACAAGAGGAATGAGCACGGCAGTTGGGCTGGCCTGGGGCTCCCATTTCATCCTTTTCACCAGGATCTAGGCCAGCTTTGCTAAGTAGCAGAGACACTTAGCACTGCTCTGCCAGGCGTATGCTTCTCTAGTTTTGTTCACGTTCGGTGAAACAAAGTCATTCTTAAGGGCCTAATTTTCAATTCAGCTTAACTGGACTTCCTTTTTAACTCTCCTGTTCAGTCAGTGAGACATTTAATAATCTACAAATACCACGCTATGGCTTCAAACTAAATACATTTATGACTAAGTGACATAAATGACACCTACAAGCAATTCTTGATATACCTGCTGCTTATACACAATACCTTTGGGCAAAAAGGGAGATTAGCCTTTTCTTTTTAAGTTTTCTCCGTCAGCTATCATAATTTATGCATGTAGCTCCTCACATGTGAGTAGCAGAAACTTACATCTGCCAATAATTTTGTAATGTATTAGTAACAATGCTGTAATTGCAGAAAATAAATACTCTCGCTGCCCTCACAGGGCTTTTCTGCAGCTTAATAGCTGTGAACCACTATGCAGTACTCAGCTGAAAAGTCTCCTGTAGACAGAATAATATTACTATTTTAAATAGCAGAACTATTATTGAGAGACCTCTGTATTCAAGCTGTTCTTGACAGTAACCACAGACCACTCATTGAAGCCTCTAAATCTGAAACTACTAAGCTCACAGTTAGCTGAGTTATTCTCACTCAGCAAACACTTTGTTCCTTATGATTTATCTATCTCTTTATTCTGCAGTCTGTCCAGGAATGAGTTTTGTTTTTTACACGTTAATCACTCCTAATGAGCCAAGGAATTTGTTTATGCAAATATATTTCAGGCCACAGGCTCTTTGCAAGCTCTTTGCTTTTGTAATTGCTTTGAGTATTTGCTCTTCATCATTTGCTGTTCTACAGAACTCATAAATCACTATAAACTACATCCTGTGACATTACTTTTGTTCTCTAACTAATGAGTCTCAAACCCAGGAAAGGCATTTCTAGAAGGCACAGGAGCGCTTTCAATATGAAAGCAACTAGTTATTTCACATGTCTCTGCAGCTCTCATTCTACTGTTTCTGCAATCACAGATTCATTCCCACATACTTTTGTGGAAAGGGTTGAGGAGGGGACGTTGCTCTTCAAACTCCTTAGTTCAGTTGCCACTCTTAGTTATATTGCAATGCAGTTCAGCTTCTGAGTGAGATAGGAGTACCACCAACTCTGGCATCTGCTAAAACAAGTGCCATCCTACAGAGCTGACAGCCTAGTTAGTTAGGAGGGGAATCAAAGTGACGGACAGGTTAAATGACTTTCCCACTGGCATCCAGAAGGACTACTGTCAAGGTAGTCCCAGAACTCAGCTTCAGCACCTCAGTCTGTATTCAGTCTATTGGACTACTACCTTACTGATCCTACTAAAGTTTTATTTTTTTTAGTGCACCCTTTTCGCACTTCCTGCTCTTATTATTCTTGGCATTAATTACCATACAATGAAACAACCTTTTTGGGGGAGTAGGGCTTAGGTGGTGGGGCCTTTGTTTCTCTGTGCAAAGGTCTAATAAACCTGACATGCTGTAAGGTTTATGAAGACTGGTGACCACTATTACACATGCATCAGAGGCAGGAGTGTTGCATGCAAGACATAAAATAATCCCTTGACTCTATTCAAGGCCTAGAAAATCAATGCCTGGCATCACTCTATTGGCAATGCCTGTGTCCAGATTTGGGTGCCAACCTTTAGAAATATGTAAACCTGGTGCAATGATCCCAAAAGCAAGCAGTGAGAATGATCAGAGGCCACTGCAACTCAAGTGGAAGGACTGAAAAAAACTCAGTTTGTTCACTCCAGGGAGAAGATTAAGAGGGCACATGATAACAGTCTTCAATTAGGTAAAAACTTCCTGTAAAGAAGAAAGGAGTAAACTTTTCTCTCCATCCCCTGGATATAGGACAAGGAGGAATGGACATAAATTGCAGGAAGAAATATTTAAATTGCACATTACAAAAATATTTTATCAGTAGAGGTGGTTGAACTCTGGATTGGATTGCCTGGAAAGGGAGTAGAATTTTCACCATTTACAGTTTTAAGATGATGTTGAGAAACGTCTATCAGGAACTATGTAAATATAGCTAAACCACTTTTGGCATAGGGAGGTGGATCATATGACTGATGGATATCCCTTCCTGGCAAGTTATGAACGTTTATTTAGATGCATTGTACAGGTAAAAATGCAGGATGCAAAAACAAGAGGGCGAATACGTAAAGGGCATTTGGCTTCTCAAATGCAGGTAGCAATTGTCAGGATTGTAAAAGGACCTTGGCAGAAAATTCACATCAATATGACCTATAAAATATGATCCTAAATTCTTAATTCACCCATCTAACTTTGTGCACTTAAGTGAGATCTCCAAGTTAGGAGCATCATGGAACTTTAGAGTTTAGACTTCTTCCGTACGTAATAAAGAGATATAGTGATTTAGGCCACTCTTTAACTCTCTGTGAAGAAGCTTTTACCTCTACATTAACGAGTGATGGAGCCCAGTCTCCTTCCTACTTTAGACAATTTGTTTAAGCGCCTAAAGTTAAATGGATGGGCCTGGGCCTCAGTGATTTGCTGACACCATGACTCATCGGCAAACCTAGTGGGTCCTATATCACGGACTCCAGACTCTGCTTTCATCATTGCCTTTCGGTTTGCTTGCTATGTTCAACAGTGAATCTTTGCTTTAAAGAAGTTTGAACAACCATAGCATAACATATATCTTCTGTTCCCTAGAGAGGTTAATGATTTGTTTACTGCACCCAACTTTTTCATGAATTGCCCTTTGAATATATAAAGATTGATTTTGAAGGCTTTTTCAGCTAAACCATTTTTCTTGTAAAAAACCCAGCAATGACTAACATTTCACGTGGTAGGTCATAATGCAGTGTAAGTGCTAAACATCCAGGTAAATAGGAAATAGATTTTAGTCTCAGTTTTCAAAAATTCATTATAAATAAGAGAAAGTAGAGTAGAAAAACTAGAAAAAATGCCATGGCAACATCCTAATTGTTTGACTATCCTATCAGGTCAAAAGATGTAGCATCAAAAAAAGTGCATCTATAACACCATTTCTGAGGATTAAGACAATATGGGGGATTTTTCTTAGGTTAATAAACACCAAACACTCCTGCAGCAGCCTGACTGTTTCGAATGATCTCTCTGTAGCTAAAACTGGGAAAAGCATGGACTTGAGATTTAAAACCAAAATCAAAACATTTGTGTTGGGAAAGCTGCTCTTTCTGAATGGTGGGACTTTGTAGTAGCACAGCCTGGGGGCTGGTAATACAGCACACGGTAAACCCGTCGGTGCAAAGGGTGTGCTTTCACTGTCCCTGTTCCAGGCAATACTGGAATGCTGACAGTATGAATGCAAAGCATGCTTCTGATTTTAGCCTGTCTTCTCAAGGGAATGAGGCTTATAACCTCACACTGCCTGTGATATGTGCGCATGTCTATATTTCCTCCTGTTGGCCAGTTTCAACTGAATTTGACAGGATGGGAGACCTCCAACAAAATAAGTTCCTGCAAATTTTAATCGAAATAGGAGTTGCGCAGAGTGAAGAAAACTTACTAGTGCCTCGCTTAGGGAAGGACAGCTGCAGAACTCCATTCTTACTTAGCAGATATTAAAAATCCACACAGCAGAGACTTGTTGATATTAGACTTCCTCTAGTTTTAATTTTCACAAGAGTAATTATTTAAAAGAGATTTCATTGGAATGATAGCATCTAGAGGCTCTGCTGCCACTTACTCCTGGTCTCCCTAGCCCCAAGTACTTTGAACTCCTTTATTTCCTATCGACAAAGCAAAGAAGAGAAGGAAAAACATCTCCTGGGAATGACGTTTCCTTGTCCTGTATTTGTTTCCCCCATATAACCTTTACGTCATACTCACTCTGCTTATCATTACAAATTAGAGACGTCGTTTTTTTTTTTTTAATTGGCAGCTCAGCCAAGTCTACTCGATACCTTACAATCAAGCTATATGTTTCTTCCAGCTCTATAAACAGAGAAGCTCCTGGACTCAGCTAGACTGTAGCTACTGCTGTTACACTGCTGTAAAGGCATGAACTGTATCAGAGCACAGCTTGCTGTTGCAGCTGCTTTGGCTCCAGAGGGGTGTTTGTGTCGGTAAACTAATCGCACATGACTTGGACAAGAGGCAGGCAGGGAGCAGATAAGGGTCTGTTTTTGCAGAGTCCGTTCTTTGTCCATGACTATGTTTTGGTGAATGAAATCATCAGAGTTCAGAAAGCGGTATGACTATACAGGAAAGGAGGCCACTTGCCCCTTAGTTACAATCCCCACTTGGTTATGTGCTCCCAACCTTGGACAAGTCATTTAACCCTTGTGTGGCTCCTCTTCTCAAGGCTCTTGACATTCTGCACAGCCAGCAGAATGGCACTTTTCTTAATGGCACCTGGGCAACAAAAGGGAACTTCAAAGTCAGAAGTAAAAATAATTGGAAGGATTCAGTGGCCAAATTAAGAGGCAAGACCCCAATATTCACTTGTGTAGTCTAGGTGAAGTGAGGTATGTTCTCAATGTGGAAATTCTGCTTTCACTAGAAATTAAAGACAACCTCCCATTGCGATCGGAAGAGCTGGACTCTTTCCCCAGTGCCTGGATGCCCAGCACAAGCCATTCTCAACAGCCACAGTGGGTGAGCTAGGATGTGCCCTGTTAAGTGTCAAAGCAGGTGTCCCTTCAAAACAGGACCTAGCTTTGAAAATCTGATTGCATGTGTGCTTAATTTCACAGGAGGATGATTGCAGGAAGGAAGGTAGCTCAGATGACCTATGGAGGGAAAGAAAGAAAATAAACCCTACATGACAGATGAACCCTACTACTGAAGGGGCCTACAGTGAACAGCTGGAGATGAACTTGTACGAAATGCAAGGAGGTTGCTAACATAATGGGGGATGGCCTGAGAATGGCTTTAAATCAGACACCTGAATATATCTAGACCAATTGAAGAATGAGGAGGAATATTGAGCAAAACTTTGTGCTGGTCAGAACTACTAGACTAAGCTCAGAGAAGCA
Organism: Struthio camelus; assembly: GCF_040807025.1. Lineage (NCBI taxonomy): Eukaryota > Metazoa > Chordata > Aves > Struthioniformes > Struthionidae > Struthio > Struthio camelus. The sequence continues at coordinate 10,377,931 of NC_090948.1, forward strand.
GTGGAGGACCTCATCACTACAGACTAGACAGAAGAGAAATGTGATCAGTCACACTCAAACAGAAAAATATAGACTATTGCTACTTTTAGGAATTCAACATAGCAAGAGCTGCCTGCTTTGAGGGAGGCAGAAACAAAACAGAGGCTAGAGGAGACTAGCTAAAGTTATTTCTGTGAAAATGGCAGATGCATGGAAGGGTTGACCTACACAGTATATTAAATATAGCACCTGGCCTCCATCATTACTTATTGTTCGATATGTCTTCTCTCTAGAGTTCAGAAGCACAAATCCTCATCAATTAAACAATGCTGGATGTAATTTTAAAACCCTGCTCCAGAGCCACCTCCAGAAACTCAAGACAGCTGGCTGGACCTGCGCCAGCAGGTTTTGACTAGAAAACAAAGAAAAGCCCTCCTATGAACTGAAAGGTCTATTACTATCAGCTTGTCCTCGCTGAAAAAGAACCATTATCTACTTCCTTAGGGTCAAAGGCAAATAGTTCATGAAGACAAGAGAACAGGCTGAAAGGAATCCTCCAACCAGAGGACTCTACATTTTGAGACAGCCTGTTCTTGTCAGCTCATGGCATAGTGTTCCCATTGTCACTGGTCTGATTAAACAGGGAAATTGGTAAAAAAATGAATGAGCTCAGAATTTTTCATGGGCACTGGCTTCTTGCAGTGATTGGCATTCAGTGTCTTCACGTTATGGCTGTCAAACTTGTACATTTTCCCTTCAATTTCAACTCGCATAGGATGTCAGGAGGAGCCAAAGTGGGAACAGAAAGAAAACAAGAAGTGGCAGCAAAGTAATTGAGACAAATTTCTGTTGTCATAGCACTGATATACAGGACTCATCCACTCATACCGTTCTCACTGTTTTGGATACATAAACATGACAATATGTTTAGACAATTAATTGTCTCTCAACCTGCCTTTGCTGCAGGATACTAGAGTTTGATGGATGAGGAAAATCCTGTTTTCTAGGTAGTTTGTTTCTTTCCCATCCTCAGTTTCCCCATTTGTAATTGAGGAAACTATTTTGGCCTACGTTATATGTACTATATGAGCCAGGGATTATGTTCCAATGGGCGGGGGGGGGGGGTTGTCCTTCAATAATGGAATTGCGGTTAGTACAATAATATGGCTGCTACTCTTCTAAGCACTAAAGACCTCATCTAAATCATGGCAAAATGTCAGTGATCATGTTAATAAATGTAACAAATTCAGTGTGTTTTTAAATAGCACCTCGTAACTCAGACTGGCCTTCCCCACAATTTTCTCTGAACCTATAAATAGGAGAGTTAACATCTAGCTGGGAAATTTATGAAAACTGTGAATGTTAGCTTCCTTCTAAATTGACTTTAGTCTCTCGTTTTTCTGCAAGGAGAGTGCACAGAGAGATTTTTCCCAATACACCAAATTATTTGAAGAACACGATTAATCTAAGCTGTTGATATTTTTATGCAGGTAATTATGTTCTTTAAAATACATTAATTAGTCCACCTTGATGCTACCAGGTTTTCCAAAGTGGCCTGATGGATGCCTCCAGGGACTTTATTTATGACCAGTGGAGGGAAAGTTCCTGTTACACATGTTTTTTCCCCTCACATAACTGGTGCCTCTCTTACTTCCAGTGCCATAATAAAAAAGCATTTGAGAACACCACCCAGGGTGAAGATGTGTTCTACAGGTAATGATGCATAACTGCAAGTGGACAGGTCTCTTGGCAAAGAACCTGCAGCCCAGAACTTCCTTTCAAACGTGATTTCTGCATTATTAACATTTTACACGTTTGTGTTATGATACGGCCAATCAAAAGGGTCTCAATAATCTGTTCAGCCCTTAGCTCAATAGTTGGTTGGTTGTAGCGTCCTCCTTTTTGCCCGATCCAGAGAGGACATTAGCCAGTCACATCTCTGAGTTTCTTATTCTAAGCTGGTAACTCTGTCTGTGGCTGCTAGGTTCAAGGAGGTTCTTGGAGTACAGTATCTGCAGTTAATCCCAGGGCTACCCTCACTTAAACTATCACAACTCCAACTCACTGTAGCAGTTCAGAGTGATAGACTTAGGAAAGAGAGATGAACCAAATGTCCTGTCCAGACATTCCTTCCATTACTGTTTTCTGTCATTTTATATAAAGAACAACAGACTTTAGCCCAATAGAATTCTCTCTGTGGGAATTTCGCCAGCACACTGGAAGTTCTGACTTCCCTGGTACACAACCTAATTTGTTTCTATATCCTGGGGACTCAGATGTCACTCTAAAGGATCCATCCAGCTCTGTCCCCCTCAGCTTAGTGAGAACATTTAGGTGCAAAGACTAGCAGGTCCTCCCTCTCAGCAGTTGATGTTACTTCTGCATGAAGAGCAAACAAAGTAGGTTAAGCTTGACTTTAATTAAACATTTCCTGCTCTCACAATGAAAGTGGAAAACGCATGTGGGTGTCTCCTCACTAAATATGAAGGACAAAACAATGCTTTATAGCAGCGGAGCAGATGTTAAACCCTTTGGCACTTCTTGTTCAGTTCACTTTCCTTTGAAGTCAGGCTGGAGTGATTTACTTAAAATGCTTCCCTCCTGTGTGTGTCATAGAGTCCTCCAGATGATGAGGAAAAATGAAGACATTCTTAGGAAGCATGAAAAAAACACATTCTCTCAAAGAGGTAGAAAGTGCTCTTCAAAGAAATAGTCTGTTTTCCCCACTTCCTAGCTCTACAGAGAATGATGGCATGTTAATTATTGTTTAGATTCAGTCTCAGAAAAGGATATGATGTTTTGATTTCTGTGTGGCTGGATGGAATTGATTGTTTCTTATAATTCTGTGCATACAAGTTATAAGGCTTCTACCTAGGCAAAACTATTCGTGACTGCAAGATGCCACTACTACTCTGCTGCCGTGCTGCCAATTGTCAATATCTGGAAGTATCTCCAAAGGCGCTTTTCTGGAGAAAGGAGCTGCTTTACAGGGAAATGCACAGGGATTGTCAAACATCAGTCACAGCCTGATTAACCAGATGGATCACTGCTCTGGCTTAATATGACATTTTCTAAGTCTGCGTGTCTCACTGATGTGATAAAAGATATTTTCATATGTTAAGTGGTGTCTTTACTTCCTTAAAGATATAGAGCTAGTTGGCTTCCATTTGAACCCAAACTCCTTGATCATCTAACCTGACTTACTTACACCTTGGCACAAGGTTGGAGTGAGTTGCCTCTTCCAACAGAGGGATTAACTGGGGGCACTAAAGGGCAGTCAGGGATGCTTTACTTGGAATGCTTCCTTCCTCTTTATGTTGCACAGCCTTTTAGGTAATGAATTAAAATGAAGACACTCTGAGGAAGTGTCTGAGGAAAACACACTGTTCTCTTGCAGGAGTCCCTCCCCTGCACAGATTGTGTGGGCACAACTGGATCTAATCCCAGCCGGCTCTGAACTCAAGCTGAAACTCAAGCACAGCAATCCAAGGAACGGTCATGGGAAATAGGACAGTAGGGCTCACCTGGCTCCTGCTCCTCCTCCAGGACAGAGCTGACTTTGCTTTTATCATTCTCTTCCATTCCTGACGGGTGTTTATTCACTTGTTTTTCAAAATCCCCTGTAATGCAGTGACTCTATGCTGTCCTCAAGTAATATCTATTGCAGTGCTTCCCTATTCTTTCAATCAAAAGATTTTTCCTAATGTCTGACTCTCCTGAGCAGCAACTGATACTTCAGCTCAGGTGTCCCCAATCCTGCATGCAGCAGTTTACTCTACATGCCTTTGCAGGCTATGCTTCTAGCCCACGTATCCCAGCATGCTGCTTGCCTTCTTTGTGAAGGAATAACATCAAACTCTGCTTGTAGTTCATTCTCACCCCCTTCTCTGCAGCTATGTTTGATTATTTCTGTCCTGCACTAGTCCCTAAAGAACTATCTTTTTCCAAACTTTTTTTCCAGTTTGCCAAGATATTTTTGTATTTGAATCTTGATTGTCAAAGCACTTGCAGCCCTTCCCAGTTTAATGCCCTCTGTAAATTTAGCAGGTATTCTTTCTTGATGAAATCAGGAGGTTTGAGATCCACTGTCTAAGAAAGCTTGAAATTGGAAGTGAACCTCACATCAGAATTGTCCAGCTCTCCTAGACCCTATGGGCGTTGGCTGACTTTTTTTTCTTTTTTTTTTTTTTTTAAATAGCCTTCATGAGCATCAAGGAATACAAACAATTGCTGCCTGACACAAAGCTATTGTTAGAGATGTTTGCACTTTCCTAATAGATTATAAATGTCCTTAGAAAACAAAGCTTCAGCAAAGCTTTATTGGAACAGACTACGGAAGCTCAGGGAATGGAAAGGCTAGCTAAAAGCTTTCAGGTATGTGCCCTTTTGTCTTGTCTGTTGGCACTTTTATTCCCGTGTTCCTATTATGATCTTGGCATATGCACAGACCCCATTTGTACATGATGAGGAGGAAGTGATACTAACTCATTTTTGGACACTGCAGGAGGAGACTGATATATATTTCTTTCTTACACACACAAACAGATGTTTCTGGATAAGGTACGTTATACCCAAATATTACGGAAATAACTTCCGAGGACCCTGCCCATGAGGAATTTCTATCTTTCCCGGTACTAATCTCGATTTTACTTATTTTTTGTTCATAAAAGCTATTTACTATTTCTTTGGCAAGGTTTTTTTATATTCTGTGCTGCACTATTCTGCATGAAATACTGACAACACAAGCTATAACATTATCCATCTAAGCCATCAATCACATTTCCCAAAACACTCAGTGAAAGAAAGTGGTATTCTATCCGCTTCTGACTGTTTTTCTACTATAAACAAGCAGAACTAGATGAGAATTTGCTTGATGTCATGAAAACTGAGTCAATGTAATCCTGACTGCAAACTCTTTGCCATTAAGATAGACCTATTGCAATTACAGATGATGATGACATTGTGATGGCATTCATATCTGTTAAACAACATATTGCCCTTTCACTCTCACTCCCTTAACTCTACTTTCCCTCTTAGTAAAGCAGGTCCAAGAGTGCAGACAAAGACCTGAATTCTCCTATCAGGTTACCCTAATGCCCCGTGGGTCTCCTTGCCAAGTGGCAGAAGAATCTGACTTGGAATAAAAATTGTCAAAGCTCTGTTGATTTCTATAAAGTCAGGATAATTTGTGCCAGCAGAAATTTTCTCAGGACTCTTAAGAGGAAAGAAACTACAGGATTACAGGAAAAACTGTACTGGTATTCATGGAAAAGAATGGCTAATCTTGTGTGTGAATATGGTCATGCTCTGGCTAAAGTAATTGCTGGCACTGGAGAGCAACAGAAGTTAGAGTCTGTCATCTGTCCTGGCTCATCTTGCACTGGCTATCATGAGAGCGCTGGACAGGGGCAGATTATCCTGCCCCACTCCCAACTGGCAAGGCAGGCTTGTTCATGACTGCAATGCTCTGGGGACAGTACCTTAGGGATCCATACAGGAAATATGTTTGCTCTTTTAGAAGAAACTGTCTGCTCTCTCTTGCGTAAGCTTTTAGGGAGGCAGAAGCAAGAAGAACAAGGGAGAAGACACATGGCCTCTTAAGACAAGCTCTCATCCATGTTACGTCAAGAGTTTTAGTGAGGCCAAGCAACAGAGACCTTTAGGAGGCCTAGGGAGGACAAAATGTGAGAAAAGGAACGTTCTAGTATGAGACATACAGAAAAGGGGAAAGATAAATACCTTACTCTGTATTGCTGTTACTGACAACATTGCACTGTTTGTTAGAACAGAGCCCAACTGAGATCAGAAACCCACTGGTATAACACACACACAGAGGCAGGGATAGCTATAGCTCCAAATGAAGTTGGCAAAACACAGGCTTTAGAAAGAGCACCAAATCCCATCAGAAGTCAGAGGCAGAGCCAGGAAGAGAACTTTTCTTATGATTGATGGTTTTATTTATTTTAAAAAATCATTACAATCCCTCCAACTCCCCACCCCACAAGTTTCTGGAATTTGGAATAAAGAAAACATTTCATTTCAGATTCGAGCATTTTAGAATGTTCTAACATCTATTTTCTCAAATAAAGTGAAAAGAAATTTCTAAATGAAGAGCCATTTCCAACTGGAAACCAAATATTCTGGCTGGAGATATTAACATGAAAAATTTCAGCTTTCACCATTTACTGTAGCTTGTTATTCATGGACACTTAAGCAAAACTGAGGCAAATTCACAAAACATGTACATTGCTGGCAGGTGTCCTGATACTCTGCTGAGTCCTACTGTCATAAGGAGCTCCTATATGTGGCCAGCCAGGACAATTTACTTAAGTCTTCCACTCTTCACTTGGCAGCTGCCTCATCACCATTACTACCTGTGGCCAATAGTAGTGGTAGAAGCCAAGAGCCCTTGTATACCAACTTTCCAGAGCTGAGGGGAGATTAACACCTCAAAGAGGTGTTGGTTCTCTGTGAATATGCACTAGGAACGTTGACAGTGAGCTAGGGTTATGGCGTAAAGTCTGTGAAAGCCACCTACACAAGTTTTAGTGTAAATATTGGGTGCTACTGAACAAAAATGTGCATGACTAGAGCTTCTCAGCAACAGATTTCTGTTGTAGTTGAAGCTGGTTTGTGGTCAACTGGAACGTGCAACTTGAGAAGTTCCCCGGTTTTCCTGACTGAGTCATTCCAGAGGCATTTGCAAGTTGAACTACCTGTAGACTAATTTAGCCATGGCAGTAAATATTCAGTAGCCAGTGAATCACTCTTAGGCATTGCAGAAGCCTTCACCTTTCTGATCCCAGGAAAGGAGAGATTAAATTCTCAGTGTCCTGCATCTTTGTTAATGAATTCATACTGACCTGACTTTTAAAACCATTTTCATAGATTTGCTAGTTTAAGAGAACCTGATTCTTTTTGTCACAGAAAGATCACCACAGTCCTATTAGAAGCACATCAAACCGGATATTTTACTTGGAGCAAAAAAAAAAAAAAAATCGCAGCTGTTTGCAGATGCGTGTGGTTTGACAGATACCAAAATTACATAAGTCTGCCTCCTCATTCAGATAAATCTTGAAGCTATAAATAGCATCATGTAGCACACTATAGGGAGACAGGACTTCAGCGCTGCTGGGAGTTACCATGGTATCTGCAGGGAATAGAACACAAGGACCTGAATTTTGCTACCGTACGCGTTTTACAACACACACACACACACACACAAATTTGTGACGCAAATTACTTGCTGGTGCAAAAGAATGATGCTCCACTGTTGTACCTAGAACAGCACCTATTTACATTATCAGGGAATTCAGCCCGTATGATTTCTGTCATGCTGCTGCAGGCAAATAATAGTAAGATATGTACTGAAGATGGGAACGAAGAAACTTATATGACTCACAGCTGCTGCAAGAGGATATAACTAGAGTGCATTGGAGTTTATACCGAGTAACTTTTTCCCAGCAGGAAATGTCATTGGAGGTTCCAACAGCTTCACTGAGGAGTGACAGTCCTGTACATGCAAGGCTCTTAGACCCCATGATCCCAGAATTTGTGTCACAAGGGTCATCATAAAATTATGAACAGAAACTTCCATCTCTGCATAGAGAACATAAAACCTTGAAAAAGAGGAAAAGCAGACCGTTAACTTGCATGTACTTTGTCCAAAGTTCAACCTGCTCTCTGTTCAAGAAGAGGAGAAAGGCAGACTCGTGTTTTTAAACATGAACATTTCCTTTGCTATCAGTAAGAATCATATTGACTTTAGAGATGGTTGCAACTTTTTTGTTTTAATGCAGAAGGAAGTTGCAGGAGAGAGATTTAGCCTGCAGTGCTGTCCTCTGTTGGTTTCCATCTCTGACCGTTTTGGGTAATGACACAGATAAACACAATTCATCAGAGTCTGGATTTAAGCTCCTGGCTCATGTTCCTAGGACTGTTGCCAGCTTAATGAACTGTGCACCAAATTCTGTTTGGAGTTTTCACCCATGGTTTGACAAAAAGTGAAAGGTATTAATGATCGGTTGATTAAAGGCTTTTCATCCAAGATGTCCATGCTATTATCAAGCTTCATAGACAAGATTCTTGGGTATAGTCAGAATGCTTTTTGCACAAGTCAGCACGTCATGCAAAAAAACTGCATAATGCTTGCTGTCATATTCCTCTGATTTTGTTGCTGCTTAGCACAGTCTCGTTCACCTGTGCTGTGTTAGAACTATCAGCGCTGCTGCAACTTACATTAACCTTCAATGGCAAGAGAAGGCCAGAAATAATTCAGCGAATGAGTGAGCAAAGGAATACTGGTCATGCCTCTTTTGTACAGTTCCCATCACCTCCCACCGAACAGGAACTCTTTGTTTACTTCTACAGCTCTGGAAGATCATCCTTGCCCTGGAGTGATCTATAGCAGACTGGATGCTGTTACAGATAGACTGTGCCTGGTAGAGAGAAAAGATGGCTTTGCAAAGGAAGATCTAAGCTTTCGTAACTGGGCTTATTAAAAAGGATATTGACATTTCTATTAAAAATCATAGAGCATATTCCAAATCTGATTAGCAAATTAGGCTTGGCACTCCTAAGTTTTATGGGAAAGATCATAGGTCTTGTTAACTTAAGAGATCAGGAGCAAGTCATCTGAGTTTACATCTCTGAAATGTGTTAGAAGTGAATGCTTCTAGAGGCTTATTTTCATGGCAAATACCCTTGTCACTTGCTACTCTCTCTCTAAAAATTCTCTGTTAACATATTACCAAGAGGGCAAAATGTTGGTTCCTTTCTCTTCTAAGGGTCACAGTCACCTGAACTTATTTTAATATTTCCCAGTCATCCAAAGAGCTGGTGTCCTCCAGAACGCTTGTCAGAGCTTCTTGGAAAACTGTTCTTATTCCCAAACAGGCTCCTTGGATAATATTGCTACCCTCCTTAATAATGAGATATTTTCAAAACTTCTCCTGAGACATTCCTAACACAGACAAATCTTGCTGTCTTTAATTGTGGATTGAGCTGGGTCAGATGGGGTTCAAACCTCCAAAACATCTGAAAATTACTACCGTAAAACCTCGTCCTACTTTTGAGTCCAAGGGCAAGGAAATAGGACTAGTTATGTTTAGTACTCCGCTAAGGCCATTCAAATCAAAGTGCCTTGCAGGAACATCATGACTTTTTCAAAGCAGCAGTGGCATTAAAACAACCTAGACTTTTTTTTTTTTTTAATTTTCCTTTTGGATAACGATAATTCAAAGATATCCTGGTGTGTGAGACAAAGCTGAGAGAAGTAGTGAGGCAAGGGCCTTCTCTGACATATTGTGAATGGATATAGCGAGACTGATGTAACTAAAATTGGCCAAAGTTGGTGTGAAAGAAGGAACCTAAACTAGCCACTGGCCTGAACATAGATAGGCAGGTGTAACAGCTGAAGCAGATTTCAAGAAAGATTCAAAGTTGGATAAAGTACCAGTATTATGAATTTTCTTATGAACTGTTTTCAATGAGAGAGGCATGAGGGAAAATGCAGAATTATGTGACAGAAGACATAATAAACAAGCTGCACAAGCTGCCACTGAGGACTCAGAGAAACTTGGTAAGTTAAGAGCTGGCTACCACATTAGTAGGGAGCGCAGGGCTTTCAGCTAAAAGGTGTCAATTCACCTCTGAGGTGACTTTGTCCACAGGAGTAGCTGTGGAGCAGCCAACAGGCTGTACCAAAGCCATTACAAGCATGTCACAAAGCCCACGGAGCCAATAAAATAAGAATTCCAATGGTCACAGCGAGCTCTGGAACGAGGCGAGCGCCTTCTCCGCATTTTGGGAACTACTGCTGTCTTGTGCTGTGAGACGCTTTTAGAAAGCGAAGTGCTGGAAGCCCTTAAAAATAGATCTCTGATTTCCTGTTGTTTTCCCAGCTTATCTGAACCTCTGGGCTCACTTTTGTGGAGAAGACGGCGGGGGGGGGGGGGGAGGGAAGGGTTGGCATTTGCTATTGTGTTTTCCCAGTTTCTTTGTCAACTGACCTGTGATAAAAAAAATCCATTTCAGCTTAGAATAACAGAAACGATATCAGGGAATTTGCGGACAAAGGAACCATCTGTTTTAGGCACCATTATATTTAAATGGATTGTTTTCCCAACATTCATGCATCCATTACATTTCCTTCAAGCTATCTCACAACAGTAAGTGGAAGTGTTTCCCCTGAGCAACACATGGAGAGGAGGACTTTGAAGCTGTGTTAGCCCTAAGTGCTGTGTAGCTATCTGTAGCTCAACATGTGCCAAGTATTTTTAGTAGTGCATAACTGTAGTATATTGTCAGTTTAAGAAAGAGACTGCTCAGCAGAAACTGAGCAAATATTTAGGAAGATAAAAAGATAAGGCATTAAACTGGAAACTGGAATGGGACACATGCTAACAGCTAAAAAGCTAAATTAAAGAATTGTAGAGAATATAGGCGAGAACTTTGGTATGGTGGAAATGGTGTGGAATGGTGTTATGGTACATAAGGCACCCTATGTGGTATGGCAAGATGGACTGCCTGGATGTGCCTGTCTTTTTACTACACTAACGGGAAATCTCCCTCATTCAGTGCCTTTGTCTGACCTTCCACCTTTGGTTTTGGTAAGCATTTTGAGAACAGTTTGGAAGGTTTTTCCTAATTCTTCTTCTTATTACAATGTGTCTTTATAGAGCACAGAAGAACAGGACCACAAGCCCCAGCTGGAAACTGCCACTACTATCATAACTCTTTCACCAAGTATCCCTCTTTTAGTTCTGCTTTTCCATATTTCCAATGCTTCTTTTATTTGATTAGCTCTGATCCCACTATAATACTTCATCCATTCAGATTAAGATATGGAGAAATTTTTAGACTCAAAGATGTTGAGTTGCTGAGGAAAGGCATCCATATGTTGACAAGATGGGGATATTTTTCTTGTATGGATTTTGATCTGATTGTTCAGCTTACTGATCAAAATTAAAATATAGAATTTCAAGAATCTTTGTCAACAAGCTATCACCCCTCCAGTTACACTGTATTTATTTATATGGTATTTTAGGTAAGCAGAAGAGTGTGTAGTTTTATTAGAAATATATGGATAGTAAGATCTTCACTAGCATTAAACATGCAAGCCTCAACAGGCTATTTCACAATTGGTTTGTATTACTGATATGTTAAAAGTTTTTCACATAACATTAAGCCTTGAAATTTTTTTCAAGAACAAAATTATTCAAATCCATCTTTACATAACTTCATCTATTGTGGGTTTTAATGAAGGAGTTAAAAAAGCACCTGCCAGGACTTGGCAGAGAGATATATTAGATAACCTCTTCAGAGTCTGTTCCAGATCCACCTATGCAAAGATCCTGCACATACACAATATGCACATACACATATATATTTTCCATTTGTATAGCACTTCTTATTTAATGTTAAACTTTGCATAATATATTCCTATTAAGGAGGAGTTTGTTCCAGGCATGTATTTAGATTCATATAACAATACTAAGAATAATGAATAATGGTCAGGCCTAGAGACATTAAGCAGCACTAGCAAAGCAATAAGTCCTCTTTTTCAGGTCTGGGTTTCTGTGTAGAAAGAGTATAATTCCTGACTCTCCTACTGTAACTCTAGATCCAGACACCTGTACAGGATAGTGGATATTCTTTTAGTTATGTTTTCTACAGTGAGGAATCAAGTACCACACTTGCTCTGGGGCTAATGGTTAAGAATTAGCAGCCATCAGTCTGCCGTTGTTATTAACTGAGCAGTGTCACTTGTGCAAGATGCATTTAACACACAAGAATTAAGAAAAGGTCTGTCCCAAAGGATTTTCTGCCTTAAGTCAATGTAAAAGAGGAAGAAGAGAATGAATTGAATTGATTGTCACTTTTGCTGGCGCTTGAGATCAGAGAATCTTTGGTATTAAGGATTAAAACTTCCACTCACTACAAAACAAAAGTCAGCCAAAAGACCTTAGTAACTTGTCTAACCTTTGTGATTGCAGAGAAACTTGAAAACATAATCCATAAAAGCAAAATATTTATGCCCTGCAGAAAGTGTGTGGGTGATGCTTCACGTTCTGGCTCCATGATACCTGTATATTTGTTGTGAAGTGAAATTATTTTTTTGAGAGGGGAAAATGCACTCTATTTTGGCAGACTTTTGTGATTTCTGGTTAATTGTTGTTAGCTGGGTTGTGAATTTTATGATAGAAACTGGGTCCTGTCAACTGGTAGGATCTTTGAAAAGAAGAGAATGTGTTTCTCCCACCTAAATCTGTTCATAAAAAACTCGACAGCTGGCAAAAAAATGGAGTCTGTGTACCTTATGTTGCTCCTGAAGTTGCAAACAGCAGCTTAATGCAATCCTGATAGACTACGGAGGTGCTGTTAGCCAGAAGCTACATCTGTTCAGTTCCAACTTGGGAAACAGATGAGTATGAAGGCAGAGAATGGGAAACTTCCTCTGGTGTCTTCTTCATTTTTTGTTCTGAAGAAGTGATAGAGGGAAACAAATTTCCTGAAGCTTTTGAGGACAGTTTGAAGAAAAGAAAATGACAGGACTTACTCTCTAGTTTCTAGCTAAGTTTGATTCTTTTAACAGTGCTGCAGTTAGTCCAGGAAGCTCAATTATATCCACCCTTGCAACAATGAAACAGAATTAGAACATAATTCAGAAAGCTTAATTAGTACCCCAATGGGCTGTTGTCAGCACTGCTTCTTTGAACTGGCAAAATTCTTAGAAGAGCACAGAAACACAGGACAAAGTAGGAAAACATGTGAAGTGGCAGGAAGTCACCTCTGGTCTTTCCCTCACCTCCTCCCATTACAAAAAAAAAAAGTTAATTGGCAGTTCTACTTTTCATCAGCTAGTCGTTATTTGCTATACCTAATCTGTACTTGATGGCACAGATTTTACATTCTGCAAAGTATCACTTATTTCCCTAATAATTGATTTTTAAAGCATTACGATGTCCCTGTGTGCACTTTAAATACATATAGGATTCCTGAATGCTCCTTCAAATAGACATCAGAATGCCTGTGTACAATAATGCACTATCACATCTACACAGGATGTTTAAGCTGCATCTCACAAGCATCACGTTAGAACCAAAAAACAATGCTCTTCTCCAATTTTAAAAAGTGTTAATATGAGTATGTAGAATTATCTAGCCATTTGATCTGAAGAACATGAGTGAAATCCTGGCCTCATCGAAGTACAGGGCAAAAATTTCACCCTTCAGATAGAAGTTAATAGAGCTCGCAGTATTTCAAAGTGTGACTTCTATGACATTGATTCTTCTTGCAGCTTGGGACTGTTTCTACTGATTTCTGCATTCAAATAACAGCTTGGGAACATTGCATGTTCTCTGTCTACAGGTCTTGGGCTCATATAACCCAGCCTAAAGGCACAACGCCTGTCATGTAAATCAGGCATGAGACCTGACTGCACGGACTTGAGAAAGCTGCAAAGTGTGCCAGTATTAAAAACTGAGCAAAAGAACCAACTTGCTGCAATTATGTCCCTCTCATCCCCTGCTGAGCAGAAGAGATGGCTACGTACAGTATTTCCGCAATGTGACTTTCAACCAATTAATCTAAGTCTAAACAGGAACACTACCCACCCAAATGATTATTTATCCCAACGAGAAAACAAATGTTCTGTTGAATTATCAGTGGAATCTGTTCTATTGAAATTCTTCCCTCATCTGAAATGTAAAGAATTCTCATTTACCTTTCCATTCGCCCTGGGAAACTAAGGGATGCTATTTCACAGAATCACTGAATCACTTGAGATTGCCCTTCTGAGGGAGGTAGTGATCCCTGTTTTCTACTTCATGTGAGTGCTATGTACCGCTGAGAATGTTTAGGGCAGCCTCACCCATGTCCTGCTCCTCCAGTGACTGCTGAACCTAGAAGCTGCTGATAGAATAGGGCAAAGCTGAGCATCTGAGGGCTAGATTCAAACCAGTCCCAAGATAAGAGTAAGACCTAGGAGTCATATTTTTTGATTCCTCACTTTGAATATACCTCTTCATCCTGCACTTGAGCCAGATCTACAGTGGGTCAGGAAGTATGATTATATGGCTAACTAAATACAACAAAATTCTCACAGCTTATACCAAGGCCTTGCCACATTGCATGGTCCTAATACCAAAACACTAGAACACTGTTTTCTTCTTACCAGTTTACCACCATTCAAATAAGCTGTTTATTTAACACCATTAAGCGGTGGCAGAGATCCAGATCTTACACTGACAACTGATGTGTTAGTTTCAAAGGTTACAAAGGCATTTTTAATATTTAGAACTCACTAAAGGACAGCACTCACTTCATAGAAATCAAACATCACAAGACAGTGATACAAAGCTACTTCATTCACTTACACCAATATCCCAATTGAGGCTTGAGAAAGAAGGCTGTGAATGCATGATTAAAAATATGTGGAAAATGTGTTTGTACTCATCCACTCAGGTCATGCACATTCAATAGAGAAATCTGTTCTCATCCCTGGTTACCTGACATCCAAAGTATTCATTTTCCACTCATTCAAAACAGGGAAACTCCTTTCTCTTTCCGTTATCAAGTGGTTTAATGTGTAGCTGGCTTCACATTGCCTTTTAGTTACAATTACTCGTAAGTAAAGCAGTATGAAGGTACACAACTCAATCCTTTCAGTCAACACAAGCTTTTGACATGTTCTCCCCACAAAAGCATTCGTTACTGTATGAATTTTGCTGTCATGTCAGATGACTTCTGCTCTCAAAAGGCAAAGACTTGAAGCACCTTCAACATGGATTTTCACACATATTTCTGACACATTTAATAGGCGAGAAGTCATCACCATGAGATATAATTTAGGCCAAGAGTGAGATTCAAAGGCTGACTGGACATTTGCATGGATAAACAACACCACCTCAGGTTACACCAGTCCTCTACAACCCCCAGATGTTAGAAGAAATATAAATTTGCGGATGATAATTTCACTGCAGATTATCCAAAGTTAGGAAATAACTTTCTCTAAGATATATTACCTTGTTGCATATGGGTTTCTTACATCTTTCTCTTACAGTTTGCAATATACATGAGTAAAGACAAGATCCCCAGCTGGAGAGCTCTAATAAGCAGTTACTACTTCTGTAATTTTCCTGCAGATAAGCACTCACTCCTGCAATTCTTAACACAATAGAGCTTGCTCTTGCTGTTCATCATCCTGAAGCAAAGCCACTTTTGACTTCTTAGAGAAGGTCAATCTAGTCAGAGTGACCTGTCATGTGCTTAGTTGCTCTCTCCCTCAACACTGCTGATTGACTGCAAGATTTATGATGCATCCACCCCTATAGCCTCCTTACCATAGTTACCTTCCACTGCAGAGGAAGGAATCTTGTGGAAGGAAGAATGATGTGACCATATAATTAAAGATTGCATCATAAAGCAAACATTTAAAAGGACCAAATCTGATAGGCAAAGATTTGTGAAATTTTACCATTTCCTGAACTTGGAGAATCTGATTTTGCCACCAAAATATTCTTCCAGTGTAGTTCTTATTTATTTCAGCCAGGCAACATTGATAGGCAGTAGGAATGAGAGGAGTTTGTCTGCATTGCTTATTCTTTGTCTGTGCCTTTCTTCAGAGCTTTCAGAATGGCATTGCATCAACACTGTTCAGAAGCCTTTGTGTACAACTTGAAGTTTAACGGACAGGTTGCACAGAAATCCAGTTTGATGTGATCAGTGCTTCCCTTGCTTTGACAGAAAGACTATGGAAGAAGAAACACTATGAGACAAACGTCACACAGGCTGGAAGGCCACAGCAGCTCCAGGACAGAAGAGGAGTTACCCCACCAATCTCCTGGCCTAATGAGGTGCTCCACCCATGCAACCAGCCTCTCATCATCTCATAGGATTTCTCCTTATAAGGTTGTAAACCTATTTACAGCAGTAATTTTTCTAGACTCTGTCAACCAACACAATGAAAGATAGGAAATAAAAACATTTTAGGTCAGCTCAGTACACAGAGGAATTGCAGAAGAGAACAGTGCTGAAAATTCAACATCTAGGCTTAAATCTGAGGAAAATATACTGAAGGCTTCTTATAGCATCACTCCCTGTAGTAACTTACTGTTCTGTTCCACATGACTCCGCCAACGGGCTTCCTTTGCTGCCTGGGGTAACTATTCACCGTTCATTCGATCTTTCTAGGCAGAAATGTTCACTAGTAAATTCTGTACTACTCAAAGATTGGTTCCAAGTTAGATTGACTAGGTGTTAAGCTTTGCGTTTAAGGTTCCAGTTTAAGAAACCACTCAGATACACTTGAATTATCTTATATGCATAAATCCCTAGGAACAATAAGCCAAATCCTCCTCTTTTCCATTGTAAAACTTATACAGCCTGAGGGGCCAGAATTCCAGTTGCTTCAAATTTATACGAGACAAAGTAGGACTGGCTCAATGCTTTTTTGCTTAAGATTTATTTCTTTCTCCTATTTTGTCCATCTCTGATGAGAGAATTTAATATAGTAAGCTGAATAACAACAGAAAAATAGCTGCTGCCCAAACTACTCTGAAAATACCAACTTTCCCATCTCCTCCACCATCTCACTTACAGTTCCTCATATGGTAATAAAAATAAGGGCAAAATTCTGCAGCTAAGGTTTTAAAAGGCAATAATCTTGAACTAGTTAGAAGAAAATTGTCAAACAGGCTTACAGACTAGTCACTCCAAGCAGTTGGTGTAATCCTACCAGGGCAAGTTCCCAGCTCTGTGGCAACACTGGTAATGTATCTGCTGAGCTGATTACATTTTCTGATATCTCAGAGTTAACTAAAGAAGGAAAAGGGGATGGAAATTTAAGTTGGCAACTGCCTGCTGCAAAGATCAAGAGAAGATCTTTGAAGGAACAGAAAGGCATGCATGAAAGCAACCAGCCTTGGAACACCAAATTCCATGTTGAACACCCTTTATATCTGCTTGACTGGTCCTTGGGATGTAATCATGTCTTAGCTATTCACTTGCAGTGAATATAGAACTGTTTGACATTTCTTTTCCGTTACTGGGAAGGGATACCCTGAAAAAAGACAGTAAAAAATAACACTGTAGACAGAAAATAACATGCCAAACTGAAATATTCAAAACAATTTCCTATTGAAATTCAAAAGTGCACCATAATTTGAAAGAAAAAACCCTCAGCTGATCCAATGAATGATTGAAAGGGATAAAGAATTGCAAAGATACCATTAATATTTTCTTTAATATTTTTAAAATTAAAAAAAATAATCAGCCATATCTTTGATGTTTGTTAATGAAAGAGAATATAGACCTGTCTGACAGAACAATCTTACTATGTTTAATCATATCAGAATAATCTCAGGGCTTTGGTCCTTGAGGGAAGGTGGGCCTCAGTTCCCATGTGAAGTATTTGCTGTATTTGCTACAGTAGGGATCAACACAGGGATAAGAGATTGCTTCCTGTTTCTCATTTAAACTTTGTGGTTCAAATGTATATAAATTCTGCTGAGATAACCAGGTGTTCTAGATCAGCAAAAGAAACAAGGATGACAATACAGGTGAATGAAATTTGAGGATAGGAAAGAAAATACAAACCAGCTTTTAAAGTCACTCCCTCTGAATTTTCAGCATGTAAAGCAGAGCATGCTAACCCTCAGATAATTTGTTAAATTGTTCTTAGAAAAGCACAGAGTACATTTTATACTGTGTCAGCAAGCCAGGCATGCTCCATTTACAGCATCAAAGGGACATGAACTTGAACCTCTGTTGAAACAGAGGCCATCCTAGATAGTGCCCCAAGATTAAGTAATGTTTTGAAATCAAGTTTAACGTAAGTCTTCTGTCCTCGGTGGAGCAAGTTATCACTAGTTCTGCAAACAGCAAGGAATATTTTATGTTTCCCAGAGCAGAAAGGACCCCACATACTGAGAATCAAGCCAAAATCAGAACAATCTTCCTGTGTATCTTGTTTACTTTAGTTGCGTATCTTGGGGAAATGAAGTAATCACTTTGCAGTGGGCAAAAGGACAATACTTATAAAGGTTCAGGCAACCAAGCATTTATGATTTTCATGTACATACACACATTTTTCTGAGACAACTAACATACAGGAGACTGAATATTTTCCCCATTTCAAATAAGATAAAAGCTGACGGGACTGGAGAGCAATTACATTTTAAATACTGTAAAGTGGATTAGTGTATTTCATTTCTATCTTGAGTAATGATAAACATAGCACAGAGATTCATAAACTCAGAGAGGGTACTGAAACCCTCATATGCTCTTGTCAGAGATACAGGGATACCTCTTCTCTTACCACTGAGTGAAAATGTAGCAACTGTTTAATGTGAAGCATGAGATGGGATAGTTCCACAGAAAACCGTCTTGCAGTTAAGGCAGATATAAAAGGACACCTTTAATTCATAAATACTGTTGGAATCACACACCATTCTTCTTCCTTTTTTTTTCTAATTTAAAAACATTTCCACAGGTGACAATGGAAGTCAAATTCGTTTCATATTATAAATTCTGAAGAGCCCAGTTGTCTGAAAATTCAGACAGAGGCTTTTCTCACCATGAATAAACTGTGAAATTCTTTTAAGAAGAATGAGTTTTTTAAAGAGATCTTCTTTATTACATTTGTGAACACGTATCATTTTGGAGCTGACTGGCTTTTTGCCTTGACAGCATATCCTAGGTTTATGTAAGAACATAAAGTGGTTCCTAACTTGCCACAACAAGGTTTAACCACTGGAAGAAGTACTCACGTCTAACTTTCAAACACTGCTGAACGTTAAAACAAAGGCTCATGTCAAGGCCCTTGTTAGGCCAAACAGTCAGCTCTGACTCTGAAGAGCTGACAAACATTTTTCCCTGTCAGCCCAACAGTAAAGTTGGGCTGACCACCAAGCAGTGGTAACTGCCGACAGATGGGGAGAGCATGTAGGTGGCTGCCACAGGGTAGGGAGAGCAACAGTTTCAGCAATACCATCTTAAACCTTTAGGTAAATTTCCTATAAATTATGAGACAGAGATCCTAGGAAGGCAGACCACAAAACTATCTACCTCTAACAGCTAGCTCCTACCGGATTACTCAACAGCACTCCTAAAGGCCAGTTACCTTAATGAAAGGCAGGCTTCCCAGTTTGAGTGTATGCCCTCTAGCTCTCTCTCCCCACCCTTGTAAGCATGGCTACATGCCAACATCTGGATGCCATGGGGAAAGCAAAAGGTGGCTTCTCAATCCCGCCAGCTCTCCTGGATGGGTCTGGTACCCTGTGGTCACAAACCGCAGGGTAACCTTGAGAAAGTTTCATGATACCTTGTGCTGTTTCATGTGACAGTGTACAATTACAATGTATTTAGGAAGTTACATCACCCACCACTGCAAAAGGCAGATATCCAGAAGGCCTATGTTCTACATGGGTGCAAATGAGGCACTTCCTTTCATGTTTAAATTAGGTAATGATGATCATACAGGCAAATTAGCACTTGCAGGCATAGTCAGTTGTTTTGCACCTGCACGTATACAATTATGTCACAAATAATTCATCGTACCTCCCAACATTACTGTCAAAATAAAGGAGTCAACTAGAGTAATAGCCTGAAGTAAAATCTTTTACTAAATTTAAACATACACACATATTATTCGGTATTCTGTCTCATTTGTCTTTGTCCATGTACGGAGGTATGACCAATATGCCTTGTGACTCATACCGAGAGACAAGAATAGAATCAATGAATTACTTGAATGTTTACAGCAGGCCTTGCCAGGAAGGTTCCTTGTTCACCATTTTAGATAAGACTAACTGCAATTTGTCACAGGAAGTTCAATTGCTCTGAAACATGACAAACTCCATTACTTTATTAAGCCTGTCTCAGCTAAAAGTTTCTTTTTCCCTATCTTTCATTAGCTGAACTTTCACACAGGTCTTACATTATTGTGACACTGCAAGAGATCTCTCAGCTGAAGCAATAAATGCCAGTGAACTGTAAAAGTGAACCATCCATTTCTAATTGCATTCTGAAGGAGGGTGATAACTTGTTGAGTAGATTATCAGGAAACTTTCTTACATGATATCTCTCTCTAGTCATTAAAAATTATGGAGAGACTGAAAAAGATTTGGAGAAAATTGCTTACATAGTTCACATTTAGATGTTCTAAGAATCATCAAAAATTTCAGCAGGGTTCTTCCTGAATTCTAGCTTTATCATCAGTGTTACTACTTCTCCAGAGAGGACTGTGCACACTATAGCTATGAATAGATTAACTATGAAATAAAGGTAAGAACTCAAATGTTCACTATTGCTCTAGGTACTGGAACAGCAAGTTTTCTGCAAAGAATATTCCAATCAGATGCAAAGACACTTTTATTAAATTTTAATTTCAAAAATTCTGTATTAAGGTAAGTTCAGTGTTAAGAATCCTCTAAAAAGGCAATGAGCAGCCAAACCATTTCATTTGTGAGTAGAGCACCATGGCTGGAGCTTTTCCTCTAGGCTGTTTCTTAAGGAGGCTGCACGTGGATACCTTTTTGAAGGACAGCTAGATCCAAGCATGAAAAAGAACTTTTGAAATTGTCCAGAAATCTCCAGGAAAATAAAAAATGTACAACTAACATCTCTAGTGATTTGAAAAAACGTATTGCACCCTTCTTCTTTTCACTTCTGTGGGTTATTATGAAAAATAATTCACTTCAAGTCAACATTTATGTGATAGAAAAACCCCAGAACTGGAAAGAGGCTGGTCTGTGACTGTGCCTACGTGCATCTTTGTTCAGGGATTTCTAAGGTCTCCATACTCCAACAATTTGAATTATTCTATACAAATACATCCACAGACTGAAACAGTGTTCAAGCACAAGTGTTCAAGTATAACTATATTGGCTTGTCTAGGTTTGCCGTGTATATTTGTGTTCTCTCTCTTTCTTTACCTTTTCTGGGAGAGCCACTGCAGAGCTGCTGTTGCTCATGACCGTTACGTGACTCCTTCGAGGAGGCAGCAAAGCACACCCGTCTGTGAGCCTGTTGTGGAACTTGTGGCTTTATAACTTAGCAACCTCACACAGAGACAGGTATGAGATTGTTCTCCTACCTCTTGCAAAGTAAATAGCAAGTGCCTGTAGGCGCTGTGACCTTAATGACACAAACAGGTGTTGCAGAAAAAAAATAGTCTCCATTTTCCATCATTCCATTTCATTCTTTTCTTTCCTAATCCCATCTGCTATTTTAGGCTTATCCAAAATCTAATAAGTTTGTTAACCAAAATATTTTAGATCTTGTGGCTAAATATCTTGGAGAACATGTTTTTTGGTGCTATGCAGAATAAGGGTACGGAACTCACCATTCTTGACCTTTATCCGATCCTTAACTTCCCCTTGTCTTTCTGATGTTCCCTGTCTGAATATCTTTTTGTTTTATCACTTTTAACAAAGCTAAAACTCAACTCTCCATGTATTTTCCAGTTCCGCACCACTCTTAAAGGGACAATCTCTTTTCTTTCCCTCTTCATGCATTACAACTCAGCCATTCCAAGATTAACGCTAGATCAAAGCAACATCAGGACCCACTGTGCTGGGTTCACATATGGCCATCAAGGCATTTATAACTTTGAGTTCTTAGAATCTGTATACACAAGACAGTTAAAGGAAAAGAAGTAGACAAACGGTTGGCTCTGTAGCAATAGCAGGGTCGGGAATAAATCCAAGTCCCTACTAGACCCTACTTCTTCATCTAAAAATCCCTTTTTTCATTTTATGCATCATGTAAATAACAGCATCAGCTGTAATTTAGCTCTGAAGTTTTCAGGTGAAAACTTCACTCACTGAAGAGTGTCTTTGCAATAGAAACATCTCACTTGAGTGAGTGGGAAGACCTAAGCTGAGCTGGGGGAAAACCGTCAGCAATGCCTGCGAATCACACAAACATAATTTGCATTTCAAGCTGACCTAGTGCATCTAGCTGTTTCTTGCTGAGAAATTTATTGAAATGATGCTGTGTCTGTCCACACAGTCCCCCATAGCAAGGCACTGATGGTACTGTGGATCAGAGAGAGCCGCCTTCATCTGCATCCTGAGGTCCTTGCTAGTCCAAACGCAAAAAAAAAAAAAAAAAAAGACCACAAGGGTTAGGCTTTTTTTTTTTTAAATTGACAAATTTTTCTGGAGAGGGAAAGAGGCAGTGGTGTTGGTCCTCAGAGTACATATTTCCATGACACTGACTTATCCTGCCTCTCCAGCAACAGTGAAACAGGGATGCCTTTAACTATATCAGAGAGGAAAGTATTTGGTGGCAACAGAGTCACTACATATGGGAAACAAGCATCACAGTACCCAAAGACTCTGCTATTAGGGCAGCAGTTTGAATGCTGTTCATCTTCCTTGTGGTCAACAGTTATTTTCATCAGAGGCTGCTGACTGGTCTCTGAGAAGTGAATTTGGGGAATTTATGCTAATTCTTAATGGCCCTCTATGTCATCTTATATGATGTACTTTTAGCAGAGAGGCTGAAGGAAGAATGGGCAGGAAAACTGAACTGCCATGTCACCTCCTATAAGTGCTCCCTAGAAGGGCAGAGTTATAATCGGATCAGTGAAGCTTGCACTGCCATTGACAAATGGGCCTAGCAGGGTCTAATGGCAACAGACTTGTGTCTCCATGACTGTTAATACAACACTCTTCCACTAACTGCAATCAACCAATTTCCTTTTTCGTGCTACAACCCACTGGGGGTGTGAGACGCTGAATTTGCACCTCTGGGCCCTGGTGGCAAAGAGACATGCTAAGTGATGGCAGATGCTTGCTCTAAGTTTAACACATGTAGTGTTTACAAAGGCTTATCAGAAAAAAAAATAGCACTAGGTGCTGTGATAAAGTCGGCCTTTACTTTTGGTTTAAAGTTGGAACTTTTGGTTTAAAGTTGGAAAAGGTAGAAAACAAGATAGTTGGAAAACTTCAGGAGGATGGTGACTGAGGCATCAGATAGCCTGCACCTTCGTCTGGATGAGATGACTTTTAGGAGAACTGGTGTTTTTTGTGGATCTGGGCTGAATTCAGTAATACCTTATGGCTGAAAAAGCTGACTAAAGGAACTGTTTTGAAATATTCAGATATTTTCTTTGACAGTGTTTAAATGAAATGTTTCCTCTTCGAAACACTGAAACATTTTTATTTTGATGGTTTCTAAATGAAATTTTCCTTTTTGCAAAAGGTATTTTTTTGTTAAAGATGTATTTAAATTTAAATATCTAAAAGCGTATTAAAAACCTGAAAATCAGTCAAAAAGTAGAGCTTAAAGGTGAATGAAACATTTGAGTTTGACTCCAAATTAAAATGTTTGTTTCCCGGAAACATTCCTGCTTCCGTTTGCCCAAAATTAAATCACTTTAACTTTTTTTTTTTAGAGCTGGGATACACTGAATGAAAAACACCTTTATTTTCCTAAAGAATAAAGGACATCAGTCATACTTATAGACATGAGTTACACAAAAATTATGCAAAGGTTGAGCAGATACAGATGGCAGCAATAAGCCTTTTTACAGACTACTGCAAAAATATACCCTTGCCACTCTTCGATAATTTTGTTTGCAGAAATCAAAGCAAAACAAGCTGGCAAGATGCTACTCTGTGTGCCACTGGCAGTAGCAACAGACAGAAGGAGATCAGCAATGGAAAATGTTCCTGCAAAAGATGCTGCATCTATTACCAATCCTTTCTCCTCACAAGCCAAGAGCTAATCGACACAGCCAGTGGGAAAGGCTTGACTTTTGGGGGGTTTCAGATAGCTGCAAACACCTACTGTAGTTGTAAAGCAGTCTCGGTGTGTATTCTTGATGCACAGTACTGTTGGGAGGGATACAAAAGCCTACATTTTGTTCTTAGATTTAGTAATTAAACATAGACTTTCTCCCAGAACTGTGTATTCAGATAGTTGGACCTAAGTGGCAATAAAGAACGTGAACAGAAAACTCGAGTTGCTAATAAGTTATAGCATACTGATTAGCAAACTCACGGTGCTAAGCACACCCTAACTGACGATGTTTTATATTTATTTGTGAGCTAGCTAAATATATCCCCACTCTGCAGAGGAATAAAGTAAGGACAGGGCACAGTGGCTCCCTCATATCATTGGAGAACGTAATAGGGCAGTTCTGGGCTCCCACACTGACACTTACTACTTTTATCATGTATATAATTAGATGAGTACACTACAGTGGTGTATCTCCTACATCTCTTTACGTTTTTAGTACAATTCGACCTTCAGGTCATGTTGCCACTACCCTAACAGGATCCAGGACAGCTCCATTCAAATGCCAGAATCACAGAACAAGATGGAATTTGCAGTGTCACTGAATCCACCCCTCACTGTGTGAGGCAGCTATGTCATGTATCCCCATTACAAAACATACCAGTCTCCATTCTTAAGCCAGATAAGCTCTTATGCATATTAGAAGCCTGTTCCAGTCTCACAGGACTCTCCTTAGACGTCAGTTGAGATACACCACTTCTGGTTGTGCCTTATGCAATATGACTATCTTGAGACCTTTTTGGACAAAGCGATCACCTCGGTAATTTTTATCTATCTAATATGGGGATTTGGAAAACATATTTATCTATGTTAAATGTAGATCAGATTCTTTTTAGCCTCATCTCCAAATAAAATGTATGAATTCTGCATTTTTTTTCTCCTATCTCGTCCTGGTTAACTTTTTAACCCTTTAGACAAATTTTACCAAGTTTCATGAAGTACAGCAATCTAAAAAGGTAGTAACCAGAAAAAGAGTTGAATGAGAAAGAGAGACTATTTCTATTATTTATTACTATGGGAAAAAGGCAGTGGGTTCACTCCCCATTGCATATCAGAGAAATGGAATGTTTGGGGGATTGTACCTGTTGCAGGAAAAAAAAAAAAAAATCAGCTGGAGCTTGTTGGAGTGTCTATTAGACACAAGATAATCTAGACATGAGACACAAATAAAGAGGAGAAAGTATCATTAATTTCCTTCTTCATTTAACTACTAGTTTAGGATAGTCTTAGTTTGAGATTGCTTTCCACTACTACATTAGAAGATAACTGGGACTGGATTAGAGGTTATATATCAGAACTGATACCTCACTTCAAGCTGTTCAAATTCATGAGCATGAGTCTGGAGCCCACTGTCAGATATAACTATGCCATATATAATTCATTTAGCAAAAAAAGGCTCTGATGTGCATAATTTCCTAGTTCTCCATTATCTGGTTATCTATTTTATTTCCAAGAAAGAATGTCTCAGGGAAGTCATAACCAAAGGCTAAGGTCCAATTTACTCTGGGACAATGTATACCAACTTTTGTTTCACAGAATATCTCCTCTTTTTTTCCCCTCTGCGTTCTATTATCAGAAACTCATTTAATTGACTTGGCTTGTATTTTTGGCATGTCTATCCTAATGCCCAATATATTTTCAGTAGTTTAGTCCAATCTTCTGCTGCAATGCTAGGTATTGCTCCTGTGAAGAGTTCCTTTGAACTAGCAGTGTTACTACTTATGTTGTGCATGCTCTAAGGGGGCCTTTAAACTCTCATCCATTGCGGTTTTGATATCACTTTCCAAAAGCCAGCTATCATCTTGGCTTGTATTGTATAATAGAGTGCTTTCTTCATATCCCAATCACCCAATTGCTAAGAGACCACAACAGGACAGTATCTATAGAAAAAATATCTTTCTTTCCAGCTATTATGAACTGAAGAAGATGCCCAGATCTATTAGTTCTGCCTATATGAACTGGAAATCTATAGTTTGCCTTAGCAGCTTTTCCATCCTGTTTATGAAGGTGATAAACAAAACATAGATGAAGAAGTCACAATAGCTTACTCAGCAAATCAGTAAGTTACTGTTTAATACGAATATAGTAGAGTCAGCATATGTGTAGAACATACTTCATTTCATTTTTAGTCAACAATGTGAAAACAGTTCTAAGATAACATGAAGGGATCTCTGTTATATGTCTAAAAGAGTACTGAAAAATGTCAGGAAAATGGTGGTTTTACCAGCAACTTAATATAGTATTTTATAGGTTTATAATTGAGAGGATTGCATATGCATGTGTGTTTGTTTGTGTGTGAACACTTTAACTTACTCTACCATACACCTACTGGATAAGCACTATAGTAGAATTCAGGAAATCAGGGGCTTTAACTTCTAGCACTGCCAGTGGCCTGACAGATTGATTTTGGCCAAATCAAATTTTCTTTCTGTCCACAACCATAAAATAGAGATCGTGACTCTGGCCTTTCTTATCAAGTACTTTCATTAAGCGTCAGCCTGATTAGGATTTAGAACAGTGCTGTTCAGTGAGTAGGAGGATCTGATCTAACTAGCTTAGGGAGAAAACTGGAGGATGCTTACCTCTGTTTCCTGGGTCCAGTGGAGATCACTTATGACCAACTTTGTCATTTGGCCCCAGATCAATTTGATGTCCCAGTTTAAGGTGTGTTCTACACTGCACCTTTGGGCTACAGCACAAAACAGTTCAAGGGAGAGCAGCAGATCTGCAAGGCTGAGCACAATAAGGGAAATCCTCAGGAGCAAATCAACCTCGCTCTATGCTTCTCTTTGTGCCGGAAAAGTAGCTTTGTTATGCATGTCACTTTTTAATGACAACAGTAGATGACAGGCCAGAAAAACCTGGGATTAATCTATAACGAATAACTCACGTTTAAAATACAAGTTAGGTATGGCCAATGTCCTTTATTGTATGAATTTGGACGGCTCAAAACTATTTCTCCGAGCAAAGAAATTAAATCACAGTGAGTTGAACAGTTTGTGGTTACTTGACAGTATGGCCTTCTACAGCTGAAACTAAAGAAATCTCTTTCAATTGATGTCTTCTGTCCTGAAAAGAATACATCCACATTTAATATTTGGACCACAGACAGGCCTGAACTAGACCACCAAGAAGCAGAAACTTTGGCTGATTACAGACTAAAAAGCAGACTCAAACCCAGAAACTTTGGCTGATTACAGACTAAAAAGCAGACTCAAACCCAGATCTAAAAATCCATGAATAGATCCCACCTCTGCCATTTGTCAAATTCGAGCAAATTGGGAGTACTTGAAAACAGCCTCCAAAGCTTGTGAAGTCCCACATTTTTCTCTGAAAGGCTTAATAGGAACCTGGAATCTAAATACTCTCCGTATGTACAGAGTAATGTAGGACCAAACTCAGATTTCAGGAAGTTATCTCAGCTTGATCCTCATTTCTGAATTCTTATATTGACTTACTTTGCAACTTGCTATCTGTAGTAGAGGAGAAAATAAGGCAAAACCTGCCTCTTCCTTTCTGAGAACCTCTTTGAAACATAAATGGGGATATAAATGGGGAGATGGGCATGGGCTCTTCCTAGCTTGGCTTCCAACACAAAAGCGTCTGGTCTGCAGGCTCTCATCCACACGCTAACTCCTTCTGAAATAAAGTGTCTTCTTTATGTCCATAATTTCTATTTAAAAGGAGAAATCCAAGGAACTATATTAAGTTAACAATGGTTGCTTGCACTCACTTGGGACTGCAACGGATGATATAGATGGCCTTTTCCAGCATTCTTTGTCTGAATATATAGAAAACAACAAGCAGTCTGAATATATAGAAAACAACAAGCAGCTGCTGTCACTGCAGACCTCCAGCTTTTTCATGAAATATTCTATCAGAAAGCTATAAAAAAAGATACCTCTGTCTCTAGTTTCTAAGTCATTGCTGGGACCCTGGAGACAAAGTGTTCCCAGTATTACTTTATGTCCTGTCTCCAACTTGAATATGAAAAGCCCAGCTTTTTCACATACCTATTCCTATGTTATTGCTTGGTTTAGAACAACATGATATTACACAGGATGTTTAATATTAGCACTGCATTAAATCACAGATACAGAGCTGAACCCATAGAAAACATTTTCCAGCCTAGGCAGTCAGGCCAGCAGCTTAGCTGAACCTACAGCTTGCTAGACAATTATTGGCAGATCCCTCAGATGGAGAGAGCCCACAGGAGGCTGATAAAACTGGCAAGTAACACCAAGCGTTCCAGCAGCAGAAAGGAAAGGACAGGGGAAAGGCAGCAACAAGAAGCTTACAGAAATGCCCCTTGAAAAATAAAGTTGATTTCTTATATGAGCTTGCGTATCAAACCCTTTCATCTTCCAGCTTTAGAAATGTTATTGTCAATTAATCATACAAAGGGTGCCGGACAAAAACGGTGAAGACAACATTGGAGGTAATTAGGTTTTGTCTGACCAATGTATCAAAAACCAAAGACCTTCTGGTAACACTCCACAAGCAAAGAGTGGAGCGGCTGCACGGTCACTCTGTGACATCACCTCTTGATGAGGATAAGTACTTGTAAGGGAGCAGGAATATAATCTCTTCAGCTTTGATAACACAGGCCTCCATCCTGGAGAAACCATATGGGAGTAGGAGGTCCTGTACATCTGTGGCCAGCATAGTACATATGTACAAAGATGAGTTTTAATTAGGTTTCGGGATCAACGACTGACTGAGATGAAGAGGGACAGTTTATGCTTCTCAGATTTTGGTTCATCTTGGCAGAACTTGAGCAATGCCATACCAAGCGCTCATTCACTTCAGTGTTTCTACCTAAGAGCTGGAGGAGAAAGAACTTCCTCCATTTGTGTTCAGAAAGTTCTTTTGCAACACAAAGAGACATGAACAATTACTTTAATTAGATTCTTCAGAAACTGACTGAGTCACCAGGGAAATGTTGATAGGGAAATATCACTTCAATCTAATATGCACGCACAGTGAATACAAATTGCCAAAGAGAAGTTTAAACTCCATTTTTAGAGAATGTTCAGAGGGAACACGAGAAATCTCAGTGTTCACAGCAGCTTGAAGAAACCCTGTAACTGAATTGAACTGTCATGTAACAAAGTTCTTACTAATGCACTTCATCGCCCACAGCCCAGGTAACGTGTATGCTTCCTATTCCATGTACCCGTCACTTACGGTCTTTCCTGGGTCCCTTGATTAAAGACAAGAGATATTTTTAGAGTCTATTATTTCTTTGCCATAATTTTCTTGTTCAGGTTTGGGGCCTCTCTAATTGGCTGTAGTGATATTCACTTGTAAGGGGCGTGCTAACAGGTTTATCGCAGGTTGGTCCCTTGGGATACTGTCTTGACTATTTTTTTCCCCTCAAAACAAAAAAGGAACAGAGATTGCAGAACACTGGCCTAATTAACACAAATATATATGACTTATCAGAGTACTTAGGTGGAAGGAACAGTAAAGGGCAACATGACATGGCTTTTCAAAAGGATTTAAATTCAGCCTGCAATAGTTTACCCAGAGATCTAGCATATCTCCAGATAATTAGGCCCGTTTCTAGTATAGCAAAGCAAATTGTTTAGATCCTTTCCCCTTTAAAATAACATTATCTGTAATGCCCTCATCGATAGTGGAAGGATGAAGCTCAGAGGGATGAAATCCTTTGTGGAGGACATCACAGCTGTAATGGTCTTTTCCATTAATTTCCATCAATCTCATCCTTTATCTTAGAAATACTGTTACAAGACAATCAGGCAGCTGTCAGATCATGTGTATTACCTACCACTGCTGAACCTGTCACCTGCAGCAAGAAGGGGGAATATCACCACAGATCGGCTCACAAAGAGCAGCTCAAGTGAAAAAGCACCCACACATCTCTCTCTGCCCTGTACGAAGCCCTGTAACGTACCATCATTTCCATTATTACTGAAATGAAAGCACACAGTGCCTTCATATCGACTGAAAATGAATTTATTCTCATCTACCACATCGGTGCAAAGACAAAACAAAATTAGGAAGAGCTTGATTTTAACACCATGCTGAAAACATGCTGAGATGTTTATTCGCTGAGCCT
Source organism: Struthio camelus (assembly GCF_040807025.1). Taxonomy (NCBI): domain Eukaryota; kingdom Metazoa; phylum Chordata; class Aves; order Struthioniformes; family Struthionidae; genus Struthio; species Struthio camelus. The sequence goes on from NC_090948.1 coordinate 10,407,800, forward strand.
CCTTGCCCCAAGAACTCCCACACGTTCTGGTTTATTACCAAAGCTCACGTTTTATAGGCACTTCCTAATCCTCATGTTACTTTGTTACTCAGCCAAATTTATCTAAATGTATCTGCAAATTTTTGCCAATACAGACTGTGCTGTCCAAGGATGAAGGAGTTTGGGACTAGCTCTGCAAGGCAGTACAAATGGGATGGTTTTCTTTTGCTTGGAAGATTTAAGCCAGAAAGCTCTTCAACCCACTTGAAAACTCCTATTTGCTGTGCTCCGAGAGGCAAAGGCTGACAAAATGAGGCTTACAAGCTTTATCCATACAATCTGAGCCTTAGCAAAGGAAGCGCAGTAAACTTAGAAAAAGGGATTCCTGAGATTTCTTCCTGACTGTTACTTTTTAATTCTGGGGAGAAAAATCTACAGTGTCTTTGTAACTTGTTTTTTACATTTCTAAAATGATGGTATCAACATGCACCTTGATTCTATACACTGAGCTCCTCAAATGAGACATTAAGAGTATACAATTTAAATCCCCCACTGATGTGAGTCAGTACTGACTTCAGACTGATTTTCTAGGTTTACCCCAGCTGATGATCTGGCCAAATGTGTCAAATTTTTTTCATGCTAGCTCTTTCTTCACCAATACTGCATAATTTAAATGTATCCTCCTGTTGTCCCTGAAGAAAGTAAAAGATCTTACGCTTCACGGATTCAGAAGATGTAGCCAATGGAGTTGAAAGAATAGATTTGATTTTTTAGTGTAAATTAACTCTAGCATACCTAGAGTTTCTTTGGGGTCTATCAGAAATACTGAAAACTATACCAAAGCTTACAAAAATAGTTTAAGTGGAATGTTATCCAGCTTAAAGCTAAATATAATAAAGTATGCAGTGGAGAAAAAGAAAACTATATCACTGTTTTACACTTTTTTTTTTCTCTATGTGCATATTTGTAAAATGTTTTCCAATGGATGCACAGATCCACTTATTGCAAATTGAAGCTGACCAACATTAGGCTTAGTCACTTTCAAAGAGCCCCACATGGTGTTCCACCAACCCTTAGGGACCCAAGGATCATTAGATGAAAACAATTGAACTAGATTTCCAAACATTTCCATATGCTACTCACCAATGCATCCCTCAGTTCCCCGTACATCCTGCTACAACATAAAGAAATGGACATGGAATCTCCTATTTGCACACCCAGTATGCACATTATAATTCAGTATGGTAGAAAAGAGGGTGATTGGTAGGATAGGTACTATCCTGGTGCATCAGGTACTACTTGCCGAGAGTAAATAGGAAAGCACCCAACTCCCCAGCCAAATTGTGATGCAAGTCACATCAGTATCAATCTGAAGCAGCTGCTCTGAAATTAATGGATTTGCACCTGCGTGGCTGAGAGCAGAATCTAATACTCAGTCTATAATTTAGAGGAGGAGTTCTCTGGTATCTTGCTATTTTCCACATTTTCGATTGCTGTAAAGTGCACTCTGAATCTTTAATGTGTATCACGGGCTTATGAAAAAGTTACTATCATTAAACTAATTTACTAAAGACAATTCTATTCAACTGAAAATTTCCAAAACTGTGAAAAATATAGAAAAGAAAGCAAAAGGAAAAGTACAGAGAAGTTAGAGGTATTTGAAAATCACAGTCTTTAGCCATCACCCAATTAGAGTGTTGAATGAAAGCATCAGCTTCCATTTCAGTCTTGAAATACTGAAGTTGTAGAGCACTACTAGGTAGCAGTTATGGTGAAACTTTGGTTCTATATTGGATATACTGTCCTGAAAAATATGTTAAAAATCAGTAAGATGTGGATTTGTGTATAAATTACTAAAAACTGCTTAAGAGAATCTCAGCACTAAGTAAATAACAGTGCTCTGGACTCCCAAATGCTCTGAGAAGACAGTCACTGCTAGGCTTACAGGAAAGTAAACTTAGTAATTTTCAAATTCAAATTTTCAAAAGTAATTTTCAAATGTGAACCACAAAGGTTAATCAAACAATGTAGCTTTTAATCATCCTCTTTTGAATCTCTGTACAGTAGTTGTGAGTTGACATTTCATCTCTAATAATCTGCCAGCTAGGAACGCTGATGTATAATGGGACATTATAACATATAGGAAGGTGCCTAATACTCGCTTTCCCAAACTTTGGAATAACCAAATAAGAAAGGTACACAACAAAAACAAGCTGTAAAAAGAAAAATAAATGCATTTGGTGCTGCTGAAGGTTTCCCACTGAAAACCCTAGACATGTAGTCTGTATTCATTGCCGTTCATTGCCAGAGTAAAAATAATAATTACTAGTCCAAACTTTCTAGTGGAAACAAGCAAGAAAGGTTATATGAGTATTTGCACTTCTAAGGCTTAGACTGAATTGTGTTTAACTAGAAACATCGAATTTAACCAATTTTATCTGAGGTCTAGGGGAGAGAGAGGGTGCTCTCCCTCTTTTTTTTCAACTTCTACTTGTTGCTAGCTCTACTTGTTGCTAGTTTGCTGTTGTTATTAAAGACACACCTTAGTCATAAAATCTGATCTTGAGTAATCACTATTTGTGAATGCATGTGCATTCAGACTTTCTGTAAGGAAGACTGATAAGGCAAAAATATGAGTTCAAGTTGTCCCTAATTACAAGATCATCCTTAACTCTTCTATTTACTGAGAGACCATCTCATGGCAAAAATAAAAATTAACTTTGTATGTCTATATGTTGTTCAATGATGGCAATAGAGGGATTATTCTTTTAGAAAAAGGCTGCCATCCACTTAAACACACGGACAAAAGGGCAAGGAATCCTGAAGCAGGCAGATGCTGGATACTCCAGGAAACATAAGATAACTTTGGAAAGTCACAGATTGCTTTAAAATTAAAAAACCTGTGGAGTGGGTCTGTAGCCCTTCCAAAATGAATGTTGCTATTAACTCTTGTAACTGTTGATATTTTCAAAAGCCACTTAATTATACCATCTGATTGGATCATCCCTCTGTTCTTCTTAGCAATTTCTGCACCACTAGTAACTGGGTATCTCCTCACAGCCAACTGCTGGAAGGCAGCTCCCACTAGCACACAAGGTGAGAAGTATTGTTCTTAACAGAAAGCAGTAAACACAGGGAAGGAATCCTGTGTAAACAAGCAGGCAGCTACAGCTCTGTAAATGAGCAGATCAGAAGAGCAAACAACCCTTAACACTCTGCTAATGAGTCACTCAATCTTTGTGTATAGGACAGTGATTTTGTGGAGCTGCTATTTAGTATCTACTTTACAGAAGATAAAATCTGTATTAGATTATATTTCTTCTGTTCCTCTGCTCCAAGAAAAAAAGGTGTGATGATAAAAGCATAGGCTGCAAAAGAGATGAGGATTTCATTCTGAATTCTGTTAAATCTTCTCTTTTTGTGAGCAAGCTATTTTCTCTCCATACTTCAGGACCTGACGTATGTCCTTATGAGACGGCTATAACCATGATACAGCTGAAGTTTGATATGTTAAAGTTTGAAGAGATATTTAAACAGATAGGAAACATGTTCTTCCCCTAGAACCATGGGAACAGATCTCAGATACCAAGCTTGATAGAAGGGCTACTGGGACCAGAGGTGAAACTTTCATTTCCAACCCGTATGTCAGCACTTTATGCTTAATAGAACAAAGAAAACGGAACTAGATCTACATTTAAACTCAGATATACACATCATTACAGGACTGAATCCTACTCTTCTGATGCAAATTTCTAATAACCCCTTTGTGTTTAGTGGGAGTACTCTGAATTCTCACTGTCATAAATACGACTGAGATTCTACCTTGACTAAGAAATGGCTGTAAGCGTGACAGGGTTGGGTAGTCCAATTCTGGTCCATTTAGTATAAGGGAGATAGAAAAAGCCATGCCTCTAGATTAGCACCACTTGTAGGAAACCTTTCAAATATATGATGTTGGGAGATTTAAACTTGCTTCCTTTCGTAACCAGATGAAAGTGTATGATCTCATACTCCTTAGAGTTTATTAGGAACACAGGTCATCAACAGGACACATACATAAAGTGTCTATAGATAAAGTGTTGCTGGTGTTCATGTGACCTGTAAAAGTTAAGGGCAAACGTTACAGCAGAATTTAATAAAGCAAACTTTCCTCAAATCATTCTCTTCTTCTTTATAAACTACCTTAGCTTATTTTTCCTCCCAAGAAAAGTTTTTCATTTTAGGTATTTTTGTTTGTTTGTGCTTCCCTTATTGATTTTGAAGAAAATTCAGAAAGAAATCATGGCAAGTTCAAGAAAAGACAGTAAATATTACTTTCTGTGATGGAGAACCATGCCTTCTTTAGAAATGTTAGCAACAAGAAAGCAACTGCAGAAGCCAGAGTAAGTGCAGTAATTTAAAATGTCCAAGCACTTCTGATGATCCCTGAATCAGCATTGCTCTCAGTCAGCTGAGAATGGAGAACAGAGGGCCAGTTCAAGCTACCTTCTCTCATGGCAGTTCAGATCCCTCTCAAGATGTTAATGACCTCCAAGTAAAAAAGGGATGTGAGATTTCACATGTAACAAGCAAGCAGAGAACAGGAGTTATTTAAGCGCTGATGCCATCATTATGGGGCCTAGATGAGAAAGGAAAGGGAACAAACTGACTTTCCAAATACTTTTCCTTTGTAATTCTAAACAATGCAGTATTAACTTTGATGCAAAGTGACTCCAAAAGTGTGCACTGATAACACTTGGATCTTTGAAATACACTGTATCATTCAGTGTTTGAGCTAAGAACTACCTGGAGAAAAACAAATATCACAGACCCTAGCGTTACAGAACTCAGCCGTGGAAATGAACTAGATGTCCCTGCATTGCTCAGCATCATTTGCTTTTGTACTTTTTTCAGTGCTTTGTTTAGTCTCATTTGAGCAAAGTGAAATTCCATATTACAGTAATTTCCATACACCTCTAAAACAAAAAAGTTTACATTTAAAAGTGTGTTCCAATAACACAAAGCAACTTGTAAGTTTAATACAAAGTGACTCTAGTGTCTAGAAAATTTAAGTGAAATTAGAAGTTAGTAAGGCGGTGCTTTCCTGTGCCCAAAATATTACAATGGAAAATACATTTTAAGGCAGAAAAGAAGAAGAAGGAAGAAAAAAAAAGCACAGAAAGAAAGAATAAGCCAAGTAGTCATCACAAACCTATAACTGAGCTGGCAGAGCTACATGCCAAGTTTCAGCTAAGGACATTGAATTCAGCTGACAGGTTCATCTAATTTACTGCTTTGTTTTGGACATCAGGTTAAAGAAAAGCTGGACCAACAAAGCTATGATGTCCTGAGTTTTCCAAGCCTGATGAGCTCAGCCTGGAAAAGGAACTGAGTATTTGACCTTACTGTGCAAAACTTAGGCTCTTAATTTTGTGTCTTTCTTATTATTTTTTAAAAGGGTTATTAAATCATGTATCTTATCAAGAGAAAAGATTCTCAGGGCAGGGATTTAAAAGCTCAAGAAGGACCCTGGATAACAGTGAAAAAATGACTTGCGGTTAAGGGTGAAATTCTGACTGCTTACTCAGATGGAGCATAAGGCTAGTCATGGAGGGTGATTCAGAAAGCCTGAACGCTGCCAGCACCAACCCCAGAGGAACCTAACCACCATCTCCATTTTTGACAGCTCAAATATTTGCGCCTATGTTTAGGCACCCACGTGTGTTTAGAAGAGCCCTGGTACTGAGGTGCTAGCACCTCCCTTCCCCCTGGGACAATAAGGGAGACCAAACAGGCCACTCCTTCTTGAGCACACCCATTGCATAGCAAGTCTTGACTAGGAAGCACCCTGGCTGAGTAAGAGCGAGTCCTTGCTTGGTTAGATGGCTGGCCTCTGAGTCAAAGTTCATGCTCTGAATCTCAAGTGGACAAACAGATAATGAGCAATCCTGAGTGGCACTTACGGTCAGGAGAAGAAAGGAATTTTAGACAGACTCCCCATGCAAGGCTTTTGTAAGTACCTAAGCTTGCTGTACAATCAGTGAGGAGAGAAGGGTCTCCAGCTTAGATTCCACTGGCCTTTCTTTTTATTGTATAGAGAAGTCTTGGCATTTTATTCAAGTCTTCTCAAGTATTTACATGGGTAGGTATCCGTTAGCAGTTGAGGGGTGAGATACCTCTACAGTTTAAGGATTATAGCTCCCTAAGGTGGGATACATGACTTCGAACAACTCATGTTACTGGGTCTTCTCAGAGGTCTAGCATCTAACCTAGCCCCATTAGATTAATTATTACTTTGTCAAATGAGACTCCAGTACCACCAGCCTCTGCTGTTCCTTGGTCATTAAAAAGCCCAGGGGTATTCTCTCCAGATTCCAGCTAAGACAGTTACTTTCATTTTACCTATATTTTCCATGTGATGTTATGACAGCAATAACCTTTAAGTTGTTATGTATGTCATATTCCTTATAGGTTTAGGTTCCATATGGTGAAGTGATACTTAATATGCTGATCTGTAAAACTGTATAGCTCTAAAATGACCTCCTAGAGGAAAGGTGCTGGGTAAAGGTAAGCACATGTGAAGAACTCCAGCCACGCATCCACAATGCCTAGTTTCACTCAACTCTGTCGAAAGTTTAGCTTGAAAGTTTATTCCTTAATTGCAATTTATTAGTGTCAGCACCTCACTTTCCAGATCCTAAGAGTGGAAGACACACTTGACATACGGACAAAAATTTCCTGTCTCACCCTGCAGCAAAGCATAAAATCTCCTCCATTGTGTTATGTGTCTCAAATGCAAATTAGAATCCCAGGTTTTTACCTTTCTACTACTGACTAATGCGACTTTTCCCTGTCACGTCAGTCAGCCTTTTCAGCTTCAAATGGTGTCCCTGACCATAATGAGCTGCAGAACCATATAGCTCCCAATGACTTCTCTCTGCCATTGATATGCAGATAACATTGGCCTTTCACTGCATCTCAGGTCCAAGTTCAAGAGCAGGCCACAAAAGCAAATGAAATCGGTTATTCAATCACATTGTCTATTGGCACAGTTCCATTTTGTAAAATGACAACAGAAAACCAGATGGAACAGTTTGGCTATTTTGTAGCACGCTGAAATGCTCAATTCCAAGAACGTTTAGTAACCAAATAGCAAGCGATGCTGCATATGACAACTTAGATGAGTTGGCAGAACAGCTTAAGGTCTCTACACTGTGTTGACTAGCCATATTTTTAAATCATTCTAATTTACTAAAATAATCTAGAAAGATTGCTCTGTCTTCTGCCTTCCCAACATAAATAAAGTCTTGAACATGTTGGCTGGCTTTGATTTGTGTATCTTTGCTTTCTGCACGTTCTTTCTGGTTGAGGGTAGAGGGGTATAGTCCTCTCATTCACAGAACAGGCCCAGTCCTGACAGCAGCTATTCAAGATTAACCACATCTGTGTATGAAATATGCTGCATAAAAACTGCTGTTATTGTCTCTTCAGCACTGGGCTTCAGCTCAGTTCTGGAACAAGCAGCTCAAAGGCACTTCTGTTTCCCACTTTTCTCAGTATTTTGCCTTTCTGCAAAGTCAATCTAATGCAAGTTAGTTATGATGGCATTTTCCTGGAGAGCGGCTTCGTGGCTACTGGCTAGTATGATGTATAAACTAGGCAATGCGTGTTCTCTTCCCACTTTGAAACCTTCCATCGAGCAAGAGTTCCAGTTTCTCACAGAAATGAGCAGACTTTTGGTAGATGTAACTAAACTAATGTACTAATTAGTATGAACTAATGTTCATACTAATATATGGAATTATAACCTATATGCATGAAACCTGCAACATACTATGAATGCTTCGGTCCTCCCCATCACATGACCTAGCAGACATCTCTTGTCTTACTGTTCATGTGTATTGCTCTGCTTCCACCCTTCTGTATACTCTTGTGCAAACTTGCCTCTGGTCTTTCCCTCTGGATTTTAAATCAACTTTACAGTGAGGTAAGGCCTAAGGATTTGCAATTGTGGTGATTTAATCAACTCCAGAACCACGTGTCCAAGTATATATTTTCCTACCGTTTCAAAATAAGTCTTTCATAGCTGGATGATTTTCTTTCTTGTCTGTTGCATAATTTCAGCAGTGTTACTTGTTAAGGAAAAACACAGCAAAGGTCAACCTTTAACTGTAAACCAATATGAAGTTTTGAGGCGCTCATCATTGTCAAAGGAAGTAAAATAAAAAGATATGGGGAAGTGAAAATCATTTTTGGACTCCAAAGCTGTGAAATACTGTTGTTAAGCACTTGAAATGTTCAAGATTCTTAAAAGTAGCATTCTTGAAGCACTTTTTTCTGGTTTTGGTAAAAAAATAGTCAAGATACCTAAAATTTCTCGGTGAGACTTTGGCTAGAACTTGCAATACTACTCAGGTGACTTTTTTACTGCCCTTGCTACCATCTTGAAGCTGTGTGGTCTTCTAGTCCACAGCAGCTGCAAAGTAATCTAAATTACTGTGGCCTTCAGTGAAGATGGGCTCACTTAAATAACCTTGCTTGTGACATAGGTTACAGGTATGTCCAACCGATCTTTTATGTTGCTTTAACTTGACTTATGACTCAGGAAGACTTTTTTTTTTTCAAAACACTCAAATGATTTTGCAGCTCAAACCCATTTCCAAAGAAGATCTGAGAGCTAGGAGACTGAACAAAAAGTAGAAAGACTTTTGATCATATAGTGAAAACATTTAAGCACAGCTGCATTACATCATGTTGAGGTTAATGTAACTGCATGTAAAGTTAATGTAACTGCAAATATGTAACAATATAAATGTAATGGGAGTTGTAATGTGTTAACAGTTATGAATCTAAAGTAGGGCATGTTAGTATTTATTATTTAGACACTTAAACGATTGACCTAATCTGTCAACGGTTCCAAGCTAAAGCTCCCTTCTGAGAATCAGGGGTGAAATTTTGATCCCTGTAACTTTCAGTCACTGAAGTTCTCAACAACAAAAAGCTTCCACTCTCAGCTTCACTAACTTCAGTAAAGATTAGATGTGACTTCACAGTCCTCATTTGGGGTTATGTTTTCCGACAGCCCTCGGCGGTCTGCCATTCAATGGAAGACATTTCATTACAGGCAGTTCCATTAGGTTGAGTCTGAGCTCTCCAAGAATCCCTTCCCCCCCCCCCCCAAAAAAAAAAAAAAAACTGCCAACCTATGAATGTGAAAAATGGCAGCCAAACTTATTCTAGAAAATGTTGGCAGAGCTATATTTGAAGGTGCTTTTAAAAATTCAATAATTATACATCTTCCAGTATTTCCTTTCAGTATAGGCTGATATCTCCATTTGCCATTTTTACTAATACTTTTTATTTTGTGAATTATATTACACACAGAAACAAAGTCTTCTAACTATATGGAGAAGACCTAAGGTTACACAGTTGCTATAAATGGTTTGTGGTCACATTAAGCACAAAAAAACCCGTGTCTCAGGCTTATAAAGGGATGAGAGATCTTTGTTGCCTCAGTTTATAGACACCTGAAGAAAAACAGCCTGCTATTCAGAAAGCATTAAACAGCCATCTAAAAATTAGGTCCATTTGAGGAATATTAAGATGGGTGTCCAAAAACTGAGGTATCATTGAAACCACCTAAAAATATTTAGAACAGAGAGCCCACCTCACAATCTGGGAATTCTAGAGTGCTCCCAGGACTTTCAAAGATGAAAGGCTTTACAGCAGATAAACACTGCATTGCGAGATTCCTGCCTGATGTATAGTTTAATTCTCAACTAAATGCTGTTTAGGTTATTTGATTTCTTTTTGTGTTTACCGAAGGATGTGCTCCGTGAAAGTGTTCATAGATTTTAAAACAAAAGGAAAAGAAGGATTCCAGAAGATTAAAGACAGGAATTAGTGTTAGTCCCTTAGAAGTTGGATTACAGAGCATTCTACAGTGGACAGTGCCTTGCTCTGTACTACTGAACCAGCATGCATAACAAATTCGACCACAGATATTAACCACCTGGACATACCATTGAAAGAATTTGTTTTAAGAACTTGTGTATATAAACTTTGATAGTTTGCATAATCACATGTTCTTACCAGATCTGAAGCTGTTGACTCAGAACAGCAGATTTGAAGCTGCTCAATTAGAACAGCAGGACACCGGACGTTAGGAGTATGAGCCTTTCTTTGGAAGCGAGATTCACGCTTGCCTGCATTTTGAACTGACCGGAACATGTTTTGCCACCAGGACAAACTCAGATATATTTCATACATTTATTTTTGATTTTTACATATTTCTTTTGTATGGTAAATGGTATCTACAGGCTTACTTGGGGCTTTTAACTTTTTCACACTGCAGAAGGCTTTCATTAAAAACACAGAAAAATGCAATGCAACCTTTGAAATACTAGGCTAAGAAAAAGACAATCTAGGATATGCTTTTTATGACAGGGCTATTTAAATATAATCATATATCTGTCATCAAGCAGGCCTGCTTATAACAGGTTGTTAGTTCTCCTGGAGAGGGGGTGGGCTGCATTCAAAGTTTTAAAGTAAGAGCGTAGGATTTTTAAAAAGCTATAATGTGCTTCTAAGAAAGAATCTATAATTTTCATCATTTCTTTCTATTAAAGCAGCACTCAGCAATCCCAAGTTAGGACCAGGTCCCCACTGTGCTAGGCACATGAAAAATGTAGGCTGTGCTTATTCAGTTCTGTATTTATTTATGTAAGAAAGATCTCTACTACAGTGAATAAGCTCTTTGTTATCAACAAGGATGTTCCCAGACAATGATGAGGCATGAATATAGTTTCGGAAAAAATGCAGTCAACGAATAGAACCTACAAATCTCATAGTCTTCCAAAACAAATCTTGTGTAGGATTTGTCTTCTAGGGTATTCAGTCACAGAAACTACGTCTATACTAGGAAATTAAAACCGTTTGTTTAGGACCTTTCTTTGGCAGTGAGTTGAACAAGCATGGAAGAGCATAGATAGTATTAGACTCTGTCAATCTGCAAAACAGGGAGAATGCTTGTAAACTGCCTGGCCCTGCTATCCCCTGAACCGTACCTTGGACATATTTAGAGTGGTTTTTGTTCTGGGCCTCAAGGGTGCCAGGGACTGTTCTAACAATTTACTGCTACAAAACAAGGAAGCTCCAGTGTCCAGGAATGTTTCCTGTCACTATCTAATTTTCTAGCACAGATGTAGACTGTGGTCAGATTGGGAATGCATTCAAATTAATGTACAGTGTCTGTGACAGAGAATATCAAGGTAAGCTGGGCTCTTGCTTACTGCTCTAGTTTGAAATAGCTCACTTTTACTGCACTGTGCTCCCTCTGCTTGTAATGTCCAGTTCTTGCTTCTTAGTTTATTCTCAGATTGTTATGTTCTTCTGAGCAGGAAGTTCTTGTTATACGGTGGGTCTTCATCTGCCACCTTTGGGCTGGGGGATCTAGACTCTGATGCAGCATCCTTATTTCTGTCCTATACAGTTGATCAAGAAATACAATTTTTACATTTCAAGTCCCTCTACTTCATAGAAAAGGGAAAATGCCACATCGTTCCTTTCACTATTTTCTTCAGATACCATCAGAGACTATCTTCAAAAGAAAATCAACTAGGGGAAGGTGTGAAAGAGTTAAAAAAGGCAACCTTTAATGAAAGGCTAAACTCAGGATCCCCCGCATACTGTAGTCAAGCTTGGTAAGTTAGTTCTAACAAAACGTGTAAAAGTAAGGTTAGAATATCAGACAGGAATTCTTCAGGATTAGGGTAAGAATAAACCAGGCTAAGCTAGGAGGAGATTTATATATGATTGCAGAAATTCCTCAGGAAAAGGATTCTTGACTATCTGTCTGGGTAATTACATCGCAACAGGAGTACTCCTGGATTCCTCACTGACATTAAGCTCTCGCACAACACCATCTGCGAGTAATACTTTGTACCTTCTCCAGTTGACTAGAAGGTTCCTATCCTGGCAGACTACTGGCCTCAGCTACAAATGCCTTTCTTCACAACCTCCTGCCTGGACAACAGCAGTGCAATACTGAACATGAAATCATAACTGTTTTAGGATCTACACCAAAGCCACAGCACAGCAGTGTGTCCCAATAGCAAATGAAAGGTCATTACATGTCTCCTTCTTTAATTGAGACAGGCTTCTCATAGAACAGCGTCACTTAACTGGCATTAATAGGATTTCGCCTCCTCCCAACAAAGAGAGCTGACCACTTCAGAGGTTTCACCCCATCCTGTGCCACCATGCAGGAGCAGTGGTAGGATGCATCCTCCAAGGATATGGGAATAGCGGGAAGCAGCTTATGATGCAGGGTGAGGAGAAATGCGGAGAGAACAGCCTATACAGAACAGTAAATAGCTAGCTGAGGAGACTGAACCCTGCTCAAAATATCAAGTAAAATTCATGAAATTGTTCATTAACTTCCAGATGTTCAATGCCAAACATAAAAGTCAGACATTAAGAAAGAACAATGATCAATCACTCAGATTTCCATTATAAAGGTAAAATTTAGCAGTTTGGGCTTGTCCAAAACTCAGCAATTTCTGAGTGCTGTATAATTACACATAAGGAAAGCATATAACATTTATTATTGTAGCCTCACAGTACCAGATCAGCTATAAACTTGTTTCATACCTTACAGTTCAGCCGTAGCCTGAGGTGTATTCTGAGCTGTACTGCTTGACAGTGGCGCTGGCCAGCCTTAGCAGCAACTATGTCTCAGGCTCAGAACAATTAGCCTGGCTACCAAGGAGACTCAAACCTGGCCTGTGAGCTTTATGCCTTACTTGTCTAGTGTATGTGGAATACATTCCTCCTGTCTGGTGTTACGGTGCCTCCTGTTTTCTAGCGTTCAGTCTTGTCCTTATCATATTCCTTCCTTCAGACTGGTGTAGTGTACTACTACGTTTATCAGCGATGAACTCAGCATACAGCATGTCATTGGTTTGACATGGCTGATATCAAGGTGCTGCCTCCTGTTGACCAGACTGAACAAAAAATCACTTAGTGAACACTGTTAAGAAATGAGTAGTTTTGCAATGGAAAGGCTCATCCCTTGACTCACATGTGCATAGGATCTGTCGTGTTTCAGTGAAAGACAGATGTACCACAGTGCAGGATTCAACCCTATGTCCTGTACTATTTTGTTTTCTATGCATTCTAATCAATCACCTCTTTGTCCACTAGAACAAACTAAAAAAGCCAATAAATATTGCAAAGACTGCTACATCTCTGGCCCGCTTCAACATTTTTTCAGCATGTGATCAAATATCCACATAACAAGCTTGATAACATCTCTAGACCCTTTAGGGATTGAACCTGGAAAGAGATCCAGTTCAACTGAACTCCATTTGCCCTTCCGGAATTCTTGAACTAATGACTTAATCCTCCAGTTTAGGAAGCTTTTTAAATTTATTTGCTTGTATGTTGCTGAAGTTTCAGGAGGAAAAACAACGTGAGTTTCGCATATGAAAAAAAAGGCTAGAACAAGCCAATGGAATGATGGAAGCAGAACTTCAGATTTTGTAGAATTCATTTATTATTCTAGCTTTCAAATCTATTTTTAAAGCTGTTTTGTTAAGATTATACACTGCTAGGGAAATAAATCTGTCATACTAACTATTATTATTATTTAGACTACTATAGTACCTAGGAGTTCTTCTCTGAAGCAAAAACTCCACTGCATTGGGTATTATGTAAACACATAAGAAGAAAATGCCCTACCCACAAAGAGCTTACAATCCTTGTAAAAGATAAATCAATAAACAATACAATGCAGATAACAGAGAGAGACTGACAACAAACAACGAGATGATGTTTGTTTAAGAGTGACAGATCTTAGTGAACAAGGGCCTAAATACTCTCAACATTTTGACAATACTTTTGAATGTTATAGTTAGGCTTTGTTAGCATTTACAAAGAAATGCTTCTGAAAATGAAGGGCAGCCTTGGAGGAACCTGTTTCACAAATAATAGGTGGATAATGGGGGGCTAGTAAGAGGGACCGATCAGAAGCAGGAGCTGGTGTCTCAAAAATGAATAAAAACTCACAGATAGGATGTGAATATGCTGTGAATGGCCTTCAAAATGAGTAGGTGCCGCATACGGTTGAAACTAGCAAGTAGGGAAAGATAGCAGTAGGATTCAACAGAGTAATGTTTCAGTCTTCAGTTTATGGGCAATACTTGAAGTTACATTTTGGATAGGTAAGAATGGGACAAGATTCCATTAGCTGACACTGGACACGGAAGAAATTGAAACATGAGGTCAGGAGACCTTTAACAAATGTTCACACTGTAAAGAGATAGGAAAGGCAAGAGGTGTAAAAAGATTATGCAAGAGCCAGATACCGCCCAAATGTAAGGACCTAGCTGGAATCTAAAAGAATGCTCAAGTTCTAAGCCTTAGGTGATCAGCACGATTGCTTGATTGAGAAAGGGAGCAAGAAGAAAGAACAGTGAAGAGTTGATTAGGAGTTCCTTTTAGCTATTGTGAGTTTTGCAACAGTCAGAGATAAAGGGTGAGATTTAGCTTTGATGGAAGACAGAGTTCTGAAGGAGAGAGAGCACAAGTGATGGCTCAACTCTGTACAATACAGAGACAAAGTGTGGCATGAGAAGAGGGAAGAAACAGTGACAGAGTCCAGTGGAATTACCACAGAAAGTTGGAGAAGGGGAAGATGAGGACTATTCAGCCAAGGACATGATGAAGGAGCAGTTTCCAAAGTAAACAGAACACCAGAATAAAGGGAAGTGCAGAAGCAAAGAGAAACGAAGATTTCAAAAAATTAGAGGCTAGTTGAATGTGTTCAAGGCAATTGACAGGTCAAGAAGTTTGGAGAGATCTGATGAGCAACAGATCATTAGAAACCTTGCTGAGAGCAATTTCAGTGGTCAGCATGGGAACAGCCAAATTACTGAGAATGTAATATAGAAGTGAAAGAGAAGAAACATGAGCTACTGTTAATAGCACATTTCATGAAAGGGGAAAGGGATGGAAAGGTTAGCAATTTTTTTTTTAATATGAGAGAGACTAAATTACTTTTCCTTTGTGAGGGAGAAAAGCTACAATCTGATACTCAATGGGCTGCAAGCTCTAGGAGGACAAATTAGAGAGATGAAGTTAGAGTGAAAAGGATCAAGGGATAGTCACTAAGGAGAAACTCAATAAACATTAAAGAGATGAGTCCAGCCATGCAGTGATAAACATACCTATTTGCTGCCTGGGAGAAATGCATAAACTACTGCTCAATTAGAAGCAAGAAAATTAATATGTGCTCTTGAAGACACTATCAGAACCATGTGAAATGTCTGGCCTACTCATAAATGGGATAGTTGAATTGAAGTTACAGGTTGAAAGCAGATAGGAAGGCAAAGAAAGGGTTAGCAGAGAGGCCAGAGGAACTGGCTAGGTGCACATCTGCTTAGGGGCCTGTGCATTTTGCTGTCCTCTGAGGTAATAGCAGCCACAGTCTTCCTCCCCCCATCACCACTGATTTATACCAGGACTGGGCTGACCCCTCTGAATGAATGAAAATGTTCAGGACCCACTGCGATGTGACAAACATATTGCTAAAGAGAACGATTTTGATTTACCCCACCCAAGGATTCAGCCTTCACACGGTGATATCATAGAGTCAAACTTACTATTGAATCTGAGTCTCTTCCCAGTTTGAGATTTCCTTTAGACTTCAATGCTGATTGATATGCATTACTGAAGCACCTCAGAGAAGTGTAATCCTAGTGGAGTTTCCTATTTTTCTTGACTAACAAAATAATGGATAGGATACATCATTGCTTATAACAGTACTCAAAACATACTGTCAAGCTAACAGGTCAGAATTGCTTTAGAATAACTTTTCCTGAAAATTCCTTTACTTGGCTGTAAACTTTTCTCAGTTAAAAATATTCATGTGTTCTAGGTTAACAACATACATTCGCTGGGATTTTTTTCCAAACAGCAGATTAGCACTTTCCACTTTAATCACAAATATGAATTTCTTTCAAGACTTTGAGAAGCTCCAATACTGATTAAAACTAAAAGAATCCTTACCAGTTTTTACTTGTCTGCTGTAATGAGGCACACCACTAGCTTTCTACACGTTAGAAGAAAATGGAAAACAATTACTACGAAAGATTCATCTAAGCTAGACTGTTCTTCAAAAACAAACGTATGTGTCTTGTCAGATGTCTGTAGTAAGATAAGTCTTTCCTGCAACTAAGATCAAAACTATGATAGACAGACTATGAATAGCATCACAGTGATTACGCTACCACGGTATATGAAGCAGGAGACCCTGGTACTGAGCATATAGGAACACTTTGTGAAAGGGGATATACTTACATAGACCTGAAGCAGGTCACAAAGTTGTAGAGACTCTCCATCCACTAACATACAGAAATATTTTTTTTAAATTGACAAGCTCTTGGTATTAGAAAAAAAGACGTTTACACATGTATGTAAAGAAGTACATCATTCACCCCAACTCTTTGCTTCTCCTGGTAAAGTTTTATTTTCTGTATTTGAAGCACTTCTCTTAATTTAAGCCTACCATGAAGAGAACTGCTCTGTTTAGCAGCCTTAAGTAAACAAAAAAAATTAATCCCCTGACAGTTTAATTTCATAACTGCTTTTGTAATGTAGATGCTTCATTTTAGAATTACCGATAAATTTGTGAAACAAATAAATATGGTCACATCAGTCTTTACTAGAGATTCCATTTCTGAGACTCCCACTGTATCCTCTGCACCTTCCATATTCAGTCTACGTTCTGCCACATCTTCCTTTGATTCCAGTCTACAATAACACCAGCATTTCATAACACTGCTAACAGCATGGCAAAAATGCTAATTAAATCCATCTTCTTCACTCAACTGTATAAAGGAGAAAAATTTAAATTATGGGTTTCTCAGTAGCCCCCAGCAAATTTCCCTTGGATTGAACTGCCTTTTAAACATAGATGCTCCTACACACTGCTTGACACATTTAAATTTTATATTCTTTTGTGTGATTGCATTTGCCTAATGTGTTAAGATCCTGAAAAACAGCTACATCTCTCATTCTTAATGATCTCTGTATTTTAGTATTGCAACCTCAGTCAACAACTTATAAAACATTACAGCTCTATTCAAATCATTAGTGTGTCAGTGTCTGTATGGAGAGAGGAGGCAGCAAAAGTGCACAGGCCTTCATTTAACTATTACTTACACTTGCTGCTGACTTTTAGACTGTTGATGGTACTTTGCTTTGCTTAAAGTACTTCATAGTTATGTGCAGTCATCTCAGATTTAGGATTCAGACGTTTGCGATGTGCTTTTCCAAGCCCTGCGATATAAAGAAGGTATTAAACCTGACTTACTGCCTTCTCGTTAGAATATAAAGATGACATTAGAACCATTTTCAGTTTCCAAAATTATTATCACTGCAACTTCAGCTTCAAAGACCAAAAATAACATTGTATAGTAGCAGTTTACAAGTGACGATACAGCACATAGGTAAATTTGGTTAAGTATTTGGTGTTAACAATGCAACCTCTTCATTACTATCTAACCACTCCTTAATACTGCAGGTTTGTTCCACTTTTAGAAAGTATACCCACTACTTACAGCCTGAGCATTAATAGCCCCACATAGTCCATTTAAGGAAATGCCAAAGATAATAAAAACATGGAGAGAGTTAACTAAGTCACAATTTGCTAATGCTTTTTCAGAAAAGAAAGAGAAAATACACACTGCTGAAGCACTAACTTTAGAAAGCTACTCTTTTACATGTGAAAGCTGAGATCACCTCTGCTTTGACTTCTTTGTTTAATGAAGAGGGCAAAGCAGCACAAGCAAGCTCTAGAAAGCCCAAATACATCTAGGGTAGAATACTACTACACACAGGTAGCATATAACATAGTCATCAGAAACCACTCTGCAAGCTCCAGTAGGATGGTGTGCATGAAATACTGGGGTGGCAGGTTGAAAAGGTAAGATTTCAGATGAGGCGCCGGGGTCATAATGTTGAGCAGCCCCAGGAAACCGTACTTTAGACCGGAAGAATAGGGTAGGGAGAGAAGTGTTTTAAAGCCTCAGATACACAATCTCTGGGCAAATTCTTCTTGGAGACAGACTGCAGATTCCCTTGCAATAACAAGAAAATATCTTGACCCTGTTAGTGATTTTCAGATAAAAGGCGCCTTTCCTCCGCCTTTAGAAACACGGTAAGGAATCATTCCCTAGAACAGCTAGTTTGACACCACGGAAATCCATAAAGGGCAGCGCCCTCTTGGGCTCTGGCAAAATGGACAAATCCAGCTTAGTCACATAAACACCATTATGTTTTTGATGTCAGCATCTATGGATTTGCACATAGAACGTACAAGCCCGTTTCAACAATTCTTAGTTAAAAGGCAGGGAGGGGAAAGGTGTCATTTTAGCAGACACATCTGAAAGCAAGTAAACTTTCAGCTTTACGTTTTGAAATAAATGCTAAGATGCTGAGAGATCGCATGACCCTTCGTAAGCTTACTGAATTGAATTTGGCAGAAGCTTTATGTGCACTTGATAACAAAACAGAAATTGCAAATAAATTTGTCTGAATGTTTGTCCAGCTTGGACTTGCATCAGGCTAAGCCGATATACTTAATCTGGATGGAAATCAAAGAAAATGAACCAAGTTTTATAGGTAGGGCTTGTAAATGCTTTAAATATTTGAATAGCCATAAGGAGAAATCTTTATCATGGAAAAAATATCAATGTAGCCAATGGTATGGCTCACTTACAGTAAATAAGCTAGAATTTTTGGCATATATTTTCATTAAAGCTAAATCACTGTATCAGTAAAAGCATGATGAGAGTAATAAGTAAAGGATCGCTTATTTAGGCATGCCGGTATTGCTCCTCAGTTTTATCACTGAACATGAAAAGCATGTATTAATACTCAGTATCCCATAGGGTCTTATTCAAAGCTGCTGAAACGTGGCTCAATCATAATTATTCAAATTAAACATTTTTACTATGACAGCTGCTGTTGTCATCAGAACAAAACGTTCACCTTCCTAGGCAAGTGAGACAGAAATGAGGGGGGAATCCCTTATATTAAGGTATGGGGGAAATCAAACCAAGCATATGGTTACAGGAACTTCCTCCTTTTTGGGTACCATGCAAACAAGGGGTGGAAGAATAGCTCTGTCCGTACAGGCATCCACACACTGCAAGCTGCTGCAGAACAGTCAAGCCACAGTAATAAGGCTAACAAACAGTGCCAGAACTCTCCAGTGTGGACCTCAGTGCCGCTAGACCTCTTCCCATCCCGAAGCTAGCTCTGGGATCTCTGCAATAAACCGAAGTCTGCAAAACAGTCAGACTACAACTCGTGCAGAATACCATTTCTCACCTCTCTTATGCACAGAGAGGGGGGAAAAAAAAAATCAGATCTCTTCTTTCCAGATCACTGGGTAAACCTGAAGCTGAGGAGTCCTCACAACCATATACTCTTTTGTAGAACCTCAGGACACTGAATGACCAGTTGAAACCCATGACTGCAGAGCCCTGTCAGAAGATGAACGTGAAGCAAACAGTACTTGCTAGTTAAAAGATTTTAACAAAGCTGTCACCCCTTGTGGTATACATATTCCATTACTTTCATTCACATCTACGTTGATGTAAAGACTGACAGACAAGCCAAGCCTTAAAAGATATAAATTTTTTAATGTTTATTTTTCCACAAAAAAGCTTTACAAGGAGTAACAGGTTTTACTAGAGAAAGAATATATTCTTTAATCACTGTTTATTTGCTGAATTGATATCCGAGGCTGCAACTTCTTCTACAGTGTGTTTATTTCTTCTCATAATATGACAGGACATTTACTTTTTATTTAAAAGGGACTATAACCCTTGCATGTTGTTAAGAATTCTATTAGGTAATGCTACACGTGAACAATTTACACAATCCGTATCAGCAGTAGATGAAGGGCCTTAGTTTAATTCTTTGCATGTTTTACAGCAGCAAATATAAAACGACTTTTAAATATTCAGATGTTTTAAAGGCTTTGCATCACATGTACTGGAAAAACAGAGGCTTAGTATCTCAAACAGCAGATAAAAATATTCTAATGTCCACAACGCAACACTTAAGTTCTCCAGAAAAGAAAAGAAAAGAAAATCCCCCTTCTTTCCCCATAAACAACACGGAGACATTTAGTATGGTGTTCAGTGCTCAAATGTGACTTTCTTCACCAGTGGTAAACTGCTGGGATTTTTAGACATCCCAACATCAGAACCTAAATGAAGTTACATGGTTTTACATAGAGAGAGAACATGCCTCTTCACAGCTGCCTCTGTGCACAACCCTCTGCCATTTACAGCATCTTTACTGCAGAATAGGAACAAAAAATAAAAGTAAAACCAACTTCTCACCCTTCAAATACCAAGGTAACATAATCCTCACCCTTCTGGATCAATGGAATTTTTGCCCTTCATTTCACTCAAACCAGAATTTCAGCAAGATGTTTGCAATCTCCCTGCCAAGTGTGTTTTGAAGTGTGCATAATATGTAACAACAGTCTCTCAAGCAGGTTCACAAGACTGAGAAAAAAATGTTTTACAAAAAAGTACTTCATAAGAAGAATAGATTGTGCAGAAAGCACTTTCATTTGTACTTCTTTCAAAAACGTAATGGAGACGGAAAACCCTTCACAGTTCCTGATTAATAAAGAATTAAAAAAATTACAATTTACAAACCATGAAGGTCAAGCAAATACTGCATGTCAAACAATACTCCAGCACTTCTGTAAAGATATGCAATCATGTATTTTTAAGGAAGGCACTGACTTTCCCTTCAGGCATCGTGATCTAATGAAAATGTGTTATTTTGGTCTAAGGCTGAACTACTGGCCCAAAAGATATTTACCATTAACCTTAGAGAGCCAGGATTTCACCCACAGTTTCACACAACCTCAATTTTCTTTATTAACACCCTTACAAAATCGAACAGATCCATTACAGGTTTAATAGATGTACAATGATTTACACGTGAGAAAGTTTTTATTGCGCTAATTCTCCTTTAAAAGTGAAATTGGATAACTTTCAAGTTAACGTATTAAACATTTAGTAGTTCTGTTCCTCCACTTTACTATTAGCTCCATGTTTTTTTAATATGGAAGTCCGTTACCCGATACGGACAACTTTCAGGACAGACTACTGGACTGCATGGTTCAAAAGCACATAATTCAGTTTAAACAAAAGCTTGAAGAACATGCTCTTATTTTTTAAAACAGTAACGTAAAAACAAATTAGGAATAGTTACCTTGTTTACTATGAAGTTGGTCAACTGCCAGATAGGTTGAGTCTCTAAATACTTATTCAAAAGGGGAAAAAACTTGTGTGCAATATTGCTCTACTAAAATATGTTGAGTACAAAATATTAAATTAAGGTGGACTTAGGAACAGATTTTTACAAGCGGTATTTCTTTAGCTTAAAATTGTCAATGCTGTAAAGGAACTAGGCAAGATTTGAAAAACACCTGTAATTCTTTTGCTTAGCCCTGGAACCTGCCGAGGGACAAAATGTTCTCTAGTATGTTTGAAAGCAATGGACGAACAAAGACAACAATCGTAATAGTAATTATAGCTGCCCAGACAGTCCCCAACTTATATCCAAGGTCTTTAGCTTTTCGACTGTGACACAAATATGTTAACCTCCAATAATAATTAAGCAAAATCTGCATCAAGAAACCAAACTGGAGTATCTTTCAAATCACCTAACATCCAAAGTTCTATAACACCAAAGTTTCCTGAAAGTAAGAGCCATCAAAATTCCTGCATAGGCCACTCAAGCGTGCTGGGATGCTCTGGGAGGTCGGGAAACAACAGTAGGACCTTGCTGCATAGGCCAGAGGCAATGGTAAAAATGCTGATGGTAGCTGCATCGGTGTAAACCTTCATGAAGCTGACTTGAGAACATAAACTTATTCAAATGCTACCTAGAACAGTGGGGGAGTGCCCAGGTATCACCTAGATTTCAGCAATTATTACCTGATTATCTCAAGATGAAGAGTACTATTGGATCAGGTGATTACAAATACCTGCAGGAAGAACAAGGGCAACATTTTTGCCTTCTGTATGGAGCAGGACTGCAGTGAATATAAACAGGACCTTGAAAGGAGGTAACCCCAGAAAGCCAGTGTGCGCTGGGTCTATCCGTTTTGAGAATCAGTGTTAGGGTTTAGCTCATCCTGAAACTCTCATCTCATTTGCACCATTTTAAGTGAGCTGCCAGGGAACATTAACTTTACAGGGAACAGCATTATTGCACTATCTATGTGCATCCACCTCCCTAAAGCAGGAGCGGGAAGACGTGGAAGAGGTAGTTGTCCTACCTGTATCTCTCTGAGGTATCAAGAAATTGGCTGGATTTCACCCTTGGGTGAAATGACAGGAAAGCCTAACGAAAACCCCACATAACAGCATTATGACAAAGAAGCCAAAATAAACCAGGAAACTGAATCCTTAACAAGAGCAGGTGATTTTTCATATAATAGTACAGACATTACAAAATATAGGAACAGGCGGTTCTGATGGAAGATAGTGGTCATTTGGTTATAGGAACATAACTGAATATAGAAATATTATTAGAAATATTGTTTCTATATTTATGATCCGCTGTAGAATACAAAGACAGATGCGGTAGAATTCTAATTCAAAATAACCAGGTCTCACTTTTGCAATGACTGTAAAGGTTTCAGTCCGCAACTAACTGCCAGCATCCTTCCAGCTTTCTTGCTGAGGACAAACAAGCTCATTTAATCCTTGATAACTTATTTCAATGAAAATGATTACACTTCACTTAAAATACTAGATTTTTGCTAACGTACATGAGTTACTTTAACTGATTATATGAACAATTCTGCTGGCAGATCTGAGTGGAGTGTTACTGTCAGGAAGGGTAGGTGACAAGCTGCTTTGTGTGGTAAATTCTTCAGCTAACACAACTGCTGCCTGGAGGACACATGCACATGCCCCGTTACAACATCTGTCACACGTTATATGAGAAAGAAAACTTCCTTGTGACTTGCAACACATAGTTTATGCACACACTTCTGTGGGGCCTTGGCTGCAATCTATCTTTGAGGTAAGTGTTAATGAATAACAGTGATTTTTAAAAGTTAAGGGTCATACGAATGTAATAATTTAGCAGACAATAGCAGGGATATTTATAAGCTCTTTTCAACTAAATACTCATAACTCTACAAAGTCAAGCAATTAAGGGTTTCACCTATGTAATAAACCTTGGTAGGGACCAAAAAATCAAGAGATTTGCAACTACACAGGCAATAATACATCTATCTTCGCTTAAATAGCTAGTCAATAATTAAACAACCAGAATGACTTTCCCCTCTACAAGCAGGAGCAGCAACTAGAGGGGAAACATGAACCACAGGGGCTCATACGGTCAGGTGCCCGCAACTGGAGGAGACTGGAGGCCAACTACTGGATTGTTCAAGTGCCTAGGAGCAGTTATTGAAGAGCTATTGTACGGTATGTACGTACGTATACACACACACAGGCACACACACACATCTATATTCCACTTCTATTCTGATCAGCCAAAGAGGGGGCTGCCCATGCTGTTCCTTTTTATGCAAGTGCTGTGGCTGTTTAGGAGGATGCCAGTAAATTACATCTCCCTGGCTGTGTTGATCTGTGGAGCTGGCTGTGTGTGTACTCTATATGTGTACCCTGCACGTACACACATACATGTGCCTATTGGGAATATGTGCTCAGCATTGCTACTGACTGGATCAGGAGGAACTGACCCGGGTTGTGAAAACCCACCAGATTCTGTTACCTCCAGCATATAGCTTTTCTTCATAAATTAACAAGTGGTGTGTCTTTTTGAGATGGACTCACACCTTCGGCCTCTGTTTTCATTTTTAGAAATGAAAGACGTTATAGTAGTGACGAACACTCAGACTTTGTGGAAAGCAAACCAATAGCAAGGGTGCAGTAGTATCGCTACAGAGCTCATTTGAAAAATGCATGAGCGAAGCAGAGAACAGTCATTAAATTTAACAAAAAAGCTTTTGGTGCTGGACCAGCATCACCAAATTGCTTACAACTTCTACCCGCCTTGATTTATATAGGATTCAGACCACTGCTGCAAGACACGGACTTAAAAGAAAAGAGGAAAAAAAAATTGGTCCAAGCAGATATACTCCCACTCTTCGCTAGTAAAGTGGAAACTGTTTTCTTTGAAATATAATTATTAAAATATGGCCATGACTAAAGATTTAAAGGTCCTTTTTAGTCTGATCCTAGACTTTAGCTTGATGTTTATGCAAAAGTTTTCCTACTGTCTACTCATGTCCTCTCCCAATGAGCTTACAGTGGTTCTGAGTATGTATATATACAGTAATTGCAAGTTGAGAATTGAAAAACGGAACGGCTGTGACCCTTACGCACACATTTATATATGCACATTTGGATAGAAAATGTATCTACAATACTACACTTAAATACTACAGATTGCATTTAAATAAAGTTAGGAATACATTTTTGACCCCTGCAGCAGTATGCTAAAAAGTGCCAGTAAGGTAACAGATATGTTGACACATGGATTCCGTTTTTGAATACAAGAAGTTAAACAGGTCAAATTTGATTATCTTGTCCAACTGAAACAGACAAGTATCAAATAATTCTAGTTGCAATTTAGAGAACAAATCCATCAGCTGAGTGATATACTTGAGATAACAGTAAGAGTTTAATTCATCATTCTAAACTCCAGAAACTAGTGCTTGATTTTTTTTTCAGTAAGCAATAGAAAAATGTCTGAGCTAGCTGGAAGCTAATCTAAGGTTTCCTGGCTACCATCCAAAGTCAAACAAAAAGTATTTCAGAAAGAAGGAGTTGTACTCAAATGTTAAAAAAAGGGTAAATGCTCCGATCAGTTTCTTTGCTTTCATCCTTCAAACACCATTTGCAAACTGTAAACAAAGTAGTAAAGCTTTCTTGCTCCTCAAGACTACACGTGAGCTGAAAGACTAAATTAGAAAAGTTGCTTAAAAAAACACAAGAAAAATAATAGTTCAGTCATTGCCTTGTTGACAGGTGAGATAATTATCATTTCTGGTACTACAGAGTGCTCACAGATAGGCTGGCATTTCAGCGGAAGGAAAAAACACACCAGTCCACAAGGAACCATACGGTTTCCTTAAAACAAAAGCCTCTTGAGTTCATAACCAACATTTCAATCAGCTTTTAAGTAGGAAAGAGCAACAACATATCAAATTGGGGATTTACTGTCAGGTGTCAGGAACAATGGCTTTTTTTTTTTTTTTTTAGAAAAAGCTGTGTAATTCTTTCACTACTGTGCGTCATAATAGATGTAAAAGCGCATCTTCAAACTTAGGACAAACTCATCTTCTTAGAACCGATCCTCATGATCCGAGCACTGAGCCCAATCCAAATATCCCTGAAGCCCAGTAGGAACCCTACCAATTCATGTAAGAAACTAGCAGTACTCCAGAAAATAGCAGTTCACCAGCAAAAGCTCAGATCCTCCAAACGTGAATGCCATTGTGAATAATTCATCACTGAACGTATGGTTCTTGTTCAGAGGCCACTATAGCAAATGACTTAAAAGATTTTGAATCAGATTTCAAGAGTACAACACTATTCATAATCCTAAGTGTCTACAAGACAGGAGTCTCCAGACAGGTCTTTACACAGAAACCACAGAAGTGGAAAGAAAAAGTGATTCACCTGCTTGAAATGGCTGACATTTAATTTCTGCAGCTTAGATATTCAACTATTACCTAAAATTTACTATAAAATGTAAATGGGTATATAACAGAAAAACTCTGACATGTTTTTTATATACACATTAGAGAGAGGCACGTTCTTTGCTAGAAATCAGCATGAAATGCATCTGTAGGTACTTAAACACTTCCTTTCACAGACATTTTCTCATGAAACTGTGCTTTTCATATAAGGCAGTCCTATCTAGTTAAGTAAAACACAGTTTGCATAAAATTAGAGCTGCACCTAGTTTATAGTGTATTTTCAAAATACGCATGTCATAAACGCCAACACTGAAAAATAAGAAAGATAACTATTTTGTAGCCGCGGAGAAAGAAAGCACTGGTTTTAACATTCTGTTAAAAGTTAATGGCATGAAAGGAATTTCTAACTGCTAGTCCTAAATGATCTAGCTGTTCTAACAGTATGCACAGTGCAAAGAACTTACTATAGTAGCATTACAAAGTAATACTAGCTCTTCCAAAAGAACTCTTGAAATTGTCGCTCATTGCTCAGAATGGCAAACATCCAGTATATTCACAATTGGCAACAGAATCTAGAGTGTTACTATATTATTGCTGTTACAGTAATGAAAAGAACTGAGGTGGTGATTATAAATTTTCATGTTAAATTGTGAGGAACTCCATTTTATCAAGTATACTATTTGTTAGCTTCTTCATAAGCTGTAGGAAAATGAACAACAGAGAAAAGTTATCTATTCTTATTTTTTCCTACGGAAACATTGGACACTAAAATAAAGTATGAAATGAGTTGGCTTTGCATTAGTTAGTTAAAAACGCGTATGTCAGTTCAACTTGAGTCAAGCTACCTTGGGTTGTATTAGCTATCTGTAAAGGCTGACTGAATGAGATTCCTTTCATCATACAGGCACTGCTATCTTTGCTGCAATAATAGAGGCACGCTTTGATAGCCAGGATAGCTTCAGCTGATAGACAGCTACTGGGTAACTGAAAGGGAATGAGAGTTTGACAGGAAACATCCTTAATTCCTCCAGACAGACACTGTCCTTGAAGCAACCATGTATTATCTGTAAAAGAAAAGCAGGTCTTATCGTTAGGACATTCAACACCATGTCTAAAACCTAGAGAAAGCATTGATTTTGCTTATCAGACAACACGGACTTTCTGTCCACGTGCAATATTAGGGGAAATTGCGTCTAATTTTTCCAGTCACAGAGAAAAAGGAAAAACAATTTACAAATGCTTCTTTGGTAGTCATTCAAAGGTGGAAGGATCCATAGCTTTGATTTAAGAAGTGTAGGTATACTTACAGTACACCTTAATTAAATGCAATGCATCTGCAATTTGTCCTATACGCTCTAAAAAGTATATTAAAATTTCTTTTGAGATATATAAGCAAAACTCCTTAAATTAATGGGCTGTTACAGATTTGTATCAGAGGCCTAATACTCAAGGCAAGGTGAATGCCATAAAGGCATAGAACTGCATGACATTTCCAAACAGAAATATCAGCTTTATAAGTGAGTTGCTGTACGTTAGTGATGTTCAGGCTGACTGTTACAATAGGCCCTGAGCTTCATATTTATTTAAATATTTAAGAGTACGTGAGCTGAAGAATGAATTGCACAATAAACGCACCTAACTCACTGCATATTGTACTCTGTATTTTGCCATAAGTGAGATGGATGAAGTGTTCTTTTTGGCATTTTTCAGAAAATAACTGTAACTTGGCTCTAAAATATATGAGCTTGAAATGGCTTGTTGAGTTTCAGTTGCTTACATTCTGTAATTTTACTAACTCCTGAAACTATGATGTATCTCTCTATCTCTTTGCAGATTTTTTAGGCCAAAAAGTGTGCCAATACTCCTGGAAACAGTCCATCTGTTCTCTAAAGGCACAAAGTAGGATGAGAAACCTCCTTAAGCCACAAGGTGTACAAACAAATTGCAGTGCTGTACAGTATTGTTTGACTGTTTTTAAAAGCAACTGATTTCATTAAGGTACCACGTGGATAGAGAGACACTTTGAAAACTCGACAACAAAAGACTAGCCAAAAGATAAGGAGGCTAGTTTTAGACCTGCTTAATTGCATCTGCATGCACTGATGACTACTAACAGTATACATAGATTGTAACAGACAGTAAGGAATGTCAATTCACCCTGAGGAAAATTACCAAAAATTAGCAGAATTTTAAAATCCAGTAGCATTTCTAAAAAGGAAATAAATGAGTGAAAATGCTATAAATGAGTGAAAATAATTTAAATACAAGTGTTTTCTCTGTGACTTCCCAAAAATCTACTGAAGGTGCAGATGAGGCATTTTCAACATCCAGAACTCGACAAAGAAAAATCAAAGAAAAATGACTTCCTAGATTTTTTTTTCCACCCGTTTAGCAACTCTAAACGGTCGGTTAAGCTTTCTATTGCTCTGTTCTGGCTTAATGGGTAACCTGCTCACTCCCTCCTAGAAGTAACATTTCTCTGTACGCTGCATCACGTACTTCTAGGGAACCTAGAGACAGCAGAAGCGTTTATACAGGTCAGATTTTCTTCTCAGCCTCTGAATGCTAAGCGTCTTCCCTTCATCCCCAGAAGCACTAGTTTATAGCAGCAGTTTTACTTAGGCATACAGCGCATAGTATAGGATACCTTTTAGAATCATTAACATCCTAGTGAGATCAAAAATTTATTCCTAGAGTGTGAATGTGTTCAAGCAAATGAGTCACACCTGAGTAACTCAATAACCAGGCAAAACTGTTTTACCACTCAAAGCACCTGAAAAACATGCAGGTTATTTTATATATTGGCGTTCATATGGTACTTTCGAGGGCACTGATTCATGTTCCTTTCTGGAACACTGGAAAACGCTCGTTAATGGTCACCCTGCCCAAGAAGGATCTTCAGATAACCTTGCTATTTTCGTACTGAAGGAAATTTTAGGGAACACTCACGTGTTCCATTCTGTCAATTATGCTACGGGCACAGTAATCTCCAGTGTAAGAATGGCAGTGATGGATGGAATTAAACCACTCCAACCACAAGCCATAAGAACACGTTCTCTGTGTGCGTTTCAAATACTTAGAGTTGAGAGATATTAATTAATTTAGCTTCACAACACTGCTATGACATGAAATATTATTATACCCATTTTACAGTAACCAAGGTACACAGTGACTGAAAGAACTGTGTAAGGTCACACAGGAAGTCAGCAAATGAACCTGAAAAAAGGCCAGTCATTTCTGCTGCCTTGACATAACAATTTACCTCTTATGGAAGAATGTGTGCCTTGTTATTGAAATATTCAAGCAGAAATATGCAAATATGAACTATAACACAGTAGATTCAAAGTGATTAGGTATAAATATACTTCAAATAATTTTTGAAGAGAGAAAAAGAAAAAAGGAACCTCTTTCAGGAATACCCTTCAGGTTCACAGTAAGCTTTCTCCAAAAAATAGACACTAGGGCTGGGCTATTCATAGAGATAGAGTGGAGAAGGTAAGCATCTAAAAAGGAAAAAGCCTGATTGTTATGGGAACAATATCTTTGCCAACCCTCAATGGCAGCTTGTTCCAAGCGATTCTAAAAAAAGGAATGTGGCATGTGTTAAATCATGCAAAAAGCAGCTGTTTTCATTTTTTTTCTTAATCTTCCCACTCCAGCTGTTAAGTGTAGCAACTCTAAATATTACACATCATATCACAATGTCGTATGGGAACATAGGCCTAGAAGTGACATTTTGGTCCACGAGATCGAGATCCCTTGTGTTGTAGGCATGTCATGATATATAACCCCGTTTATATCTTCCTTCTGTTCTTCCTCAACTGATGTGACAACACAGGTACTTTACCTTCTGCTGTGATGAACCAGGAATTAGGTGCTTCTTCATTCAGTTTTGTATCTGGAGGAAGAGTCAACTTTAACAGAAATTGAATCGTCTGGCCAGGAGTTACAGTCAGGGAAGGAAGTTGAACGTTTGGTGCAGATTTAGGCAGTTTTGGAAGGTTTGCTATTTTATCCCTTTGTACAGAGAGATGATCTGGAACATCACATGCTTCTGGATTCAGGATAGGCAACTATCAGCAGAAATCAAACAAGATATTAATTTTCATTTGTACTGCAGAGGAAACTGGCTTTCACAATACAATCACACGCTCATAGCTTACGTGGACTAGGAAAACTAATGTATGACAATATGCTATTCTTCTGAAACTTTCTGACAGAATGCAACAGTGCTGCACTGATAGAAATAAAAAAGGACAGATTTTTTTAAAAGTTAAACATATATACCATTGCTCCAGGGAAAAATAATATTCACTATTAAGATCATCAAATCTACTACTTAAGAGTTTCCACTACTTACAATATACTTTAATTTAAAATTTTAACAGTTTCATTACACTTTTAGTTTAATAAACATTACAAGTATTTTCTCCTAATCTGGTAGCATTTGTACCCTTAGGTAATAAAATCCAAGATTCTAGCCACACAGATTACATAGCAAAGCAAAGGATTATTTCCCTGAATGTTACATTTAATATGAGAATTTAAACCTACATGAAGACGGTTTGACTACTCTGTCCTACCTATATGAAAACAGTAAGACATAGAACCATTATAAGATGGACAGTAATTCAAAGTTGCTTTGCCTTCACGTGCTACAAGCAAAGAGAGCAGTGCTTAATTCTGAAAATCATTTTGATTGGACAACTTGGAAGCCCAAGAGAAAGAATATTAAAAATCGGCACTGCACATATTAAAAGTTAGACACCATTTAAAAGTAAGCTTTAAAAGTTCAGTGTTGCAATAGTAAAAATAAGACTTTGTAGTACCAATATTTTTCAAAATTTGAAAGAATTCTGATTTAGAAACTTTCTTTTTTGAACCTACAAGGGAACAATGAGAGCTCTTCTGCTCTCCCAAAAGCAGCCATATTAAGTAATTTATTGTGGACATTTCTCTCCAGTTCACTGTTGCAAGTTATCTTTGTTGCATTTTACATATCTCAGTATCCTACATGCTTCTGGATATAATTAAAGATCAGACATACAGATGCAGAATTAGAGATGATGTCAATAGATAGAAAATCTAATAAAAACAATGTGTGAAAAAAGCAAGATATTGCAAGGTAAGCTAGATACAAAGCACAAAAGGTGAGGTGCCTTGCATTTACTTTGGAGTACAGAAGTTCACAGAGTAGTAAGTGTAGAATAGCTAAAATTTGGCATAAATGACACCCTAGTGTGTCCTGAAGACAACTTGATCATTTATATATCAGGCCTGAAGTGGCTGACCTCTCAAAATCATCTTTTGTGGCTTAACTACAGGACTCGGTAATCAATTTCAACTTCCTCTCATTTCAAAGAGAGTTGCAAGGGCTCATGAAATGCTTTTCATATTGCAAAACTACGCTGTATATTTTTAAGACAGCTCACACTTCCATATTATTTATAGAGGATCATCACTTTCTGTTTCTATGCAAAAGCAGTCTTCCCAAAGATTAAGGCTTTCAACAAATGCGCTAACAAGTAATGTTTGTTTGCCAAATCACATAATGTTTTGCCCCAAAATATTACGTGACTATAACTACTGTACCAAAAAATTCACTAGCTATATGATTTTTATATCACTTAACAAAGTCTGTAATAGCAATTTATATCAAGAAACATCACTATCAGCATGTTTAATAAATACTACTTGCCACGGAAAGAATTTTTGTTTCCAAATCCAGCACTTTAATCTGATGATTATTTGTGTCCGCAACATACATTAAGCGGCCATTTTCTTCAACACACAAACCTCCTGGTTCATTAAAAGCTGACTGTGTAAAGCTGGAAGCAGTAATATCGCTTGCTTCTCCTGTGCCTGCCAGGGTGCTGCAGTTCTTCGTTTTGGGATCTATAACCTTAATCTAAGATAAACAAACAAACAAACAAAGAAACCTGAGGAAAAAAAACCACCCGTATTTAAAAGTTCTACATTATCTTACGCCCAACATTTTCAGAAGCCAGCATTAACTTCGAGTACCTTAGCTAACAAGTGTCTGTCTGGGAAACGATGTGGTTGCCAGGTTACCATGCTTTAATAAAAACCACCTCCCTTCTTTCTCCCTGATTCCCCTGCTGGACTTTACTGCTTCCCTTGGTCTCCATTTAGTGTTCTCTTTCATCATTCCAGAGCTACCTACCCCTTTGCTACAGAAGTATGCTGAATGGCATGTTTCTCTTACATTTGCTGCCTTTCTGAAGACATTTGCAAAATAGTTGAAGCATGACAAAACTGGCAGGCTAACTTTTAGACCATTCTTTCAAAAAATGAGTGAGCTAAAATTTGTTTCAAGTATTGTACAAAATGCAGTCTCAGTATTTATTTTGCTATTACTTCAAGAAAAAAAAATAATTTGCCATGTAAACTTTAATGAGTATTTTGTGTATATAACCTACTCTTCAAATTAAAATAAAACAATTTACTTTGCTCTTAATGAATTTAATCGAGGTACATGTTAACAAGCTTGCAGGCATGAAAGCTTACACATCACTACACGAGAAGAATCACACAACACAACCTTTCTTGTCTCTGAAGTGACTCTCAGTTCCATGAGAGCAACCCATAATATTTCTTCTCAAAAATGTGTGGCTTTTCTAAGGAAGTCCAAAAGCAAGTCCTTTTGAACTACAAGTTTTAGCAAACCCGCAGTATCAAACCTGCCATCATACCCATACAGCAGCATGTGATAACAAAATAACTGGTCAAGAGAAAGACCCACAAGGGAGGAAACAAAAGGGAACCCACAAAAGGAACTCATAGCATTTGTTTCTTCAGCTCCTCCAAATACAGTCTTTGTACGTTCCTAAAATAATCTCTCACAGCGGTAAGAACTGTAAAACTTGTATGCAATATGCTTCTATATGCTTACCTTATGATTATAGGAATCGGCTACGTACAGCAGTTTTCTTTTCTTGTCCCACGTTACTCCTAGGGGATGCTGCAACTTTGCATTTATGCCCGCTCCATCCACATCACCAAAGGCAAACAAATTCTAAAGTTGTATGTTATTAAATTAAAATCTGTTAATTCGATGTTGACTTAAGTTTAAATGATTATAACTAAATGGAAATTAACTGACTTTTTAAAAAACAAAGCAAGACAACTTTAAAACAAGGATACTGAGAACTAGGAACACTGACCATGGAAAAAGAGACTATAACAGTTCTCAAAGTGAATACAGCTGACTGATAACCAGGCAATGCTGTCTCAGGTTGGCTATTTTATAAATAAGTGAACCCCTAGAGCAACAATCTGCACTACAACCTGAATACCGCAACTGCCACACACTTGCATTCCATGCAGTGAAGTTAAGAAATGGATGGCCGTGGAAACTGATTTACCCTCTCACCCCAGAAGTGGTTCTTCCAGGTCAGGCTTGAGGAATATTAGTAGGGCAGTGTGGGGAAGTTTGAAGTGATTACCAATGGATCTCTCTCTCCTCCTACAAGGTGCTTCACCGCTCCGTCCTTCAGAGAAATTGTTCGCACAGTGCTGCTCTCGCTATCTGCTACAAAAAGGCAATTCCATGGCTCCTCAGAAGCCAGAGAGAGACCAGAAGGCTGTGCAAAGCCTGCCTTGTGCGGGTATGCATTGTTTCTGTTCTCTTCATTTCCACTCCCAGCAAATCGAATGCAGGTTCCTTTCTTTAAATCGCTGAAGAAAAATAGTATTCGAGTTCAAGACTAAGCTTGAAATACTTTAGACATTATGCATAAACTGAAGTTATAGGACAAACGTGAGTTATAACAACTATACTACAGCACAAGGAATTATTTGAATTGCCTTTGTGCTAACTTTTACTTCACCTTAGTTCATCATTCATCATTAGATAACTCAGCAAATGCAGTGAAAAGTAACATTCAGTTATACGAACGTAGCTTACCAAGTCATAGTTTTATAGGAAAAGCAGCACCTTCCATTTCATCTAACTTATGTGAGAAAAAAAAACAGGCAGACTTTAAAGTACACAAGCCTTTCAAGTCTGAAGAGAAGCAGCAAACTTCAAGCTTAGTACAGGTTGAGGAAAATTACTTTGAGTTTAATATCATTATCTCTCTTCAGGGTTTGAAGGCTATTTATCAAACAAGCAGCAGTTTCTTATATCTCTCATTAAAGCTGCTTACCTTCCCTTTGGTAGTTTTCCACCTTCCAACATCAGTGCCCAGATCTGATGAGTGCCTGCCATGGCTATCCATAAAACATCGTCTTCCTGGGTACCTGAAACTATTTAAAAACAGACGTATAAAAACAGGAGGAAAAAAACAAATCCTTTGGGTATGTTTTATAAAACCAAGAAGTCAACAAGCCAGCCCTGCTCTTCCCCCGCCAGGCCCGCCCAGCTCATCTTTTGCCTTGGGAGACTCTGCCTTTGTTCTTCGGTTCTCTTCCCAAGAATATAAACATCTTCTGTTTAATCTCTCTGGTAAAGCCAATACTTCAAATAGGATTTGTTCTTTGCATGATTTTGCTGTTGGGTTCACGTTTCACCTGTTATTTTTGGATTCATACTGGCCAGCAAATAGGTATATATGTTTGCTAAGCACGTACATTTTTTTTTACTAAGCTAGTGACAAAATTCAATATTCCAAGTAATTATTGGTAATTGTTTGCAGGGTTTGGGAGAAATAACAATGGCAGTACCTTTCAGATCATATGCTCATTTTAGTTACAGATCTTTTATCCTGCAAATTCACATGTTCTCAACATATTATCCCTAATAGTCCCACAGAAATCAGTGGTAATACTAATGACAGTAAAGACAGGATACATAACACCTTTCAAGATAACAGAAATTGGTGCTTGGATGTCATGTAGATTCATGCTACAGAGAATAACAACTGCTATTTATTCAAAGGTTAGGTGTGATGTGTGCAATAACCAATTCCCCTCTACTCTAACCAGTTTCTAAGTGATACTCTCAACGTTTACACGTGTATATGAGACATCACCAATTCAAGATGCAGATCACGGAATAGTGACCTTCTGACCAAAAAGGGTTCAAATGTGTATCTGTTTTTTTCAGCTCATAAAGTATAAAACTGCTATTCACCAATCCAAAATTAAAAAATTAAACAAAGCTTGACTAGATAACATTTCCCAAATAAAACAATATAAATGAAAACAGAAGAACAGATAAGTGCTCTATAACTAAAACCAGATCACATTGCAGCATAAGAAAGGATGCATGAAGACAAGTAGTGAAAGGCCATAAGAAACAGAATAAATTTACTTAGCTTTTTCTGAAAAGTTTAAGGAACAGTAAGTTGACATTTAAAAATTGCATTAAAACAGGTACAGTGTTATATTCCTAACACTGTACTGGTCTAAACACATTGCACAGAACGGTCCCATCTAGTCAGAAACAACATTAAAAAGCTTTTCTAAATCAATGCAATGGGTACTGGAATAACTATTAGCCAGTCAACTGAAAAATATCTTCCAAATGCTCACAGAAACTTTTTATTCATATGAACTTACAAAATAACATGGGTCCCATAGCGCTGTTCCTTGCAACAAACAGCAGCCCCTCATATTTTGTAGTTCCAGAATACACATAATTTTATGTAAAAAACTTGTAAACATTTTAAACCTGAAAAGTTAGACCAAAACCAATCTTCCTAGAATAAAATTATCACCACTGCCCAAATTGAGATCCTTGCATCTTCCACTTCTCAAGCATTCTCACATCATACATTAGAAGAGGAAAAACTAGTACCCTTCTATCTACAGAAACAATTTCCTCCTACTGTGAGCCCTCTTAAGAGTAGTACTCATATGATTTTAATGCAGTTTATCTTCAGCCTTTTCTTTTTCTGGGATCAACGTACGAGTTTCCTAGACTACGACCAAAAATAACTCTGCTGAATCTCTCCTGCACCTCCACATGCTCCGTGTTTTTTATGCAAAATGGAATCCCAAGAATAAAAGTTAAACTTCCAGGACACCTAAAAGCTTCTGATGAGTGGGAAGGTTCACAAAATAAGCTGGAAAATAAACATTCCACAAATCAGAGATGCTAAGAAAGTACTAGCAATGCCAAAAAAAACCCTGACAACATCAAAACCACAGAATGATCTTCGAGTAGAACTTGTTTCTAAGAGATTTAACCAAGAAAACAGGCTAGGCAATCATCTGACTACCTCCTACATAGTAAACGTTCAACTCCCAGGATTTTACGTTTCTATGTTGCATAACTTGCATTTTTCAGAGGCTACAATTCCGAGTACCTCAGAATGAGCAACGCTAAAAATCACCGGTTAATTCAGTAAGTGGGCTTTTTATCTTGCATTTATGCTATCCAGGTCATTCTGAAGGATCTCAAAATGCTTTGTTAATTATTTAATATTCACTTCATCCGCCAATAAAATGGAGCTGTAAGAATAGAGCTGAGCACTTTAGAGAATCTATTGCATAAATCAAATTTTGTAGTTCTACCCACTGAGAACTATCTTGTGATGGCCAGAAGCTGAAAAATTGAAGAGACACCTGACTCCAATTACATACGCTGAAAGGCTTATCAAGCACAAATTACAAGAAAAAAGTATCAATATTAATTTCAAATTTTACTGAATATGTAAGATCAATAGAGAGAAGATTCTTTCTTCAACTAGAAGAACAAGGTAGGAAAAATAAGGAAGAGACCCGTAACTGTTACAAATTTTAATTCAAGTTAAATATTTTCTTCTGGGTAGCAAGTAGAACAAAGGGAACGGATACAAGTATGGAAACAGAATGCGCACACTGAATTGCGAAAAATACGTCAGAGCTTTAACCAGAAAATTATACTAAACAGAAAAGTAAAAACAATGCCTGTGGTTGCATACCTAAGGTATTTTATCACATGACCGGAGTGACACTACAGAGTTTAATGTTTAATGCTCTGAAGCAGAAGACAGAAAACATTCCTCTTTGAGGAGAAAACAGTTTGGGGATGTGTCATCAGTGTCACCCTTCTACTGTTCTCATAGGAGAAGGGGGGGCAGGGAGAACCAGCATGCTAAAAGTTATGATAATGCCACCAACTACTCCTTATCATCTTTGAATGGAAAGAATTTGTTTTTAAAAGGCTTTATTACAAAACAACATAAAAGAACAAAGTAATTCTTTTACATTTATTCAATTAGGCACCACATTCCAACCTACCCCAAGCCGTTTTTAAAATCCAGTGCAGTTTCTCCTTATTAGGTCATGTACTTTCTTATCTTTAGGGCTGTCTGTATCAGAGTAAAGTATGGCTTGTAAATGCGATACACTTACATCATAAAGATTCACTACTAATGAACTAGAGCGCTGACTGCACTAGTGTTCCATACGGCAGCGTTATACTGTACTCCACTTCCGTGCTTTTCAAGTCCCTGAATCCACCTCTGTTATATTTCCATGCTTTTAACAATTCACAGTCCTATTCACATACATACTCAGCCTTAAACATGCCAGTAGTAATGCTGACCTTTCTAAGACACTAACTGTGAGTCAATTTGAACACACAGATAAGTGGTTGCGGGATGCCATATTCTTTCCTTTTTTAATACAGAGAATGAGAAAAGACTGTCTTTAGTAGCAGTCAATAGCAATATCTATCTGCAGAGATTCCATTCCCAGGAATACCGAACACTTCCAGTCTCCCTATCTGGGGACTGCGTGCTTACTTCCAATCCCGTAATGAAAAGTCTGGGAATCAAAGTCACATTTTGTGGATGACAGCACTGACACTTTCTAAATAGACTCAAATTGATTTTTCCCCCCCCCCCCATCTCCTCACTTTATCTTCAAAAAACGTAGTCCGTTGGTACACTCATCTGCCAACACACAAAAAGGTAAAAAGGGAATGATTTTCATGTAATAGGGCATCCTGCTTACAGACATGTATGCTGTGTATGCACACATATGAATATAAGTCTTGTTTTCACTTAAGTCAGGGGAATTTTAATAAATTAAATCTGAATCTGACTGACAGAATGACTGGAGAGTCATTGCTCTTTCTTCAGCGAGACAGAGAGTGAAATCCCTCCGAGAATGCCAGTTTAGGAGCAGGCACCAAAGCTGTGCAGAGATGACAGAACCTATACACAAATTACTTTAGGACACGTGAAAATCCCTCCAAAGTCCCTCTTCAGAATTCAATAAGAAGCTGACTGTTTGACTCACTCAGATAATATATACAGGAAAACTGTGCACTTCAGAAGTCCTCCCAAAACATTTCTGGATAATCCTCTCTTCACTGGAGTCCTTCATTGCCACTTTTTAATGTCATGTTTCTCAAAAGATCTTTTCCCCTTAAACAGTTTATATATGGGAATTAAACCCTGTAAGTTTTTCACTTAACTTTAGCCCTACCTTTAATTATGAAGTTACTTTTTTTTTTCCTTGAAATTTGGAGTATTTTAAAGAAAAAATAATTTCATTCACAAGCAAATTTAGGATTTAATTCAACAAGAGAAGGACAGAAAATGCTGTTAAATGCCAGTGATATCTCTAACATTATTTTCTGAGAAATTGGACTTGCATGGGGGCAGCTGCAGCCCGAAGCTGAATGGGGTATCTGTGAGTTTGTACCTTCCACAGGAACCTGCTGAAAAGACGAGGTCTTCTGCATTCCAAATGAGTCTACACCTGTACCTCATGCGCTCATATTACAAGCTACATGTATCTAGAGTAATTCAGACTTTGAGTTGTAAAGAAACATGATTCAAAAATTAATCCCTGATGATCTCAAACGCAGCTCGTATTTTCAGCTATTACCAGGGAAAATTCCTTTCACAAGACAATGAAGGCTAGAGCATCAAGGCCACAACGAGACAAGACTGGAAGGAAAAAGACACGTAGATAGCATACTTTTGACAGCCGACAGTTCACATACACTCTGAGCTCACCCAGGTAGTTAACTGATTACTGCTTTTTTTGGTAAAATTATGGAAGAATCACTATGAATAATTCAGAGAAAAAAAAATCTTTCCTTTGGAATGCAGTTCTAAATCACCTTTGAGGAGAAACACGGAAAGAAACTTAACATACTTTCGTTTTTAAGAAAGGTTAGAAAGATTGTACTAGCATGACAGCTACCACACTTTCATTTAAATAATATCTACGCAAAACCTATATTGAAGCACAAATTTCCAACTCATTTATTGAAAACACAGTCAATACTGTACTTGGGAATGTCTATAAATAGCTTACAATCACGCAATTTAAGACTGGATTTTGGAATCTAAACCACACAGTTATGTCACCATGCACAGGTCATCGTTCTGTTCCTTCCAGCAAGAATGCAGCTATCAGGAACAT
Organism: Struthio camelus; assembly: GCF_040807025.1. Classification (NCBI taxonomy): domain Eukaryota; kingdom Metazoa; phylum Chordata; class Aves; order Struthioniformes; family Struthionidae; genus Struthio; species Struthio camelus. The sequence goes on from NC_090948.1 coordinate 10,446,867, forward strand.
TTCACACTTAGATCAACAGTGCCTTTAAGTATCACTTGCTTTCAACACCCACTGAATAAAAATAGAACAGGGCAACAGAGAAAGCTTTAAAAAAAGAAACCGAATCCTCCACACACAGTAATTTAATAATGCATTTTTAAACTGCTGGCCCTTCCCCTATATTGTGCACTTCCTATACAATTTATGTCAATGAAAATTTCAGCATCAACTTCAACAAAGTCAGAATTTAATCCATGGAGTTCATTCCAGAATTTTAAAGGAGGGTAAAACAAAAGTTCACTGGCCATAACTAAAGCAATTAAAAAGATGACAAAGAATACTGTCTGTCTGAATCCTAGCCTGTGTTTTGTCTCCATTAATTCCCCTACCTTAACGGGAGACATTTCTGTCAACCGTCTTTTAAATGGTATTTCATAGTCACTCAACCTCTTTGCCTCAGTCTTCAATATCTGTACAAAATGAGGAAATAAAGCTGACTGTCTCATGTAAACATTATGAGGCTTGGTTAAAAGTATGCTGAGATACTTGGTAGCATCTGTTCTAAGAATGAAGTGATCTGCTCCCTCATTAACATTTTTCTCAATATCTGTATCTTTCAAAGGTATACAAAGCAAATTCCAATCACAAAACTGTCTACTAACAGATACATCTGGTTTTGATAAAGATGACATCATACCCTTTCAGGTCTTGGCTTTGCTTATCTGATTATCTGAAAATTTTATCCTTCTGAATACAGATTCTTAGAAATACTTTCAGTGTGATCACACTAAGATCAGATACTACAGTGCTGAACTGCATAGGAAATTGAGAAGTCCGATTCTTACTATACTTGGAGGCAAATTAACAGAAAAATGTCATTCACTTAATTTCACAAAACTACATCTCAAAAATATTTTTCTGATTTATTTTCTACTGATGATACAAAACCACCTTCCTGAATCTTCAAGCCAGCTGTCAGCAACAGATTTGATGACTTCCATGGGCTCTGGATCAGGCCTGATGTCCTCCGGAATCCAACAACTAAACTGTGTATTTACTTCATATCTTTGAGACCAACCATCTCAAAGCAATAATGACTTGTGAATACAGTGTTCTAAGATTACTAAGGACATTTCTTGGTTCTTTAAATGGCATCTTTTAGACCATGATTTAAGTTTGTTTCATAAGATTGTTTCACAACAATCTATACATTAAAATAAACAAACGCAAAAATGAAGTCTTTTAATTGACCAATACATACTCTAAACTGTATGTAGAGGAGTAATGTTTTAAGAGATGTGATTGATAAGGAAAAGAAGTTTATCTTTTAAGAGGTAACCTTTCCCTTTGAGATTTTGAAAAAGGTTGGCATAAGCTGTTTAATACTGTAAGTACCTTGTATAGCAAATAAAGAGCTTAAACTTTTAAGCTTCTTTTCTTCTGCCTTTCATGTTCTAGATAGCACGGCTTTGGACATTAAAAGGAGGCTCACGGAAGCAACACTTGTTTAAAAAATATGAAATTTGTAAATCTACGCTCTGAAAAAAAATCCTCTTGTGCACAGCTTAAGTTCTAAGGAAAATGGGAAAGTATGAATCTATTTCATTTCATGTATGCCAGGCCAGTTAGCACAACAGTCAAATTTATAAATATATAATAATGACTCATAACTCTCTGAAGTGTACGTAACCTCCTTCAACTTGCACAGAGATACATATAAACATACGTAAAAAAGGATTATTGCAAATGGGCACCACTGTGTGGACGCAACCAAAAGTAACTTCTGAAACACTGATCAGTTACTTCATCCATCCAAATAGACATTAACATACCATTTTTCAGTATTCTAACAGCAGCAGTGCATCTATTTGTGGTAGGACAGCACACTGGGAATACCAACAGAAAGCTGGGTCTTTGCCCAGGAACAGATCTCTATTTGTTTGGGCAGGACAATGAAGACTTCCTACAGAACTGTGCTTCCTACGCATTTGCTGAATAATGAATGTATGCTATGACATACCAGATAGTAACAGAAGATCCTACCAGGCTCAAGCAATTTGCAGTAACAGTAGAACTTTGACAAACTCTACTGCAATGGTGATAAACTAATTTTGATGCCTAACACAGAACTTAAAAGCCACTGCAGCTCGTGACTGTACCTAGGCTGTAAGGCAAATGCCTTGCAGGCTACAACACACAGTCCTGGTTCTTGCTGTGTTTGCGCTGTATCTTGAGACACCATCTCAACGAGCGCCATTCACCCACCTGCCCCAAACTCCCCAAAACTCCTCTGATTCTTCCAAAAGGCCCTTGAAACTGTTGATTTAAGTGCATCCTGTAGTCCTAGTCCCCTAAAAACCACTTATCTTACAATCTATACACTGGCACTATCAAAATTCTGCACAAGTAGACACGTAAGTACTTCTGCCAGTGGCTTACCATTCCTGGGTATGTTTTGAAATGTTTCATTTTAGGTCTGTATGCTAAATCCATCAGAATGACTCCCTAAGACCCAGCGCATACAGATTGCTACGCTGAGTTCAGCCATAAGCACTCTACTTGAATTCCACCATTTGTGATGTCAGTTAATTTTCGTATAATTTTTACAGCAAGAAAAAAAGCTATAAATCTACTAAAACAAATGTGGCATCATACTGCCACACATAAGGCTTCAAGCAGGCTGCACTGAGAATAGCCGTGGCTGAATTAATTCAGCTTTGACAATACAAGCCTGTTAGGAAAGAGCGTGAGGGGGGAGGAACTGAGGCAGCTCCCTGCAAGAGATTTTCAGTCTCAGGGAACACAGAAGGAAGCTATCTTAAAGTAAGCAGGACTGGGGTACTCTACCCTAGGATGGTACAGTCAAATAGTCTTTGTCTGTGCTTTATGCCAACTTTCCCACATTTTCTCTGCAAAAGAAAAGGACAACGGGAAAAGGCAGCAGTGCGAAAAGGATACTTTTGTAAGTAATCTGCACAATTAATATAACTTTGTCCCACACGCAAACTTTTTTTTAAAAGGATTTGTATATTTTCTCCAACATTAAAAATGGCTGACGGATTTCACACACGAGGTATTTTCTATTCAAAACTGAATTAATCCTGAAATGAGTAAAACCCAACTCCTCAACACATTATTCCAGAGCATCTATCCAGGGTATATATTACTCCAGGGTATTTATCCAGGGTATATATTACTCCAGGTAACAGCGTGCCCCAATACACTATTCCGAGGGTTGTTAATGAAAATGTCTTTTAGTGAAGAAATGTCTTTTTTAGGAAGAAATGTCTTTTAGTGACAAACAACCCTGTACTCCAAGGAGAGGATGAAACAGTGCAAATCTTCCAAAGACTAATAAATAATGACTGAAAGAGCCTCCAGGAAGTGATCTAGTTCGCTATTCTTCTCCAAGGAGATACTAAATACATCCAGCTCATTGCTGAAAGATTGTCTAACCTGTTTTTCAATGCTTGTAAACAGAAGACTCTATAATTTTGTCAGTCAGTAAATTTTACCAATTTTACCGTTTGTTTTCATGCCAGTTCTTGTCCCACCCACCATGGACCTGAAAAACAAGATTACTCTCTTTCACACTGCAGTTTTCTACATATTTGACCATTCCTTTGTATGTACTTCTTCATTGCAAATAACACTAAATTTTTCCAGGTCATATTTCCAGGGAATCTAAGTTATTTTGAACTTATCTTTTCATCAGTGCACTGGCTGTCCTTTCCACTTGGGTGTTACTGGGATCAGGAACAGACTCCTGCCAACATTCTACTCAGTGTAACTCCTCTGTTTTCAACTCTTTCTAGTCATAGTTTTCTAAATAATTTTATGTATTATAGTAATTTCATCAAGTCTTTTTCCCTAGCTTACTTTGCTCACACAAAATGGTATCAAAAGTCTTAAAAAACAAATTAAAACAAAACAAAAAGTTCTTATATATTTGGCTTATTACCCTCTCAAAGAAGGAAATTAAATTGATTTCATCTCCTCTTAACTCACAGGTTATACTGTATTTTGATAAAGATCTAAATAGATAACTGACAGATAGGATCTAACTGAATATGAAAAAAATCTATACTGCTCTGAACAGAGTGCGTTTAAAAGATTTGATTTGCATAAAAGCAGTGACAGGAACTCAGCAATCGATTGTAAACAGTATAGGTGACTAATTCTCTATGGGTGACTAATTGAGTGATGACTATGTTCATGTTGATAACAATCATAGCAATTAACATTTCATTTAACAAGCAGAGCTCTCAGAAATAAAAAAAAATATCAACAGATACTCAGCTATTGGCAGAAGCAGAAGGAAGCATCATGAAAAATAATATGTAAAATTACAGGGTACTTTGAATAGCTCTGTTACTCCGCTTAAGTTTCTGAAACAGTGGGGCAATACCTATGATGAGTTATTAGTCTCCCTCCTTGCTGATCTGTGAAACAGCTTTGCCACAACATCCCACAGAGATCAGCTCGCCAGTTCAGGACAGCGTGAAAACCATGGCATCTGATCACAAAACAGTCTACTGGACCACACCAGCACGAGCCGATAAGACAATATTCAAAAAAACTTGTGCCTTCATTTATAGCATCCCACATCTGGTGAGACTCTCTTTTAGGTACTCCTCTTTCCTCATGCAAACAGGACTCTACATCCTTAACACAGACAATGTGTAAGAGTCATTGGCAGAACTTTCCAATATAGAATGCTGGGCTTTCTTTGTAGAAGTCACATTAGTAAAAATATTAAATCTAAAAGTTGGTGACTGTTGCTTATTTTAGTACTCAAAGCCGCTGGTGGTACATTACTGTCTATACTGAGAACATATTTGCATCAGGAGGTTTCCAAAGATCTGCATTTATGAAATAGTTTTATGTTCCCTTAAACTAAATTTGAGATTTTTCTTTCTCCTGGATTTTCTCCCAAGACTATAACATGCTTTCAGGTCAGTAAAATGTTCTAATTACTACTTTTGCAAAGCACTTCTAATTTAAAGATAACAGATGTAAATCATGCTGCAATTGTTATGCTCTTCCTCACCCCTTCAACTGCAGATTCAAGAAAATCCAATGTTAGCAGTCGAGTTTTATGCCCAAAATGCTGACTTCAGAGTTTAATGTCACACTTAAACATTGATTGCTCATTGTTAAGAAACTGCAGTTCCAACTTGTAAATTATACTGAAAGGAGAACTAAATGAGAAAGTAGAGTATGAGAAATGAGAAAGTAGAAACTCACAGCTAGTAACAGTCAACAGCATCACAGCTATGTGATGCCAAGCTCAGGTACGTGTTAGGTGGATCAGGAAAGAAAAAGCTCATTACATCCTTGGAAGCTGATACTTGCATCTTTCCTGCTATGCAAAGATTTTGTTTTTACCCCGATGCTTGCAAGGCTTTTCCTGAGATATTCCTCTACTATCAGCCTGAATCTACTATGATCTTCAGTCTAATGATTTTATGTCACTTGAACTGTAAGAAATATAGGTCACAAACTCCAGTATTTACAAACGGTCCGACACGTCTGTGGAGTCAAGAAAAGGAACTTTTAGGTAACATCCACTTCCTATAAAACGCATATGCTTCTTCATTGAGGCTGGCATAAAGCATTAGCCTAGCAACAGTAATCACAACCTCCTTTTCTATTTAGATACCGTAATTATATAACTTGCTACAAAAAAAAATTTGCCTTCATCTCAGATAATAGAGGTCCACGCTTTTTCAGGATCCAAAACAGAAACTCGATCTCCGGTGACAGCTATGGTATTTTTGCTGAAGAAACCACTGGTTTTTAAACTTGGCTGTAAAGTAAAGTAATTCTTTCCTTTTTCGTATCTCAGATTACCAAAAAAGGAAAATATTTAGCAAACAGTCATGCATGTGTAAATAAAAGAAGTTAAAATCTCAACTGATACAATACTCGAATTTCCAAAGACCACATCCCACGGAGAGCTGATGGGCTGTTCTTCTCCTTTTGCTCCACCTTCTTTGTCAACGCCTTGTATGCCAACACCTGCAACAGTGCTCACGATCTCTAATTCTAGGTCAATCTATATGAAACAAAATTATACAAACTGAATGTACAACAGCAAGCTGAGTCAATACAGATAACCTGAGCTAAACGTTAAAAACAGAGGATCTTTGCTGACAAAGAGAAACCAAACCCCAACAAATTTCAGGTATTTCTTTACATAGGGAAAAAAAAAAGAATGCTTCAATTTCTCTTCCAACTGCACAAAAATGGCACTGATCTGTCAAGTTTTGGTCAGAACCTCTGGAAAAAAAAGTACAAAAATTTTCCAGAGAAGCGTTCAGATGGACAGTAGATGTGGATGTTTCATTTTAAATCAGTTCTAATGGAATATGCTACAAAAACTCAAATACTGTAACAGTACCTCACATCTCTATATATGATAATCTGTCCAAAGTAACTTATTTTTGCAATTTATTTCACTAGCAAGTCTTACAAATAACTCATGTCCTGGAGGAAAAAATACTTTTATTTCATTTCTGCCCTCTAAATGCCTTTCTCTTTCCCTCCCTTTTTGTTTATTTTCTAAGTCACTTCCAATACCTCTCATGAATTTATTGTGACGATTATGTAAAAAAGTAGTCTTGCATGCATAGCATCTTATAATTTTTGTAACAATAAATGCCTCCCTTTTGCATAGCCTGTGTCCTGCATAAGCAGTTCAAAGCATGTACCTGTAGCTGTTATATTACCTTAATTCTTTAATCCTGGAATATCCTGATGGCATGTTTAGATGAAAGGCAACAGTTAATTACCACGAAAAATGCTGAAGCAGTATGACCCAAATCTTCAGCTGTCCTTGTGCTATCTTTGTTACCCACACCACTTAATTATCCGTGGTCTCCAGGCTACCGTGATGAATATCAGTAAGATGAGGACTCTGGAACAAACTACTGTTTTTTCCTTAACACTGCTTCCTTATCAATAGGGCACCTTAGTCCTTTCCAGAACAACGCTTGGGAGCGAACTAGAATGTAAGCAACGCAGAGAGTTTGTAGACTAGGGCTTTAAAGTGAGATACAAAGAGCCAATTTAACAGTATGAAGGCGCCCCAAATTAAGTCAGCATGTACCTCCTCTGATAATGAATCAGACACCCAGACAAGCAAATTTAAGATCCAACTACAATTTATACTGACTAATGTTCCTATGTGCCAAAACCTTGTGTTTAATTCAAAAATTCACATGGAGACTACTCTCAAATTAAACCAGTCACCTGTCATTTGTAAACGCTAACAGCTAAGTAACAAGTTTAGAAATCCATTGAACCATAAAAGAACAGTAACTTTAGATAATTGGAAATGAAGTAAAAACAATTTCTGCTTCCAATCTGCTTCTAATACTAAGAAAAGATGTGTCTCACAACAAGAAAGCAAGAAATACTAGTTTTTTTTTTTTTTTTAAAAGCTACGTTAGAACAAGTAGTGCATATCATCTCCATTTGAAAGGATGTATAAGTATATGTAGCTCTTTAAAAGACAAAGTGCACTACAGTATTTACTTATAAGATATTAGGCCAAAAGTAAAATAATTCATTTGGTGTAAATTTTCACTTGTGTAGGTGGGACAAGCTCTAATAGATCAAATTTTGAATTGTCTTATGGAAAAATTACCTTTCTAATTAGATGATTTTCTGTATCAGCTACATAAATAACATTATTCTTTATAGCGATCCCTTGAGGTGAGTTGAAAGCTGCCTCCGAAAATCTTCCGTCTTTTCTTCCGCTGTTGGGACCTATCAATGAAACAAAGCAAACTCATTTTAATCACTGTGCTTTGTGACAACAATGACCACAATCAGGTGCTATTACATTTTCCCCTCTTTCTACCTATGTTCTCTGCATCTTTGGCTTATTCTCTAAAGAAAGGTCTTAATAAGGGTCTAAATTGCTCCTGTTTCACTGCATTAAGAGAGAACAGCAATAATAGCAGGTAAGAAACTTGGTCTTTTTATTCCTGATCGCTGCAAGCCAGCAGCAAAGATTTTAAATTCCAAAACTTTATTTCATTTCATTGATTTAGGTTTTGGTGTAAATTACAAATGAAACTAATACTCAGCAGCATTTTCTCATGAATAATAATTAGCAAAAAGATGACATGGACTAATTACATGAAAGAACAGTGAAAATGATGGAGTGGCAGGCTTCTGCATAGCATAATCAAGAGAGAGAGAGGAAACATGACCTGAATGAAACAGTATGAAGGTAAGGATCATATTTTAGAGGGAGTAACATTTAAAGTGCATTAGCAGTATCTGTCAACAGAAGACATTTAGATACATGAGTTGTTATGTTTGCATCATGATTTATGACACATAGTAATTTCAACCTTTGTGTATTCCCACATTTATTACTGTATGATCAGCTTCATTACATTATTTTCTGCCCACAGACTCATTTAACTGAGTCACTAAAATACACAGCTTCCACAACTAACTGTCAGAAGACAGCTTAGACATTATTAAACAGGAAGCGCAGGGGTGCTACTGTGTCACATTCCACTAGTTCCCCTTGGTAAGCTCCAGGGTGCAAATTCCTACGGAAGAGCACAGAGGGCCACAGGTGGTATCAGCTCAGAGGTTAGGACACTTCCCTCTGAGTTGCTATTTAATGAATATCCCAGAATACAAAAGCGTACCCTGTTGACAGAGAGCGCATCTGACAGATCAAACAGAAACCAGATTCCTTGAGTTTCATCATAAAAAAACCCATCTGTAATTTCCTTATGGAAGGGCATTAAGACTGACGCCTTTATCAGGTTAACTTGAATAATTAGTCTGTCTTTTCAATGTAGTATTGCTTCAAAGAATGAGAAATTCTCCTCCTTGCTTAAACAGCAATGCCACTGGTACTTTATTATAAAGCTGGTACTATTCCCACCACAGCTCAGGCATTAGTCAATACTAGATTAAGTAATATACCCCACGTCACATACAGGTCTTGATTCGGAGACACGAATGAACCATTGTTTCAATGGTTTGAGGATACAAACCTTTCCTAAATCTGTCTATAACGGCTGCTTGTAAATGGACTGTCCTAGCAGCTATGTACCTGGTACATCAAGCTGTACTTTTGATCAGCGTACTAGATAAAAAAAGAATAATTCTGAATGTTTCATTTATGAAAGAATAAGACATACAAAAAGTGGGCAAGTTCAACTGAATTTTCTTGATTTGCATTGTAGAGCAGATAGCAATTTATGACAACAAAGAGATACTAGATTTTTAAAGCAGAAATGTTATTAATAAAAGGCTTGTAACAAAAGTAAATTTAAAATACTTAACTTCTCTATTTTGATCACTTGTTTACATGTTCAACTTGAATTTTCATGAGAACACAGGCCTTCTCATAAATGTTTAAGCAACTTCATTTTCAAGTGCCTATGCATTAGTACACTGCCACTGTTCTAAAAAATAATTCTCCCCTCCTCGCAAAACCAAACAAGGATCCTACAAAGAGATGCTTGTGATTTAAAAAACAAAACAAAACAAAACAAAACATCTTCTACTGGGAAGAGAGGCATTATTATCTCTTTTCCCTCCCTTGCTACTGGTAGGTATGTGGTAGGATGTACATCGCTTAAATCTAAACCCATGTGCAACTCTTACGTAAGAATACAGAATATGCCATTTGTGCTTCATGTTGGACACAACATAAAAAATACTACTTAGTCAATAAAACAAAGAAAAAAACAGTAGACATCTCAACCAGATGCATTAACAGAGCACTCCTACTGATGGTACTGTACTATATCCCCCCAATATCCACTGAAAGTGATTCTAGAAATTTTTTTTCCTACCAATACACATAAGCTGCTAGATACTCTAAGAAAAGTCAGTATAAGAAAAGCTCTAAGAAGAGAATCAGCCTAGTAGCCCCAGAGAATGTATTCTACTCATAAAATAAAATTACTGTAAGAAATTTGCATAACCTTACCTCCAATAGTGTGTAGAATTTGACCATTTTTCCGGGTAACCAAAATCCTGTGATGTCCAGTGTCTGCTATTACCAACCTTTCTCCTGAATTATCTACGGTCACTTTCCCAGGAAATAGCAAGGGAGAAGGTGGGAGCAAGTCTCTGTACAGCTTTATTCCAATTCTGTTATCTTTGATTTGTCCTTTCTCTTTGTAGAACTTCAGGGTTATAGAAGTAAATAAAAACAACTTCTCTTTGTGTCCCTCTCCAACAAGTGAAAACAGCATGTTTCCACGAGGCCCAAGAATGACAAGAGTTGGCCAGCAGGACACTTCTAGTTCATGCCAAAGTGTTGCATCTGCATCATTCACTACAGGGTGGGTAATATTATATCTCAGAACTGCACTTTTAATGTTTTCCAGAACTTTTTCATTTGGGAATTTCGCTGAATGGACACTGATAATAACAAGACCATCTGAAAGGAAAAGTAAAGTTTTGCATTGAAACATATTTGTATCTGAATTTAATAAAAAAGTAAAAACGAAGCACAGTTATCTCACAGCATGACTTACTGCATTCCATAACGACAGAGAATTTGAACAAATAAAAAAAGATAACATCTCAATAGGAATATAGCTATATACACAAAATACTGAAACTCAGAAATAATTTGTCGGTAAAATTACTTAACTTGAGTACCATCACTTCCCCAGCTGGCTGACACTTAATATGGCATAAATTTTTTTGAATTCATGAACCTCAACATATAAAGGCAGAAAACACTTTCAAAATAATTATGGGTAAGCTGTAGCAGTTCGCCTGACACCTTATTTTTTCAAGTGTTTACCACAGCTCTTTGTCTTTTGATTCCCCAACACAATTATCTTGTTTTAGAAAATGAATTATTTTCCACTGCTAACTAGAAGTCACAAGCATAACACTGAACCCTGAAAGTCCAGAGTTATCCTGGAATATCTAACTCTAGATAAATAGTGACAAAATGTATAGGCTTCTGAAATCAGTTCTGTGTTCTGTATTTCAACTAAACTGGCAGCACTGAAAACCATGGCAAATAGTGCTTGTGACAAATGAGGCTTGAAACCTCTTTTCGTTTCTTTTTTCTTTTTTTTTTTTTAAGACAGGATTAATCATGGATTTTTGCGCCTCCTCTTCACACGTTTAACCTAATTTCTGTATTTGGCCTCTAAAGACTATGAAGGGTTTAAGTTTTCCATAATAAGGATAACTTCACTTGAGATCCTAATACGAAAGGTGTTGCACAAAAATAAAGTATTATAATTCAAGTCACATACTTTGCATATGTGGCACCAACCCTGAAATCCATCAAAAGCACACAAGGAAGCAATCAGCTTCTCTGAATTGCTTATTTTCTCATTTTCATGAAATCAAGCATGGAGACAAAAATCTATGGCTCAGGCTTCAGCTGTTTTTATTTGTGCGATAAAAGCAAATTTACTTACTTCTACCACATGTAGACATTACGGAAGCAGCCCCAACTTTTCCATTCTCCCTACCTACCCAACAGAAAAAGAACGAAGAGCCTTCCTTCAGTCAAGTCACTTTTCAATACTTTCTAGGAGCAAAAGAAAAACTACACCATTTTTTAGGGTTTTAAGTTACGTTTTACTAGCAAAATCTCTGCCAAATGAAGCAAGCAGTGTACAATACATCAATATTATACTTCTTTGTCTCACTTCATATTTAGAGAATATTATAAGCATAAACGTAATCTTTTCATAGCCAAAGTAACTTGTGAATTCTGTGATGATTTTTTTAAACTTTGGAGCTCTCAGTAACACTAGTAACAAGTTCTGGAACACAGCCATTTACAGAGTCTGCTGCTCACAGCCATCACGATAGAAGGAGGCATTTAAGATTTTTCCTAACCCAAGTAAAATAAGTTACAACAGTAACCGTGCAGCTGTAGAAAGCTGCAATACAATACTTTTAAACCAGAACTGTTAATCTAATGGAAATCCTTAGAAGTTAACCTTACTACTTATCAAAAAAATCACTCATGTTTCTGGATAGCACTAGCTAGCATTTTGGAACCACAATAACATCTGGGATCTTTACACTTCTTTAGGCAAGTGAAAGTTTTAAATTTTCATCTTTTGTGTCATTCTGAGGAGAGGAGTGAAATTAAATGGGAAAGGAGAATATTTTTACAGTTCATACCCATCCCAGTTAATTTTACGTTAGTATTTGAAAATATTTTGATAACAGAAAAAATGAACGTACTTTTTTCACCATAGCCAGGTCTATAAAAATATCTGGCATTTATAAACTCTTTTATCAGTAGCATTCAAATATTTGTAGGATTTTCTTCCTTCCTCCAGTCACCAACGCCTGCAGGTGGATTGCTTGTAGTAGTACAACCAGCAACTATTCCAAAAGCAAAGAAAGCCAAGGAGTCACTACAAGTTGGTGTGGGGGAAGAAGAAATCTTATTCAATCTAATCCAATTCTGATAACGCTTCTACTTTGGAACACCACCAGTGTAGACCTCTGAAGAACTTTATAAGGCTTGGCAAAATCAAATTCCTAAACCGCACTAATTTGTGCTCATACAAATACTTAAAATTGCTGTACTGTGTTACTATAAGCAAGTCAGACTTTTTTGGGCCTTGGTTCAGGCCTTCTCTGGTCAGAGGGCTGGTCTCACAATCAGAGGAGTTTGCTGTTTAAAGAGCAGTGAGACCAGCCCTCTGACCAGAGAAGGCCTGAACCAAGGCCCCCAAAAGACACCTGTAAACAACTACAGCCAAGGGCATGGTTCTGAATTGAAGACAGTACTAATTTTAATGCTGTTCTCTTCTCTTTATGGTAGAGGTTGAGTCTGCTTAGCTAGACATCTTTGTGTTACCCTCTATCCTCTGAATAATTTGCTCTTCCCAGACAGAAGTTTGACAGCTCTACTATCATTACTGACTGCTATCTGTTGTTTAACCCTTTTTATTTATTTATTTTTAAATACTACTCAATTCCATAGCTCCACCTGCTTTTGATCAAGCAGCCCTTAGATTTAACCAAGTAAAATCACTTCCATTCACTCTTTCAGCAAATAGTTAAAAATCAGTCAGCAATGCCATATTATGCCAACACTGAATTTGACTAATTTATTCTAAAATGGAGGTTTTTCTTCTCAAATTCATGATCCTTGATTTTCCTAGCACATAAAGAATGCTTCCTGTTATACAAACGCATTCCTGTTCAGAAATCTTTGACTCGTTTACCTGCAGCTACCAACTACATTTGGGTCTTTGCTAAACCCTGCCACTGTTTTTTCTACAGCATTTCAAATTCCTCAAGGCCCGACTGCCAAAACAGTAATCCAAGTTGAACAGGTTTGAATTTAAGACCGCAGCCTCTTTTTCTTCAGGCTGCTCTTCTTCAGACTACCTAAAAGCACAGCTGCAAATACCTTCCTTTCCTGCTGCTCGGCAGAACTTTTTTTTCTTTTTTTTAAATAAACTGTGCATGTAAAAACATGCAACCCAATATAGTTAAAGCTTCTTCTCCTCACACTTAAAAAATCTCTACAATTCACTTGTTACTAAATCCTTACATCTCCTTACAGCTTTGCTATCTAAGCTGCCATCCCAACAGTTTTCTTTCTAATCCTAACAGCATGCTTTCTTCTTTGCTGTTCCAAACTGCTGGTATTCTGGGAACATACATTCAATTTCTCTATTTTGCAATGCAAAAATCCAGCTCCACTTATGAAAGCATTCCCACCGTGAACAACTGTACTGCTGTCTCTAGTGCCTTCACAGTACTTTTAAAAGTTTCGAAGCTTAAACGTATAGTTACTTAATACAGATTATCGACTAACCCCATAGCACCACATACAATTAAGATGACCAAAAAAAGACAGAAAAATGTAGCTGCTCTCTTTTTTACTGTATTATTCAATATAAAACCAAAGCATAAATACTCCCTTCTTCCAAAAAGAGACTCAGTGTTCCAAAATACAATATGGTTGTCTGATACCTATTCAAGGAAAGAAATTTTCTGCTGTAATGCACATGGTATTGCTAGCATTTGATGAGTTATCTCTATAATAACGGAGGGTTGCCAGAGTCATTATTGTTTTAGCAGCAAAATTCATATTTTGTTTTTTATTTTAAGTAATCTACTTTGTTGGTTTTGTGGTAGAAATTTAAGAAAGGCAGTTATTTCAGGTCTTACATAGTTGTATTATTTCAGCGCAGAGGAGTTTCTTTCCTTCTAAAAATCTAATTCAGTCTCAGGTTGACTTTTTCTTTGGTTACAGAGAAATGGAAAACTACTTTTCTCTTCTAGCCCTTCTCCTCCCTCAACCATAACACAGTGTTAATGGAGAAGTATAACATCTGCAGGAATGGCAATATTTCAATATGAGAACAGGAAAGGATACAGAGCTGCACAGCAGGAGAATGATGAAACTTAGTGGAATAAAACAGGTTCATGATTATAAAATCCCTATAACTGATACAGTCTTTGTTAATCCCACAGGCACAGCATGTTGCAATATTAGATAGTTGAAGTCATAATATCATAAACTGTTGAACTCCAGAAGCATGTCAAACATTTCCACTATAATAGTGTCAGCAGCAGTGCTTACACTTGTCCTTCCAAAATATCAACAAAGTTAGAAGAATTCTATTCTTGACACCTGTACAGCACAAATAGGATAAAATACCATCTCATGAGGAAAGCTCTTGCAGGAACTCACAAATATTACATTAGGCTATATAAGCATGCACACCATTTAAAACACTTTATTTGCAGGATTATACCAGAGCATAACACTGGACTTCTGCCAAGCTATTTCTGAATATATAAAAAGTACTCCCTCTTATAGAAGTCATTTCTGGACTGCTGATAACGTGAACTGAATTTGCACTGGAGTTTAAAATAACTTTCTGAATGCCACTTTGAAAACAAAAATAGCACCACTGAAGATAGCAGCAAGAGCATATCAGATAAAGATGCTGAGCAGCCATTTAATTCTATGGAAAGTAGTCTTTGAGACAAATCTATTCAAGTCCCAGACAATAAAAATGTGTGCATATGCACAAAGACAGATTTGATGGTTATCCTAAAACAACAGCTTCTTGTGTTTGCACATCTCATGTCTGATTATCGCATTGCTGACGTTCCAACATACTCCTGCGTAAGAGGGTACTTACACCATGTGAACAATAAAAACAGTATCAGAATATCAAAAGTTTCTGTACTTGGTGTACAATCAAAGAAAAAGACAGTGCTATGAATTTTATCTATACTGAAATGCGTCCTCAGCTAAGCAGAAAGATATAGGAAACACTCCTTCAGATATTCCAACAACAGATTAAAGATCTAAATGTACTTTGAGATAGATGCTCTAGCAGGATAATATGATTGTTTTCATTCTGAGTAATATTGTCTGCTAGGTCAGCACCCTCTATGACTTCCATTGCACTGTAAACACGTAGATCAAATGTGCAAATACGTCCCATATTTATACTCCTAAAGTTTGGTACAGCTGCAGTTTCACTATCTATTCAACATGACATGCTGCTCTCAAAAGAAGTGACCTTGCCATTTGATTTCATCAAAATTAGCATTTCTACAATCATAAGGTGGTACAGATTGGAGAGCTCATCCAGCCAAAAGTCAAGCTGGCCCTCCCTGCCCCAAGGCAGAAGTGACTTCCCTTAACTAAAGAGAGCAGATTGAAATGGGCTGAAACTCCAGCACAAGGCACTGAACACCAAGATATTTGCATTAATATATCTTGAAATTCTTTTTTTTTTTTTGATATGTCAGACATCCTTTCTTCTTTAACCTTACTCCTCAGACCTTTAATTTTCTCAGCTTTCTCAAGCTGACTCTCCTCTCCTCTTTTGCCTGGTGACTGATAAGTAATATTCTCACTTCAGTGACGAAGAAGCACATTGACATAAAACTCTCTACTGAAGTTTTTGTCTACAGCCTAAAAAAACTCAACCTTTATTGCCTCGATATATGTATACATGCATATATCTATATATAGCTTTATACTAGCGTGATGCTAGAATTCAAATAGTTAACATTTAATTTAATAATCCAGCAAAAGGTTCACAATCTACACATGAAAACAACAGAAAAGAACTAAAAGGGAAAACTATAGCTAAAAAAATTTTATTTTTCTTTTTCGTTTGAACCATACGAACATATTAATCTCTTCCTGAATCCACCTGCTAGCCTGTTTCCTACCACATCAAATTTAAGATTAACATCTCACACACCTGCTCTCATTTCCTTCTCCCTCCATCTACATTTTCCACTTTCATCCCAAATATCTTTTTTCTATCTTCAGTTCCTGCAGGGAACAATAGGATATCTCAAATACAAAAACGATGAATCATCTATCAGCAAAGTATTCTCCTCAAGTAATAACTCCTATGACAGGAAGCTTAATAGAATTCAAATGAAAATAAAAACATGTCTCCACTGGACTATGAATTCAGTTCAAAGTGCTACAGCCTTTTCTACACTGAAATAGAGATGTTCAAGTATTTTAAAGAGTAAGTTTGTAAGGAGAGGCTGTTAACAACCAATGTTTGGTTAGCAATTGTTTTAATAATTTGGTCTTAAAAAAGAGATGAAAGATATGCGAGACATATGGGTATTACAGAATACAGTAACACTATAGTACAAAATGTTTATCATTTAAGACATTATTCATTGTATAATTGGTGTAATCTTTTGAAATCTCAATTTAGACCTTCTTCCTAGCATATCTGATGTTCAGAGTAGCCCAAATTTATAACTCAGCTACCTCCCCACTTAAAACAGCTTCCCTCCCCACAAAAATGCTAGACAGTTTTTTTCATTAGATGAATAAAGTTCCTTATATCTGAAACCATCACAGCAGATCTCAAATTAATCTGAAGCAAAAAGCTAAGTTTTTCAGTGCAGAAAAATCAGTCTAGTTAAGTGTTCTGTAAAGCACTGTGCAAATTTACAACATACAGTGGAATTTCTTACAGAAAAATGTAATTTCTTTTTCCAGTGAAAGCAGGCAATACATGAAAATAAATGCTGGCAAAATGAAAATCAATCAGAAAGGCTAACGGAGAATCAAAATCTTATTAAGCATTATAAAGTAATGTTATTTTACTATTATATTTAATACAAATATTTGAGGACTGAAAGTGATATTGTTTTACATCTCAGCGTTAAAACTTAAAATATCCTTGGTAAGTTAGTGGCTGCTGCAACACTGCGTAAGAATAAAGCTTACCTCTGCCTCTTGTCATCATGATGACAAGAGATTAAATTCTAAATAGTAACTGTCCTGCATTTTTATTCAATCAGAGAGAGATGGAGATTTTTTCACAGACCTGCATTTAATGTGCTTTAATCTCTCTCCAGAGCAAAGAGAACCACTCATGGAAAATAAGGTGATGCTGCAGGAAATACCAAAACAATCCCACGTCAAGTTTACATGTTTTGATTTTTCAGTTAGAACAGGGTCGGGGGGAAGGTAATCTTATCTACATCCGTTCTACCGCTTGTTCTATGTCCTACTCAAGAGTTGGTTCCTAAGTCAAATCCAGAGGGTTACATACAAATGTTAATTTCGAGCCCCTATCTTACATCCTTGTGCAGCATTTTTCAAATAGCTGTATTTATGAGAAGATCAGGTTTGGGCTTTAAGTACACCTCCCGTTTCTTTAATTACACAGACGCAATAGCTACCATATCTAACCCCATTTGAAAGTGTGATGGGATTACAAACAGTCACCTTTACTAGGTTACGTAAAAGATTAGAAGACACTTTTAGGCACCCCTGAAATTTTGCCAGCTTTTAGTAATGAGCAACAAAATGACTCAGCTACTCCACCTGCAACACTGCCAGGAAATTCTGTTCTAAGCAAGCCAAAGCACTTTTACCTTTATCAGAGTACTGGTGCTCTAAGGCATGGAGATCAGGCAGTAAGTGCAAACAATTGATGCAGCAGTAAGTAAAAAAATCCAACACCACCACTTTTCCACAAAGGTCTTTGTGAAGAGAAATAGGACTTTCAGTGTTTAGCCACTGTAAATCTGGAATTCAGAGAAAAGAGGTATCCAAATTAGGGAGGAGGGGTAGGCAAAGGCATTCCTTTATACTTAACTTCCACAAAAACAGACAACATTCCTAGTACAGTTCACTTCAAAAATGTTCTGTATCACTTTCTGTCCGGATAGGAAGGCAAACCAAAAGTCTTACATTTATCAAACTCACCTTTATGCTCCACATTTTTCATAATTAGCAAATAAAATGTATTAATTATTAAGTAATATTAAGAAAAATTATTAAGTTAACAGGATTTCATGTAATATTGAAAGTGCAGATTATATATTTAAATAGGTGCCTTTTAACGGAAAGCACATGCAGGCCTTAGAACAATTTTCATCTATTGTAAAGCATGATCTAGATTATCCAACCCCTAAGAAGATCATATGGGTAATACTTATTTATTTTGAATTCAACAAGTACATGCTTGTAAGCAGATAAAAACCTGCTAAACTCTTAGAGTTTACATTTTTGTAAAGAAGTAATATCGGAGACTACTGAAATATTTCTGTATTTATCGTTTTGATATTGAGTTTGAGAAGTTTGAAACGATAGGTATAAATTAATGACGTTATATGCTGATTTCCAAGAACTAAAACTCTTTCAGATATACCTGAAATACTATACTACTTCTGCTCATTTATTTTCAAACACTCGATAAGAGACATTAAGGCAGTGTTTTCTCATTTTATGCACGTACACACAAAGAGGCAACTAATAATCCTCTGATCCCATAGGAAACTGATATCAAGGTAGGAAATAAAAAACCTACAATATGTTTGGCCCTTATTATCACCGAACATTTCTTAAAATAATGGGAAAAATACAAATTTTTAAAGGACTACTTTTAAAAAAATGTACACGCGTGCTTTGATAACCTAAAAATATCCAAAAATTCCACAGTTTCAGCAAACTATGTTTTTATTTCCCACATCCCCAGAACAAGTTACTGCTACTCAAGTCAGCAGGAGGATTGTTTTCTGCTTCACTAAGAGAAGGGCTACTCACTACTTACACACATATAAACATAAATGGATGAACACACAGTCATTGTTTTGGCGACAATAATAAGACTTAGTAAACCCTTAGTAAAACCCTGCCTGTACACTGAGGAAATCATGCATAAACTTCATAAATGTTTCCTTTTTAAAAGAGTATGTTATTTATTTATTTAATGGTACTGCTCCCTTTTTCACTAAAGCATCTTATATCAAAATATGCTGTAAATGAAAAATGTTTACTATTTATTTGAGCTGCTTTTCAGAAGAGAACATTAGCTTTGAAAGACTATAAAAGGTGAAATGACACTAATCACAAAAGTGAAAGTTCAATTCAGGAATCCAAATGCAGAGAGAAAGAGTATTCACTTTACTTGATGGGTTAGAAATCAGAATTCAGTCCCATGATACGTATGTGATTTTAACCCTGACATTTATCTTTTTAGGTCTTCATCTTGCAAACTCCTTTCATGAGCTCTCATAGTTCCAGAGTGTCTCATGAGGTGACCAGGACTCCGAGCAGGACTTACAAGATCTTACAAGACTTAACCCTTGATTCATGCTGAGTGTAAAAAGAGATATAGAAATGTGTGAAATGTGCGAAAGGGAAATGGACACACCACTGAATGAGCATGAAACCTCCTGCATAGTTTGTATTTTCAGAAACATGAAAATTGACAAGTGCAGGTAAGTCACGGGGAGAGAGCTGGGAAACAAGGGGCTGCAGTGAAACCAACAGAGCTCAAGAGGAAGCTGACAGAACGAGTAAGGCGAGACCACTGACTGGCCGAGGGCAGATATCCATATATTGCAGAGAAATGTTTTATTAAGAACAGTTAAATACTGAAGCTACGTATCAGAAGTTTAGGAGAGAAATTTTAAAGAATATATTTTTACAAACACTAACAAAGCGTTTACAGAGGAATTCTTTGCACTTGTCTTTTCCTGATGATACTTTCTGGAGTCATATTTCTCGCAGCTAAGACGAATACTTTCTTTTTCGGAAAAAAAAAAAAAAAGACAGTTAGCGAGGCCTTAAACTAACGGGGCTGTAATTACACACCCCCTCGGGCAGCAGGGCTTCAAGGAAGACACCACACCCCGGAGGGCGGGAGCCAGGGCTCGGCCCCGCGGGAGGGGGGCCCAGCTGCCGCCGCCCGCGGCCCCGAGCAGCTCCGCTCCGCTCCGCTCCCTTGGGGGGGAGGCCGGCCTGACCCGCTCGGGCCCCGCCACCCACCTCTGCCGAGCTCGGGCAACGCTAGGTCCCGCTCCCGGCTGTCCATCTTCTTCAGGTACTGGTAGACCAAGTTCTCCTTCTCCTGGGGGGTGTCGGCGTCCAGCAAGGCGTACTCCAGCTGGGTCTGGGCGGGCAGGAGCGCCGCCAGGCCCCCCGCCGCCGCCATGGCGCCTCCTGGGCCAGCCCGGCCGCGCCGGGGCAGGGCCGCTGTTTACTGGCCTGCCTTTTCCCCTTCCCATATTCGACAGCTCCCGCGGGCGACACGAGAAAAACGAAGGCGCAATTGAAAAAAAAAATCCCCTAAGTACAAACACGAAAAAAATCGTGTGTTTTAAAGAGAGGCCGCTTCTAATTAAATTTGTGTTTTTTCATAGCTCTGATATTCTCGGTAGCATATTCGTGAAGAAAATCCCTAGTGGTGATTTCAGCTCAGCAGATTCAGCACAGCCTTTTTTCCCGCCTAGTGACTTATTTATTTTTAAGTGGAATAAACCTGAAAACTGGGGGGGCTAGGGACACAGTCCCAGCACGGCTCCTTTAATTAAACGGAGTTTTCCTTTTTTCTTTTGGAAGCTACGGAAGACCCGGAAAGTTGAGAGGCGGCCGCAAGTGACGAAGCTGCGGCGGCGAATGCAGCGGCGGCGGCGGGGTCTGCGAGGCGCGGGGCCCGGCAGCAGCGGCGGCGGCGGCGGCACCTCCCGGCCGCGCTGCGCCCGTGTCGGCCTTCGGCGTGTGGTGCCTCCTGGCAGCGGCTCCGGAGCTGAAATCTGGGTTGTTTTCTTTCAAAAACCTCCTCGCCTCGGGCCAGCGAGGTGGCAGCCGGGGCGCGGGCGCAGCTGGGCTTTTCACTTAGCGAGGCCGGGTTAGGTGCTTGCAAGTGGAATAACTGAAGGAAATGGCGCGCTCTGCAAGTACTTCTGCATCTTACAGCCTCGGGTTTCGTTTAGCCGCTGTGGTTACGACTATTCAGAGAGACACTCCTTAAATTATTTTTAGGGTAGGAGCCACCATGCTTCTATCTCCCCAGGGGCTGCTGTTTGGTTTGTGGCCCGGTCTTTTTTTTTTTAAATGGAGTTCAAGTGCTTTTCTTCAGCTAGTGGAGGGGGGGGGAGAGAGAAAACTTATTAACAGAAGGAAAACTAGACTAGTGAACTGCTGCTTAAGAGCAAGGAAAATATTTCGTGTGTTGCCATGTCTGAAGATGCTTTATTGGAAGAGGACATTTGGGAGTACAAATCCATTAGGAAACAAAAGTTGGTGCATCAGGTTAATTCGGAGAGCATCTCTACACCCGTGCAGAAAATAAGTAATGACAAGTGCAAGCCAAAAAGAAAGGGAAATGGAAATAAAAGAAAATCAGTGGAAAAAAGTGATACTGTTAAGAAAAGCAAGCAGAAATCAAGACCAGATCAGGATCTAGATCAAAGTAGAGACGATACTATCGTGCAGTCCCAGGAAAGTGTTAGTAGCCCGACAGAGCAAAGCTCAGAAAATGCAAAGCTGGTTCGTGATGGATACTGTCCAAGCTGTCAGATGCCTTTCTCTTTACTGTTAGTCCAGACACCTCGGTGGCATGTTGCTGAATGTTTGGATACTCCAGGATCTATGGAAAAAGGTATGAGTAGCGTAAGAAAAAGAGTCTTTAAAAAAAAGATGTTAAAGACACGTGACATAATGTTACTGTAAACTCTGGTTTTCATATTTAGTTCAAAATCTGAGATGACAGTTGGTATGACTTTTAGAATGTTGTTACTGATAATTTATCAACATTGTATTCATATCAGAATTTGGATTCTTTATAAAGAACATTGAACTGATACAAAAATAATAATCTAATAATGTTATCTCAAAACTTTGTGTAGTATTGATAAAGATTCATGGTTGTTCTTCAAACTCCCCTTTCATGGGCTGTAATTAAGAAATAGAAGGCATTCAGCGTAGTGCGTATTTACCTTTTAAAAAAAATGGACCTGGTCTACTTTTTTTGAGGAGAAACGTCTTTACAGGGAGGGTGACTGAGCACTGGAAGAGTTTGCCCAGAGAGGTTGTGGAATCTCCTTCTCTGGAGATATTCAAAAGCTGTCTGGACACAGTCCTGGGTAATGTGTGCTAGCTACCTTGCTTGAGCAGGGGGGGTTGAACTAGATGATCTCCAGAGGTGCCTTCCAACCTCAACCATTCTGTGATTCTGTGGCCTGTTTCAGTTATTCAGTCAAGATTCAGAAGAAGCCTCCTTTGGTTAAGAGACTGCTACTTTGGACACAGAACTTATTTCTCCTTATTTGTGAATTCTGTTATTGCATACCTACATTGCTGTGTGATTTGTCCAGTTGCCTATGGACAGTTGCAAGCTGAAATCAGTCTGTTGGGCTAACGTACTTGAAACGTTAGCCCTTGGTTCAGTATATTTTAGAAGTTTTGTGCAGAAGTATACGTGAACATTCCTATGTTTGTGCCCGTGATACTTGTCTGCCACGTGAAGGCATGACCATAGAATGTTACACGTTTTTTGAGCTCACAGGAGAAATAAACACTGAACTGTTCCGATTGCTAGTTTTATGTTAGGCAATGCCATGTATTTACACGTATCTGGACAGGTCCAGGTATCCAACTTACGTTGTTAATACACCTCATACCTTTTGAAAAACAGCATACAGTCAAAAAACTTGAAGTAAAGGCTGCTGTTTTAATTAATACGATCCTTTTCATATCTATCTGACTTTTCCTGAGGCTTCGCCTTCAGAACAATGAAATGTGAGTTCTTAATCCTGAGTTTGCTGGTGGCCTTGACTTAAGGCAGATGTTAACATCTCATTTTCATCTCCTACTCCCGTATGAAAGCGGGAGTGAAAAATCTGTCTGATTGATTTCTTCTGGGCATTCACCTTTAAATTCTCAAAAATTAAGCCAGCAAACTATCAACAAAAAAGTCTTAAGGAACAACATTGAACTGTTCTTGGCATCTGAATCCTGAATGCTTTTTGTACAGAAGTAATTACTTTTTAAATCTTATTTTATGTATTTAATGTGTAACCCAACAGACAACTTTGAAATGGAATTGCAAGTTGATTCAGAACGTAGATTTGGTTTATTTTGACATTTGCAGTGCTACTGCTCTGAGCTCATTGCTTGCACATGAGGTTGCTCTCAACTAGAGGCTGTATAACTATGCTAGCACACTGGAACAAGCTAACATACCCTTCTTGTTAGATGGGTGTGTTAGTTCACACTTAGTGTTTTGTTTACACAGACAACACTGTTGGAAGCAGTCTTACTTCTAGCCACCTTAGGGCAGGAGCTCTTAGCTTATTGCAAATTATTTTGTAGATGTGCCTTCTATCCTCTAATGACTGCATGTATAAGAAAAAGTTTTAAATGAAACGTCGTATATAATTTTTATTTTAATATCTATGCCAAGTGAATATCTTTGCAACGGTATTAACAGTGCTTCTCTGCTTAACTTTTCACAGAGTGTCCTGATGGCTTGCTGTGCACTTCCACCATTCCATCCCACTACAAGCGCTATACCCATTTTCTACTTGCAGCAAGCAGGGCAGGAGATTATCTTGTAAACTCTTCAATATATACTTCAGAGAGGAAGATCGCATGTTCTACTGCTGCAGAGTCCAGCTGTTTCCCAACTCTTGTGAAGGCAGTCTCACAGAATGAGAAGTCATCCAGTAATGTCCCAAATGATGAGCGTATGTTGACGGTACAGAGTTCAACACAAATGAAATCTCTGAATGTAACCAGTGAAAGTACTTCTTCTGCAAATGTTCAGAGGCCTCAACAAACACTTCAGTTCACACAGACTACAGATAATAGTTGCAAATTTGAATTTTATGACTTTGCATCCTCTCAAGAAAGTGAAACAGGAGAAGATCTGGATAGTCAGAAAGAAACAAGTCAGCTAAGTCTGCTACAGTCAAAAGCTGACTTCAGTGACTGTGAAATTTCATATTCACCACTAAGTACTTGTGAGGAAAGCGAAGAGGAAACTGAGGAAGAGGAGGAGAAGGTGAAAACATCACAAAAGAAATTATTTGGAGTCCAGAACTCTGAAAATGAAGAATCTAATTCTGTGTTGTTTAAAAATTTTGATGGGCTTCTCTTGCAACAGGCACATCAGTATGAGTGTATTAAAATGGGAGGTTTCACAACAGAAAAAGAACACTATGAGAAAGTAAATTTATCAGTCCGTGTGGATCATAGTGTAAAAACTGTTTCTCAGGGTCACATCAACAGCAAGTTCTCTAATTCAGCATGTGTAGATAATCAGCATCAGCAAGAGGTGCTAACCACAGAATCCTCTTTTCCTCTTAATTATGATATAATTAGGGAGGAGGTTGAACAGTCAGAATTGATTTCCTCTGTTGCTAATGCAGGTAATAAAGAGTCAAAAGACATTTGTGCTTTTGCTTTCGATTCTGCAGATATGGCTCTTACTGATATGCCATTGCTGCAAGTCAGAGAAGGTGCTAAGTCTCTCCTGTCAGAGAAAAGTAATGTTTTGAAGGACCCACATAACCTTTTAACTAGTACAGATAAAATGACTGCTAACACAATTGAAAAAGCAGTGTGTCAGGAGCGTCTGCAGTCAGTGATGGAGAAAGAAGGAACTCTTCCTAATGCAGCTGCTGTATGCTGTCCCAGCCCAATCTCTGAAACAGTGCAGCTTGTTTCTTTAGCAAGAATGAATGCCAAATCCAGTTCTGCCAGAGAACTCAAACAAATGGACATTGGTGTTTTCTTTGGGTTAAAACCCAAAGCAAAAGAGGAAAGCAAAGGAGAGACGTGTTCAAGTGAAGGAACGCAGCTATCAAGTCCAGTTACTCCCAATGGAAAGAGGCCCAGACAACGCAAAAGGAAAGCTGAAGGATCTGTGGAGGATGTAGAAGCAGTTACAGAAAGTTCAAATAAAAATGGAGTCTTTGCAGGTGCAAGTTCCGGTGGCCAACGAAGGTGGAGAAAAAAATTTAGAGACTCATCTGGTACAGGGGAAGGAACAAGAAAAAAACAGTGCCCCTTCTACAAGAAAATACCAGGTGAGAGATAATTGCTGCTTTTGTAGTGATTGATTAATCCGACTGGAGTGTTGTGTTTTTTCCCCCATAATTTTAGGCTCTATTCTTTACTCTCCGTAACTATTTGTCCCTAGGGACTCCAGTCCCTAATGAGTTTTCCTTCCCCCACCTAGGTCAATCGGATTTTGTGAAAATGTAGGTCTCCAGTAGCTGATGGCAGAATGAGAATCATCAAAGGCTTTGTCAGTAAAGTATAGTGAAATAATTATCTCTGAAAAATGACTTCAAAGGCAGATTTTCAAGTGTATTTAAGAGAGTGAGAAACAAAAGCAGTTTTGAAAGACAGATGTACTTTCTTAAATTACTTTTAATGTATTTCTCCTTAATATTCCCTTCTTTGAATTCCCAGACTTGACTTTTACATAACTTCATTTGTGCCTGGAAAAGAAGTCTGTCAATAGCAATTATTTCCTTACACTAAATAAAAAAACTGAGTTTCATTTTGTATTAAAATTCCCAAGTAGTATTAAAAATATTAAGTGCTACAACTGTGAAAACAAAGAAATGAAAGCCAAACAGAAGAATTTAGCTAGGGAAAGAGCCAAGATTTTCTCAGAATCTCCTGAAGTAATTATCAGAGATACAGGATGTTGCTAATGGATTGGCAGCTTAAAAAACTTCAGACCCTCACAGTTCAGCTTACCGTTAAAGGACTATCTTAATTGTACAGGCTGATTTTAGCATCCCAGATAGATATTTGAGGAAGCAAAGTAGAAATGTATTAGTCATCCTAAATGCGTAGTTGCTACTTGAAGACTGACCTTTAAGCCTTTGTGGAGTTACACCAGGATCATGGGTTCCATGGGCTGAGAGATTTTTACCATGTATAATAAACTTGAAGGGTCTACTCCTACAGTGAAATTTTCAAGTTGATTTGTTATCATCTCTATAACGCTTTTGTTCTGAGTTTTGTTACTACGTTTGAAGTATATTTAACTGCATTTTCTGTATTGCTAATGATATGCATTTATCCCACGGCCTACTCTAATTCAATCTCATTGAAGTTTCAAATCTGGTACTTCTCAAACTGTTGGGGATCTTTTGGTTTTGTTTTTTAATTTCCAGACCACTGTGGTTTTTTTTGGAGATGCAAATACTTAAACTTCTAGTCTCAAGTAAATAAAACTATTTGGAAGATCTGGACAATCTGGGTAGAATAATAGTAAAAGCATTTGAGTGCCAGCAGATGGATTAATTCTGTGCAGTATTTGGTGGCTTTAAGAAAGTTGAGCCAAATGTAAAAGGACCGTTCAGTATATTTGAATCAAAAAAAATACATAAAGTTTGCAGAGAAAAGGACTATCTTTTGTACAACTGTTTTTATGCAACAACTTTATACAAACAATGCCTCATTGAATACATGCAATAACAAATTAATGAAGTTTTTATCTCAGGAGATGTATTCTAAGACCTCAGATCGCTTGCTTGATAACTACATAGTAGCATGTTTCAGGAGGAATATTAAACATAATAGCTGAAAAACTACAGTTTAACTGCAAAATATATTTTGTTAAGCTGTAGTTATCCATTATATTTTGTGTTATTATATTGTATTTTGTGTTAAGATGCTGGTATTAGGCTTTAATCCACATGGACTTTCAAAAATAGAAGCTGAATATAGATAAATGTATTTTGCTTAACCAGTTGCCATCTGTGAAAGACAGCATTTGAACAGAAGATATTTGGGTGGCCTGTGAAGCTGTTTGTGCGTGGACGTTTTGTTATACTTTATTTTAATAAATGAAAATCTCTTTTGTGACCGTTAACTAACGTGCAAATCATGTTCATCTTTAAATACTTTCTTTAATTGTATACCTTGTAACTGTAGTCCCTTTTTTAACTATATTTCCCTTTTTGGGAAAAAAGAAGGAGGAAGGAAAAAAAGAAAAAGAAAATCTAAATAGAAAACAGTTCTGAACTGTGCGTACTTACTGACTGACTTCCGCTTTTTCTGTAGGAACTGGTTTTACAGTCGATGCCTTCCAGTATGGAGAAATTGAAGGCTGTACAGCCTATTTCCTCACTCATTTTCACTCTGATCACTATTGTGGGCTAACAAAAAACTTCATATTCCCAATCTACTGTAATAAGGTAAGATTTTTCCAAGATTACTAGATATTAACCAATACATATGCAACTACAATCACTTTTATACTGATGATAATACATATAGGAGCAGAGGTTCCACTGTTGGTGCAGTAGGCACAGTATTTGTATAGATGAACCTGGGATCCTCTTGTATGAGATCTTCTTACCCTGATTTGTCTGATAAGGAAGATTAGTGAAATTTCCCTAAGTAGATAACATGGAAAAATTTAGGTTTAAAGGGTCCTCTAGAGGTCATATAATCCGATCTCCTGCTCAAATCAGGGGTAACTTCACAGTTGGATCAGATCGACCAGAAGCTTTGCTAGTCAAATTTTGAAAATATCTGAAGACAGCTTGTAGAACCTCTCTTGGCAACCTGTTCCAGTGCTTAACCACTCTGTGAAGCGTTTTCCTTATATTCAACCAAAATGTCCCTTTTTGTGACTTGTAGCCATAGCTTCTTGTTCTTTTTGTGTGCATCATGGAGAAGAATCTGGTTCCGTCTTCTCTATCACTGTCTTCAGGTGGTGGAAGACTGCAATGAGATTCTCCTTAAGCCATCTCTTCTCCACGTTAAGTAAATGCAGTTGTCTTAGCCTGATCCTATGTGTCCTGTGCTTCATTCAGGCTTCTGAACAGCTGAGGCTACCATTGAACATTGTATTTCCAGCAGCTCTTCTTTATTCGTGGTGGAGTAGAGCAACTCACCTAATCAATCCGTGCAGAACCAGCATCAAAAAACTCTTCTGATGTACATCAGAAGTCTCCTGGATTGCTTGTGTCCCACCATGTTGCCCTCCCAGCAAGTGTTGGGGTGATTACAGTCCTCCAGGCCTGTGACTTGGAAACTTCTTCAGTTATTCGGAGAAGGCTTGGTCCACCTCTGCTTCTTGCCTGGGCAATTTGTAATGGATGGATGTTTGCCACGTTGTTCATCCTTTTGGGGCCTCCTCACTGATTCTGATCCATAACTTCTTGACAGGCTTTTTAAAGTTTGCTTTTAAAAAGTTTGCTTGCCTCCCTCCCCCCACAAAAGGCAGCTTTTTCTCAGTTTACTTTTTGAGGGGTGAAATGCTACTGAAAGGCTTGATTATACCCAGGATCTCATAGTTTCTCTCTGAGCCAGACTGTCTGGGTTAGGGAGCCTTTGTTTCTAAAATAAATAAAGGCTTTTTTTAAGAGATTTTGTTTCTTTCTATTTTATATTAAATCCTTTTGCTGTTACAGATAACTGGCAATCTGGTGAAGAGCAAACTTCGAGTCGAAGAGCAGTACATCCATGTGTTGCCGATGGACACAGAATGTATAGTGAATGGGATCAAAGTGTTGTTGCTTGATGCCAATCAGTATGTATCATTGCATCTGTGGTGCAGTGTTTGTATCTATAGAATATTAAAGACAAATAGCTATATGTATGCATTTTATGATTTCAGGGCCCTGATGGCCTCAGTGGACCTGAAAAATTAAGGCTAAAAATACTTCAGATACTCAAGTTAACTTAATAACACGAATTTTTATTTCCGAATTGCCTTAGGCACATAGGAGTCTTAAATTTCTTGCAAGTAGATAGCTTTTGAAATAGCTGAATTACTTTTGAAAATGAAACCTAGGCTTTTCTTTGATAACTTTGTTTTGTTTGCTTGTAATGAGTCCATGCTCTCATCCGTACACAGTTCCTTAACTTTTTACATTTGCTGAGACGTTGAATGATTTTCTAGTAGTCTGGACACTTCAGTCTTTGGTGTCTAGTTTGGAACATCCTAGACCTGATTTTCAGATACGTCAGGTTTCTGTAGCTTCAACTGAAGATAGTGAAATCTTCAGCTAAAGACAAATGTGGTACCTTGGATCATGGTAGATTTTCATCCAACTATCCTAACCAACAATTTAAAAATTGTACTCTAAAGTAAACCTTGCTGAAATATATAACAAGATTTTTATTGGATTCAATGACAAAAGGATAAGATTTTGCCCAGGTTCATATTGGCAGTATTTATGGTACTATTGCAATTAGAATTCAGTAGCTTCTGGCTTCCGGTCCTGTGCCCTTGCCGTTCTTCCTCTTGGTGCCTTATTTGGCTATGGGATAGAAGAAAAGTCTTTCTCTAAAGCATATATTGAAATGCACTGTGTCACAGCTGGTTTGAATATTACTTATCTTCGGTTTTGTTTATAGTTAGAGAGATAAGATTCCGTGAAGTCCTTTGAGAACCCTTTCTGGGAATGAAAGAAGCCTTGTTGCTTATGTAATTTGGACACTTCTCATTTTTCCCAATTCGCTCCTCGATCCCTTGCTTCAATTTAAAAGGCAAATAAACCCTAGGTACAAAGTTCACGGATTTTGAGAGCTTACCAGTTCTGTCATTTTAGCTCTGATTCTTGACAAGTGTTTCCTTTTTGAGATTTTGTTTACCCTTTACAGATGATTCATGTCCAAAATAGTCCCACTCTCATTTCCCAGTCGGAGCACTTGCCCTCCTTTAGTGAAGAACTGCAGAAGGTGCAAAGCACTCCCTGTGGCTGTGGCCCACAAAAGAATTGTGTTTATTACCAGTGAGTTCTGGATGGAGGATAATGTTTAAAATCTGCAAACAGAATTTAAAAACAAATGCTTCAGTAAGTTCTACGGGAGTGAAGATGGCATTTGCAATAATACCTTCTTATTTTGGAGAAATAGAATTGTATCTTGTCTTTAGTTGCTGTTTCCCCTTTAAATCAAGTCTAATGGAACCACAGAGATTGGAACTGAGGCAGTCATGCCTGGAGGAAGACAGGGCATCCTAAAAAGGCAGTTAATGCTTGATTACTTTACTGTTGGTGCATATTTCTTCTTTCCATTTCAGCTGAAAAGTCAAGGTAGCTTGTCAATGGTCATGAGGATAGCTTTAGAATTCCTTTAGAAAATAGGAATTTCTAGCAAACCTGGGCTGCATAGTAGCTGTGATTTAAAATTCTGTTCTCTGTGCCTTCCTGCTACTTAAGGGCACTACCTCTCTTATCTTAAGGCAGTTCATCGATATAGAGAATTAACAGTGTATGTGGATGGTTTTTTTTTTCTTTTTCTTTTTTTTCCCCCCCTAGTTGTCCAGGTGCAACAATGATCCTTTTTTGTCTACCTAGTGGAAATGTTATTCTGCACACAGGAGACTTTAGGGCAGATCCTTCTATGGAGCGCTATCCTCCTTTGATTGGTCGAAAAGTCCATACCCTTTACCTTGATACCACGTAAGTCTCTCTCTTTTTTATTTATTTATTTATTTATTCAGTATAACCCTCTTTTCAGTTGAGTAAGACTTTATATGAATCAGATAAATTGTAATATGAATGACCTTTCTGTTTTTAACACTCATGAGGTGCGTTCAGTGTTATGTAAAATTAGATAATTATTAAAAGTCCGTGTATGTCTGGCCTCTTCATCTGTTATGCTATTACAGGAGTGAGAATAAAGGTGGGTGGTGGAAAAGTTGCCAAAGTATTTGTTGAGGTGGCCTTATATTTATAAGTGGTGTTAAATTCTAGATGTCAAAGTTCATATGTGGACTGTTTGACTCTAAAAATAGAAGTTTATGGAGCAAATGGTTTTAGGTGGATTCAGATCTATTATGGAAAAAAGGAAAAAGAAAATTCAGAGTGAAAGAATGCCAAATGGTTAAGTCAGTTGTCCAGGTTTTCATTAGACCTTTCTCTGACTCATCTATGTAAGATTGTTGTTCTGTATATGATGACTAATGCCCAGCTGCAGTCTTTTATTTCTGTTCCTTATGTTTCTGTAAATGAATAATGTTTTATGTTATGGTTTGTGTGCCTGACAAAAAATAGACATAAGGATGTAATTAGTATGTGATACAAATATCTAGCTTGAAAGAGCACTTGGTTTTTATAGCGGAAAAAAACTACACAGTTCAGCGTCAGTTTCAGACAAGTGAACAGTTATATAGAAAAGTGTGCCTATACGGAACATAAATTTTATTGCAACAATTTCCTCTGGATACCTCAAGTGTTTTCTAACAAATAGATTGCCAACATTTTGAAGTTACATTGATGGATAACACCTTTTTCGTTTCTGTGTTACTCTGTGCATGCAGTTTTGAAGGTCTTTTAGGTAAACTAATATGCCTTTCATCTTGTATAACAAAGTAGTTACATAACATCTTGTTTCTATGCCTCAGATACTGTAGTCCTGAATATACTTTTCCTTCTCAACAAGAAGTTATCCAGTTTGCTGTCAATACTGCCTTTGAGACAGTAACTTTAAACCCACGTACTCTAGTTGTCTGTGGCACCTATTCCATTGGAAAAGAAAAAGTTTTTTTAGGTATGTAAAATAAGCGTACTAGATCGAATGACTAAATACCCATCCGAATCAGTGTTAAATGACTTTTTCCTTAAAAGATATACAGGGTATCTTAGGCTTGATGGTCAAATGTTGCATAAAGCAAATAAATGCATGTAGTGATTCTGCCGGTAGTATTTCTTCTCCCTCCTTCAGCTTTAGCCTTCTGAAAGAAATGTTTTTCTGCCATGTTTAGAACCCCTAGAATGTACAAAATATCTATTCACATGCTAAGGCGAATGAACAGCTTTGGTGGTGAGGAAAGCACTGGTAATAATTTAAAAAGCATAAATGAGATCTTCATGATGCTTTTGGTTTTAATAATCTCAAGTATTGTCAAGAGACAGCAAAGGGGGAATCTTAATTATTGTTAAACATCTATCGTGTTAGCACATTTTTCCCTCAAGGTTTATTTTTTGTATTTTTGTAAATACTTATAGTAACCAGTTGTAATAGAATCAATTTTAACAAAGCATTCCCAAAAACAAAACGCATCTTTTCTGTCTCAGTGGAAATCATCTATGTGCTATGCTTCACTCAATTACAGCATTAGAAACCATAAAGATTAGCTGAATGTATTTTTTAGAGCAGACAGCTGTGTACTGTTTATGCTTTTGAGTAGATCTTAGAATTATCAGTGCAAGACTTTCTCTGAAATTCATATTCCAAAAAGTAGACATGGTTATAGCTTATTTGAAATAAATACCACTTCACCTCAAAAACATTTTACCAAAGAAACACAACTTGAAACAGGAGTAAACTTCTGTTCTGCTTCTCTTTCCAATTGTCCTACAGAATTCTGGGGCTAGAATATAGGAGCCCATGTATTTTTAAAAACGTAAGTTTTCTGCTCTAAAATTTAGAACATGGAATATTGTATCTTGTTGAATATGGATTTTTTTCAATAGTAAAAATGTTCCGGTACAATAGTTAGGACTATTTCCAAGACAAGTAACATAAGAACTCTTACTTCCAATTTTCTTTATCCTGTTTTTTTTTTTTTTTCTTGTACTTTGTTCTAAAGCGATTGCTGAAGTTTTGGGCTCAAAAGCAAGTATGTCCCGTGACAAGTACAAAACGTTGCAGTGCCTGGAGTCAGCAGCTGTTAATTCCCTCATCAGTATGGATTGGGATGATAGTTTGCTTCACGTTCTTCCCATGATGCAAATTAATTTTAAGGTAAGTTTA
Source organism: Struthio camelus (assembly GCF_040807025.1). NCBI lineage: Eukaryota > Metazoa > Chordata > Aves > Struthioniformes > Struthionidae > Struthio > Struthio camelus. The sequence goes on from NC_090948.1 coordinate 10,479,820, forward strand.
GAAAATACAATATGTTGATTGACCTGATGGCAAACCTTATTGTTGGCTCATCCCAACCTATGTTATAGTCTGTTGCTTTTTAACCTCCTGTCAGATCACATTTATTTAGTCAAGTTTTGACATATAGCAATACATTGAAAATGAGATGCAATTAAGTGTTAATAACTGTCTTCAAACATGATGCACAGAAAGTGTAATTTCAAATTAATGCAGTTCTCATACAAGATGAGATTTGTTCAAAGGCTTGCTCTTTGCCGGGCTTTTTGAAGTAGGTTTATGTAATGACTGCAGGATCCTTCCTATTAACAATTAATATAGTGTGACACTTGGTCCCTGTTTTCAGCCTGCCTTTTACCTTGTATGAGAAGACTAAAAGGATTTTCTACCTGAAGGCCTCTTTATTTAGAGGCAGCCCATGAACATTGCAAGCTTCTAATCTGTTTCTTAATGTAATGAAAGAATTGGGTTCTCCGTGTTCCTCTCAGTTCTATTTCCATGGCTTTGCAATCATAATTTCAGCAGTTAAAAGAATATTCTCTCTCTTCCTATGCTGAAGATTGACCTGGGGATGTGGATACTTGAAAACCAGTGAAAAGTCATACACAAACAAGTGCATGCAGTAGGTGGGTTGAAGGACACCTCATACATATACATTCTTTAGTTTTTGCACATACAAGAATTTTCTCTGCTACTTGTAGCAAAAGGAAGTAAAACAGTTTTTTTTGTTTAAGATACTATTTCATCTTAGCTGACTTTCGATGACATTTTGTTCAAGAGAATTGAGACATTGTGATTTCATTGTGGAGATTTTTGTGGGAATTCCTTAGTTGGGAAAGGTGACTGATTCCTGGGAAAACGAATTTATAAATAGACCCCAAAATACAGAATGGCGTTAAAGCAAAGCAGCAGGCTCTAGTTTAAAGGTAGTCAGAAAGAGAGAGAAAAACATTGGTCGCTTCAGCCTTTCTGACTCGGATTAATTTTCCAGCTCTGCCCCAGGTCTGCTGCGTGAGCTCAAGCAAATCCTTCATAACAACATAGTAGTGAGCTGCAGGACCAGCCAAGGTCAGAGCTGACCTAAAAAGGAGAAAAAAGAGGCTATATAGTTTGGACAGAAGCTGCAGGAGAAGGAACTTAGTATCTTAATGACTTAAACTTATTCTATAATATTTTCCATAGTGGAGCAGAAAATGAGTAATGGAAATGCATACAGATTTGTTATGTTTAGCTCAATGTATTTTGTTGTCTTTATTAAACAGCAGTATGTTATAGTTTCTTGCACAGAGTTTGTTTGTTATGTGATACTGCTATGATGTATTCCTGTGCATGTCGAATACGCAGTTGGACTTCTGGCAGAGGGTATGCTTAAACTGCAAGGATGTCTAGACAGCTTTACTTCTCAGAGGGAGGTGGGTATGTTTGTGGCAGGGTCTCATCTCTCAGAATGGAGATTCTAGACATATCCGCAGCTTGCCAGGAGCGATACCTGGACCCTGGTCAGGTCCAGGAAAAGCTAAAGGCACAACCATCCTGCGGACTGAGGCAGTAGAGTACTGGTGTAACAGCTGCAGTAATCTGTACTGGGGCTTTAACTTCATACATGAAGTTGTTTGAATGTGATCTCCAGCTATGATTAGTAATATTGTGTCCATATAAGCTAGTCATGCTGAGTGGACTTCCAGAGTGCTAATCTTCCAAGGAGGCCAATAACTAGACGAATACCCAGGTGATACGTAGTGTCAGTAAGATGTGGAGAATGTTAAATGTTTAAAGATAACAGCTGTAAGAAATCAATCTGTCTGCTCCAGCAACATCGGTAAACATGAACTCAGAAATACAATATTTTTTGAGACTGTATTATCTGGTCACTTGTCCCTTGTTAAAGAACAGTGAATGATATCATCCTGTTTTTATAGGCCATATAAACGTTGCTCTTGTCATCTACGGTTGTGCGTTTTTCTCCGGCTGTGCTGGATTACACAAGCTTTGTCCTGATTACTGACTCGCTACAGAATCTGTTAGTGGTCCTCAACACTAAATGCCAAATAGCTTTCGGTGGCGTAAGCCTTAGCCATTATTCCCTTCTAGGTCTCTCCTACCTCTTGTGTTTTATTTGGTCCCTAGCTCTAGTTAGGAACTCAACCCTACTTACTTCAGGCTAATTTCCTACTCGTGTGGTTTCAAGCTGAGAAACCTATTCATCTGTGGAATCCTTATGGGAGTACTCTCAGTCAAAAGATAGGATTCAGTCCTTATTTAGCAAATTGAGTACACCTGTGATTTTATACATCCATTACCTTTTTAGTAGAATGCAAAAAGCCACACCCTGATGGCGTATTATAGTAGGTCCTAGAAGCTCCAGTTTTATACCCTAGGATTTTTTTTTTTTTTTGTTAGGCTCTTTACTAATACTCTCTTGCTCCAGGCTCGATAGTTCTAAGAATTGTATGCTTGATACTTCTGCCTTACATTACTAAAAAAAAATTATCTGACCTGTTTCTAGATAAGGGACTAAAAAGAAGTTGCATAAACTACACAAGCTTACCATGATTGAAGTCTAGTTTGTGTCATAAAACTGTACCTGCCCAAGGAAAACTTCTATGTTTCCGCAGCTGAGAGTTCCCAAGATCAAATGTAGATGGCCTCAGCTTTCCTTTCTACCCACTTGAGTCTAATTTGCACCTATCTGGCAAATATTAATTCAAGCTGGCAGGGAACAGACTAATTTGACTCATGAGTTCTTAACAAAAAAGCATTCATTGTTACAAGAAGATTCTGCCTTTACTTTGCTCACAGGCCTTCTGCTGTAATCATAGGCATTTTTTTTTTGACCTTCAAGTTTCCAGTGATGACAGTTCTCCAAATTGATGGGAAATAAGTTATAACTCTCTGTTTATATATACACAATGTATATAACTATAGAGTTTATCTTGCAAAAATATATATTTAAATACGTATTCCAGAATTTTAGAAGTATTTTGCAGTCTCTATAGGTTATTGTGATTCTCCCCCCCCCTCCCCCCCCCCTTTTAGTGGCAGCCAGCTGTTCCAGGTTTGGAGTTATTTGAAATCTGCTTTTTTCCTTGTTGATTTTTCAGGTGTATTATCAAACATGTTTTTTCATTTTTCATTTTGGAGTCAGCTGTTTTATTATTTGTGCGCAATCAGCTTAGCTGTTCACATATGATTTATAGACACTGTTTTGAGAGTGCTCACCTAAAATTCACAGGCACTTTGAAAAGTACAGAAACCACTAAACCTCTTTGGCCATCTTTCTCCCAGTTACTAGAGTTTACAGATTTTATTTTTATTTTTATTTATTTTTTGTTTTTTTAGTGCCGGTACCTTTTGCTGAACAAAAATGGGTGATGACCATAGTTGTGTTAAATCCAGTATGAAAAACAGGCTACTCACTGAATGGTTTTGTGACAGAAGTTGAAAGCTGATTTCTATAAACCCACAGCATCCTCAGAATTACGTTTGCTAGACCCTAGCTTTTCACTTAGCCAGATACTTGGCAACTAATCTAGTGCACAGTGTACTTCTCTTTCATACTTGAGCTGCCTGCGTAAAGATGTGCGTGCTTCTGTACAAATGCATCCATACCAGAGGAGACTGTTACCTGGCTCAAATGCTTCTGTTGCTTTTTATCCTCAAACATTTGCTTGAATAATGAATCCTGGGCGGTATTCTGTCATTACACCAGGAGTTGTATCAGTGTCCCAAAAATCTTCTGCTAAAGAAGTAAGTCTGAATTTAGAAAGAAGATATATCTTTTCTGCTTTATAAATAACATCCTTGTCCAGCTGAATTTGTATGGATAGTTTCCATCTGTAGTTAGGATGAAAGCAGTCCCATCTGTAATATTGAATACCTGACCAAGTATCAGCAGATGTAATGTACTTAATCCAGGCCTTATGACTGTCCCGTTGAAGAGAACCAGTGCTTGAAAATTAGTGTTTGGCTAATGTGTGTGAAGTTTGAGGAGTAAAAGTAGAAAGAAAAATCATCAGGGGATCAGTGGCAGAGAAATAAGCTTTTTATGTTGTCATACTGCTGCTTTTTGTTGTTTTTTGGTTTTTGTTTTTGTTTTTTTTACCATAAATACAATCACATCCAATCCTGTAAATAAACTGCTACAGAAAGTCAGGGATATAAGTATAACCTTCTTCAGATACTACTTGGGTCAAAAGTGAGATGACATGCTCTGGATTCATGTTCTGGATGTTCTTAACGGATATCCTTTGTTGAACAAAGGACAAATAAAACATTAATTGTTGCAATATTGAAAGTGGATGTGATACATGGAAAGATTAAAAAAATACTAATTTAAAAAGATGTGATATTTCACTGCAATGGTTGGTTTTACCCCAGTAAAATACAGGGATCACTGCATGTACTTATGAATAGCTCCTTTTGAATAAGCTAAGTGGATTTAGTGGATTTAGTGTTAGAACTGACAGTGAATTAACCATTTAATCATGTTTGAGCCTTCTCATACCATACTGAAGCCACTTGCATGTGCTGCTGACATTAGCAACGCTGTAGATAACAGGCTGTCATGGTGACTGAAGGAGGCTGATTTAGCAGTGAAATGTATTTTCCATTTTAAAAGGAGAGAGGTGTTAGAACAGTGTTGGCTAGCGAAATAAAAGAACTTGAAAGGTATATTTGAAATGTACTTATTATGAATAAGCACTGTAGTCTTTTGTTTCCTGGAAAGAGGACATCTTTTTCTAAAATGTATATACAATTTCTTTTGCAACAAACAAACCACTGTTTGTAACAGTGAAGAGTAAAGATTTCTGCCACTTGAATATGCAGTGGAACATTTCCAGAGAGTTTAAGTCTTCGTGGCACATGCACTGTCTGTGCACCTCTTCTGCATTGCTTATCCTGGTAATGTCATGTGCTATCATTAAGGTGAGATTTTCAAAAATGACTGTGATTGAAATGCACCAATAATTTTTGAGATTGAAATCGCATCCTTAATGTTAACATTGCACACCTGATCCATTGGTTAATACCATGATCATTGTATTTGAAGTAGAGCATTCACTGAGGCAAGTGAGCAAATGTAGTTTTGTGAATTGTTCCCTTATGCTGTGTTGGTCCTTTTAAAATAAAATGTTACAGAGAAGTAGAATGCTGCAATTGTATTTTTATACTAGTGAACACTGGACTTCTGCAGTGCATTAAGATTTGTGGAGGCTAGTCATGACTCCTGTTGCTGAATGAAATGTGTGTTGTGGTAGGTTTTTTCGTTGTTCTTTAATATGTCCAATTTAATAGGCCCTGTATGTTGCTACTGGACATTGTATTGAAAGTGCTGTTAAATGTGGCAGCGTCCCAGGCAGCTTTCCACTTCCCTGCTCAAAAATTTTCAAGTGTCAGACATGTTAGTTCGTGTTCTGTTGCAGCTTTTCTTTCTTTTGGCAATCTTTATTTATTTTACATTCCTCTGCCTGCTGCTGACATAATGTTTATGCTTTGGAGAGCTAAAATCTTGGACTTTCAAATGGAGAATGTGCCTTTAAGATTTTACACAGGACATATGAAATAGATTTTCTATTTTTGGTTTGAAATAATATTGACTTCACTTTATCCAAAAGTAGGATTGCACATTCCTTGTACTTCCTTCTCATCCTTTTCCCTATCCTAGCTTAAACAATATTGAAGGCTAACTTAGCCAACTTGAAAAAGTTTCAAGTTGTTTTTTTTGTTGTTGTTGTTGTTTTTTTTTTTTTTAAAGTGAAGAGATGAGAGGTGATTTCCTTCCTGTCGTGACTGGAGATGTGGTAAAGCATGGTTTAGTGGTCAGAGCAAGACCTAGATTCCTTACTGAGCTCATGCACTGACTTGCTGTGAGGTTTTTTACTAGTTTACTAAATCTCTGAGTGCTTCTGGGCACAGGCAGATGTCAGAATGTCAGTGGCGCTTTTAACCAGATGCTTTTTACTGAAACAGGCTTTCACAGTCTTTTATCACAACTCAGCTGCTAGAGTGATGACCTCCAGCTGAGAGGAGGAAATGAATAGCTTGGGGGCAATTATACCGCTCCCTCAAGATCTATAAGATGATGTGACTATGCCTTCTGTGTTCTGATCTGTAATGCACAGCTATTAATATGTTTTTATTCAGTTGAAGCAATTGAGATCCTAAGGTATAAGGTGCTCTGCAAATGTAGATATTTGTCGTCATTAGTTTGAAGGCCAATAGTATTAAAAGAAAGTTCTTTACCAAAACATGAAAATAAAATGTAGTCTGAAGTCTCTTCATTACCAAATCCCCAACCCTTTAGACTAAAGAGCTATTTAATAGGTTTCAGTATATGCTGTATTCCTTTAACAGGGTTTGCAAGATCACTTGAATAAGTTTTCTGAAAATTTTGATCAAGTTCTGGCTTTCAAACCTACTGGGTGGACCTACTCGGATTCATGCCTTTCTCTGGTGGACATCAAACCTCAGACAAGAGGAAGGATCACCATATATGGTATAAGTGTGGTAAAGATTCACTGCATTTAATTTTGTATGGATGGTTTTCATATTTTTATTTGGGGAAACTCCTACTGTCCATTGTAACCAGTGCTTTCTGATAACTCTTTTTGTGAGAAACCGAACAGGTGGATCTCTCCAGGACAGGTCTGTAGACTGAGTAATCCAAAACACTGTAAATACATACTTTCCTCTCCTGCTGTCCTCTTGCAACTAAAAGTTTTTTTTCTAATATAAACAAAGACTTTAGGGATGAAGTCTTGGCCCCACTAAGATGGTGGCAGTGTGGTTCCAGAGTCAGGATTTCATTCCATATCTCATCCCACTTCAGAGAGTGTGGGCCTTCTTCCTCCTCCTAGTTTTAGTCTGCAGGTGCAGTTAAATCTTTTAAAAATTTAACATTCATTTAATCAAATGTTAGGTGTTGCTCAATTTGATAATTGACTTGGTAAATGAATGCTACGTATTTTTTCCAGTAATAAAGCCAGGATTTTCATTTTACCCTTGCTATAAACTTTAGATCTTCAGTTTGAATTAAAACATTATTTAAAGTATTAGCTGGAAGTCTTCCTGAAAGTATTTTTGCAACAAGCTAAGTAGGCTGACAGATCTCTCTGATTTGTTTCATTTCAGGGATTCCTTACAGCGAACACAGCAGTTACCTAGAAATGAAGCGTTTTGTTCAATGGTTGAAGCCACAGAAAATCATCCCCACTGTAAATGTTGGTGACTGGAGAGCCAGAAGCTTGATGGAGAAGCGGTTTAGAGACTGGATGACTGAAGGCAATGGGCATAAATAAAAATAAGGAAGGATGTATACTTCAAAGGAAATAAGGAGTTGAAGTTCCCATGTTTAATTCCTCCTTTTTCTGTGGAGTCCTGTTTGAGGAGGACTAAGCTGCTGTTCTCATGAAAAACCCATTTTTTCTAAATACTGCTATCTTGCACTTCTAATGTACCTATTAATTTAGTTTCCAATAATTTATAACTTGTCTGCAAATGCATATTGCAGGTGATTTTATCTTACTCCTTTTTCTTCCATGTTCTTTATTTCCCCGAGATCATTGAGATGCTCAGATCTAAAATGCTGGGGGATAAAATGCTTCCAGGTTAAGGATATCTGAAAAGGAAGTTACGGTAATAAATAAACCAGTGATAGTAAGCTTATGCGGAGTCACGTCAATACAGGCTTCAGAGAAGCTCTTTTCAATAGGCAGAACTGGCTGTTGTGACAGCGATGATTTAAAGCTTGTAAAGAAAACTTACCTTATGGCAGAGGATTGGTTTGGGCAGTTGCAGCATACATACTTGAGGAATAATTTAAAAAAAAATGTTGCTACCTACATTCCGGTCAAGATTTTATAAACTTTTAAAAAAATAAAATATAATCTACATGATATGTGTTTTCTTTTTAAGTTAGAGGGAAGGGTATTGCTTTCAGTACTTCAATTGCCAATCCGACAAACCTCTAACATATTCAGTGAGCATTCTGTATATACTGCTTGTTTGTACAGGCTTTATGAGATTGGTCTGATGTTGTTGTAGTGCAAATATGTCAGCACAGAAAGTGGTCCCTCTCCAGATAGCCTCCTGTATTGTATTTGGATTTGCAGGATCGTATATATAGACTTGTCTCTTGATATCTGGAAAAACAAGAAAGGCAAATACTAGTATTAGTTACAGAAAGGTAAGTTCTGCTTTGCTTTTTTTTTCCTCTGAATCCTACAAGATTCTCAGTGCTGCTTTTTTTTTGAATCTCTCTTGGTATTTCTGATGCTGAAGTATGTGGGTGTATGCAGTCATACTATTACAATTTTAAACAGTACAATAATATTTGTTCCAAACTTCTAGCAGATATAAAGGTTGCATGATGCATAATGGACCATTCCCCAACCCCTAAAAAGCTAGTCTGAAATCTCCAGTATGCTTTTTGGTGGGAAAACATTTCTTTAATGAACAGTGTAATATGAACAGGCACTTGTCTTTGATCAATTCTGTAATACAAAGTTACTTCATTTTATTTCTACCCTCTCGGAGAAATAGTATGAAACTGATGGAAAGGAAACTTCTTGCTGATTTACAAGTCTTAGTGCATTCACTGATACATGGTCTTGTTAAATGGTGCTATTTGAATTATGTAATTAAAGGAACCTAAGATTTTGTTTTAACTGGTATTTAAGATGCATAATTCATTATGCTACCTCCCCTTATCACGAGAACTGTTAATTCTCCTGGGTTTGACCTGTTCATTTCTAGCATTCCACTCCTTGTTGGAGTAGGTGTATGAAAACATGTCTTTCATAGTCTGTGCAAGCACTGACCCTGATTGTAGCCCCTTGCACAAGTCAGAGCAAAATTGGGGATTCTCTTTGGCGGGGAAATGCTCCTGCACCATTAAGGAAGGTTGCATTATTAATGGTTGCATCATTAAGTAAGCATGGTTTTGCCTCCCAGGTCTTCTCCCTGACTTAATTTTACGCCAAGTATAAGGGTCTGGAGTAAGCGCACCGAAGTCAAAACCTTAATTGCAGCTCTGGCATCGTCTTCCTTCTACAGCCTCGTTTTCAAGAATGCATATCCCTACAGAATGAGTCTGGGTATGTGCTGCCAGCCTGTCAATGGTGTTGCAGGTTTGGGATTCAATTAGTTATCCTATATGTGAATGATAATACAGAACCAAAATAAACTAGCTTTCACTGCAGCTGGTGCGTTCCAGGCACCTGTTGCCTCACCTGTTGCTCTTTACTTCGAGCTCTCAGTTTCCACCCTCTTTTGGTTTCAGATGCCATGTTACCCAGAATGGAGGATTTTTTTTTTTCCTTAAAGGCAAACTTATTTCTGAAATTAACCACAGTAATGATATAGCTTGGCATACAATGACAGTGACATCAACTGGACTGACTAACATGTAGGTTTTCCGCCCATTAATTGTGTCCTGATTTGGAACAGATGCTGACAGCCTCAGTGCAGTCCGCAAAGCAGAAGTGCAATGGCCTTTGTACTGGGTTCCTTTCTTTTCTGTATGTGTTGGGGTCTGTTGTCTGTTGCCTGCTCTCCTGTAGGTATTCACACATCAGCCCCTCTACCTGCTCTCATTCCTCCCTCTTTCTGATTTGTATTTGCACTTCTACCAGCTGTTTTTCATGGATGGAGTTAAACGCTGCAGCATTTCATCCACCTTCACAGCAGCAGCTCTGCAAGCTCTTTTCCGTCATGTGGGGAAAAAATACCTTTTCAGAATCTGAACTCAGGGAGAAAATTATTTGTGTTCACCTTATTGTAAAGGAAGAAGATTAATAACAGGAAGTATCTGCTTGGATTACCAAGAAGGACATATAAGCAGGTGTGGAAAACGATTTAATTAAACAAGAATTTTGCAGAAAGATTTGTAACAGGACCTTTTCTCTTTCCTTTTCTAGATTGTTCCTAGGGCAGGCTTTCTGAGCACAGCGGATCAAGTCTTTTTGGAAAGCATAGACATGATAAACCTAATTTCAGAGTTGTGGCCCAAGTGTGATTAATTAGGTTTTAGGGAAGCTCTGCTTTTGCACATGAAGCAGTGAATGTATTCTCAGTCTCTGACAGTGTTGGTGTTATAGAAGTCAAAAGATTTGTTATTCAAGTTAACAGCGTTGGCTCTGTGTGCAGAGAAGGTCTCATTTTTCAAAGGCAACGGACTGGACGATTTTTGGTCTTTGTCATGCTACAGCAAGAGTAGACCAGAGTCCAGTATACAGTGGGTAGGTGAGTCGGACTATGTCCTTACCTTCATGTCAAATGTGTGTCAAGTGTTGACATAAATAATATATTTTACTAAAGCAAGATTACTGGATGCTCTCCCAATTTGTTCAGTGCTGACAGGCTTGGGGCAGAGGCAAAGCAAACAAAAAGGGCAACCATAACGCTAGCTTCATGAGTGCCCAGGATGTGTTTCGAAGCCAACCCCTCTAAAGAATCACTTTGTATTTCCCCTCAGGACTCCCTGCTCCGATTACATATCACCCCAATAAGCAGATAAATGAGCTAAAAGCAACACTGTTTGAAAAGGGTAGGGGGAGGGGAAAGAGAAGAGGAAGAAAACAGCACGCTAATTTTGCCGAGTCAGGCAATGTGTGATTAGACTTGCTGCGGTACATGAAACCTGATGTGCGTCATGCCCCGCCGTCCTCACTCAAGACGACTCCAGGAAGGCAAATTCAAAGGTGTTGCTGAATAAAAGCGTATGTGGGCAATTAAGGGGAACTTCAAGGTGTTGGATATCTTTTAAAGCCGTGCCACGCGCTAAATATTGGCAATTTCCCAGAGAGGGGAAAGGAGCTGAGGTGGCAGTAGGATGGTGGAAGCATGTCTCTTACCTGCGATCAAACCTGACTACGTATATGTTCTTAACCTATATGTTCTTAGTAATGGCTATTAATGGCTTTTTGTCTCTCTCTCTCTCTCTCTCTCTCTCTCTCTCTCTCTCTCTCTCTCTCTCTCTCTCTCTCTTTTTTTTTTTTTTTTTTAAAGCTAATATGGCTTCCAACACATCCTTCAAGCAATTTGGGACTGATTTGTACCAAAACTGTTTTGAAGAATGCTTACTAGGGTTATGTAAGAGCCTTGCTATCATGTCGGGCTAAAGATACAGGTTTTGTCTTAGTGTTTTCTGTGTCCATTGAATGTTACAGTGATTTTTTGAGGGGTCGGACAAAAAGCAGGTGAGCTTTGTAAACCAAAAAAATTCACCTCAGACTTTCTCATCCTTCCTTAGCTGCAGGAAACCAGCTACTTCTCATTTCAGAATCAAAACAAGAGTATCCTCTGTGAGGATGGGGCAGGGTCTGCTTCACGTTTTTAGGATTTATGGTTAGCTGGCGTAGACATGGAACGATGCTCGCAAGGATTTCCGTGAAGGAGCTGTAGTCAGCAAAGGCAGAGCCCTGCCCCACGCAGATGCTTTTTCTGTTTCTACTTCCCCCTCTGAACCTTCACCCACTATTGTACAATGGCACCTTGTTATCGAATCTCCAGTGAATGTTTTGGCAGGGAAGAACCTTTTCCACTCTGTCACATTTACATGTGCTGTCGTATCTCAGAGCAGATAGTGGCCTGTTTGTGCCTGTTTCCAGTAAGTGCTTATATAAACAAATAGTTTTTAAAAAAACTCCAAGCTTTCCTCTTTGGCATTTGAATTTAACTTCGTTCACTTTTCCTTCTGTATATTGCATTGGTTGTTAAGCATGGAAGGAGAGAAAAGGTACCGTCTCAGGGAAAAAGCTACAGATAATGCACCTGAGGAAAGGTGATACAGGGACACAAATGCAAACAAGGGTGATTTTGGAGCTGAGTTCAGCAAGACTGAGACAAGCAATAAGGTTCTGCATGTACCGACTGCTGCTGCCTCCCACCTCCTGGCTGCCTACCAGCCTTTCTCCATGCATGAAAACCCTGACGTCTGTGAACTGCGTTGTGAGAAGCAAAACTGAGTTTTACCTGACCACTCCCATCCCTTGTCAGCTCCCAGCAGAGACCTTCACATAGGCAAGCATTGACCAGCACCACTGCACATTCCCTGCAGCAGGATCTAACCCATTTCTCTGCCTTTGTTTTGGTGATGGGATGGATTGGTGCGCTTACCCCAGCAGGTCTTCCTCAGTCAGAGGTATCCTAGTATCAAAGCTGTATTATTTGCTTGGTTCTCTGCCCTGCTCAAGGTTGGACCTATTGCCTGAACAGGGGAGCTAAAGCCAAAATTCAGTTATTTCTGCTGCTACTCAGCGACTGAGGAACTGAGCTCTGCAGAACAGCAGAAGTGTGGTTTTTTTTCTATAGAACCTTCTTAATGACTACAGCTAATTCCTCACAGGTCTTCTACAGGAAGAGTCTGTGCAGCCACAGGAAACCAGATACCTCCCTGCTATTGCAAACCAGTTGCAGGTTGTCTGTTGGTAATGACTCAGTGAAGAGTCCTAGTTGAATTAGGAAAGTAGTGGTACTCAGTGCTCTGGAGTGTCCTGGGGCTGCTGAGAGCTCTGCAGACAGAGGAAATTACACAGGAACCACTTGACTGAAGCTCAGGAGATACAGGGGCCTGGATTGCTGCAAGATACTTCAATCTCCATCTCAGTTTTCCTATTGCTAAAATGGCAATAGTGATCTAGAGCTGCTTTGTGTAACAGTTGGGGTTGCAGGTGAAAAGCACCATCTAAGAGCTAGGTCCAGTCTCTGGATTTACCTGCATGACCCTCTGTGAATGGATGGATGAGGTTACTGTCAGAGAGGAGCTGCCTGTACCTGCTGGGCTTCAGCCCAGGCGATCCCCTGGACTTGGGAGATGGGTTTATGGAAATTCCCATGAATAATCACCTTCGCCTAGCCATGCAGTCCCTTCTTGTATTACCACATGGCCCTGCCTGGAAATAAAACCATGTTTGCAAACACTGTCATCTGCTTGGAGGTGTGATGAGGTCGTGCCAATCTCCATGCCAATTCTCCTGGTACTGGAAGGAGACAGAGCGTGCTGTTGCAGCGTTGTCCTCAGGAGCAGCAGGCAAACGGCGGCGTGCCCAAGGGAGATGCCTTGCTTAAACAGGGAGAAGGCACTGCCCCTTGCTTAGCAGGAAAAGAATACCTTCACATGCCACATTTTGGGGCAAGAGACAGCCTAGCTCACCCTGCCGAGGAACGGTCAGCCGGTGAGCTGAAGGAGAAACGTTGTGATTAAAATAGTGGCAACAGCAGCTCAGATAAGCTGGTACCGAGAACACTGTCAGGGCGCCCCGTGGGCCTCGCCGCCGGGCCGTCCCACCGCCCCAAGGGAGCGGGGCAGCCCCAGCCCGGGGCTGGGCAGGGTGGAGGGATGCTGGGGGGCGGGCAGGGGCAGGCAGGGCTGCTGGTGCCCGCAGGGCCCTGACAAACGTTTCCAGCAGTGCATAAACATCCCTGTTTTTCTGCCCTACGGATCAAGCTTGACAACAAGCTATTCCCACTGTAAAGCCCTCCGTTTTTGACAAAGAAGAAAAGGAGCCGAAGGGAGAGGGGGAGAGTGCGGTACCTCAGGACACTCAGAGGTAGCTCATTAGGTAACGACCAGCTTTCCAAACTACCCTAACAGATTAAGGCGGGCGGGGGGGAGTGGGCAGCCCACGGGAGCAGAAGAGTAATGTTATCGCCAGCGCTCATGTGGCAAAGGGTGGTGCACGACTGGAAAAGTGCGCGGCGGCGTCCTTCCAGTGTAACAACAGCAAAGCGGGAGACGTTCAGGACACGGCTCCGCGCAGCTGCCGTCAGCGGGAGCTGGGGGTCCGCAGCGTCCCTGCAGCCCCCTCCAGCCGCTTGGGCTGTGCTATTCAGTGTATGCTTGCTCCCTCTGACACACTCTGGTGGCATTTCTAAACGTACTCGCTAAGGACCGTGGGCTGACAGCGCCCTGGCAGAGAGCACAGCAGGCGATATCCCACCTGTAGGACCGAAGCAGGAACCTGCTGTGAACTTCCCTGCGCTGGAGACACAGACTGTCTGGGATCCAGCAGCTGCCCTTGTGTCTGTCAGCTTTGCGAGGGCCCCACACGGGGCAGCTTGTGATCCGGCAGACCACGTTAATGATCTCCTGGGATACACACCAAACGCAACCAAAGAGATGGCTGTTATCCACTCTGCTGCTTTCACTACCAGATTTATGTCACTTCTGTCACATACGAACCTGCAAGGAGCCATCAGTGATCCGCTCTCGCTCATGAATGAAATCAAAAGGTCCATGGAAGAACCTGGGGAACACCAGCAGGGACAGTAAGCTCATAAAACAGCTCATCCACTAAATGATTGTAATCAAGTCATTTCATTCTGTTGCCAACTCATTTTCTTTCTTCTTTTTTTCTCTCTCCTTTTTAATCCTCTGAGCAGTACTAATTGCAGCTGGAGATACTAGTGTGCAAATTGGAGTCCAATCCAAAGGCAGACAGTGCATGCAGAAGGAGCTCAATGCACAGAAGAGAAAGTCCAGAAAAGGAAATGAAGGACACGGTGTGCGTCTGTAATGAACATGATAGTGGCAGAGCTTGCTGGAGCGAACAGAGGTTTGAGAGGGTTGCACACTGCACCAGCCATAAAATGTAATGCTTAATCAATTAGGGAAATTCCAGTGATTACACAGCAACAGAACTGGATGCTCAGTGACTTTTCAATCAAAGCCAGCAGATGTTTGGGCTCTCATCTCCTGGTTTGGTGCCTACTGTTTTCTTCCCAGGATGTTCCTCCAAACAAGCAGCCTGATTCCTGTGCTTGCTGGGGACAATAAACATCTTACCTTTGTCTTCAACACATTTGGCCACAGCCCTGAGCTGTTCCTCAGAAAGCACTGCAAATAAAAATGAGCAGGTAAAGGCAAACAGCAGCCAGTCACTGAGGATGGCTGGTTACTGAGGCGAACTATGACTCAGATCATGCCCACAGGTACGTGCTGGAGCTGCTACTTTTGTTTACTTTCCTTTTCTTGGACTTTATAATGCATGTGCCATAGATCCTGAGGAAGAAGGATGTGTTCCCCAGCCCATCTATGGGAAAAGACCAGTAACCACTACCTACCAGAGGCTCAGGTGCTGGGGAGGTCGCAGTCCACTCCTGCAAGTGCACAACCTGGGAGGACAGCATTTATCGCTGGCCCCAGAGATGAAGTATAGATGCCCTTGTCTTGTCTAGGGCATACTTGGTGTCTCAGACCTGTAAGGGGGTCTGTGGTTGGCAGGAGCAGTCCTGTTGGCATCAACACCATCTAATAATAATTGGATTATTATAAGGAATTTATTCCCAGATGTTCTGCACTTGCTTAGTTGCTGGCTGACTTGTCCAGTAGCCCTTAGATGTGACAGTTGCTTATTGATTCAGTTCTGCATGGGTACATTCTGTTACATTATTCTTCTGTCTCCTTGCTGCAATGCCAAAATATCCCTGGACTATTCCTAGCCTCTTGATCTTCATCAGCAGCAGTGAATTCCATTTGCTGGAGTTAAACAAGACAAATAAAAATGAATGGAAACTCTCAGGGTGCCAGGACCATGGGGCTGTTGATTTTAGCAATGTTTCATCACAGTGCCAGAGAGACTGGACACATATTTACTTGGAGTTATTTCAGTGCTTCAGCTGGCCTTGAAGAGCAGGTACTGCCACTAGCCTGATGCTGCAAATAACCTTAAGCTAATTTATTTCAAATCATTGAATATATCAATTACTTATGGCAGAGTACTCTGATTTTACAGGCTTTGACTTCATTTTTTCCTACTCCCTGTCCCTCTTGCTGTCTATATCTACTTGTGACTCAGTTTTCCTTTCTCTCTATCATTGTCCACCCTCTTAGCTACCCTCCCTCTACTGGGACTTTCTCAGAAATGTTGCACTACCAACGCTTACCTTTATTCTTAGAAAAAGGAGTACAAGAACATTCGCTTGGAAGCAAAATGACTTCTCTGAAGAATGGCTTTGGACATCAAATAAGATAGAGGGACAAATCTGAGGACAGAAGGCCAGAAAGCCTTCGGGGCATCTAATCAATTCAAGGACATTTAGAATATAAATGAAGTCTTTTTGGCAAAATGTGTCCTGATGTCAAATATTTAGCTTCCCCAGGACTGATCAGTAGCGGCTGCCGAGGAGCCTGAGTGCTTGAAAAAATGGGCTTCTCTTGGGTGAAAAAATTGAGCAATCTTCATAGCTGATGGCGGCAGCAGCCATCTAACAACCCTTGGAGTGACATAAATGCTGGCTTTATGCTGTGCTTTATAGGCATAGATTAGAAACAGATTTTATGTAAAAATTTACAGAGACAGGAAAAAATCCCCAGAAAACTCTCTTGAAGGCCACAGCAACAACCGCTGCTGTTGGCTGTGTCTCAGAGGATGTTCTGTGGTGTTTTGATATCCATTCTGCCTTGCAAAAACTGCAGCTCTCCTGCTTTCCACTGCCAGAAGTGAGTGCTTCCCAAAAGTTACCATTGGTCTCAGCAATTCAAGTACTGGGAGTTTCAGCCTGGCGTTCCCCAGCTAGGACTGTTTGCACAGGAAGTGGTTAGTGGACATGCAGCATGACTGCTGAATATATGTTGCGGTTGCTTTACTTGGCCAGTTTTCATGGGTCTGCATAGACCGTCTCTGCAGCACAAGCACACTAGGACTGGTGCTTCACACCGGAGCTGATCAGTGCTCAGCATGTTCACATGTCCAGATATCCTGGGCAAATATACGAGCTCCCTGCAGTCTGCCAGGGCAACCTTTCCAGGTGGAAAAGGAGAAGTCTGAGAAATGCTAACATGTGGTGGGCCTTTCCAAATGGGTTTCATAGGATACCACTAATAATTCAGTGCTTTTCACAGAAAAATAAAGGCAGACAAGGCACATGCTCTAGCTCTTCCAAGCTTTTTTTCCTTTTCTCATTTTTCTTCTAGGATTAGAGAGATGGAAGCCTAGATTAATTTGTTTTTGCCTTCTACAGCAAGTGCTTGAGGATATCACTTTTAAAAGGAAACCTCTGCCCTGGGGAAAAAGGTCAAAATCTTTTTTGTTTTGTTTTTTTGTGTTGTTTTTTTTCCTGTTCCAAGGGCTGTTAGAGACAAGCCTGTGTCCGGTTGTGATGGTTCCTGACTAGGGCAGGGCTGCACCAGAATATCCCAGGAAAGGCATTCTCCTTCTCTAGCTACTTGGCCCATATGCATTCACAAAAACATTACTGAAAGACACAGCAGCATCCTTAGTGTGCATGGCAGTGGCTGTTTCAGATAGGCTTGCTCACAAACTGTGTAATTATAATACAGCATTACCTAGGATTATGTATGCTTAAACCAATGTTATGCCCCAGCATACAGTTTGTTTGGCGCAGTCAGCGCTGACAGCATCCATATCTAAAAGTGTCAGAGCTGCAGGTGGAGCACGTGCGGCTATCTGCTGTGTTGCGGTCTGGGGATTCACTTAACAGAGTTTGCTTTTATATCCACTAATCAGCTTTGTCAAGCCCATTTCCTCACTGTAATTGAGGAAATGAGCCAAACTGAGAAGTGTAATGTAAGCCAGACATTGCAGACCTAAACTTTGATATGGAGATGGTTTGCTCTTTTTAGTCAAGGAGATGTTGAGTCCTTCTGGGAAGAGACCCCCTGGACTGGCAACCTCTAGCCTGTGACTAGGGCACTGAAGCACATCTTATAATGATGATAATAGCAGATACAGTTTTTTAAAACATGATATTAGCATCACTGCTAACAGCAGTCTTAAGCACTTCTACTATCTGCTTAACTTCTTTACCTTTAACTTCTGGGTTAGAAAAAAAACCTGATTCTCAGGCACTTATCTGATCTGTGTTTGATTCCAGCCACTCCAGGATGGAAAATTCAACTATGCCAGACGTTCGTCTGCTATAAGTCCAGTCCTGCTGGCCTCAGAGTGGCTTTGTACCTACCAAAGAGCTGGCCCTGCTGTGACTTCAAAGTGGGAAAGCTGAGTCACTGAGCAGCTGCTGGTAGCAAGGAAATAGCTGTTGGCTGCTGACCATCTTCACTGTTGCCGAGTGCAGAGATGGGATTTCTCTTAAGGTGTTTTTGCTGAATGAAAGATTTGCATTAACCTTGGCCAATCTCTCATTTTCTTGAAATGATGCAATAAATTAGAAAGTGATAAGGGGCCAACAGCAACATTTGAAATTCCAGTGGCATTTCTAGGAACTGCCTCACAAGTTCCAAGTTCCTTGCAACAACCTGTTGGCCAGCCTGCAGAAGGGAAGTGGGTAGCTACAGAGTGGCACCCTTGTGGGATGCTGTTCTTCCCTGGGAAATCAAGCAACAAAGCTCACAGCACATCTAAGATTACCCTATGTCTGCTTCCTAAGCCTGAAGGCAGACTGTCCTGTGGCCAAGACTTTCTGCTAGGATGCAACACTCTCTTTCTATACCCTGCCCTGATAAAAGGAGCACCAGCAAGGAAATAACCTTGTAAATATAACTAATAATAGGGCCTGAAGTACTGGCAGAATTCACTCAACTGAGAATTCCCTAGATACTAGTTGGTGCTGCTCTCTGCAAGCAGCACACACCCTGGATGAGTCAGTTCCCTGTGGAGAAGTGGGAGCATCATCTGATGTTCACTCCTGAAGGTACTGGCTGAAGGGCACCTGAGCATAAGCTACTTTTCTGCACTAAGGATGAATCTCTCCTAGCACTGAACATCAGCATCTCTTCATAGCACAAGATAGGCACTGATGACCCCCTGCTGCCTGTGCCCGCACCTTTCATCAGATGTTCTGTAAGTGAAAATGGTTCATTTTGTTGGAGGTGACGGTGGAGATGGCATTCATTTTCAGTGACAGTACAATGTGAATATGTGCGAAGTCACTTTTTGAATTCTACTGAGTGAGTGCAAGGAAATGGCTCTCCTGAGGTCACCCAAGAAGTCTAGGGCAGAACAGAGAATATTGCCTAGTGTCCCCAGTTCACCATTGGTCTATTTTCTCTCTGGTATGGGAGATAATATCACTTTCCTTTATTGCTTCCATCTGCTGAAAGTCCGGCTGCTTTGCAGCATCTCTAGTTCAGTATCTCAGGTTGGATGGACTCTAAACAACATCCAGTACCAAGCATTGTGGTCAGACATTGCACTATGCAGAGCTTGTTTGTAGCTAGGTTCAGGATGGACGCAGACAATTAGCCCAGACTCCCTTCCCCAGCTGGATTTGCTCTCCTGCAGAATTTGTTCCCTCTCTAGTCAATATATGGCTCTAATTCTCAGTGGCATCACCCAGAAGAAGTGCTAGGGCTGTGTGGCCTGTTTTGTGCTTGCTACGCAATGGGCTTTTTATTGTTCTTAACTTCAGTGATATCACATCAGTTTGGAGACTTTTCTTCCCATTACATTTTTCTCTGTTCTGGGACTTGCTTTTCTCCTGGACAATTGCCATTTTCCTGCTGATGAAGGGTATTAGAGTAGTAGAAAGAGTGTGATCGATATTTGGGAATTTAGGGGAAAAAGCAGCCAATAATGAGTGAGTGCCGCATGGGAATGTGCCATGAATTAACAGCCAGGGAAACAATCTGAAGGCATCAGCTGTATTCAATGGGCATCAGCTGTATTCAATGACAGGAAATAAAATATAGTTAGTGAGGAGCATGTTAATGTTTAGTTAATCACTTGGCATTATCTTGTGGTCTTCTGGGACTAAAAGAGAGCTCTGGGTAATACTATGCATGTAGGTACCTCCCTTTGCCTTTGTTTCTAGAAGCACCCAGGGACAAATTCTCTAAGGCATGGTGATCACGAATGTAGAAATGCCATCACCGGCCAAAGGTTCTGCTCTGCCCATATCAGACAAGTATAATTTGGCAGAATTTGTTCATTTGGAGAAAGGTAAAATTTTCATATTAGGAAAAAATATTTCAGAAGCAGGTTGATCTTTTTTATGTAAGGGTAGCAGGTTAAATTAGTTTTAAGGATTGCTTGGCACCTCAGTTACTGGTTACTGGGAAGTTACAGGTAATCTTTGGAGGTTGAAGAGGAGCTGTATTAGCAGAAAGTGATATAATCAGGGGACTACAATATGTGTTGTAAATTTATTAATCACACATGAGTGGACAATTTCACATATGCTACCAGAATTTACTGTACAGATGCCACTTCCATATCTTACATTTATTAAGTCTATGAACAGTAAATCAGGCAATATGTAACATTAATTATCTACATCTATTGCTGTGCAAAGTGACATAACAAAGTAACACCGCAGTGACTGTTCCAGAAGTACAGAGACAACCCCTCCCCAATTTCTTGAAGCATTCTGTAATTATCCTGTGCTTGATAAATCTACCCAAACCATACTTTTGCCCAAAAGCAACATTCTTCCTTGGCTGAAAAGTGCCAGTGTGCATTGCCCAATTTCTGCTTCAACAGCAAGGAATGCATCCAGGTCCCACTCACCACCATGTACAGTTCACAGTTTTTTTTGCTAGTTCATTCTCTTTTTGGAAATGTTTCTCTATAAATTGTCAGGAAATTGCTTTGTTCATTCTTAACTGGAAAAACAAAGTACTCCATCTTGCCATTCAGTGACATATGACCATTTTCAGGAAATGTTTGAAAAAAAAGGTAGAAGGAATTGGGGATGGTTGCTCTAGAAAAGAGATGGAAGAACAGGCAGTAAAGCCATCTTCCAGAATGAAGATTTCTCTAGAGACAATGCAGATCAATCATTCCCCATGTTCACTGGAAAAAGAGCAAGAAAAAAAATCAAGTTCATTTTCAGAAAAGACGATCTAGGATAAATATTAGAAAAAACTTCCTAATTATACAGATGGATGAGTCTTATGAGTCTTGCAACAACACAGGAAGGTTTCCTGTTCTAGAGTTCTTAAGAAAAGTTTAGGCAAACATTTAGCAGGAACAGTTGAGGGAGACATCCTCAGTGGGTACTCTTGACCTGGATGATTTGTGATTTTAGGATTCAGGCCCAAAGGACTGTCCTAGAAGGCTGACATAGTTACAGAGCTCGACAAGCCCTACCTGGTGATTGCTTAGACATCCCAGCAGTCAGAGACTCCTTAGATAGAAAAGGATTTGTTGTGCTCAAAGAGACAGTCCAGAGCAAAGGATTCCTGTAGCAGCTTTGGAGGAGAGCTCTTAAGAAATGTCTTTTCTTCCACTTTCAGTCTCTATTGTTCTAGAATTTGTGTCTCTCTCTGTCTTTATGCAGAATTCAGCACAAAAGGGCCTTTGACCATAACTGAAACAGAAATATGAAAAAGCAATCCCTTCCCACCTTCAGAAATACGCACATCACAAACACTCTTCTCTCTTAAGCAGAAAAGAGAGGCTGTGGAAACATTCTGCGTGGAAATTAATCTTTTGAATAGGAGGTGAGTTCAGTTTGAATGGAGTGTTATCAATATTTTTGTCTGTTTCGAGTTACTAATGCTGTTTTCATCTTTGGCTAAGTAACATCTTGTAAAGATTAAAAAAAAAAAAAAAAGCCCAGATGGAATTTTAAAGCAAGGATAACAAATCATATTTGTCAAACCTACTACTGGAGTAAGTGGCACCATCACTGATTTTAATAAGAGTAGTTTCTTACACTAAGTAGATTTGGTCCATCTAATTCACCTGGAATCTGGACAAATGTTGTCTTTGGACCAAATCAACCTTGATCAAAGCTTATACACATCTGCTAACGTTACTAAACGCTATGACTGGTAAAACTAGTCATTATTCTGGCTGTATCTGGCAAAAATTTTAAAATGATCTTTTCTCAGACACGATGGTGATCTGGTTTGTTGGCCCATCATTGTACATTAATGCAATCTTACAGAAATATATATATATATATGTATGTAAACACACCCACATGCACATGTATATACAAATGTTTATATATCCATATAGAGAACAGGCATGCATTCTGCATACAATCATCTGTATTAGACTGTGTTTCTGTAAGCATCAGAGGTCACCACAGTCTAGGACAAGACTTCCTTTTGGCATCCACTGAAGGCATCCCTGCAGATGTCCATATCAAACACCGACACATTTTAGTATGACAGTAGCTGAAAATCAGTCATATATCTATGATGCTAATGGAAGCAAGTCACATTCACAAACATTTACATATTTACAGGAAATGTCTTTGTTTGGGAAACATATAAACACTTGCTCTGGAAATGCAAGTGGAAATGTTCTAAATGTATTTAGGACATCCTCATGGTACTATCTGGTAGAATAAAAAAGTCTTTTAGTGAGTCTGTTTGCATTGGGCTGGATGCACATGCCTTCATATTCATCATTTCCCTCTCTGGTTTTCCAGGTTCTCTGGATCAATAACATTTTCCCAGAGCATGCCAGCCCTCCACTCTCCCAAGCTCTCCTGTTCATTCATTTTTCACTTACGGCTAGGTCCAACTGCCAAATAATCCCAAGGTGCTTCAGACACATTCCAGCCAGCACTTTTTCCTGTCATCTCTTGAATGTCTTTTTGTGGCTGTAATGTAAGAGCGGTACAACACAAGACGAGTCCGCACTGAATCACTGCTACACGACGTTTTATTTACCAGTCTTCCTTCCAGCATTAGAGGTCTCAGTTTGCTTTTGCCTTTCTGTAGTTAGACCAAGGGAAAAATATGTATTTGTTCCAAATGCAGGTTGTTTCCATAACCCTAACTGATTAGGGGATCAGTATAAATCTGTGTAATTCAGTGTAAAGAGACAAGTAGAGGCGTGAACCAATACCTTCTAGTGAGGTACCAAGTGTGTACAGTACAAAGGTTTAACACATGCTTTGCCCTTCAGTTTTGTTCAATATATTCACCCTGGCCAAACACATGCCATTAATGAGCCCAAAACAAGTTATTAGGTCATAAAATAAAAATGACATCCACATTCTGTATTCTTTGTACTTCAGCACAAAAAGCTGCTGGCAGCTCTGGAAGGTAAAGATTACATCCAACATCCATACACTATATATTACATTCTTCTCCACTACTCTTTCCCTTGATCTTTGGCACTTAATCGCTGAGGTCTTTTTTCAGGAACATGAGCAGCCTTTAACATGGAAGATATCTGAACCTGGGATCCTACAAACAGTAAGTTTCACCTTAAAAAAAAAAAAAAAAAAAGAAAGTGAGAGATACTGTTTTATAGCTTGTTATAGCTGATCAACATTTGTGCTACTATGTGATTTGTATTTTTAACTAGCTAAATAAAAATACCGTGTTAGGACAGATGAGCATTTTTTCTTGCTGAGAATGCTTTCTGTTCTTTAAATGACAACAGTATCTGGTGACCTCAACTTTCTAAGCAAAATTCAAATATGAAGTGTTCATGTATAGGATGGAGAACCCAGATACTGAAATAGGAGTCCGTCTGAGAGGAACATGGGGCTCAACGCATAGCAGATTGCTGTGCTTGTACTTGTGACCAAAACCACCACAAGTAACTACAGATTCACTAGTGGTATTCCTTTATTCCCCAAAGTTTGCATTTCAAGGGCCTTATCTAAAAAATACCAAGTAACTTTAATTCACAGTTGGCCAGAATCTTACAAGCTTGCTTCAGGCTCTTTGAGATGAAGTCCTCAAACACAGCAGTGCAGACTCTCAACTCCTGAAATAGCTCACGAATAAGAAGTGCTATGTCAGGACGATGATGAGGGACCATTTGGCACTGAGATTACTAACGCCAAACTCAAAATAGAGTAAACCCATTTGAATGAAGCTCTTTGAAAGGTGAAAAATAACTTGCTTTCTCATTTGGCTTAATTCACTTGACTATCATCTCCAAGTTAGTTGAGCTTACCTCCTTTCTTGCGGACCTGCTGATAAACAGGGAAACCTCCTCCACATTCTGTGGGTGCAGGTCATTCACAGCCACTATACGGTCTCCGTGGTTAAATATACATCCAAGTTTGTAAGTACCAGTCCAATGTGAGACACTAGGGTAATTGGAGGACAGATAATCAAGTAATCATATGGGATATCTAGTTACTGCTAACAGAATGAAGATGACCAAACGATATTGCACTTTTTGGTATTTCTCTCTGGAACTAACACACAGAGTAAGTGATATTGTAGTTTTTTGATCTGGTTCTAGCTGAAATCAAACAGTTTCATCCATCCCAACAGTTCCCTGTAAAAGTGTACATGACACTGGCACTGACCTAACACAGGAGATTAGTGCTAACAAGGTCAATAGTGAAAGCTGAGGATTCGAGTCTGAACACAGTGGGCCAAACTTGGTGTGGATATATGTCCACTGTTGCAGATATTTCAGGCCTATGCTTGACTGAGATGATTTTTGGAAATCTTCCATGAGGAGAGGATTAAACTAAAACCTATAATCATGTGTTTTATCTATGATATAACTATGAGAATCACACATCTATCCCTGTCCTTGCAACTGTATGAGCCAAAATCCTATCTGGACCCTAATGGAAATTCCAGTATCTCTTTCCTGCTTGTCTCTGATAGACTCTCTGATAGACTCTCCTTGATGACCAGCTATCTAGGCCTGGCTGACCCAACAGTCAAACCTAGTGCTCTGTTCTGTCCTGGAACCAGCCCCAAATCCTTTCAAAACAAATTTCCACTAGAAAAGTGCTACAAACTTTGATAGAGATCCAACTTTCACAGCTGCATCCCATTTCTAGTCCTTTTTGTTATGGTATTTTCTCTGCTTGCTGATAGTGGCTGAAATAAAGCGGCTTCCTGCCACTTCAAGCGGTACTTGACAAGTATGAATGTCAGAGGAGCAGCAAAAGGGAGCCTCAGTGATGGGCGGCAGTGAAAGACCATCAGACTGCACAGAAGGAAGCAAAAAAGTATACAATGAACTTTTTTTCTGCTCCTCCTTCTTTCTCCTATGGTCACTGATATCAAAGGTCTAGGGAGAGCACTGATTTCTAGCAGGACTACTAGGACGATCGATGCGCTCCAGCCCAAAACATCTAGTTGTGAAAAGTGGCCTGACAACTGATTCCTAGCGCTGAACCAGTGCTAGGATTAATTCCGAGCTTAGCCCATGGAGAATAGCCTATGCTGAGATCCAACTCAAGTTATCATGATTTATCTAACATCATTTAAGTTTTCACTTATAGTCCACCCTTAACCAGAGACTCTTAATGCGCTTCGCAGGTGCTACTATTGAATCTCTAAAGTGATGTGAATAATATTAGGGACACAGGATAATAGGTTAAAGGATAAAAAAGACATGAAGGGATTTGATGAATTACTTAAGAGTGAATTAGTGAATTTACTAGATCTGGAAATGGTCCGCTGTGTGCTGGTAGGTTCCATTTTGCCACTCTTTCCAGTGACAAACAGATTTTATGACTTGCCAAAGAACTGTCATCTCTTTCCACAAATCTCCTTTTTCTTCATAAGGCATAAACATACTTGAGGGGGTATGGTGGCCAGAAGTCAGATAAGTGGGACTTGAATTCTGTACCTTGTATGTGTTTCTTAATTTTCAGCTTCATCATTAATAACAAAGCGTAACAAATTATTGGTCATCTATACTAATCTCTACAAGATTTTTTCGTTGAAAAACCCTATTTATCCTATCATAAGATATACTGCCTCACCACATCTCTATGATCATTATAGTTCACCAAATTAAAGGCAAAATTGGCTAGCAGTAATTATGTGTTTCACACCAATATTAGAAGATTAGCTTTTGGGTGGGATTTAATTGCTAATTATTACACAAGGTGCCACAGAGTTCTCAATTCTATACAGTCCCTTTCAAGAATGGTGCAAATAGGAACTTAAATGCATGAACAGTCAGAAACAGCAGTAGGAAATATCTGGAGTTCTAACACACACTGATTCTGTCCTGTTCTGCACAGCCAAAAACGTATATGGAGGTATACTGTTGCACACTTCTATCTCTGTGTTGATTGTCACTCATTCACAGCTGACAGGCACCATCATAAGATATCCAGAACTCACCATATTTGTCCTGCTGCCTCGGTAAGTGTTAGGTAATTGTTAATATCAGTCAGGGGGATGAAAATATCCAACTTCTGCAGTTGGGTCTCATCTGTAATTTGACTGTGAGAGAAAACATCAGAGACAAGGCACGTTCTGTCAGAACCTCGGTGGAAGCCCATGAATACATTTGTCTTTTCTGTAATGAAAAATGGAGAGGACACTTACCTGAGTAGTATAGTCAGTTGAACCACCGAAAGGGGTAACGAGCTTTGCCTTTTCTGGAGGGTTGGCTGCTGCCTGGTGGTGCTTTCTTCAAGTTTTAGGTCTCCGTTTGCCACCAAGTCTCTTGGGCATGCACTCGTTTCCTGGCGCTTGGCAGGAGTCGGGAGTCCATCACTGGTGCACATGAGCTGGTGATTATCATCCAGGACCCTATTGAAGAAAAAGGGGGCAAGAAAAAAAAAAGAACTAATCTGGCCATTCCAGGCACAGTTACTTTTGCTTTGTTTGAAGCTGGATCAAATAGCTGTTAGTGAAGCAAAGACAAACAAGTTCTTGTAGCATATCCAGTGTACAAAATTACAGCTAAGTAAAATAAACTGTCCTTCTAAAAGTGGATCATAAATCTCAAAATAAACCTTTTCAGTATTTAAAGACTACTATTAAGCCTGAAAACATTCCAGCTAACAACATGCTTTGACAAAGAAAGTGAGTACAGATTGTTGGCCTTGGCTGTACTGGCTTCTGTGGGGTTGTGCACTGTCCCCTGGGGGATGCAATAACGCAGATGTGCTTAAACGCTTCTTAGATTAGCTGATGAACCATGTAACGTCTGAAGCCTCCTCTCGCCAAGACTGGAGTGAGTAGCAAAAGCTGTTCTTTTTGGGTTTTAACTCGGATCGTATAGGCTTATGGGGTTTTTACAGTGATTCCCTCCAGAAGGGCTCCCAAACACATAGATGAGTCTATTGTAATGAGCTGGTTTGTGGGTTTGCATTTCCAACTGCCTCCCACTAGGTGGAGTAAGACCTGAACATCTGTAGGTGGCAGGCGGTAGTTTCAATTGACAACCACTTCTTCTCTGGCTCAGGACTGGTATCCTTTTACCATGAAGGCAAACTTCTCTTCAGCGTAATGTGCCCTAACATGACTGTTGTAAAATTTCATTATGGCACTAGAACTGTGAAACTCATTTCAGGCCTTTCTTGGTGACATGCCAAATATTTACCTTTGAAGTAAGCACCATTAGACCTATCCTTTGGAGAGCACAATGGAAGGAAGGGAATGACCTTTTCAAGGTCACATAACTTCTTACTGGTAAAACTGGGATCTAATGCCCTAGGTCTCTTTTTCTCCTCTAACCACTAGACAATGCTGCCTGCTGTGGAGTCTGGCTGGCTGAAGCGTCACAGGTGCTTGGCTGGGGTATCTGAGTACAGTGGCAGGTTGTTACATCAAAAAAGCCTAGAAAAAGTATCAGTCAACTAGAAGTGTTGTGTCCCACAGTCAGAGCCTACTTAAATGCATGACTTTGCAAACTGAGTTTAAATTTTACTTGGATAAGTTTGAATTTCACTCTGGTATACTCAGCAGTTTTGAACTTTATGAACCAAGACTAAACACAGCCTTGTTCAATCAAGATGAAACAATACAAACTGATTCAAACAAGATGAGAACCCTTTAGATATCATTAGGTAAATACCATGAATGGCAGCTGTTCCTACGTCACTATATCATTTTAATTTTCGAAACCTTAATAAAGTTACTTACAGTGCTTTCATTGACATATAAACGTTCTCCTTTACTGGGTCCTTCTGCACTGGCTTCTCTTGCACAGGGACATTAGGCTCAGCTGTAGGGTCAGGCTGTGATATTTCAGTATTACACTGTTAGAAACACAACAGTACCCGAGGTAAATGTTCTTGTTTTGCCTACAGAAAAATCTTCTTAATTTCATTATTTTATTCGGTACTTGTGCTGTTTAAGGCTCATACAGCTTAGTTTTTCTCAGATAAGTCACCTCCCAGAACCAGTGAGCTATAGAAATGTTTGAAACTTAGAAGTTAATGTTATCTGGTATCGTTGACACTTTGTTTGCTTTCCTTTCAGACTGGAACATAACCAGCTATATTCTAAAATATCCACCAAAATTACTCCTCTTGCTCCCTTGTTTCAAACTGAAATGCATGTACCAAAATGTTTAACAGCATTTTAAAATTATTGTTTGATTTTATGCAGTTTGCTGACACTTCAGTAGAATTACACTTTAAAATATTTAAAGTAACGTACAGATAAATTTTCTAAAATGAGTTATTAGTTTCTGAAAAAAACTGTGGCAGAACGGACAAAAGGCATTTACAGTGAAGCAGTCTACTTGAGGAATTTCAAGAAAAATCAACTTTTTTGTCAAAATGCTACTTGCTACCAGAAAAATCATTTGAACGAGTCTAGTATATTTTTTCTCATACAAATGAAGGCTCTATTACCTAGTGCTTTATCACTGTATTTCTCTGGCAAAGTTTTACCTCTCTATATATACCACTTCCTCTTTGGATTGTTAAATGCCTCCTGTGTCCTTAGAGCTATATAACAGTTAACAAAACAGAAGAACTCACATCTGATAAACTACCTTTGCTAAAAGATTGCTGGGGGTTTTGTAATATTCCTCCTCTTCCTCTTTGACGTCTTCATCTGTATCTGACGACAGTGGATTTTCCTTAGTCTTTTCCAAATCTTTGTTCTGTTAAAATAATATTTTCATATTTAACAGCATCAGTTACGTAGATTGTTTAATGTGTATTTTTCCATTTATTTGGAAAAGTAATGGAATCAGCAAGTATCCACAGGAAACATGGGAAGACTTGCTTCTCCTTGAAAACAGAAATGCTAATACCAGTCTGTTTTAGCATCAAGCTATCTGTAACTGTGCTTCTACTTGTATTTTTGAGATAAACTGCACATGCAATACTGGCCACTAATATTAGTATTTCTCATGGACTTACTTGTGGTAAGCAGGAAGCTGCAGTTGATGGCATGTTCAATAACTTATATTTTTTTAAAATCAAGTTAAGTGGGTTAAATACTTATATATGACTTTGCATGCATTTAGGGTACATTTTTGTATACAAAAGACTTTTTATTTGGGTTCAGTCCTAGAGTCCTTATCCTAGGAAAAAAAATCCAAAGGAAATCCAGAACTGGATAGGGAAATATTTGTTATCTTTAAGCACCTTTTCACTGCTATAAAGTAAAGAATGAATTTGGGACTTCCCTGATTAATGACAAATCTGTTACCTCGTACTTCTCCATAAACTAGAACATATCTCAGAGGGCTGGAGACCTAACATTAAATCCTTTGTAAACTGAGGGATGTTTTCCCTTAAGATGCTTCATAAATACTCAGAACAGTAAGTTTGGGGAAATTTGATAAGTCAAGGAGAAATTAATCCCTCCAAGTTTATCTTTTTAAGTCACAAAGATAAATTATTTATTTCTATGTCTCCTTGGTGACTTCACTATAATGCAGAGTATGGTAATTAGTATTTAGCTTCCTCCCAATGTAATTCTTCATGCCGTGTTCCTGATGCAATCTTCTTTTTTTTTTTTTATCTCTCTACTTACATCCTACGTTTCCAGGGTGATAATTTTAGTAACTGCTAAATATGCCACCGAATATTTTAGTTTTCAAGGTAAAGCAAATTAAACTAATTACTGCTTCACATAAAGAGAGGAAACTGGCATTGAATAGAAATTAGAGATGATGAAGGCATTTATGTTCCTTATGGGTATAAAAGTCATTAAAAAGCAGTTCATGTCCTAGGAGTCAGAATACACCTACAAACGGTCCCTCAGGAAGTGCATAACACAAATCCTCAGCTGGAACTGGACTGACTCTGTGGTCATGACCTAAGTTGCGAATGAGTTTCCTAGCGAGTTTTCAGGGGCTTTGGATCAATCCCATAGTAAACACTTGGGAAAAGGGGGTAAAAGGAGGTGATTTTATGAGGTCTTGGGATCCTCCAACTCCTCTCAAGAGTAGATGGCGCTCATCAGCATCCCAAACTGAGCCTTCAGTCACTGACAGTGGCCAGCTTTTGCCCCAAAGTACAGTGTTTTTCCTTGGCAACATCTCAGATTTAGAGGATAAAGGGAAGCAGAAGGTTAAGCTGCTGCAGCACTGGGTCTAGATCAGCAGCACCTGGCCTAGATCTCATAAGTTTATAAGTTTAAGTTAACTTCTATAAGTTTAATATGCGTTGCGCTAAGCTCTTTGAAAGAGGGACTTCTCTTTTAATCATGTGTGTCTAACACATTAAAAGCAGTGTTCCTGACTCCTGACTAGGATGTCTAACCCTGACTGTATGCCTGTCATACGATAATTAGTACAGGGTGACAGAAGTCAGGACTCGCTATTTTGAGGTATTTCAGGTATTGAAAGCTGCATATGGAAACAGCTGATAATGAACTGCCAAGTCAGCAGAGACGTGATTTTGTAGCTCCAGAAAGTGGGTTCAAAGGGAACCAGGTCCCAAAAACCTCTCTTGGGTTACTGAGTCACTGACTATGTGGCTAGACTCCCTGACATTAAGGGGCCTGTTTGCATGAGTAATAGCTACTCACCAAAGAGTTTTCAGGATCAGGGCATGCAAGAGGGAACCACTAAAAGCAACCAGATACTAGGAATGCGGAGTCATACTTTTAACAGAAAGTAAACACAAGGCCTTAATCTAGAAGTGAGCTGTCTAAATATCATTGAGCAGAGAAAAGACATAGAGATGTTGTCAGATACTAAACTAGGAGGCAAGTGAAATATTTTTATCTAATGAACAATCATTGTTGTTCCTTGTTAGCTCTATGGTAAGGTCGTTTATACTATTATCACCAATCCTGAAACAAAAATACGAGCTTCCTGCTACTCCCTCTGCTTCAGATTAAAGAAAGCAGGTAAAACACAAGCTCCTTATTGTGTATTCCTTGTGACCACCCTGTCCCACTCTGAACAGCTGTGTATAATACATGCCCTCCAAGTCACCATAAGTATGAGAAGGATTAATGAGTGAGGCAGAAGAGGTGTATGTGAGAAGGAGAGACAGAAAGAGAGCCTTGGCATGCATACAGCGTAGCACTAGTTAAAAAAAAAAAAAATCAGACTAAGAGTTTGATTTTAAACTGAGTTAACCCAACCCAGTTTAGTGCTCAGACTCATACCTGAATTATTCCACGCTCATAAATTACTGTGCATCAGCTGAGCTGTGGTAACTACCTATAGCATTGCAAGGTAGTTTCAATTATTTTAACTTTATTATATTAAATTTAGCTGTATTATGTCATACTTGCTGCCAGGCTGTACATACATGGATGGTTACTGCAACATGTGATTTACTACCCTGCTAGCGATGATAGCAGAATAGATTCTTTCGCTATGTCTCAGCCACTCCAGATCATAGTTCAATGTATAAACTGCCAATAAAGATGGGTTTATAATCAGCTGCCAAACTGTATACCAGCATGGCAGAGCTTTGGGCATGTATTCTGTTCTGCTGACTCTGCTGCAAAGGCAGTAATCAAGGGCAGAGGGCTGGTGAAAAACATCTGAAATTGCTGCAGCTATTTGTTCAGGGAACACAGGTCAGAACACTTAGCCAATCATACATGGTCATATTTATTATTTTATCTTGTAGAATCATTCCTACCAGATATGGAAGCTAAGTTACTGGAAGTCATATTTATGCTGATACAAGCCCTGAGGTGTGCCTCAGCTTAACAAAACCTTGTTCTTTAGTTCAGTTAAATTGATTCAGCTGCTACTTGCACATATACTCTGAAAAAGGACAGAGAAAGAAACCATTCAAGAAGAGCATAGCACAGCTGAGAAATATGGTGGGAGGGACAAGTCCTGAAGTAGCGCAACTTCAGAGCTCTCTTCATCAAGCTTCTTAGAGGTGCCACAAGTTGAAATTGCTGCAGAGAAACTCTGAGGCTCGGCCCCCAAAAAACAAAGTAGACGAAGGGTATTTCAAGCAAGTTCTCAGATGGTTCTTTTCAATACTAAATAAAACAACAGATTACCTATATTTAGAAGATCAACTCAACATGCTTGTGAAGTAGGTGAATAATCTATAGCTACAGATATTCAGGTGAGATGAGAGCCAATAGTTACTTCTACAGACTGAACAAGTCAAAAGCTGTTTTTGTTCTCTCACCTGGCTTGGAAAAACTCTTCTCAGTGAGTCGTACTGAGATTGATAGGGGCCAGGATCTGAATTAGGCCTGTTCTTTTCTTCTGAGGGACCTTTCTCCTGTATGCAAAAGAAAAATGTTGACTCCTATATACTCTGGAGATGTTTTACCTGCATTGTTGCTGGGTAACACAGCCTTTGTTAAGCCTTCTCCAGCAGGACTATTTGCACAGAGCTTTGTGACTACAGAAAACCAACTCTTCCCTGGCCGCTATTCAGTCTGTCACCAAAGGTTGGATGGAGACTGAAATTGCTCTGAGATAGTAGCAATGCTTTTCTTCCTTTCCATTTACTTATTGAGGGGGAAGTTCTGAAAGGCACAGAGGACAGCTAGGAGTCCAGGTTCCAGTGGATGTCACTGGAACTGAACTTCCCTCTAGGCTTTGAAGTCTGAAGAGAGAGTCAAAGAGAAACACAATCACAAAACAGGAAGAACGTCGCCAGCAGCTGTGGAAAAAATATTCACATGGCTTTGCTGAGGCATATCAAAGCAAATCTGTAGGGGCTTATTTCAGGGATGAGCAAATGCCCAGTCAGCTGAGGTGGCCAATGAATATTAGTGCTCACTGCCTTCCATACCCACCTCTACTTAAACGCAGACTAGTAAACAAACATGCCAGCGCTGACCCTATGTGAGGACTCTCTGACATTATAATCCAGGTCCTATTTGGGAGCCCCAATATAAAGCAGAATACACCACCTGGCACTCAGTGCATGACCTCAGAAGAACTTATTTTGATTGAAACAAGCAACTATACAAACCAAATTTCACAGTTACCCCTGGCAGCAAACTCATTAGGGACTGCTAATCCATCTACATTCTGGCTGCTTTGCCTTTCCAGGTGGCTGATCACAGGTACATCATTCAGGGATAATGGCAAAGAGGAAGGCCAGCTTTTGACTTCTAGGTTTGCAAGAACTTGGTTCTAGAGACAGGATAACTGCAGTGTAACAAGACAGGCACCTGAAGTGTGTGGGCTACAATATATTAGGGCATCCCAGTAGTACAAATTTTGCTTCTAAAGGTTCAGATAGGTTGTTTATGTGTTATTTTCTAGGCAAATATATATTTGCCCTGCTTGTACTCTGAGCTGACTGGAAGCTGTTGGGATGTAAGTAGCATAGTGCTGAGTCTGAACTAATAGGCCCAGCTGACCAACAAGGTACAAAACCTTGGACTTGACATTGAATTAACAGGGCTTCCAGTTGGTTCATAGCACTGACAGACTAGATGTGAATCAATTTGTAAAACAGCATGTAGACATATCCAAAAAGCCCACAGTAAGAATTGCACACAAGTTTTCTTTCATTCTGAGACATCAAAGGTGCAATTCATTGCAAATCGTCAATCACCTCCTAATTTCCATGTGGCTTATTCTTCAAAGAGATTCCTTCAATGTAAAAATCAATCCCTCTGCAATACAGACTGTGCAATGCCTGCTTAACTCATAAGCCTAGTGTACAGGATTTATATGGAAAATTAATTTTCCACTCAGAAAGGTAAGGGCCAGCTTGCAAGGCCAAAATCAGGAAAAATCAGGAAAACTCCTTGCGTCTTAGCACAGGTTTCTAAGGAAGTTAAAAACTTCTTTCTTTATAAAACGAAGTGTAGTAACAAGTTACCTGAGGACATCCTCCTCCTATCGCCTCCCTCCAGACCGAAGATATCTCAGCGACCCAGTCCTTTATCTCCTCCCTGTGGGTTGGAACAAAAGAAATGCAAACCTCATAAGTAAACCACAAGGAAAATGCACTTGCTCACCCACTTCCTCTTTTAGGGCTAAAATACGCTTCTTCCTTTCAAGAGAGCATGCTTGGGTGGCCTCAGCCAGATGGCAAAGTTCAAGTCTTAAAGAGATGAAGCACAGGACTGTGAGCTAAAAGCTATGAAGAAGCGTACGTGCGTGTGTGTACGCACATGCAAGAGAGAGATGAAGGAGGGGCAGAATGGTTCCTTCCGCTTCATTTGCTATGTGTAATGCTGCTTTGCTGTGTGCTGCCCTAAAGATGGCCACCAAGGCTTATGAACTTGTTTGAGCAAGTACAATGAGCAATAGGTCATGAATGCACCACAGAAACACTGTTTTGTGCTTGCAAGTGGGATTAGTTTTATGAATTCTGGATCACTTCCCATCTAATACTTGTGCCCTGAGTGAAGGAGCAGAATGGCATGCTCAAGTGATGCATAGGTATGTGTTTTCCTCTGTGCTTATCAGTGTTTCACACAGCTGCTCTTCTGCATTAAGACAGAAAATCCCTGATCTGTTTGTGCCTGGGAAAGTGAGAGGGGAAGCTGGGAAGTAGCAGCAGAGGAGCACATTGCCCAATGTACTCCCTCACCCAACTGAACTTTGGCTGATCACCACAGTAGCAGTAATTTTGGCTCTTGTTGAAGACTGGATTATAGATTGGGAGAGCAGGGAGTGCAGCAGCCATGATGCTGAGCTGCAAAGCCAGCCGTCTGAATAGAGGACCTGAATCATTCCTTTTGAAGTCTATTTTCTCTCTCGGGAATTTCCCCCTTCAATCTGTTTTCCTTGATCAATAATCTTCTTTCCAGGGCAGAATTATTTCCGGTAACTTATCCATAAGCAGCATAAAGTGTCCTAATTCCCAGAAGCCACGAGGTTAGAAGGCAAAACTTTCTGCTCTTTCATGACCCTTTACTGGTAGTTTGATATTACATTACTACACTGATACAATGTTGTTGCCATGCCCACCTCCAGCTGTGTTCTTCCATTACTTTCTCATTTTGGATCTTTTAACAGTGTGGCTACTGGAGAAGTTAGTTCAGCTGTCCAAACCAATAGAAAATTAACCTTGCCGCAGGAAAAAAGAGACATAAAGAACAGTTTTCCACTGGATCAACTAGCTGAACCATTTCATCCTGGAGTTGCACAATCAATAGATCTGACACAAGGAGAGACTGGAACTGCTGGCCAGAGCTGCCGGGAAAGAGAAGAACCTTGGCCCTGGGCAGCAGCATGGTGTTACAGTAGCTTAATTGTGATGTCAGATTGTATTTACATGTCTTTCTATGCATACCTGCTCCTCCCAATGAGGTAGTAACTTCTGTCTCCAGTACTGATAGATATCACCTCTTCAGGAGAGCATTTAAACATCTTCCTTACTGTTGCCATCCTTTCAGAATTACTTATGCCAATTTCTATATTTACGATCCTGTGAGGACAAGCATATGAAACATCCTATACAGCCATACATATAGATATACATATATATGTGTGTGTGTGTGTGTGTGTGTGTGTGTGTGTGTGTATTTTACACTCTAAGCACTGCATGACATGATGAAATCTGCATGGAAAAAGGTTTATATTTTCTCCTGAAAAAATTCTCAAGAAAATAAGTGCACACTTCCAAAACATTTTCTGGTCTTTCAGTAAAGAAAGCTCCCAAACAAGCAAATAAAAATCAACTTTTACAGTGACTCATGTCCACATTTTGGAAACTCATTTTTGAATAAAGGGGCTGTTGCTCGAACACAGAACCTTGAAAAGAAGTTAGACTAAGAAAAATTCTTTGCAGATTTTTTTTCCCAACAACTACAGTTTTTCAACAACTTATCAAACAATAAGTTTGATTCAAAACCAACTGTACATTAACAGTGTTTTAATGGAGGAGAGCAGGAATACACACGATATACTCTTAATGCATTCTTAAATGGAAGCACCGCTTCCATTAACTTCCAAGACATTAGATTAGATCAAACTGCTGCTGTAGTAAAAATAGTAACAACAATGAAAAAAATGATAGCAATAATATAATAACATAACCCTGAGCAAGCTGGAAATTTTTCTAAAGCTTCACACTAGAAATCCTTTTAATGGAAGAAACACAACAGCAATACGAGTCCAGTGAATATTTAGCAAGTCCAGGGGGCCTTTGGATCAGGCCTCAAGTCTAACCAGTAAAACCTTTACATTTCTTTGCCAGAACTATTTCCTTTCTATATATTTAATTTCACAGGTGATGCTATAAAGGGCACTAATACAAAGTCAATGATACCCAGTCTTACTGCAGCCTGTAGTGGGCACTGTCCCAAGAGGAATGAAATGACCAACCCAAATGAGCCAAGCAGGGCAATTTCTCAGCGCAGTAAGTGGCAGCAGAAGAGCCAGCATCAGCCCAAAGAGCTAAGTAAAAGCAGTGAGACTTCTGCTCAGCTTGTGGAGTACTTCGTAAAGTCGCAAACTGGGAAAGATTCTGTTCAACAGAGTGGCACAGCCCATCCTTACTTGTGTGTGAATAACACACACAAGTACAGCATAGTGCTGTACTCACAGAAGATAAAGTATCTTCTACTACAGGAACCTAGCGTTCTAGGTAACGG
The DNA here is from genome assembly GCF_040807025.1 of Struthio camelus. Classification (NCBI taxonomy): domain Eukaryota; kingdom Metazoa; phylum Chordata; class Aves; order Struthioniformes; family Struthionidae; genus Struthio; species Struthio camelus. The sequence continues at coordinate 10,516,325 of NC_090948.1, forward strand.
AGCCAAACTGTCTGTTTTGTAGACAAAACATTGTCACAATCCCTCACATAAACGTCCCTCAAATTCCAGCAAAAATATTTAGGATTTTTAATTCTACGTAAATCAAACACTATAAGCTGCACCTAGAGCCTACAAAAGTCCACAGGACTCTTCTCTTGACTTCAGTGGGATTTCGCTCAAGAGCCTCAATCTTAACCTTCTTAAACGTCTGCACATTTAAGAGTGTTGATATGTTGCTTAAAACAAAAAGGTGACACATTAGAGTTACATACTGATCAACAGCGATGGAGCCCTTTACATTCTGGCCTTTTAGATACTTCAGGGTGTAACAGCCTTTGCTGGATTTGGACAAGACGAAAAGCCGCCTTTTCCAGGAATTCTGCCAAAGAGAAAATCTTTCATCAAAACTCAGGAGAGCAGAAATAACAAAGGTTTCTTGAGAGATTGCTGGAATCTGTGCTAGCATACCTGAGAGTTCAAAAGTTGAAGAGGTGGTGATTTGGTAAGGAATCCATACTTGCAAACTTCATCCTTGTGGTAGAATGTATTTTGAGTTCCTAGCAATCAAAGAGAAATGAACAGCACTGTTACTCAATTTGTTGCTAATTAATCAATTACAAGGACCTGCTTGAACTGGAAATTGTTGCTGATCACTGGGCTTCTGTGCTCAAGTGGCCATGAAACGTGTTCAATTAGAGACGACAAGCACAAATCAAAGCTATAAAAGTAGGGCCAGGCCATCCTTCCTTGATATCAGTGTTACTGCTGACAACTAGCCAAACCTGTAAACAAAGGAGAGCGATAAGGTATTGCGTTGACAGAGGTGGCTGAAAAGATATCTTAAGGTCTGGTCTATTTAACTACTTCTTCACTAGTGGTCTGAAGGAGAGTAAACAGCATGCTAATAACATTTGTAGGTGGCATTCCAGTTGGATGAGGCATAAACACCACTAACAGTAAACTACCCTGCCCTATGAATTGTGATGTAACACCAGGAAAACGTCTAACATGGAAAATACAAGCAAAAATGTCAGAGGTGGGGGACAGTGACCCTGCATACGCTGTGGCCGGCTATATTCTCAGATTTGCATTTTCTAACCAGTAGTGGATTTGTAATCAAAATCTTAGTCTTTACTTATTAACGCCCTTTACCACTCAATGAAAGGAGTGGAAATCTCATTCTGTCCTTTAAGCTGTAAACTGTGTATGGGAAATTAAGATTTTGAAAGAATTTAGTGACTGAAGGGAGCAGTCAGCGTCATTTTGGATCTTCCAGTAAGGGACAGGAGAGGACGTACCTAAGTTCTGGGACTTTGTGGTGGCGCGAGAAATGCTCTGCGTTGTAATTCCACTTACAACTGACTTCAGTGGAAGTAAGATTTCTTCGTCAGTGCCTTGGAACTACTGATTGTATCTCCCTGTTCCCGGTTAATTTTTAAGGATTTCAGTCTTTTCACAATGTCTGTCTAATCTCTGTGTCAGGGACAAGAATGATTCTGTTTTAAAGAGACAGGCTGCATTTAGGACAGATTCTTTATGGAAAGAACCAGAGGGGTAGAATTATGGAGTAAGTCCAGCTGGACTCATCAGATTTTTCTAATACGCTGTTTTTCCCTGTTTTTCACTAATTTTTTAACACAAAGCCCTTGGCACAACGAGAGGAAGGGTATAGTGTCAAATACTGACGAAAAGGGTTTGAAACTTGACATACAATAGACAAACCTCCATAAACTAAATTTTGTACCTGTAGAATTTCTTCTGTTTCTGGAAGCCATCCTGATTGTTTCTTCTACTCGGAAAGTAAAGAGAGCAAAAACCTTGAGGCTAATTCCTTTCACTCAGATTCCTCCTAAGCAGCATTTTACTGGATTTAAGATCACCTGAGAAAAAAACAAATATCTCTAAAGTGGTTATTTCCATAGTGATAATGAATCTATATGTAAATAAATACAGAAAAATAAAAATCTATAATAAATTATAATGACACTTACTTATAAAACACAATTAAAGTCTACATTTAATTTATTAGATACAATTATATTACAAATTATATAATGAATTATATATGCTATAATATTAAGTGTATTTTGTTATTATAATATGATTATATGATTGGGTTGATTTGCCCAGGAACTGAGAAGACCTGCCAACAGAGTCTCATTTTGGCCCTTTCCTTGCATTAGAAACAACAGCTGCAACCTAGGAGCATTGCATCAGATATATCTTTCTGATAGTGCCTTAGCAGTGTGATTGACACTGCATAAAGTAGGCATAGCCTGGCCTAAAGAGCTTAAAATCTAAAGATATTTTAAAAATCTAGTAATAAAACTACAATTCTAATAATTTGCAAATCTGTAAGACCCTTAATACAATGCCCGCAGAGGGATTTATAAACAGTGACAAAATACATTTGAGAGCATTCTAAGATGTGGGTTAGTATCACAGTTTTACTGATGGGTGAACAGATAATATCTATTTTTATTTATGTTGGTCTATGTTCAGAATGTCCCCTCCAATTTTACCAGGAAAATTGGAATCTGACTGTAGCCCTCAGAAGAAGTTAAATTACCTGCTCCTTGTCTTATAGCCAGGCTGTGGCAGAGATGGAAACAGAGACTAACAGCAAGGCAAAGTGCACCGATGCACTATCACGTTCTTCAAAGTTTTGTTAAACAACCTTTTAATAAAACAGGCAGGTAGCAATCTGGGGGATTTGAGAACGGCAAGAACATCAGATGGAACATTTTAAAGGTCATTTTGGTTATTGGACTTTTATTGCTGTTTTTAAGCTCATTTGCCTTTCAGTGCTTTCCCTCAAATAACACTTCTGGTGCCTGGCTGGCAGAGCGAGGTAACCACTGTACTGCCATTTCTCTGCAACTCATACAGGAGCTTGGGACTCCTGGGAATCAATTGCATGTTTGGCACTATATTTTGCACACTGAACACTTTTTTTTTTTTATTATGTCACAATTACTTGCTTGTTTATTTAAAATCATATCTAGTTTCTCTCATTTAGTTACATTTCCAACAATACCAAGTTTTGTCCATTTGTAATACCATTTGGGAAAGACAGTTTCCAAAAGCTTCCTTTTGCCTCACTGCAAATCTCCCACTCCTTGCAAAATCAAATCCTTTTCTTGTAAGAACTTGGCTTCAACTTGTCTGTCAGCTACAGCAACGTTATACTGTCTCTAACATGCCTGTTCATATGAAGCTGGGAAAATCTGAAGGACTGCAGTGCTGGACTCTAGTTCCTTTCTTGAACACCCTGCTTGGACTGAGAGATTTAAGCGGTTTCCTCTGCTTGTGTTTCTTCAGAGATTTACTCCACGGTATCGGAAGTAAACATGATATAGTTAGGAGTGGTGGTCAGAAATAGTTTATTACGCTACACACACACTTCTACCCTCCTCACACAGCTAAAGTTACAGACTTCAGTGGCCACTGTTTCGGGTGACACCACGGTGCCAATGCCTATGGCCCATTTCAAACCTAGGTCTACCGGTGACCTCTGTAAAGCATTTCTGCCTGTACTTTTTTTGTTAGGGAAACTTTGGCAATTTTGCCTTTTTGGGAGAAAGATTTGTTGTACAAATGTGGTGACAGACTATGTTATAAACTTCATTGCCTAATATTTGCCCCTGTTGCCTACCAAAAATAGACAAAAAAGCAATTTCCAAAACCAAAAAAGCAGTGACTGCACACAAACTCAAATGTACGTTGCAGTTCTTAGTGTCAATAGTAGGGGGACATGCCTGGAGTTTCAGTCAAAGACACTGTAACGCTCTTCCCAACCTGAACGACAAAGCCACCACAACTGGCAAGTGATTTATCTGTCACAAAACCCATATTCCACGAGTCTATGACAGGATAAAAGTCTCATCTCGGTTTGAGTAAATATCAAGATCTGCAGGTGGAAAAACAAAAACTTCTGGGATTACAATAGGCTCTTAATCATCTGTGTGATCTCACTCTGTATTTTGAAAACAAGTTTTTAATTGTTACATTTAATCATTTTTTCTCTTCAGTGGAGAGCAACCTTTTAAATCACTTACTTCTAATTCAGAATAGACAATGCCAGTTCCATGATTATACCCCCTCAGATTTTTGGATGCATGGCATTAAGAGATTTGATTGCTTTCAACCCTTTCGAATGTAACAGGGCACTTGAGTTAAAATGCAAATAAAGTGCTGCAAATGAATTAATATGAAGGCTATTACAAAACTTCAAATATAATACCAGGAGAAGGTAAACAGATTGTATTAATACTTACAGGCAAAATGCGTTCATGGTGTGGAAGGTCTTGGAGAAATATCCCTTAAAGCATTTCCAAGTTACCTGTATCATTTTCCGCAGCACAACACAATGTGTCATTGCTCCGCATTGCGACTGCCTTCTTATAACCCTTGCATAAACACAAACACCCTGAAATATGACCCACAAGGAAATTCCCATTTCTATCACAGGAAGCAAATAAAAGATTGGTCTGTAAGGGGAAACCCGGTGGAAAGTGAAACTTGTAGTTCACTTACAAGGAAAAAAAAATACACATATTTGAGCCAAACATAAATGTCTCCCACGCAGAAAAAAATCCAAAGGTAACTTTGTTTTGTTGGATCAGCTTGCTAAACAGTCCCTGTTTTTCCCCGGAGCAGAGTGTCTACAATACCATGTCAACCCATTACTAGTCTCGGTCTTAGGCTGACTTTTTCACTTCACAAATCATTAACTATAGTAAGTCTTGTCACACTCCACACTAAGCTGTGTTCAACTAAGCCTGCAAATGTCAAGGGAATTGCTTTTAGACAGAAAATAATTATAAATTTGAACTGAAAATAGGCTAAAATGCCATACAGCTTACAAGTCACTATTCAGCTGTCTGGTCTTGCTCAAGTCTGAGGATAAGGTCTCTTTACGGCATTTTGGCTATCAGCTATCAGGGTGTTAACATCACTAATCTGATGTGATGTCAGCTGGTGGGAGTTTTTATTCTTGAGTAATATGAATAGTACTTTTTGGACATGATGTAAAGCAATGAACTTACGTAGCAGAGACACTGGTCCCTAAGCAAGGAATCATGCCTTTCTCTCTCTTTCCATACCACTGTAAGTTGTAGTCAGAAGTTGCTTTCCCTTCTGGCACCGTCTCCAGGCATTTTATGCTTGATCTTTGTGTATTTCATATATCAGAACTAGCCTGAAGGTTGTTTAAGATTCAACATTTACTTTTGCCTTCAGTCGTAAGTCAGTACATAGAACTGATGTGCTCTTTTTTCACAGAATCACAGAACGGTTGAGGTTGGAAGGGACCTCTGGAGATCATCTAGTCCAACCCCCGTGCTCAAGCAGGGACCTCTAGAGCATATTGCCCAGGATCACATCCAGACGGCTTTTGAATATCTCCAGGGAAGGAGACTCCACTACCTCTCTGGGCAACCTGTTCCAATGCTCTGTCACCCTTACAGTGCAGAAGTTTTTTCTCAGGTTTAGGTGGAACTTCCTGTGGTTCAGTTTGTGCCCGTTGCCTCTTGTCCTGCTGCTGGGCACCACGGAGAAGAGGCTGGCTTCATCCTCTTGACGCTCCCCTTCACATACTTGTACACGTTTATGAGATCGCCTTTTGCTATACTATCTTCTTCTTCTAGGAAACCTTCGGTTTACCAGGAGAGATTTCTTGCAAGTGTTGCAAGTGCCCATTTACTTCCCACACTAGAGCACTGAAGAGCTTCAAATAACACTACTAGCTTGCCTTTCTTCTCAGACAGACAGCTACCATGTCACCTATTACTTCCCATGCTGTCCTTATTTGGTGTCCATTGTGGTAAACATTCAGTAAAATCTGATAAAAAAGCCCTCGCTGTTTCCCCCCAACCTTTTTTTTTTTTTTAAGAGATCATGTCAAATAGGGCAAGGAGCTTTTCCTACTCTTAAAGGAAAGGCTAATATTAATTACCTCCTCCGAGTCTTCCTCGCCAATCCCATGTAGGCTGGCCCAGGGGACTATTTGTAAGGGAAATGGGGAGGGGTGAGATGCACACAAACCCTGGCACAGTTATACAATGATCTATCTTTATCACAAGCAATTTTGAATGACATCGATGATCTCATGCCTCTCTCTACATAAGAGGGCAATTTCTATGTTTTCCCAAGGCTTCTACGTTTAAGATAAAGTTGCTCTTTGTATTAAAGATCATTTCCTCCTCCATATGCAAGAGGAAATGTGCTCCTTAACTGTGTATACTGTTACATTTTGGGGAATTATTTTAAAAGTCTTAAATGCCTTGATTGAAAACCTCTACTTGCTCTTTTATTGTCCCCAAGGCTCTGTGGCTTCCAAGCTACAACTTCTGAATAAAAGGACAGTCTTGGAGAGAAGTGAACGTTGTTAACAGAATTTAAAAACCAGGATAGACAGTAGTGGATAAACACTAATGAGATATAAGGATATGAAGGAGCTTCCAGAGCAATAAGAAATACTGAAAAAGTTGACTGGATATATTTCTCTTGCTAAAACAAGAGTACCTCTAATGCCAGAAAACTAGTTTAAGTCTAAGCTATTTGCCAGAAGTAATAGGAAGAGCATTTTCATATGAATTGCCAGACCACTAACTAATTTACTGTGTAAAGACATCACAGGCATTGGGCAAGACTTCAAGGGCTGGTAAATCAGGACAGTTCCATCAAAATCCTTTCAATAACTGGGGTTTACTCTAAGAGAGCATCTGGCCTGCCTAGTCCAAGTCATCAAATGCCAGCTTACTCTTCTAAATTACTTTTCAACTGAGACTGGAAATCTTGTCTTGACAAAGATGCAGAAGACCATCTGTAATCTCTGCTGAGAAAGGTTTTGAGATGTATTTTGGTTTGTTTTCACTTCACCAGATTAAGTGTTAGACAGGCAGATACTCATATAAATTTTTTTTAGAAAGGTCTTTACTAGTGTCATGCTCAAGTTTTCCACAAAACAGTCATTTATTCAATTCATACAGTTGTAAATTTGACTTCTGAAAAAAATATGCTTCACTATATCACAGTACTAGTTGGAAAATAAACTAAAAAATTTGGTAACTTGGCACTAATTACTATGTACCTATTCTCTTAGCGAATTTCATAAAAGTATAGCGTACAATAATTGGAAAAAAGGTGACTATCTACTCACTTATCAGTTTAACCAAATCATTAACTTTATTTTTTTGAGCTAGCAACCAACTGTAAAGATAATATAAAAAGTAGGAATGTAGTATCACTAACATTACTCCAAAATACAAAATCAAGACAATACATAGCTAGAAAGGCACTTCTGGTTTCTATTCAAGTAAGTACTTCCAGTCTTGGCAAATTCCTCAATGAACAGAAATTAAATCTAAACATACAATTATTACTGAGACACACAATTCTAGCAATTCAACATGAAAATTTAAAGTTTTAGAACAAAACCTAACCATTAACTCTCTGTTGGTTCAGAATTTCTGAATCACCAAGCAGATTTTTTTTTTTTTTTGCAAAAAGAAAAACTGTAATACCAGAGTTTCAGGCTGTTTTATCATTTAGCTGTCATTTACAAGGAAAAATTCTTTATTATAGCATTTTAATAAGGATTCCTCCAGTTACAGTTTGTCCAGTTTTATAAAGATTTTCATTTTGATTTTTCTATTTGTTACATTTATACGCTATTCAGCTAAACCATCTACAAATATTGATTCTTTACTTATTGACCTTATGCTAGAATTGTAACTAAGTAAAGTGACTTTCAAATTAAGCACAGAGCAGCAATCAAATTGTCGCCATTAATAATGCTCATAAAAGGAAAGCAAACATATTAGACTAAGAAATAAATTCAAGCTACAAATTCAGTTTGGCACTGGACATTCCCATAACATGATGCTCTTAGGAAATTTCCAAGGAAGTCACTGTTCCATGAACCAGTAATTAAGTGAAAGAAAAGATGGAGTCTCATGATTGCTTTTTTTCATCAGTATCTTACAATCTGCTTTCTGGGATTGTTTAGTTTATTCAGATTGAGAGACAGACTTCCCTTCCTTTCTGTCCCACCCCTCCCCAAGTAAGCATTACACCATGCCCACCCCCATTTTAGTAATAGGTAGAACACACAAAACAATTATTTAGTCAAAAGAAATAGCTGTTACTGGTCAGGTATCTGAGTCTCAGAACACTGAAATCCGTCCCTCTTTCCCCAAGATGGAAAAAGAGATCAAGTATTTCCTACGCTTAAAAAAACTCCATGAAACAAAACAACAAGCAACTCCATTGATTTCCATCAGAAACTAGAAATGAACATTGCCAATTATCTTAGCTTCATGTTTGGACTTATTTTTATCCTCTAGAGAGAGTGGTTCTCTGCTTTTCCATTACCAGCATGTGCAAGACCAGTGTTTAGTGAATGTGAAAACTGAACAGCAAAAACTAACCACCAAGAGAATTTCCTTTAATCCTACCTTGATCCAATTTGTGATCTCCCTGTCCTTCCTCCTAGAAGCTGATAACATTGATGCCTAAAATTACATCTCTTATTCTACTCAGCCTATGAAGCAGCAAACACTGAAATGTTTCCACTTCATAGTGGTGAAGCACCAAAAGCAATGTAAGATTAAAAAGAAAAATCAGTAACCAAAAATATGAATGAAATTAGATGGAAAGTTTTAAGTGGTGGGGGGATAAATAATCAAAAAACATATAACAATTGAACATTACAAAAGAAAAGTTCACAGCATCTCTTGAGTGTATGAAGTAATAGGGAAGATAAGTATAATTTTGGGAGCTTTCGTTGCTCATAGGTATGGAAATTTACCTCTTCAGCATCCATAAATCAAGACTGTCATGCTAAGGGAGATCAAGACACAGTATTTACTGGTAGCTGCACAGCTGGCCCACAGCATTTGTTTCTTCGGTAAAATCCTGCATATCACCCATCCTACAGAAATCCCAGCTTATACAATATGAAAAGCCAGTATAATTACATTTCTATTATAAAAGAGTGTTAAACCAGTTTATAATCAAACCTCCCCCCCCCAAAAGTGTACCCTGATTTCATGCCATTGGCCACATTAAAATATGTTTTCAGAAGTAAAGTTCTTTAGTGAGCATAGAGACTACGCAGGGAATCTGCTTCTTCTCACTGAAGCGTGGATCATCAGACTGTGATTCAAAATTTGTGGCCACCACGTAGTTGACCCGTGTGAGGATCTGCATGATCTCAAGTTGTTTTCCATGCTCATTTAGTACAGAGCATAGAGACTGCACAAACCAGGAGCCTCTTCCAGGATTCCTCCAGGAATAATAACCTTATAGTAAAAAGAAAGAAGAAAGTACATGGGGCTGTTCTTCCTCTTTTTTCTCTTTGTCATGTGCTGAAAAGTGGAATGGCAGAGAGGTGTGAATTTAGGTGAAGGGTTCTAGCTGAAGGAGTAACTATGCACAAATGGAAGGTTTAATTCTCATCACTTGTATAACATATTCATTAAAGCAGAGAATATTGTGTATTCTTAGCTCTCTGATCCTCACAATATTAAAGTATCATGCTATATTTTTGCATTTGGGAAAATGCAAGAAGTAAGATTTCATGCTCTTCCTTTCTAAGAATAAACTGCAGCCCTTCCTCTTCCTGGCTTCAAGTCACATTCAACATACTCACTAAACTGGGCCTTAGAAGGACAGGATTCCCAAAATAGCACTGCATTTCCCTTCTGTAATGCCTCCACCTGCCAAATCTGGGCTGCTCTTTTGCTGTTCCGGCTGTAGCTAGCATAAAAGGGGTGGATACAGGTACAACTCAAGGAATTTATGTGATTTGTCCACCAATGTACAAAGTATCGTCAATGAAGGTCAGTCTGTAATACCAGTGGTAGTAGCGCTGCAACTGTTACGGGTAAGGTACAGACACAACAAGTTCTGCAGAAATAACATGTTTTATTAGAACAACTACTACAGCTGGAAACTGTCAACTGAAAACTGAAGATATAAGTGGCTGCTTTTTCCAGCTATATTAATTATTTCAATCAGAGATTAATTGTCTATCTCCAAACTCTGTCTACTCTATAATTAAGGAGTTACTGACTTCAGATTATGCTTTTTTATCAAGTAATCTTCAACAAGTATTTAAGATAACTTATTTCTTTTTCTAATGATGACAGCTGTCATACTCAGCTCACACTCTCTATGTTAACAATGTACTTATACAAAGTTATGGCTACTGTGACAAACATTTCCATACGGTTAGCTCCATAGCACTACAGTGGGAATATTTTCCCTAGATTCTAAGTTCTAGTTAAAAAAAAGAAGGGTGCTAACCATGGTACATTCAAATTCTGAACAGCAGTGAAAGCCAATATGGCACTTCTATTTGTACTTCCCAAAATAAAAATGGTAAGAGCACTCAAGATAAGAGAAAACAATTTTTTTTAAAAGTTTGAAAACGTTCTTCATAAAGCATTTTTCTACCTCTTGTTTATTTACTTATACATACCTAAGAGCTGAAATTTAAGTAAGTGCAAAAACCCATGTCTAATTTACACATACAAATACTGCAAGGAAAAATGGTTGTAAGTTGTTAGGCTTCCTCCCCACCGACCCTCTTTTTTTTTTTACCTGGCACTGTGGAATATGCAAATAGAAAATCTGCTTCTACTGGGATTTTGTATCTAGGATTGGCATCTGTTTCCAGAGTGTCATTTGCTGGTCCAGAGTCTGTCTGTATCCCTTCATCAAATTCAGAGCCTCGGCATGCCTGAAACAGTAGAGAAGACAAAGAGAACTTGTCTAATGAGGAGAAATGAGGTGCTTCACAAAGTAGTTGTTAACATTTTTTAACTGACAGTTTTAAGCAGTACTTTGTATGAATTAGAAACAAAAAGTAATGCTTAAAGTAATTTAAGTTACTTAGTGATACCGTTCATGGAGAACCACGCCTGACCATGGCTAGCTTACCTATTTTCCAATACGGTTTCTTGTGTATAGTAAAGGGAGGTAATGGTCTTGCAGGCTTTGGAACTCAGTAGATTTTCCAGGTGCGAAATCAGCATTAGTTTAAGTGTGCTAGACAACTTACTCTAAACTATGACCAATTTTACTATTCTAGAGCTGTCCTTCCTCAGCACTCAATTATTACATAATGTCTTAGGTAATGTAACTTCTGGACATTTTCTTTATAGTGGACTACACATTGTCTTTAGTTCCTGACACTCATTGCCATAGCACTATACTTCAAGTATACTGCATTTCTAACACTATGGAAAGGAAGAGATTTATGATGTGTAGCATTTTATATTTCTCTCTTTTATTCCTATTTTCCTCTTAGTCATGTAGTTTAGTTATAATATACACTGGTACCACAGACTAAGCCACTAAGTTTCAGCCCTTGATCAGTAGTTTTGACTGACAGCTGTTATAGCAGTCTCCTGGGCAGTCTGCTGAGTTAGTTGCCTTTACTAACATAATTTATAAAGCAACACCGAACCCATTACAAGCTTATAACCAAAGGAACATAACTTAATAGTATGAAGAGTCTAAAACAGACTTTGAGATTGAGGATTAATAGACGGGACAACCTAGGGAAAACCACATGCCTGCTGCAACTCCCATATGTACATAATACTATGACGAAAAAGGGAATTCAGACCCATGGTGTGTCAGCTAATACTGCTTGGAAAAGTTGTCTTTAAAAAGCTTAAGTAATATATAATTAATTATATGCTAATGTAATAATATGATATCAATTTTCAGGCTACTGAGGGAGAGAAAAAATATTTTAGTAGAATGCAGTAATTTGTACAGACAGCCTCTGTTCAAATTGATCTGGACAATATTCTTTCTACTGATACTCACATACTGTCCTCACCTTTTTTGCACACAGGAGATTCTCTCTCTTCTCTGAAGTTGATATATTACCAATAACAAAGAGAAACCATGTACAGAAAACTGGATGGAGAAAATTACAATGACAGTACGTTCTTTACATCTATGACTCTTGTATATAACCCACCTTTTAAAAATAAACAATTCACCTATAGTCAACTTCTCCCAACATATTTTCTTCACCAAACATCTAGTAAAATGCAATAAATTAACTTACAGGGCCCTTTCAGAACAGACAAACAACATAACATGTTTTCTCCACTGCGGTAGCAATATAATATATTTACCTTAGGGCTATTACCTGAATGAAAAATAATTTGGGTTTGCCTATGAGGCTTTTACATTTGTCTCCTCTGAAGAGTGCAGTCAGATTCTTGATTGCCATGGGTCCGTCTGTGCCGTAGATGAGGCCTTCTTCCCCATGGCTTAGAAGGATACAGGCAAAACAAGCAGCATCACTGTGATCCTCCTCAGCAGCTACAAATCAAACACTTCTTAGCCCAATTTTAAATGAAAATTACAACTAGCAAACAGATCGTCCAAAGACCAAATTTACTCTGGGTCTCTACTTCAACGGAAGGCATGAAAAAAGAATAGATGAAGATGACACAACCCACTTTTCACTGATGTGAATACCGCTGCATACATGAACCGTACTCTTCACTTGACTCAGTCTAGCCCACTGGAGTAGGCAAGACGCACCACAAAACTACACAAATATGAATTGATGTTGAAGGAAGAGGTGAGGAATTAAGTCTAATCCAGTCAGAAAGGGAATCCTTCTACAGAGAAAATTGCACTTAGTGGGGTCTAAGCAACCTGCTCTAATTTGACCTGCTTTGAGCAGGGAGGTGGACTAGATGACCTCTAGATGTCCTGTGCAACCTAAATTATTTTATGATTCTAAATTATTACCTTGCTTCAGTAATTGTTCCATATCATCACGGCTTTGGTCATTGTATGTGCAAACCTCAAAACCTAAGTTTCTAAAACTCTTAGATAGATCTCCAGCGTCTTTATCAGTGCCATTGCGTGTGCCCATCCCTGCCAGAAAACAAGTAATACAGTTGATTGCACATAAAACAATTCAAAACAATTCACAAGTTCATAGGTAACTTTTTAAGTTTACAGTTTATTGACAATGTCATGGTGACATGATTTTAAAACAATCCTTTAAATACTTTCTCAAATAACCTGTTTGCATTCAGAACAAATTGTTAGATTTGGTTTAAGGCAAATAAGGCAAGGTTTAATGATAATACGCATCCTGTCCTGAAAAGTGCTCCTATACCCCCAGCGTCTTGCACCATGGGGCCTCTACGGACCTATCTCTTTTTGGCTATGTAATGTAACATATGCATACGGCATTCCGAGAATAAAGAGTTTAAACAGTGTTGAGCACTGTTACAAAAAATTTCAAAGACTCATAATATTACCTTTAAAATCTCTACCAAAACCATGAAATTGAAGCAAAAAATCTGCAGTTACAGCTCCACATAACACTGAACTTAGTCTCATTTTCTCAAGTATCTTTTTATAGATAAGAAATCCCAACTGTGATGCTCACATAAAATAAACTTATGTAAATTCTTTGGAGTAAACATTGCATTTAGTGTGTTTGCACAGTGTGTAGGAAAAAGGCATTGTGACCTGGCAAAGATCTATGGAGTTGACTATAACACAAATATTATCTGTCTGCTTCAAAACCATCCACAGTTGGAAAGTTAAATTCAGCTATCTCAGGAGTGTGAATAGAGCACAGCAGCGTCTTTTATCTGTACCTCAGGGATACAGAAGTTATAACATGGGCTGCTGATGACAAAGTTCAAATTTTAACAACACAACCTTAAACTTAGGGCAAAGGTTTAGTCTGAAGTTGATAGACTTTGGTGATATGCTCTTTTAAACACCCATAAGGATGTGCCTACTGCAAAGGAGATGCCATGAGCTGCTCTAATATAAGCGTTAAAGAAAAGGAATAATTTGTAGGAATAGCTATTTTCCAAATAAGAAGAATATATTCATTAAAATTCCATGTCTTAGAAATAACAGGCTTGTTGATTAATGAAAGTGTAAAACCTCTAAAATCTGTAACGAGTATCATCAAAGGAAAAAAGTTACCTGTTCTCTCCTCAAAATTTTTGTTGTTTATAATAATACATTTGCCAACTTTCTTGTAGTCCATATTATACTGGAACGTGGGTGTAACAATTCGGTACTGATTACTGAGAGTGGACTTTGGCTGCTCTTCTTCTCCATTCTTCTTTCTTCTATTTGAACCAAATGAAAATACTATTAGTGGCTGGTCACACGCACTGTGGCTGTTTATATTAATTCACACTATTGGGGTTGCCCTGTCTAATTCTTTTTTTATGTTTGCGTTCCTTTATATTTCAGATAAAGATGTAAAGATAGTAACTCCTCAGTTAAATCTTGTGATTTCATGGAGCAATTACTGTATGCTATTGGATTCTAACAATGGTAAAATCCCCCTAGAGTGAATAGCAGCCAATAGCAATATATGCAGACCTCGACCCAAATCTCATGGATGAAATGAATGGCCTAAGATTTAGGTCAGGCTGGCAGTAACCTTTTGCAAATTATGGTCCTGGACTTAAGTGCTATTTTACTTGTATTATATAAACAGTTTATGGAAGAACAGATAGGACTTTCTTAGTAGCGATTCCAAGCACAGCAAGAAGATAGGCAATTTACCCAATGACAAGATAGGATTTGTTTATTCAATCATCAGCACCCTTAAATTCTTTGAAGATAAAGAGCAGAAAGCAGTCCCTACTCATAAAGCTTACATATGTGAATAGGTCATGTGTTAACTTCATCTGCCAATAAACAGTCAGAACTTATGCAAAAGCTAAATACATTTTGGTGTAATCATCTGCATCTTTAACACAATTAAAAGAAAAAAAAACAGTCAAATACCCTCCGCTAATATGACTGCGCCCTGGCCTTTCTGCAATATGAGAAGGTCTTAAATTGGATTAAAAAGAGATGCAGAAGGACAGCATGCACCTTACTCACCAATGTATCCTAAATGAAGAACTAAGCAACCAAACCAAATATAGTCAATACGATTCATCATTTGACACATCTGCAATACGAGCATGAGGAACTTGGTGATACTTTAATGCTTGCTTTTAGGGCGGACTTTTTGGTCCAAGCAGATGGCTTCTGATGTTGGTAAGATCTCCTCAAACAAAATTGAAGTCAGTGAGATACTACAACAAATCCGATTGAATCCCAGAAATATAAACAAGTTTTGGAAAAGGCCTGATTAAAAACAACGCTCAGAAAGGGCAGAAGAAAGTGTCAGCCTGACATCCTGCTTCCAATAGTATTTATTGCTGATGTCTTAAAGGAAAACATAACCCCTTCTCTCAGCACAAATAACTATTCTATAGTTTGCTTTTAACAAAATTTGATTTTTCTCATAATCTCAATTATTTAAGTACTTTCACTATTCTCACTGACATCTAAGCCTTTCTAGAGAATTACTGAACTGTTTGCTTCAATTATAGCCTGTAGACATCAGACTGCTGCCAATTGATTTAAATGCTGTTTAGGAAAAGTATTTTCTTACCTTCCCAATTTAACAATTGCTATCTTTAGCTCTAGGTGTCCTCTTTTTCTATTACTAAGAGAAAAGACAAATTGGAAACCATAACAAACCTTCTCTAGATTATTCCTCATATTTATATGTGACTGCATATATATATATATCTATATATGCATATAGATATATATATATATACACACATACAGCCTTCATCTCCTCCCTTAGACTTCAAAGCAAGGTTTTGAATGGTCTCTACTTGAGGATTTTACTTGATACTTGGGAAGTACAGTTTCCACTAGCAAATTGGAAGTTTTGCTATTCTCTTCACATACTGCTTCTTGAGGGCTCTGGGAGCAATAATTAAATATGCTTTGCCTCAAGAAAAGACTTTAACCATTTTAAAGAATTATCCAGAGCTGTGCGATGTTAGTATTACATTTGACTTTCAAAGATATCTTGGATTCTTACTTTAACCTAAAATTCCCTCTGGTCCTTTATCACTACACAGATTTCTGACAAAAAAAGAGAGAAAAAGAAATTTCAAAACAACAAATAATGACTCAGGTCAATGAAGAGGCCAGTTTTCTCAATCCACCCTGGATTCAAGTTTCTACGGGCTTTTGTTGGCCTCACTGACTTCCTGAATAAGCTCTATGACTAACAGTGGCTGCTACACACCATAGGATATTTTTAAGGGGTTTGTACATAAATTTCTGTTAATGTCCAACCCCTGAACAGTTCTAGACACTCAGGACAGATCTACATCAGTGGTACAATATCACGGTTACGCTGTCTGCTTTTCTAAAATGCTGCAGGTAGGCTAATGCTAGTTCAGAAGGCATGCAGCCATCTTACCACACAAAAAACCTGACTGAAAATACGAGCTAGGTTAAGTGGCATAGTAACGTAGCCACATAGCTTCTCCTCTGAAACCACTTCACTTCTGAACTCAACAGCGTGTACTCATCCATGTAGAAATACTCAAATGTTTAAGGGATGAAGCAACTGCTCATATTTCCCAAAGCAGGCCAGGATCTACACGTTGTACAACGTCAAATGTCACAGTCAGCCTCCTCAGTATGGTTACAGCACTGGGGAATCTGTCCTTTTCATTTCCCCCTTCATTTGCAGAGGACAATGCAGTTTTGTTCTAATGATTCCTTCCAAGCGGAACAGGCTAAGCAGGTATTAAGCAGCCACATTTATTGCAGGTTTACGCCTACGATTTATTTACTGGCAGACAACAAGAGTTCCAGAAAACTTCTGGTACCTTTCCAAACTGAATGACTAAGGAAGTAAAGTTGTGGTGGACACGTATTTTGGGTCTGCAGTCCAGACAGAGATTGGTTTTTGAAAGTTATGTTCTCTGCGCCAAAATAGCACGATATGGGAGCTGCCGAGCTGCCCAGCTGGACTAAACCGACAGTTTAAGGTTCTATTCTACGACTTAAACCAGCTAACATCAGTCCTTGTAATAATGAGTAATAATGTAATCATTACATATTAATCAGTCCTTAAAGCAAATTTCTTGTCAGTGAGAAACTGGTCTGTGACAGAAAGCATGAAGCTTTATAGATAAATTTTTATTTTCTAACCATTAAACTGGGCACATGCTAATATAAATATTTGCGACTGTGGTTCTTACTAAGCCTTCTAATAAAAAAATAATTTTGTGAGAGGGTTTCCAAAGGTTTATTATGTATTGTTATAAAATGTTTTATACTATTTGCCCTCAGTTTTATTTCTTTCTGACTGTCTGATATCCAGTGCCTTCAATTTCCCTCTTTTTGGATTAAAGCTTGTCCAGACTGAAAACAAATTTGTATTTTATGACTGCTCTCTGCTTCTTTAGCTTTTAATGATAACTGTGCCGTAATTTCTCACTACACTAGTGGTCACTCTGATCTTTTCCTTAGACAGAAATATTCTGCCTATCAGTACTCTCACACATTTCATGTTCTCTCCTTTTGGTCAAGAGTTCAGCAAAATTGAAACTCCACTCTGGCACCCTCATATAGCTTGGTCATTTTCATCCTTACTGTGTCTCTGAATCTAGGCATTAGGCTTGACAACAGTATGTCTGGGAATGTGGCTTCAGAAAGGCTACACGTCATCAGTGTCAACCCTGGGAAAATCATTATTATCAACTTCTCACATTTCAAATATAAAATTAAACTTTCCCATACTATTTATTATTCTGTTACTGAACTTTTCAATACCAAAGGCCAAATTTCTCATCACCATGAATGGCTAAAATTCTATCAAAGTCAATGGAGATACATTCACTTGCACCGACAGTAACTCTGATAATGACTGTTCAGGGGACCGCTAGCTAACATCATAAACTTCCTTTTCTGTTCCACTGTGAGTAAATTACAACATCAGTGTGTAAGGATATTAGGATTTAAGGGTTTAAAAGGCTAAAAGCACCACTGTTAACCTTTAAATATATTTAAAGATTACTTCCAGTAAGTAAATAAAAATCTTGACAATTTTACTGAAAGCAGAGTCTCTTAGGAGCAGTAATTTCTTCTCCTTTGGCTTCCTTTCTCATTGGCATCTCACTGCACTTTCCTTTTCTACTGTGTATCGGTATTCCATGTTAATGGAATAAGAAGCAGTGTGCAGTACATTGGCTTCCTTTGATGTTCTAGTCTCTTATCACATCTTTCACCTGCTTCACCCATTCGTGGGCTCACATCCGCAAGCCCTCCAGGGCTTGAAGTAATTCAGTGAGAACTCTCTGCTTAAGTTCAAGTGTATCATGGTATATTGCCATGGGAGATCTTCAGTTTGCATACGTTTATCACCTTGAACTCCGTATATTCTAAACAATGCCTAACGTTTACAGGGAAACATTACAGAGAAAGACAGAACACTGTGAGAACTCAGCCGTGCAGTCTAGCAGCGCTGAGCTTTGGGCAAGGTGTAAAGGTCAGGGCCTGCAACAAACCTTTGCTCTAGAAAAGCTGGTCTGCTGTAAGGATAGGGCCTCTCCTTCAACAGTGCCAGCGTAATGCAGGGGAAATTCTCAAGTGAGGAGTAGCTAAGAGGGAACATGAAGAAGAAGCAAATGCAATGTCTAGGATAGAAACTGTTACAGCAATCCATTTACTAAATCTGAACATTAACAGTGATTAAAAAGAGACTGATAGTAACCCACAGACTATAGAGCTCTTCTGAAAGTATAAGCTTCTTTGCCTTACAAGCAAGGAGTTCAGTGGCAACTAGCACAGCACATAGAGGAAACAACAGCTCTCCCTGGAAAAGAACAGTCACTTAAATAGCCACGTATACAGGAGGTTAAGAATAAAGACAAATTTCAGGATCATCACTTTCTATGCATAGGATGGTTATTTTCTTTTTTTTTTTCTTCCCCTAAGAGGAAGTTAATGTGTTTAATCAAAAAGAATTCTAAAAGTGATATTACACAGGCATACCTGGGCTTTGGAAATAGGTATATTCTCTCACACTCCAGGAAAGTTAGGGAATTTTGTGGCTATACTGAAAGATGTAAGTAGTTAAAAAAAAAATCTACAATTAAAATACTATTCAATTTAAGGAAGTGATCAATTAGAAGAGGGTAGAAAAGGTTAAACTGATTACATTCATTTCTAGATAAAGTATACACATAAAAAAGAGAGAACTCTCTTGACTGACTTACTCTTACTATATGAAGTTCAGTAACTTCAAAAAGTTTAACTGGATAAGGAATATTTCAGAATGTTTGATTGCTTTTATTCTGGCATGTTTCTTTAATATAATGTGTAACGATACATCATTTTTAATGACTGATAACAGGGTTCTGTTAAAAAAAAAATTGTTTTGTCTTAAAAACCATGCTGTTCTTACAGAATACAAATGGTCTCAGTATCCTTTCATGAGTCCTCATGCCTTTTGACATTGGAGAATAGTTTTATTTTGGTTCCAGCCAGGACTTCAGCCTTTCTGTTCAGTCCAGGCAAGAAGGTTGCAACAGTGATAAAGTGACAGTCGATGGGACAACTTTACTCAGCCACGCCATCAAAATCCATCAGAACTTTCATACACTTAATGATGTGGAATGAAACTGGTATCTTAAAACTGCAATGTTCTTTACCCTATTACTAGTCACTGAGATGTCCCTCTAATGACTTTTATGTTTTAAGACCTTTTAAAAATTTAAATAAATTCCCCATTGTTATGATACTGTGGAGTAAGCACACAGGAAAATACATTAGTTTTAAGATCTCTGAAGAAATTTGTGTCGTCTATATTGCTGATTTTATTTATACACAGCTAGTATTGTTCTATGCTTCTCTTTTTGTCCAAAATAAAATACAATCCCTTGCATTACTACATGTACAATATAGATGATATTTGTGACTATCGCTCATCACAAGTTCTACATTTACTCTCCTGCGGAAAAATCCTGGAGTAGAATTTTTTAGTAAGTAATTAAAGGATAGAGAGGAAATAGTGAAAATGCAAATATGATTGTGCTTGATTTCACAAAGCATCATCAGGTTATGTATAACAAAATTGAACTTGCTTGAGACCAATTCAGAGTTGGAAGTGAACAACAAAGGAAGTGAACAACAGGAAACAATTCATAAATTAGACAAATCACGGTTCAAATTTTGGTTCTACATTTCCACTTTAGTCTCTGTAATTAACAGTCTATTCATATGTCTGTCATTTTCTGATGATCTTGCCTCACTAGGTCTTGCTCTTACATAACCTCCTTTTCAAACTGCCAGCTTTAATGCTTTTATCCAGTCTAATTTCACCATATTTAGCACACCTGTAATTACTGTACACTCTCCTCTCTTTGAATTTCTTGTTCTTGAAACCTATTGGCAAGAACAAGCACAAGACACTTGTTAAACCTGACTAGAGCTTTTTTAGATCTTAAGTTCTTTAAGGAAGACTCTTTGTTCTTTGTCAGATCCACTTTGGTAAAGTGACACGCAGATTTAGAGCAGGATGCAGATAACAGATTATCTTGTTGCCTTTTCCTGTTAATGTTGCATCAGGTTGGCAGAGCAGTAAAATTCCTGGACAAGGAGAATATGTCCCTACTTGAATTGGCTCTTTTATAAAATGGATAAACCTTTACTTTTAATAATCAGAAAGCAGAAATTATACGGGATAAGGACTAAGCACCAACCATAAAGGCTATTACTAATATAGTATATTTTATATAAAAATATATATAAACACATACATTTTATATACATATAGGCTTGTATATGTCTATAAATATAGGTATATGTGTGTGTATATATACACATATATGACTAATATCAAATACTAATATGGTATTACACTGCATTTGATGATGTGATGCTGGGTCAAATGCAAAAGAAGGCTTTTTGTATAATGGAATACAGAGTGAAACCTACTGTAAAAACTAACATGCACCACTGCAGAAGATGGTCGCTTTTGGGAGTTCTGAGTTCTGTTTCCATCTTTGTCTCTGAATCAATTTATGACCTTGTCAATTCAATCATGTCTCTAGTTCTCAGTTTTCCTCCAAGTATAATGGGAATGATTGTTTAAAAACTCTCATATGCTTTGAACTCTCATAGGTATACAATATGGTGTTCATTGATACTATGCAGAAATTTTCTTATCTAACAGCTACTTAGGGAGTTTAACTGTTCAGTTCCAGCGTTGTGATGGGACTCTGAACTGGCCATGGTTTTAAGCAGGGTTTGCCTAGACCTTCTCCTATAGCAAGCTCCTAAAGAATACCAGAAGGCTCTCCACCTCAGAAAGACAAAATGAAAACTAAAATAATTAATTTTCTAGATAGAGAAAGTTCAAAGTAAATTAGCTAGACAAGGCAGAAATCCACAGGTTTGTACAGAACTCTCCCTTTCACCACTGTATCCCTCTAGGGCAGGTCCTTGTTCCCAGTCATCTCATATGGTGACCTTCTGAGTTGCAGCCAACTCTGCTCGGCCCCCTCTGATCTCAAGGAAATTCCTTCCATCCCTCCCAAGGAACCTGCCAACCAAACACTACAGGCTCTCAAGCCCTTTCTCTTGAAACACACTACCAGGGCAGATGTGATTTTGATCTCTTTTCAGACAGTTAACACCTTACCAACTACTCCCTTGAAAGAACTTAAATCTAACTGTAAATCAAGTAAGAAAATAAATTCAGTTCCTCACAATCCCTTTTTAACAAAGGTTACCTGAGTTTCTAAATCATGTGCCAGTAGATAAACTGAAAAGCACCTTAACAGTTAATTGCCTCGTGATGAGCCTTCAATAATACAGAAAAAGTTCAAGTACATCTCGCATACTTTCAATTTCCCTACAGAAATCTATCAGCTGACAATTTTGAGATGACTGGTGACTTTGGTAGATTAGCACTACAAAATAACCAGTCCTTAGAGAAGGCTATTTCTAAATATGCTCCAGAGAAATAAAAAAGGAAAATAAAATAAATTTCTAATATTAAAATCAGAATCTTCCCAATAAAATAGAAATTCTTCATTTAGAAGAAAAAAAGAAAATGAGTCCTACACAACTGAACATAAAAATTTCCCCCAAAGCACCTAGACATTATTGCAAAGCACCTAGACATTATTTCACCTATATTGCTTACTACGGCTTATTTCGGTCTTACACAAAAGGCATGAAAGCTGTCAGCAGTGATTTAGAAAGCAGTAACACAACATGAACAATTCAACACAAAACAATAACATAAAAGCATAAAACCAACCAGGCAGTCCTAGATTTCCGATTCCTTTAGTAGTCCTGTTTTCCCTGTTACTGAAATTTTAAATTAGGGTGAAAATGCCAAACTGGTAATACTGGAGTCTAAGGTTTATATTTGTCAGTGACACATATATGCCCAAAGCCTGGGCATTGTCTGCTTCTTCATATACCACTCTGCCAAAGGCTCTAAAAGTTGAAAGTCCTTTTTGGGAAGGGATGGAATAAAATGGAACGGCCACTGTGCGTGTCCTAATGCCACACGTCCTAATGAACGCACCTAACTCGCCTCCTAGCAGCAGGCTTACTAAAAGCAATGGGACTCATCCTGCAGTAAAACAAAGGCTGTTTATAAGTGTTTTCAGGAACAGGGCCATAATAAATATTTAGGTTCCAGCTTCTTTTTAAAAGCACTATTCAGTTCATGATTTATTAAGGACATCTTCAGAAACTGACTCCCAGCTCACTAAAGAAGGCTAGTTTTAAAGTCACCAAAGGAGAAGACTTTTGCTCGAATGAAACTCAAACCAGGAAGTTAATGAAGACTGTGCTTGTTTCTTAGGATACTCACACTCCCAAGCCTTCCTTACAACTCTGAAGACTAATTTAAAGACAAGTTTGAAGACTAGGTCTAGCTGGAGATGTAAAGGTTGGGGGCAGCCTTGGCTGCAGTGACCATGAGATGGTAGAGTTCAGGATCCTACGAGGAGGAAGCAGGGCAATAAGCAGTATCGCAACCCTGGACTTCAGGAGAGCTAACTTTGGCCTCTTCAGGGACCTACTTAGGGGAATCTCCTGGGGTAGGGCCCTAGAAGGAAGAGGGGTCCAAGAAAGCTGGTTAATATTCAAGTAATCACTTCCTCCAGGCTCAAGAGCAGTGCATCCCTCTGAGTAAGAAGTCCAGCAAAGGGGCAGGAGACCTGCATGGATGAGCAACGAACTACTGGCAACACTCAAACAGAAGAAGGAAGTCTACAGAATGTGGAAAAGGGGATAGGCCACTTGGGAGGAATATAGGGACGTTGTCAGAGCATGCAGGGATGCGACAAGGAAGGCTAAGGCCCAGTTGGAATTAAATCTGGCAAGGGATGTCAAGGACAACAAGAAGGGGTTCTTCAAATACATCAATAGCAAAAGGAAGACGAGGGAAAATGTGGGCCCACTGCTGAATGGGGCGGGTGCCCTGGTAACGAAGGATACAGAGAAGGCAGAGTTGCTGAATGCTTTCTTTGCTTCAGACTTCACTGCTAAGGCCAGCCCTCAGGAATTCCAGATCCTGGAGATAAGACAGAAAGTCTGGAGAAAGGAAGACTCTCCCTTGGTCGAGGAGGATCGGGTTAGAGATCCTTTGTCCAAACTTGACATCCACAAATCCATGGGCCCCGATGGGATGCACCCACGAGTGCTGAGGGAGCTGGCGGATGTTATTGCTAGGCCACTCTCCATCATCTTTGAAAGGTCCTGGAGCTCAGGAGAGATGCCTGAGGACTGGAAGAAAGCCAATGCCACTCTAGCCTTCAAAAAGGGCAAGAAGGAAGAGCCAGGGAACTACAGGCCTGTCAGCCTCACCTCCGTCCCTGGAAAGGTGATGGAACACCTCATCCTGGAGGTCATCACTAAGCATCTGGAGGACAAGAAGGTGATCAGGAGTAGTCAGCATGGATTCACCAAAGGGAAATCCTGCTTGACCAATCTGATAGCCTTCTATGACGGAATGACTGGCTGGGTAGATGAGTGCAGAGCAGAGGGTGTTGTCTACCTTGACCTCAGCAAGGTTTTTGACATTGCCTCCCATCACATCCTCGTAGGTAAACTCAGGAAGTGTGGGCTAGATGAGTGGACGGTGAGGTGGATTGAGAACTGGCTGGATGGCCGAGCTCAGAGGGTTGTGATCAGCAGAGGAAGTTGCAGAGTTGCAGATTCTAGTTGGAGGCCTGTAGCTAGTGGTGTCCCCCGGGTGTCAGTCCTGGGTCCAGTCTTGTTCAATATATTCATCGATGACTTGCATGAAGGGACAGATTGCACCCTCAGCAAGTCTGCTGATGGTACTAAACTGGGGGGAGTGGCTGACGCACCAGAAGGCTGTGATGCCATTCAGAGGGACCTGGACAGGCAGGAGAGGTGGTCAGAGAGGAATCTCATGGAATTCAACAAAGGCAAGTGCAGGGTCCTGCACCTGGCGAGGGATAACCCCATGCACCAGGACAGGCTGGGGGTTGACCTGCTGGAAAGCAGCTCTGCAGAGAAGGACCTGGGAGTCCTGGTGGACAACAAGTTGACCAGGAGCCAGCAATGTGCCTTTGGGGCCAGGAGGACCAATGGTCTCCTGGGCTGCATTAGGAAGAGTGTTGCCAGTAGGTCAAAGGAGATGATCCTGCCCCTCTACTCAGCCCTGGTGAGGCCTCACCTGGCGTACTGTGTCCAGTTCTGGGCTCCCCAGTACAAGAGAGACATGGCACTCCTGGAGAGAGTCCAGCGGAGGGCTACCGAGATGATGAGGGGACTGGAGCATCTCTCCTACGAAGAAAGGCTGAGAGAGCTGGGCCTGTTCAGCCTGGAGAAGAGAAGACTGAGGGGGGATCTCATCAATGTCTACAAGTATCTGAAGGGAGGGTGTCAAGAGGATGGGGTCAGACACTTCTCTGTGGTGCCCAGTGACAGGACAAGAGGCAACGGGCACAAACTGAAACACAGGCAGTTCCACCTAAACCTGAGAAAAAACTTCTTCACTGTGAGGGTGACTGAGCACTGGCACAGGTTGCCCAGAGAGGTAGTGGAGTCTCCTTCTCTGGAGATATTCAAAACCCGTCTGGATGCGATCCTGGGCAATATGCTCTAGAGGACCCTGCTTGAGCAGGGAGGTTGGGCTAGATGATCTCCAGAGGTCCCTTCCAACCTCAACCATTCTGTGATTCTGTAATCCTAGGCTTAATTTGGAAGGAAAAGTATTCTGAAGCAGTCTTTAAAAAGGGGTTAGGTAAACAGTGGAAATTATTATCTGGAGCTTATAAACTACTCTAATATCCAAATGCATTAGAATAAAAACACATAAATGTCTGGTGGATGGAAACAAGACTCAAGATTAAATTTTACAGAATTAAATTAAATTTTACAGAGTTAAAGATAATAGGGCTGTAAGAGAGTTCAGGAATCATTAATAAATTTCTCTGCCCAAGGCAGGATTGGGTTTATTCATCCAATAAAAGCGTATCATATTAATAACCTACTTGTATTCTTATTATGACTTATGTAGCAGTTTTGTTACAAATTTTGCAGAAAATGCTGAAAGTCAAATGCTTCATTTTTTTAAAGAAACTCTGCCATTTTCCTAAGTTTCTTGTAGCGTGCTATATCACCTCCCACAATAGAACACAAGTCATAACAAATATTTATTAAGATTATATGTTAACTATGCTTTGCTCAGTTAATCATCTAACGCAAACTATTAAATAAAAAGAAAATATGTGATTGGTTCTAAGGGAAGGATACATTGTATTGTTCATATTTAGAGCCATATAGCTGTGCTCAGGACAGAGAGCTGAATTAGAAAGCTGCTACTGCTGCTGAATAACTTTGGGAAAGTAATTCCACATTTTTGGGTCTTAAGTTTTCCATTATAAAATGGAGACCAAATAGACTTATCTCATAAAGCAATTGCAGCTTTCCTGGCTTCTTTATACAGGGACATTAGTATGCAGTAACCTAGCGAATTAATTTAATATCCACTGTTTTATCCTTAGCAATCACACATTTGTAAAACCTTTAGGTCCAGGGTGCGTGAGGTAGCTTACTGCCATGTTCCTGGTGGAAACGACTGCCTGAGACAAAGGCAATTGTGCATGATGGAGGTTAATAGTGGATCTTAGCGCAGAACCACTAGTATACTATAAATTCCTATTTACAATTATTGCACAGTAGCTTCCCTCAACAGATAAACCCTTAATGCCTGTACAGGATTATTTAATGTTAAGTGTAAAATGACAGGGTTGCAGTCCACAGAATATGATATTTCCCTGAAGCATAGAATAGCCTTTAAGGTCTCTGGGACCTTGGTTTAACTGTCAGGATACCATGGATTATCAAGTTGCAACTACTTGGCAGAATTACAGTAATGGTTATGTGCGTGCTCCACACTGTTCGAAAGCACGATGCAAAATATATTAGCTCTAACCACAGTAAGGCCTGACCTACCACAAGGATGGCTTAGCTGAACATACTTTGTTTCACAGCTGCAACAGTCCAGAGGGTACACAAAACCAACTGGTGATTGGCAACATGCTAAACTTCAATAACTTAACTCATCTGTGTGTAAGCATACCTTTTGTTTGATCTTTTACAAAATGAGCCACAAAATCTTATTCAAAAAAACTTGTAGCTTCTGTTTAATCTACAGAACATCTTTTAGATTTATATCCTTTTTTTTTAAAGATGTCAGGCCCTAAATAAAATGTTCCAGTGGTTAAATGCCCTCACTACTAAAAATCTGCCTGACGGAATTTATTTGGCATAAGCTTTCACTGTGTTGGATCTGTCTCTGAATTATTTAATCAGAAAAATGCTTCCCATCTCCCAATTTCCTCCTTCATGTATATACTTGTATACTACAGTTGAAACACCTTTCATTTTTAGTTAGAGAAAATAAATAGATTACATTTTAAATCCCTCATTATAAGACATTTTTCAGATTCTGAATTACTGTTCCAGCTTTTTTGCCTCATTTTAATTTCAGGCCCTTCCCCAATTTGGTGTGAGAATCTTCTCTAGGAGCTTGGAACACGGAGAATGCCGTCTGGGACAACCGCCCCAGCCGGAAACGCGCAGAGTAGTGAAAGGAGTTGAGCTATTTGAAAAAATAAGTAAGTCTTCTGCTGGCACACTTTTACATTATATATACACCCTTGTAATTTTGTTAGTTACATCTAAATCTGTCTTCCTGTCCTTTTTAACTATGCTCTATGGCCTGAACATAATTCAAAATCAAAATTGTGGCTGCAATTTTATTCATTACATATAAATGAAACAGATGAAGCATAGTGGGGCTCAGCTAGCTCTGTTTTGTGAAAAAAAAAGTTTTCAGAAACAGCCAATTATGTCTAATATTGTGTCCACATTTTGCAACAGTTAGCAGAAGAGAGAGAGAGGAAAAAAGGGAAAAATAAAAAAAGCCAGGCAGCAATTTCTTAGTCTTTAGGCACTTGACGCTGCAAGGCTGATTTACAGCCTACATGAAAATTTTGTGGTGCGACATGTTCAGTTAAGAGGATCAAAACAGAGTAAGCTCTAGACTTTCAACCCTTGATTTGTAATCCATCTTCAGATTCCTAAGTATTTTTCTGCATGATGTCTGCAGTGCAGGACTCACAGTGTGTTATGCAACATAGTACTCAAATAACATTCAAAAGGTAAAGTTTTACAAATAAAAGATAACGTATACTGTTGCTTGCTGAAAGGCTTTCTGCTCATTTCTACAAAACCTGCACATACACGCTTTCCACATAAGCAATTCCCATTTATGCCATAAAAAAAAGAGAAAGCTCCTCTTATCTATCATAGGTACTCATAACAATTAACTGGTATATTTCTATATGGATGGCATGGAAAACAACTCAAAATAAGGCAAAAACTCAAAAAATACTATTTCTCAGAGAACGTTCTGGCTAGGATTAGCAATTGCAAAATGCCAGCAGAGTTATAATTAGCTTGATATAAGCTAAACTCTTTTACAGCATTCACTCATGGGACTTCCAAAAAAGTGGCAGAGAAGGAAGGAGATACATCACATTCTACAGTACCTTGGCTCATCAACAAATGGCACTCCACACTGCATCTGAAAATAACTTCACCTTGTGTTCAAGAGCAAGTGTTATCTTCTTTACTAACGCTAGGAGCCCACCATGCTCAGGGCTACGTTGGAGAGTGAAACAGGATGCTCTGTGTTCAGGCCCAAAGATTCGCCTGTGTCAGCAGTGGGTCACGCTGGACTTTTCTGTGGGGCTATTCAACCCTTCACAGCTAGGTCATGCAGGCCTGATCTACCTTTGCTGACAACCAGAAAACACACTCCCGTCACTCTGATTCTACACTGTCCCAGTACAAGAGTGCAGGAAAATACAGCGGATCTTAAGGTGGGAGGTGAGACAGCAAATTTTACCTTTTAATACGTCTTTCTTCCTTCTCTCAGAACCTTATACACCATCACTACAGTATTTACACAAAGAACATTTCTCAAAAAAAAAAAGCAAATTAGCATACACAGTTTATAAAATCCCTTTTGCACTTTAATTTCCTATATATTTACTCTTACACAGTTTTGATTTATTATAAATTTGGATTCATTTGTTGTTGTCAGTTGCTAAAAAAATTAAAATTACATGTATAATACCTTTCCTCCCTATTTTGAGCAACAACAACCCAGAGTTTATTGCAATGAAGGAGATAAATTACTACAATAAAAAGGAATTCCTGACTTGCTACTGTGATTGCTACAGATACAGTTCAAACATAACTCAGGGTTTGCTATGCTTCACATGAGAAAGTCTCTAAGGAGATGACTGGAAACAATATTGGCTGCAAATTAATGACTAAACTTTAGACTAGATATAAGTTCAAGATAAGTGGGCATTTCCCAAACGGTACATTCAGTAAATCTCCAAGAGGAAAGTACAAGCACTGAGAACAATTTTAACTAGTTATTGAAATACTCCTAAAGTATTCCCTAGAAGTTGAGTTCTAGATCTAAGAAAAACTACAAAAACAAAAAATAAAAAACAACCACTATCTTAAAAGAAACTAATGTAAATGAAACATCGGCTATACTATGTTAAAATCTCTTGTATTGTCTTTGTAGGAATAAGCACTGGCAGTACAAACTATAGATGCCTGAACCGATTGTTTTTGAAATTACATGTTCAATGCTGTAGAGGGAATATATACTGGTATTTAGCTAGTGTAAGGTAGAATTCACAAACTTCAAACAAAATTAAAATGATATTGTGCTAGACTTTGAAGTTAGGATTTCAAGTTAGTAAACTTCAAAGTCAGGATACTTTGAAGTTAGTAAAAAAAAAAAAAAAAAAAAAAAGATGATTATACCTTTACAAGATAAACCAAGGCACGGGGTGCTTACAGCCATAAAGGAAACCTGAGGCTGAACCAAGTTCAGTTCAGACCTCTGAGTTCCAGCCCCAGAGATAATGAAAGATTCATCAGCTGTTCTCTGTTGCAAAGTAACTTGGCTATTTTTATTCTATCTAGTCTAAGGATAAAGAGATACTTTTCTTACTGATGTTTATTTTTAAAAGACCTGCAATATTCGGTGGCGGAAAAACCGGTTACAGAACTGAAAAAGTTATGTTAAAACAGATGAGGTATCACTGAAGGCATCATTTGGATTTGAACACGTCAGTTTCAAGGCAGGCAGAGCTGACGTTAACAGTATCTTTTCTACATATAAAGCAATTCATTTATAAGATCAGGCACGGTGTTTCAAAATGGCCCAAACAATATAAAACGGGCAACTCTGGAAAATGTATGCAGATGTGAGGGGAAAAAAACATACACTCTGTGAAACTATTCTTCTGCCAGTTCTACCTGTGAAATACCTTGCTACAAACCAGATAAAAAGAAACTGCTGACAATCAAACATGGGTGGAAAATAAATACCAAAGGATAAAAGAACAACAAAAGAGCAAGGTTGACACAAAGACAATTTTCCAGTCTTGTTACAGCTCCAAAGCTGTCATTAGAAGTGGTTATTAATCTGTATCAGGGATCTTCCTGAAGTGACGCAGGTCTCACTGAATTAGGTGCTGTGCTGTCCTAACTTAACAACCTACCAGCATCATGAGGGTTATAAAGGATAATCCACTTTCACGCAAATATGTTTACAACCCATCAACAGTAGTTCAGCCCTGCTCTTCCTTCCCATATGCAAAGAGATGTTTTAAGGCTGAATGTCAAAAATGAGTATTTCTTCTTTGAAAGATAAGGCCACTTATTTAGAGAAATTTGGCTATATTGAGATTTCATTGAGTCACAAAATTAAATTAGACTACTTTAGTAACATCTGCACTTCCCTTAGTCTGATGCTTTAAAACCTCAATAAACACCATACCTATGAAAAAAGCCATATTCACCTGCAGCCCTTTATGATCTAAATACTAATTTGCAAAGCTTGGCAGATATCGTTAACTACTGAACTATGGAAGACCAAACACGCACCAATTTTTTCAGTAGACTTCCAAATTAATTAAAATGAAGTCTCAAATTTTATATTGGTCTGACTTGGCAGAAATAAATACTTCCTAGATATTTTGCCGCTTTGCACTGTTAAACAGCTGATGTACTCTTGGTAACGATATGTCAGTATACCCTACAAGTCTCTCAAATTCCTCACTGAAGTTTTGTTATAATTCATTTGATGTTTCTGAATTAAAGCCACCACAGAAGCATAAAGGGCTTCAATAATAACTAGGTATTAATAAAAATTTTTACATATAGTTTTAAATGCTGTTTTATGCTTCCAAATACTGAATGTAAAACAGATAGCAGGGCTGAAGTAGAAAAAAGATAAAAGTAACCAACAGGCAAATGGTTAGAAAAGAACTGTTAGTAGTATCCAGATACTACTAACACTCACCCTCTACTGCATTATTCTTCACTGAAGCCCACCAAGAGTCATGACTGTTGAGAGAGCAAATGCTAGTCTACCAAACCCTGGTAATTTTAAGACATAGATAATTTAAAAACCTTGTGTTATGAGTATGAGAAATTCTAGCTCTACTTAAAGTTGTAGAAGCAGAATTTTATTTTATTTCATGATGTTACCTGAATGCTAAAATATATCTGGCTACCATGTTTCTTATCGCCCAATGAAGTGCCCCAATGAAAGACAAAAGACACAAAATAAAGATACTAAATAATCCTGTAGGGAAGTATGACTATTTTTAAAGACAATTCCTCAAATGATATTACAGGAGCACATAGAGAACAGAAAAGAAAAAGTTCTATGGACTTGTTTCTAATCATCACACAAAGAATTAAAATACACATTTCAAATCATCACCCTAATCTTCTTTTATCTGTGACATTTGCAGCTGTGTTGTGCTCAGGCTTGCCAGACAGTATCCTGCTATTTCTGCTTTCTGAAGCACAGTGTTTTGCTAAACTGCAACTCTGGGTAACTTCTCCACTAAAGTAACTTTGCTTTGGAATTCAACAAAAGTGATGCTAGTCTGCCATCTACTGGCTAAAAAAACCCGAGCGCAAACAAAACAAAGGCAAACGCTAATTCAGACCTTCTGTGAACACTTCTCCTCCCAAACACTTTTTACACACTAAAATTAAGTAAGTATTTGTAGTTTTTCCAAGAGAAGGAAACATACAGAAGAGAATTTCCTAAGCTGTGGGGCAGAGAGAAGAGCCTGCCCACGCCATGGCTCGTTCTGAGCCCCGGGGCCTCCTCCGTAAGGCAGGCTCACAGACTTCTCAGACAGAAATATGCTGTAGTGAGGAAGATTTTCACTTATTTCCGTTTACTGCTCCTGTTACATAAATCCCCAGTGATGGCAAGACAAGAATGAACTGGAGCTGTGAAGTAGCTGGAAGTAGCCGCTGGCCTTTCTGCATGGCTCTGAATTCATTTCTCAATGTTTTGTTCCTTTTGACATTAAAATGAATGTCCTAATTTAACGATTCAAGTTAACTGTTCTCCTATGAGCCTCAATATGTATTTAAGCCATGATAATTGAAATACACTGTATAATTTCCTTGAAAGTCCTGCCCAGCTAGTAAACACTGATTTGCTAAAACAAATCTACACATCATAAAATTATAGTTATCTATCTAAAGCTTTCTAGACACCTTTTTTATTAGTACTGATTTCATGTTACTAAAGTAGAGCAGACAGAGAGTAACAGAGGTTCCAACTCAAAGTACATTTTAGCATAGTACCTGGTAGGGGTTAGTAGCAAGTGTCAAGAGAACAAAGAAAAGAAGCTGGACGCAGAATATAATCTCACAGAAACCTTCTTGCACCTATGATTTTAACCTCAATATGCCCAATGGGCTTTTCTTCCATGAATTCATCTAATCTCTTTTGAACTCATCTAAACTCTTGACAGCTACATTGCTTTATGGCTTTAAGTTCTACACTAGCAATTTACATTACATAAAAAATACATCTTTCTGGTTGTTTTAAACCTACTGCATGGACATTTCATTTTAGGTCCTCTATTTTTTATGTGAAGCGCAATGAACAATCATTCTGTTCACCTTCTCCTTGACACTCATGATTTTAGACATCCGTCATATCCCCTCTTCCTTTATTCTCTCGCATTCCTTCCATGTTTTTCTCCACACTTTGTCAGTGTGCTTGGATTTTTAAGACTTTCTGTCAACCAGCTCATCCTTCTTTACACGATTATCACCTTCTTCAAAAATCTCTGATGGATTTTTCAGACTTGATTTTCTTCTACAAAATGTTGAATCTTCTCAATTAGCTCACATTTATTTTTCTTTCTGTATATATTTAATCTGAGTTTTTTTACTCCTAAAGAATGTCTCAGATTGTATATTCAAGGGGCTCCTGAAAGATGAATGCCTCAAACTAATGAATGGTCAAACTATTTGAACAATTTCTTTTTAAAAAAGGCAACAGAAATGCTGATTCTTGTCTTTCCTTCAGGAATGATTAACTGTGAGTATCATAATTTATTAATAGTATTAGCACATCACCTTATATAAAGACCAATTCAGACATTAAAACACATATTTTATAAATTTTAGAAGAAATATTTGAAAAGTGTTTATCAAGAGTTAGAAACAAATTTTTTTGTATGATGTAAATTTGCAAAAAATTAATACACATACATGTCACAAGCCACATTTTAGGAATGTGAAAATGAGAGACAGAAAAAGTCAAGTGATTTTGCCTAACAGCACATCAAAAGTCTTCTGTAAGAGAAGTGAAGCTGCATTAGTCCTAGATTTGTTACCTTCATTAGACTTTTTCATAATAAGCAGCAGAAATAAAATTATATTCTCTAAGCAATTTCTTTGAATCAGATTGTTCACTTGAATGTGAATGTTTAACAGTAAAAAAATAAAAATCTCTATGTAAATATAATAGTCCTTGTAATTAAACACCTGTAATAAAAACCTCTCTAAATCCAGGAAGTTCACAACCTGAAGGAGTCATTTCTCACATTCAACAGCAAATTTTGCATGTCCACCTTTCATCTTTCGCATTTTCAATCACATTTATTTACTGTTTTCAGGAGTACAGACAAGCAAACCATAGTTCTTGCTTCCTATATTTTTAACGAAAGTAAGATTATGCTTCAGTGAGACTACTTACTCTTTAAAATGAAAGGCTTTTAATTTACTTTGTAACTGGTTACATCTCTAGACTCAGTAAAGCCTCTTTGTGCTAAAACCTAGATGGCACATCCACGCTTTAAACTAACTTAAATAGTCAGCAGGGGATTCCAATATGTAGAAGATTAGCTGAGCTCAATGCACTAAAACAGATAACTAATGGCACATTTAATTCCCAGCTCCACCAAAGGGCAATGTTTAAGATGAGGGGCTACAGCTGATGCTAAATGAACTTAGTGGTCTCTTGACTACCAAATTAAGCTACTGGGACATACTTTAGGTCTCTGTAAATCAAAGCAGCTTGACTGCTGTTTGGCTTTAGGGTGGAGATCAAATATATTAAACCTATACAACATAAAACTACCTCTGTGTCTAGACCCATCTGTGATGTTGTGGACAAACTGAACACCAAAATCCCATCAGAAGGGAAGCGTCATAGCTGATACAACACCAACAGGAATAAAGGTATTAACTTACTTTACCAAAAGTGAGAATCTGCTACTTCTGTCCGGTTTTGCATCAGCTACATCACCTTGCTCTTCATCATCTCTGTTTGGAGTGGAGTAACCAGCATGCTGGTCTCCTGACATCTACAGGTAAAAAGCATGAGAATGTAAGTCTCCCTTAATGAACACTTTCACTTTAGAAATAGTTCTATAAACCAAACGATCATTAAACCAGATACATGTGGGACTGTTAGTCAGTTATATCATATAACTATATAATATTTCATCATGTAAGAGTGGCTATAGATTTTTCAGCCCTGCATTAATGTGACAATGCACATGATCAGTTGTTGATTAATTAACAGTGCACACGATCAGCCATTGCTATATTACTTTGTAGTAGTTACCAAAAAGTGACTCCTCTAATACCAAAATGCAGATGAGAACAAAGGTAAAAGTCATCTTATGATGAAAGATCCTTTGACTAATTCCCAGGAAAATTTTCATGGTTGGAAAAAAAGGTGTGCTGGAAAGAGAGCAAGGACAACTAACACCAAAATATTTGGAATTGCAGTCCTATCCAGTACTGAAACATCCAAAAAAGCTCTTATGTTTTCATTTGCATATACACATTCAAATAAGCATAAGAGAAAATACAGTATTCTGTGGATGGAATCTCAGTCTTAGTTCTTAATTTGTCTGTTATCTATATCCACCCTCAATATGAATTTTACATTCTTCTAGTGATGAATTAATACATGTGTATGGTCTTTAGGAAAAGCAAAGAGTTGCGAAGTCTTTCTTGGAAATTAAAAGGCATTTTCATGACATCAAGCTGCCTCTTATGCCAATGGCTATATTTTGGCAATTTTTCCCCCTCCATTACTTCAGTATAAACTTAAACATCTTCACTCATTTCGGAAGTGAAATAGGGTGTTGCAAGACGAAATGGCTCAGCTGATCTACTAACTTTTTTTATGATGGGGAAAAAAGTGGCCCCTCGCCCCTCTTATCCCATGTGCTGAGCTGATTCCTCGGTAAGGTTACTCAGACCTTGAAGCCGTCAGAACACTACAACAGAAACGGTGCAGTTTTTTCTGGCGGCGGAAGGACGGGAGTCAGCGAGAGGGCGTGCAGGGCAGCGGGGACGGGCGCGCGGGACGCGCCGGGGGGGCTGAGCCGAGCCCCCTCGTCCAGCTTCGGCCTGACTTTCACTAGGAAAATCAACAGCAGTTCCTGCCCCTTCCCCCATGTTTAGGCAGGCTAAAACTTGCTTATGGATTACGCTTCAGTCGGGGGCCCACGCTTTCACACCCAGCTTGACAACTGCCCCCTGTTCAGCTTTGAACGGATGTAGGACTTGCCACTCGCCGCTGCCAGGCGAAGACCACGCACGAGCGCTCAGCACGACGGCAGCCCAGGTTTGGGACCCCAGGGAAAGCAGCTTTTATTTTTGTAGCCTGGGGAGATTTTGGAGCTCGGTGAGAACACCAGCGGCTCCTGACAGCCAGGGGCGACACCTGATTTTGACAAACGAGCGCCTTCGCCAGTGATCTTTACCACAGGAGGCAGGGAGAAGCCCGCGGCTGAGGGTCCGGCAAGGCGGGAACCGCTGAGGCCGCAGCCGCGCCCGGAGGAAGCGGGCCTTAGGAACACGGCATGTCTGCCCGCCTTCACAAAAAGCCGTGCCGCCAGGGCCCCGCCACCGCCCCCTGAAAGGCCGGAGTGCCCCAGGCCCCAAGGAGCGGCGTTTCCCTGGAAACCGCTCTGCCCGCAGGCGCGCGGAGGCCGGGCGGTAACCTGCGGCGAGGCGCGGGCTGAGGGGGTCGGCGGGGCCGAGGCGCGGCGGGCTGAGGGGGGCGGCGGGGCCGAGGCGCGGCGGGCTGAGGGGGGCGGCGGGCTGAGGGGGGCGGGAGGGGAGGGACCGGCGAAGGGGCTTGCCTTAACGCTGCGCTCCGGCGAGGCAGAAGGGAAACCGAAAGCGGCGGTTGCCGGGGCCTGTCCCGCCCTGTCCCGCCCCGCTGGGCGGTGGCGGCGGCGGCGGCGGCGGCTCTGGGCGGCCGCGCCGCCCCCGGGCTGCGGTGAGGGTTGGTGCCGGGCAGCGGCGGGGGCTCGGCCGCCTGCCCGCTGCCCAGGCCCTCGGTCCGCCGCCGCCGTGCCGGCCCTCGCCGCTTCCTCCCTGGGAGTGAAAGCTGCGTCGTGGCGGAAAGAAAATCACCCCTTTCTACTAGCTGCGCTCTGTCGCTCCCCTTCGGAGGGGGAACCCCAAGTTACACGGTGGCAGGAGATTGTCTAGAGCTAAGGAAAAATCTTTCCCTTACGTGATAAACTGCAGGGGGGTGACTTTCCTTCTCTTTGCAGTGTCTGAGCGTGCTGCATCTCTGCTAGTCATGATATCCCGCTGTGCAGCCGCTGCATCGGGCCCAGCAGTCCAGGACACGGCTTGAAGATTGGCAGGGTCTTGCTAAGCGCTCCTGGAGCCAAGCTCCCGTCCTGCCAGCTCACGCACCCACCCAGCAGCGCGTGGTGTTTTAACGTTCACTACCTCAAGAGATTTACCTTTCTCAGAGTAACCGCCTCATCATCGGCACGAAACACAGCAGACAGCCTTTTGCTTTGCTTCCGGTCACGGCTCCCGTGCGGCCGAGGCGCCGCTGAACGGCGCGGCGGCCGTTGCCGTGTTTCCGCGTGCCGCTGCCGGTGCCGCTCTCGGCTCCGGGGTTGTGCCTGCAGCTCCTCCTTGGATGTGTAGCCAAAGTTTGCCCCCGAAAATCTAGCGACTCCGGCAGCATGCCATCGTTCCTCTCGTGCCATCTGTTGTCTGCTTCTTTGCAAGAAGCCAGCAGCATTTCCAAATCCGTAACAGATCGTTATGGACAGTGGAGACACTGCATATACATAGTTCTTCAAGTAAATGCATGAAGAGGAGAGGTGGGGGAGGACTCTGCTGCGCACCAGCAGTGACTGGCAGTGGGCCTGGCCTTCAGAACATGAAAATGTACTTTCTCGACAACATGTGTGGAGTTTACTTAGGGGATCCAGAAACTTGTGTGCTAGCTGTAACTTTCTTTATCCTGATGAAAATGTTTATTATCATTACCTGCTCCTAATGCCAAATTTAGGAGCTCTAGAACAGGCTCTGTTCTAAAAGTCATATATGTTCTCTTTGAGAAAGTAGTATTGTTGTCTGTTATAATGCTTATCAATCTGCAACAGGTGACTAACAGATCTATGTATAGGGAATTTCTGACCTGAACTGTTGATAAAACTCCAATTTCTGTTTTCTTTTCACATCAGTGGCTGACATTCACAAACAGAAAGATCGATTCCTTAGTGCACTGCAATGGCTTTCTTAACTACATGTTAGATTAACCGATTTTAACGGAATATAAAGTGCTAGATTTTTCAGAAAATCATGGTTTTTTCAGTAATGAGTAAGGGGGAAATTAGGAAGGATAGTAGAAGTAGAAGGAAGCGTCTTGCTTCAGGGCATGGAGTGATTGCTGCCTGGGGAAGGGTCAGGAAGGAAAAATTTTCTCATGTATGATATTGCACAGCTAGCCATATGCATTACTGGGCAAGGGGAAAAGGCCGCAATGTGATGATACCTGTAGCATCAGCATTCATTTTCTTATCCCTGGAGACTCACTCTGCTCTCTGAAAACGTTAATAATGAAGCTTTTGACTGGATATTTGCATTGTAGGAAAGAACTGTTTAACTATCACCTAACCAGCTGCAGGATGACAGTGGAGCGTGCCTTTGGGAAACCGAAAGGTAGATGGCAGGTACAAACTAGAAGGCTTGCGGCAACTAAATAGTACCTGTCTGGAATAATAACTGTGTGCTGTGTTCTATACAACATCTGTGAAAGCAAGGCGGGGAGCTTTGCTGAGGCCCAGGAGGCAGAGGGCAGGGATACTTTTTGGATGGAGAATATGAGCAACTCGCAAGATGTTCCCCCCTAAATGGCAGTTGCTAGGATTTTGTATGTTTTGCAAGAAAGGATGCATGGTTTTGATACACTGCTGGGAATACTGGGACTGTGCAGTATGGTTTTGCACAGCATTACTTTATAAATCTCGGTAGAATAGTGCATCCAGTCAACTCTGCATATGTATTTGGGTGGGATTTCTCTGTGATCTGTCTGGAGTGATCTGTTACGCCTGCCATGTTTTATTAATTTTAAAGTTGGGTCATTTTTAGGTTACCATACCAGACAAGTGGGAATGTTTGGGCCTTTGAGGTCTCATTGTACACACATAGGTTCTCTTGGGCACATTTTGCACGCTTTTCTTCAAGCTTTCAGTTTAAGTTATATCACATCCTCACCAGTTCTTTAGCTGGTTTGTAACAGTGATGCCTTACTTCTGGCCTTTTGGTTCTTTTTTTTCCCATCTCTCTCTCCTCTCACTCTCTCTCTTGCTCTTGCTCTATTACAAGTGTTTGCAAAATGCCTTCGCTCTCAAGTTTTCCAGATCCTGGCAGCAAAGAGAAAGTGTAAGTACAAATGCTTTTAGTTGTGAAATGTAATCAGTTGTTGGTTGTTGGCTGGTTTCCTTAGTAGCAAAAATGTGAAAAGCTACAGTACGAGACAGGAAGGCAGTCTCAAAGAGTTTTTTCATCAGTCTTGGGAGATCCTGGTACTGATAAGTCTTTTCCATCTTTCATTCAATGTTTTTGCAAGCTGATTTGTTACTACGCTACGTTTGAATAGCATGAAGAGGCTATACGAGATAAAGGGCCATGAGGTCAGGTATCTTAATAACTACGTGGTTCAGAGAAAGTTATGATGAGGTAAGGCCGATGTTTGACTTCTACAGGTGACTTCTGACTGCAGGTAATGTCCTGTAGTTTGTGTGAGGAAGCGACACCTTTTTTCAGCAAACGGAAGAAACTGTTGCTGGGGTGTGCTGGGGTGTCTGGCTTCCTGATATTTTGTGTGGCTGGAAAGGCATAGCTGCTCTTCAGGAATGGCAGAAGAGGCAGTCCTGACTTGTATGTTAGAGCCCTCAGAGGCTACTTTCTGTAACTAGAATGTGATTTTGGATTCCATGCAGACATGCTCCAAGTTTCCTAAGCAGTTAATTCAGTGAATTTAAGGCAGTTGGAGAGGTAACAGTGTTTCTTCCTACTAATTTGCACTTTCAGTGTGCTATTTCCTTGTATTTTATATATGATGGCACTAGTTTTAAACAACATTGAATAAGGCTCTACTGCTACATAAAGCTTTTTAAGATTTTCACTGATATCAAAAAGCTTTTAC
This sequence comes from Struthio camelus, assembly GCF_040807025.1. NCBI lineage: Eukaryota > Metazoa > Chordata > Aves > Struthioniformes > Struthionidae > Struthio > Struthio camelus. The sequence continues at coordinate 10,555,566 of NC_090948.1, forward strand.
AGGGCCTTACTTAAGGAAAACAAGCCACAATGAGTTTTTAACTGAAGAGAAAATGCCTTGCTAAGATTTGTCAAGATATCAAACTTGCACTGGTTTCGTGATTTATTTCCTTGCATGATCAAAATGCAGTGTGTACTTTGTAATGAGACCATGCAATGCTTGTTTTTCAATAAACTATCTTTTCTATTAGCAATTCAGTTTTTATGCAGCATGGTCAGGAATAGAGCAGTTTTGCTCTGTTTGCTGTAATAGGGCAATATGGCAGTTCTGAGGTGCTCAGAATTGGGAAAATCTTTCAATAAAGTCTGTCAAAATTTGGCACACAATGGGTGTGAAGGAAGTGGCATGCCTGGGGAAGAAAAGGATATGTATAGGGCATTTTTGCTTTTCATACTTCTGTTTTTGAACATACTGTTACTTGGGAGAAAGAGAAGAATTTGGAAAATGTATTTGCTGACGTTTCAAGATGCTAAGATGGTAATAAGTGGCATTGTGAAAAAAAACAAACGTGCTTTGTGTTTATGGAAATGAAATAGCTTTTATCTGTGAAATGAAGAACTTCTAGTTATCTGACAGTCCTGTTGGAAGGAATATGTTGTCTCATTCTTCTCAGGGTCCTCTAGTATGCTTACTGGCTGGGTGCACAGAATATACTGTGTTGCATACCCTGATGTTCCAGACTGGTCTCCTGTCCAGATCTTCAAGTGGCTCCTGGATGGATGTTTTGTTTCGTAGTTGCCAAGTCTTTGTTTTGTGTTATTCAGGGATGTCCTGCTTTCAGCACCTCCCAGCAGTCATTTCAGCAGTGCCTTAAAAATGCATTTACTGTGCAGGGACTGGAGGGCCTTGTCCATCTTTTTTTCTTGCCAGAGTGTAGGAGGACCTAGGATTCTAGCATGAGTTCAAATACAAACACGACAACCAGGACTATCTAGAAAGTACACAATATGTTGGCTCTTGGAGTAGATAAGGACAAAGAGGCAGCAGCTGGTAGTATGCCTGGCACTAAACAAGAGGGGGACAGCCTGGGTGCTATGACCCTAATAAAGGTCATTCTATAAACATAACGTCAGTTTGGGACAAGATGAAAAGCTGTATGAGAAGGGAACTGGAAGACCTCCAAATTACTTTGGTTCACAGATGTGAACATAATAAATATTATAGTGAAGTCAATATAGTCAATATAAAATTGCTCCTGATCCTGAAAGGAATAGCACGAGGTAACTCAGCAGTTATTTTAATAAAATTATGTTCTTTGAATAGATCTTTTAATGAAAATATAATTGTTTATCTATTGACATCAATCACCTATTTTGAAAGGCCTTAAGTGTTTGCAGGATGTTGTGCCTTACTCATTGCTCTTCAGATTAGGAGCTCTATTTTCAGCACACCAGCTGCTGACAGTACATTGTGCCAGTACATTGTCAGCATTCAGTAAAAGTAGCGTTAGTAAGTGAAGCCGAGCTGCGTATCTCCATGTCTTGAGTAGGTGGCTTTCTAAGTGTACCCCTTGCCTTTGGAAGGCACTGATTTTGATTGAGTTGATTGTAGTTTACACAAAAGGAAAGTGCTTAGCACCATCCTAAGACCGCTGCTGTTACAGGAAGTGGTGTGGATGTGTGGAAGACTGAGTAGAGACAGTAGAGTGAACTCTTAGCAAATGTCCCAGTGTTCTGGAGCTCTGCAGCTGGAGGTTTTATGATTCAGGTGAGATGTAAATCTCAAGTCCTGACCGTTTGTGGCCACTAAAAATTAATAACTTCTTTTGTCCAGAGCAGACTTGATAACCCTAAAAACTTGGTTGAATTCTAATATCAGGCATAATGGTTCTTAAGTAGTGTTACTTGGCTAAGGAATTTTTGTGTTCTGACCTATGCCACTGTACTCTTCATGTACACTGTTAAATAGCAGCTTTGTTTGTTCTATTCAGTACTAAATAGTTCCTTTCTCATGACTTTTCCATGGGGGATAGATGTCTGAATTGGTACCTACCATGTTTAGACTTCTCTGCGATAAAAGACTCTCTCCATTGGACTGTGTGTTCTTCTACATCTGGCCATGGAGTGGTAGGTTGACTAGACATAGATAATGAATGAATGTGGTTTAGCTCAACTCCCCATAACAGAGTAACTGAATTGGCACCAAGGGAAGGAATTTGTGACTTGGCTGGGACAATGTCAATATACCTCTTCTAGAGGTAACAAAGGGTCAGGATGCTACAAATCCATTTCTGGCCTTCTTCTGTAGTGATGTTTCCTTCTAATACAAGGCCGTTCAGAAATACATAGACTAGTCCTAAATGAGGTCACTTGCTATATATATCTGGGTGAAGAGCAGCTATGATGAATTGCTGCTGCTGCTGCATATACCTTTGTCTTCATCCTGGGCTTATGACAACTACCTTTACAGCAAAACTGAAATACTAAATGATCAGATTCTAACATTCACATGGACATGATTTGTTTCTGTGAGTTCATTCGTCTATTTAGAGAAAGATATTGCTCCCCTCCCTTATGCACTGACACAGTTGCCAAAATAACCACTCTTACTAACTGGCAGCTTTAAAAGCCAGCCTGCAGCTGACTTTGAAACAGAAGGTCAGCAAACGGAGCAACAGACTTCAATTCACAGCTTTAGTGGGAGCCATTGACCACAGCAAAGGGCCCTGACTGGAGTGTCTAGAGTGTGCTTCTCACAGGCCAAAAAGTCACTTTCATACTCTTTGAACCTTTTGTATAAACCTATATATTTTTCACTCTGTGGATTTCAAGATGAATGTGCAGCCGTGTGCTCGATGTGGCTATGGGGTTTACCCTGCTGAGAAGATTAACTGTATAGATCAGGTCAGTTCTCTTTCTTTATTATTTTGGACTGCAATAAATGTGTGGATTGGCACTTTTAACAGTGCAAATCTCTCGATTCCAAAAATTGTTAACCCATAACTGGGACCAGAACTGAAATGAGTTAATTATATACGTATTGCTTGAAGAAGAACAGTTATTCCTGAAGTAAATGGAAAGGATCAATGGTGAGATTTAAAACTCAACAGAATGATAAAGAAATAAAAATAGCTTTGATTTTGTTTCTGTTTTTTGGTATTTTCAGACATGGCATAAAGCCTGTTTTCACTGTGAAGTATGCAAGATGATGTTAACAGTAAATAACTTTATTAGCCATGAGAAAAAGCCCTACTGTCAAGCGTGAGTGTTTTTATTTGTTTGTTTGTTTTTAGTAAAGGATTAACATGCAATCTTAATGCAATAGAAAAGCACCATTTGGACTCAGTCTGGTCCCGTGTGTGATGTGAAATTGTATTGTCGGTGACTTCAGTGCATCTGTCTGGATTTACATGAATCAAAAACGATGGGAAATTCTTGTTACTGTGTATAAAGCTTCCTTATTTGCTGTTTTGTTCAGTGTGTTAAAAGTTAGCAAATTAAGTACCATTTCAGTATTTTGGGAAGAAAATAAACCTAACCATAAAATTCAGTGCTTTCCAAATCAGTGTTTAAGAGTTAACAAGGTTGAGCTAATAATCAGAAAAATGTGTAAAATGCGGATTTGGGAGTTGTTTTTTTCTAGGAAGTTTTTATTTTATAATGATCAATTCCTGTCAAATTTGTCAGCTGAAAAAGGAGAGATGACAGTTGTTTTTTATTCTATTATTCTCTTTTGTTATTAGAAACACAGCATTGATATGATGATCATTAAAATTAATTTTGCTCCAGGCACCTTCTCCATATAATAATAACTTGAATGTAATCTGAGATCTAGGTGTGAGTGAGGGATAAGTTATGTATAGGAGGGTGGAGGCTGGTGGTGTGTTTTTGAATACTCAAAGAGAACCTTTCTGATGGGCTGTCTAATAGATTCCTAATATCCTTTTACGCCTTCTTTTTTAGGCATAATCCAAAAACCAACACATTCACAAGTGTATTTGAGACACCGATAAACATAAATGCAAAAAAACAGTCGGAAGTGGTAAGCGAGGTAAGAAGTTTGAGGGCCAAATATGTGTCGCGTAGTTTTACATTTTGATATCACATTATGTTTTATTTCAGAAATATAAATATGTATTCTTTATTTACCGTGCTGTGTTCTTTCAGAGCACTAGAATCTGGACCCAGGTTTGAATCATAATTTTTCAAATGGATTCTCTCATAAGAAACCAAGCAGAAAGCTTCTATTTCAATAAGCTCATACTTTCAGAGGCAAACATGGATGATAGACTCTTATCTGCCAAATCTGATTATCTACATGGAAGCCTTGTTCACTGAAACTGCAAGAGATACTGCCCTGAGCTATGCAAACTTAGTAACTAAATTGGGGCGGGGGGGGGGTTACACGAAAGCCTGGAAAAACATTGACCCTTGCTTTAAGATCTCCTCTGAAAACTGACACTAAATGGCATGAAACAAAAAAATTCCAGCTCAGTGGGATGGAGGTGAAAGTTCACACACGTGCTTTGTTAACTATTTCTGACAAACCTGGGCTGATACTCCCCTTTTGTAAGAAAACATAAAGTCCAGGGAACTTTGCATGGTTTGGCTGACAATATTTTGTTGAAACGTTAAGAAATGAAATAGCTTTTCATGCCCGTTTGACTGCACCTTTCCTGTAAAAAGCTGCTGTGCATCTGCAAACCTCTAGGGGCGCTCAAAGTCTTTTTTCTTTCCAAATTTCATTCTTTTGTCATTCTTGCTTTGTTTTTCTCCAGATATATTTGTTTCAAACTTGTATTAACAGGAACTCTATAAAATGAGGGAAGAACAGAAACACAGCCAATAACTGGTAGCTAGCTCATTTCCGTGTAATGCTGCTTTCTTGAATGTCATGTCTTTTGGTACTCTAGAATAGTACCATTCATTACATAACTACGTTTAGTAACCATACCAGTGTGTTTAAATATGATCAGCCATCATATTAAAATAAGAGAAAGAAGTGCTATTATTTTGCATTATAATATACTACATTTGTTCCTGTTTTCTCTGTCAGCTGTACAAAGTTATACAGCTATACATTCAATAGTCCTTATCAGATACTGTATCTTTTCTTTATCATTCTTGTACAGTATTCTTATACCTCAGGTTTTGCAATATCAGGTTTGGCTGTATCTATTTCAGTAGCAGCTACGACACTTACTTTAAACTGTGTGACGGATCTAGTGAAGAATGAATTTGGGATTACTGCAGGATCTATTTCTGTTTTTAGGCAGTGATATGAGACTCTGATACTTCCAGTGTTTGTGAATACATAGCAGGCAAATTATAGCTCAAGGATCACTTTCACTTGTTTTTTACACCTAAAGCACCTTCTGTCCTTTTCAATCACATAATGAGGTTCAGCTTCAGAGAGAGAATTGGTAAAGAAGCTGATTCTGCAATATTCACTTAAAGTGAGTATTTCTGTAGAAATTTTAGATGTAGGAAAAATTTTTCATGGGTAAACATATAAATTAATGCTAACCTGAGAAGAGGTTTCAATAGCTACTGTTTTTTTTTTAACATGTAGGAGCATTTCTTATGCAGAAAACTTAACACGTTTCTTGGAGCCTAACAAAATGCTTTCACGTGAGTCTTACATTGAGACACTGACTAGAATGTAGAGATAAAAATGCAGTTCCCTCCACTTATGTAGAATTTCTCTATCAGGTCAGGGACTGTATTTTTTGCATGTGTAGAGTGCATTGCATAACAGGGTTTTGATTTCATTTGGATTGTCTTTATAAAAGTAAGAAACAGTAGGAAAATGATGACCCAGGACTAAATATGATGCTCAGTTGCATTTACACAATCTTGATACTTCATGAACACTGTGCAAGGAAGCAGGAGACTGGGATATTATGCACCAGGTAACAGTTCTTTCCTCTAATGCTTGATATGTTCTGCTGAATATTTCTTGGAGAATTTAATCCTTACAGATTGTTTCCCCCAGAAGCATTAGCTAAAGACCCAATTATTCTTTCAGAACTCCATGCCAGATTTCAGCTGTAATATGCTGCTCCTTTACAGATGTGCTGCTCCAGTAATAGCAAAAATCTTAGGTAGAAGCTGGCTGTGTGGTTTGGAACATAAAATTTTGACCTAAGGGCTAAACCTAATCTTTTCTTCCGTAGACTGCTTTGCCAAGAATGGGAGGCAGAGAGCAAGTAGTTGTGTAGTCTTTGTGTGGCGTATAGCTACAAGCTATGAGGCCTTTTTGTGTGTGAGCAGGCTGGAAGTAGTGTTGGTAAAAAGAAGGAGAAGGAGGAAAAGATGGAGAATTTTTGCAGGCTGTCAGAAGGTGATTTGTATTTTCTTGTGGAATGATGACATTTGGTGTATCAGACTTGCTTGCCATAGTCCCTAGGTTTCTGCTTTCATACCATATATAAATGTGCCTTCAAGGTGAAATCTTTAGTTGACATTGAAAACTAGGCTGGTTTGTTGTAAGTGGAGATCTAACACATGCACAGAGGTAAACACTATGCTAGAGTAAATTGTCTTAGGCTGAGCCAGGTTGATGCTGCCACCCAGATAATTAGTTCTGTGCAGTCTGGTTGTTCCTTTGCCTCTCTTGTGTTGGCACTGATGGTTTTGCTGCAAGCCGGATCAGTAAACTGACTTGGCTGAAAACTAACACAGCGAAAGCCTACATGCCAGTTCCCTGATCGACCTTGCCACATGGCTGCTAGCCTGATTATCAGGGCATAAGAGAATATAAGAATAGTTAGCTAGTATGGTGGGAGGTGTTTCTGGAAGTACCCTGCATTTGGACTAGTTTAAGGTAACCGTGAAACTGCAGCCAAAAGTAGCAGGCACTGAAGTGGATTTGTTACAGTGGGAAATGCAAGTCAAAACAACAGAAGCAGTGCATTACACTCCATTTTTGGCTATAGTTCATGCAGAATCCATATAACTTTGGACCAAGAGGCTCTATTCACCTTACTTGTGTCCATGTTTGCATTCCTTCTGAAAGGGGTGCATGTGTGTGTATATTAGCATACTGTTAATGCCAAGTCAATTTTTTTGGTAGAGAAAATATCGGGAGGAAGGTGAAAGATTCAAATCAGTCTTTCAGTGGGATGTGAGGTCCAGAGACATTGAAGCTGCATGTCAAGCCCAACAGCTGGCCAGCCAGGTAAGAAATATCCCTCAAGTCTCCAAGCCGTAGCCTGCAGGAGTGCTGCCAGATTGTGGGCTACCAAGTATTGACCTTGGTAGTTTTGACTGTTAAGAGTTTTACTTACAGCATTTCAGTCTTAAAAAAAGCCATTGCTTTTCATTTGGCTAAACTTCTCAAGGCAATGTAGCTTGATTATACCTTAGGGTGCAAGAATCAGAAGAGGAGGACAGGAAACAGTGTATCTGTACAATTAGCAGTTTAGACTGCTGAGTGTGCCACCATACTCAGTGTCGTCTTTCTGTTAGCGCTGAAGCTTCACCAGAAGTGATCTGGTTCCCAGGGGAAATCATTTGAGCCTTGCTCAGGAGGCTGACATCTTGATGCTGACATCCTGATGTCAGTTCTTGCAGTACAAGCTCTGCCTTGGCACTCAGAAAGGATACATAGAGTATGGGCCTTGTGTGTCTGTACAGGGTAAGTTTTGCTCCCAGGACATTGTGTGTGTTTCCTTTTTTCCTGTCACATCAACTCCTTGTGTATTAAACCAAGGGTACGGATTACTTGTTATTTAATTTTTATTTTGTAGAATGCCTACTGTGCTGCCTATGAGGAGGGAAAATCTTTGTACTCGGGAGCCATCCCAGATCATCAGATGGTCAGGATTGCTCAGGCACAGAAGAGTCTAAAAGATGTAAGTGGGCTGATGTATGGAATAGCTTTATTTTCATGGGTTATCATATTCTGAAGACTTTGCAGTGTACTGAGGCCTAACCTATAATAATATGTTACCAAAGGAGTGACTGACATGTTTACTTCTATGAATACCAATATTTAGCTATGTAAGCAGTTAGTCACATGGCAATGTTATTACCTATTCTGGAAATAATACATTTATGTATTTATGTAATTGAGATGGGTTTCAACTACAGACCAATGATATCTGAGGTGACCTTGATGATTTACTGATCTAGTATGCAGTGCTGTTCACCTCAGTAGAGCAGAACTCATAATGGAAAACACACCTTCTTTTCTGTAGTGTAGACCTTTCATAGATTGTCTTTCCATGACTGAGGGAAATCAGTTCTGAAGTATGACTGATTGTCTGTGCCCATACAATGGGTTAGCGACCGAGTCAACATAGGCAATTAAGAGTGGATAATTGTTATGAATGGAGAATATTTTCTATTGTATGTAGGAAATATTTCCACCTAATAATCTTATAATGTATATGTTCCTTAATTTGTTTACTTTTAAAAAATACAAAGTGACCCATACCTTTAAGAAGCAGGCGTTAAAAGAGGAATGATATTAAACAACAGTGGGTTTTTCTGTAACAACAAAACGAAAAATCTTAATTTTCTAGTTGCAATATACGGAAGAATATGAACAACGCAGAGGCAAAGGCAGCTTTCCTGCTATGATCACTCCAGGTTATCAGGTTGCTAAGAGAGCCACCCAACTAAGCAGTAATGTAAGTCTCAGTGTTTTGAAATACATATTAGAATTCCTAAAGTTGGAGAATCCTGGATTTAGGCTGTTCACCTTAAACAGTGGGTTCTGTGATGAGCTTTCTACAAAGTGAGAAAACTTTAGCATGATTTGTGGGCGCAGGAGATTTTTAGCAAACTACTGGGTTTGGGAAGACAATCACATAGGATAAATGACAATATAAACATTTTCTGAAAGGTAGTAATTTTTGACAACCTAGAAAAGATCAGTGAACCACTCTAAAATGTTTGTTTATCTCATTACCTTTATTTTAATTTTATACCTTTATTAATCCATTTATTTACGTCTTCTGATCTTTTCCTCTCTATTATATGAAATTAAATACCCGTAATATTAAACTGTACTCATATACAAGCTACTTGAAATCATATATGCACACACAATGATTGCTTTATAGAAATAAGTCAAGTAAAAACAAACCCTGTACAAATAACATAAGTATGATTCACATACATCTAGTATCATTTTAAACATTTGAAACTTTGATTATTTGGGACCGTTTCTGTCTCCTGCTGGCGTTTACTTTAAGGAGATTGGACCTTAAATATGCCAATAGCTTGACTGTACAGTTGGGATTGTCATGACTGCTGTTGCTCTCTTCTCTTGAAGCCTTCTGACAGTAAATATCTATTTGCTAATTATTATTTGTAACATGTATTTTATATCTCTTTTCTCCTCCAGGTAGAATATAAGCGAGGGCATGAAGAGAGAGTTTCGAAGTTCACCTCTGTTGTAGACACTCCAGATATCCTTCATTTGAAGGCTGGAGGACAGCTTTCAAGTGATGTAAGTGAAGTAGAGGAAAACAGGTTGACCTGTTTTTTGATTCTGCAACTGACTCTTAGGACATATCTAAACTGCTTGAAATATGAACACAAGGAAAAGTAAAAATTAACATTTGAAATGCAGGTGCTTGACGTGTATATTACCATGGTACATTTTACCATTAAATGTTTAACGCTTCCAGATATAAAGGCCATGTTCAGTTCTAGGCCACAATAGGACTAGCTAGCTGTCAGACTGGAAGACAGAGAACCAGTCTGTTCTATAGCCAGCAACTCGGTCCCGCTGAAGATAAAGCATGAAGCTGGCTGACTGTAATATCAATAGAGGAGGAGTCTTGCAGACAACTTCAGTATTTTCTTTAAACAACTGTGATCCATATACCCTGAATGAGACATAGAGGTCCTGTGGAAGGCATGTGATGGTACAAGTAAAGACTATATTGTTAAACATAACCACAAAGGAGGTAGATCCAGACTTCATGGTTCATTATCCTTCTGGCAGTTCCTGGCTATTGAATGCCTGACTTTGCAACTTTAAAAATTGATAATGTGTGATAATCAAGATAAGTTTGTGTGATCTAATTGCTCCTGAACTGTCTTGATTTTCTTTTTTCCAGTTGAAATACACAGAAGACTTTGAACAACGGCAAGGGAAAGGCAGCTTTCCTGCTATGATCACCCCAGCTTATCAAATAGCCAAGAGAGCTAATGAATTAGCTAGTGATGTAAGTGTCCTAATAAAAGTCTCTTTTTTGGAATAAAAGAAAAAAATTGTCACACAGATTTTGGATTAAATTTATATTTACTGGCAAAAATTCCACAATCATTGTGGAGATATGCTAGCCGTGCACTTCATTCAGAGATTTTTGAAGTTTTTTTTTTTTTTAAGGGACAAAGTTGGGTTTTATGTGCAAAGAAAAAATTAGACGTTTTATTCGTGAATCAAACACCATGTATATTTGTGGGCAAAAGCTTCCCTTTTACCCAACCTGCTGTTGCATACTACCAAGAAGGAAAACCATGAGGAGTCAGCTGGGGGTCTTTGATCTCATTTTTTCCAACCCAGTATGAGCTAGAGGTACTGGAGAACAGCTCTAACTTGCACAGCTGCCATAATATTTCTCGGTGACCTGATATCAGGGGAAGGCTGAGTTTGCAACTATTTTGCCATGCTCTTTGTGGGTCCTTATAGTTCATTCTCCCATTCCTTCTGTAGTGCTGTCTACTGGACTGGGCTGTGTGTTAGTATTTTAGAGAGGCTTTCGTGAACCAAAGAAACTAGCTTCTTGAATATCAGTTTTATATATATGTGTGTGTGTGTGTGTGTGTGTATGGGTTTGTATGTATCTTGTGTGTATTTATACATATAGTATATATGTGTATCTATATATATATATATACACATACTAACACAAACATGTCTGATATAGGTGTAGATGTATAAAATATTTCTTTCTGTTCCAGACTCTTTACTCTGACAGGTTTTTTTTCCACTCTGTGTTATACTGATCTTTATTGGCTTTCTTTTCTTTTCCAAACAGAACAAAACCACAACATCTCTGTATTCTTTAAAAAGCATTGTCAAAGGACACCAATATTGCTTCAAAATGTACAATTAATTCCATTTTGTCACTGGAGAGTGAAAGAAAAGCTCTTTTCATTGGGAAAGATAAGATATTGTGCTAGCTCGATGGAAGTCTGCTTAAAACATTATTAAGAGTCATCAAGGAAAATCAGAGGCGGTCTATAATTTTAAAGGCAAACGTACCTGAAATTTTGAAGGCAAAAGCATCTGAGCCTAAAATATTTAAATGTTTTTGTTTGCCTTTGATCTGTGGAAGACCCTTCATTTGTGTCAGCAAACACACATGGTGATTAAAGGGCAGCCTCAGGTTCCAGGCATTATTTTGTCTTCTGTAGAAGTAGTGTAAATTTTCGTCTAAACTTGAAAGTTGATTGCCAAAATTCTGTTATTCACTGGAGAGATCAGTATCTTTCAGGAACAAACCTCTTTATTAACGGAATGCAGCTGAGCCTATGGCAGATCAGGCAGGAAGGAGTGTTCGGTGGTAACTATGAATTTACACTGCCATCAGTTCTATTTTTTTTAACCTGCTGGTGCATCAGGCGTTAGCCACTGACAAGCAGCGGGTATTGAACACACAGAGCTAACCGTCTGGGTTGAAATGGCAAGTCCCATGTTCTCAGTGCACTATTAAAAAGTATACCACTCTTCTTGTTTTTATATCTTGCACTGGCATATTTGACTTCTGTAATTTGGTGGCAATGGGAATTTTGACAATCTTTTATTATCTACCTATGCCTGTCAGTTATTACTCTTTATTATACAACATCTCTAACAGATTAAACTCATCTGGATATTCTTTTCCTTTTCTTTTTTTCCCATTAGGTGAAGTATCATCAAAGATATGAGAAAGAGATCAAGGGAAAAGCCAGCCATACAGCTGGAATGGATGTTACTTTCACAAAAGATGATGTAAATCAGTATGCCCAGGTATGGCGCACCCGAGAGATACGCATGCTGATGTTGATCATTACTAAGGCCAGTTGCTCAAGACTTCAGAAAGGGCAGTGTGACCTGTTTTCACTTTGCCTTCTTGTGTGAGAAAGGAAGGTCTCAAAGGAAAAGATCATGTGCTACAGTACCATACTATGAATGTGTGATACATTTGGCATTGTTACTTACAAGACTGCAATGTCTGTGCGCTGTCATTACATGACCCTTATGGTAGGGTCGCTCTAATGGGTAAGCTTTATTTCAGCAAGCTTTATTTATGGATAAGGATATACTTCTACTGTGGTGGTGTTATGTGTCACACTAAAATGTATTTACTCGCGGAGACCTTGTTGTTCCATAAGAAAGAAAATGTAAGTTCAGTTGGGAGAAAATGTGAAAGGAGCCTAAAATGATTGAAAGATGGTAGTTAAGCATCTTTTCCTTGCCAATATTTCTAGAAATCTTGGAAGTTCTGCAGTTTTAAATATGTACAAGTGGCACTGAAGATTGTACATGATCTCCTAGATTTCAGCTCTTCTACAGAAGTGGTATTTTAAGCCTGATAGGTTGTATATTTCTGCAGTTGTGTAACCAAATAAGCTTCCTATCTGTTTTGGTCTATGGCATTCTTCTTGCTTTGTTTCATTTTTCAATGCGTAGAGTTATTTTCGTGATATGCCAAAAAACATCCAAAGTTCTGCTCCAATGAAGTTATGCTGATTCCAGGAATTCAGCTAAAGGGAATGTGAAAGGACAAATAGTATTATTGTATAAACAAAGCAGTATGGTTAGTCTTCTTAGGTTTTTCATCCTAGCTCCTCATGAGACACATCACCTTTGGAGAAATGAAGGAATACTAGTATATTATCCTAAGACATTTGGGAGTTTTACATTTCTTCACTGTTTCTGTCTGTACTTATGTGCTTTTTCAATGTTACAGAAGAGCAGGAAACAAACTACCCCTGAAGCACGTTAGTTTAGAATATATAGCAAGCTTTCAGTTATTTTTGATCTTTGAACTTCCAGAAGTTTTATTAAGAATAAACACGTAGAATGAGTCTGAAAAAGTACTAATTGTGTTTTCAAGCATTAAAATGCTTATATTTACAGAATCAATTTTTTTTTCTTTGAAAGTATCTTTGAAACTTCAGTCACAGGCTTCTAATTTAGCTTCATTTTTGATCTTCATAGATTGGATTCTGATATTTTTATTCATATAATATACAGACACTGAAATTAATGGATCTTTCTGAGTGAAGTGTGACTTAACATGGGTAAATGGATTAGAATTCTATTTGTGAAGATCATGAGAGTACGTCATTCTGGCTTACGAGAGTATCTCATTCTGACATATATAACATGAACCAATTAAAGGAATGCTGCTGTAAATTTCCTATTTGTTAAACAACTGCTTTGTTCATGTTTAAAAATATTAGGAGTGGCTAAAGTTAATCATTCAGAACCTTAAAAATACTATTTTGGAATTTGAGCAGTATGAGTAATGATATTGACATGTATTTGAGGAAATTATGAGAAAAAGAAAATGACAGGTTAGTCCAAAGAATTCAGGCTCATGAGTGGCATTTGAAAGATTAACTCAGCTGATTAGTCAGGGATGTTTTTTATTTTCTGTGCCTATTTATAGCATAATTTAGACATAGTAATTATAGTTGGTGTTGTATTGTTGACAGACTTATGATATGACCCATCTTATCAGGTGACATTGGTGTTACGCAATATGACCTACAATACATTATTTTGTATTAAGAAATCACGAGAGAGGTATCCTAAATATTTTTAGTCCTTACTATGTGTACTATACTCTCAAATTCATTCTTGACATGCTGTATATTCTCTTTTCATGAAAACTGGCTCTTTACTACAAAGGGTTTATCAAATATTACAGAGAAAGATTACACTATACCTTACTTGCTTGTATACTTATCATATATTCTCCCCAGATTTTGCCCTGAAAAGTTTTGGGATGGCCGTTGTGCATGATCATTCTTTTTCTTTTTTTAAGAAAAAGCTTCCAATATTTTGTTATTAAATTAGTAAAAGGCTTTTCAAATTGGCAAACATTTACCCCTAAACTTATTTTTAGATAGATTTAAGAGTATTAATTCTAGAACAATTTTTTTAAATCAAGAGAATGGACTTTTGGTCTGCTTGCTAAAGAATTTACCACTGTAGTAGCTGGGTATTTCTACTTCATCAATGAATCCATCTTCAAAATACATCATTAAACCAGAGAAATATTTTCTGGCCAGTTATGATGTAAAGAATAATCATGGAGAGATCAGGGGTCTTCTATCAAGTCACAGAAAGAGGCTGACCCTAAGCTAAACTTTCAAAGGTTAAGCAAATCTCGTGACGACCTAACTGTTAGAAACTGTTTTAGTTTTCCTGGCAAACGTATGTTGGTGTAGACAGGGGTAAGCAGATACCAATTCTTTGACTGTAGGAATCGAAGTGATATTAGGAGGGTGTGTGTCTTTGTATACTTGAATACTGTCTGGACCACAGCTAACTGCTATCTCAATTTCTTTTGCAATGCCACACAAGCAACTTTACGGACATAGCTAATTTAGTGGGTGATTTTATTCTTATGGTTGGTTCTCTTTTTTTCATAAAGAAAGGGTAGTAAGGAACTTTTCCTACTAACAAGGGCTTTGTGCAATCATTTATGGCCCACCTGCTTATGTGTGGTGAGTAAACACCCTGAATTTTCTTCAGGATTATATGGATGAGTATGAAGAACGCAGAGGGAAAGGAAGCTTTCCTGCTATGATCACTCCAGCTTATCAAAATGCCAAGAAAGCAAATGAATTGGCAAGTGATGTAAGTATGAAACCTGAATCAATACAATTCATAAACAATTAAAAACAGCAGTTTGTCAGAGCAATGCCTAGGAGCAGAATGCTAAAATTACACTTGAGAAGTAAACAACAATGACATTTCCCTGCATTGCTGGGAACTGGATGACTCGAGGATTAATAATATCCATTAATATGAGGGGACACAGCTCCAGCTTGCATGAGGGAGGAGAGGGATGCAGCAACTAATGGGAATCCCTACTGTTAGGTTAACCCTCCTGGCAAATCTGCACCTGTATTATTAATGCAACCTTCAACTGCCTTAATCATCCTGTGGACTACTGTGTTATTCCCAGTAGTGAGTAAGTGGAGGATGAATGAGCTGAACTGGTTTTGATATTCTGATGTATCATGCCTTTAGCACAAAGCAAGTCATAGGGAGGAAAAGAAACCATAGAGTATGACATTGTCACTTCATAAGACCGAGCTTATTTCTACTCTGGTGATTTTTAGTTTTGGGTGGTGAGCTAAAGAATTGTGGTGGTGTGTGACTCTTGCATGCAGCTCACTGATCAAAGAGCCTCAGCCCTGCTAGAGGAGATCATTTCTAATAGTGACAAAAATGAGCCAGTCTGCTGGTCAATACCCTTCTGTTGTTGCTGCTGCGAAGGCTTCCTGTAAGTGACAACTTCTGTATTCTGGACATCAATAGCCCTTTGGGGCTATTTGAGCTGATGGGTTCAGTCTATTTTTGAAAGAGCTAACAAATGGTTGAGTCTTTCAGTATGTACCAGCCTGGATGACATGCCAGCAGTAAACTAGACTGAAAAGGATCCACCATATTCTAGTACTTAAATTTATGACTGAGAGAATATAAAAAGCCTGAGACCTCCAGTAACTGATCACCATTTGATGACAAGTCCAATGATTCTCTGTTTAAATGTGAAATATTTAACCTTCCCACTTAAAGTTGCCAATTTTGTAGGTTTTCAAAATGCTAAAGGTCAGCACTTCCGATATGAATTTGTAATATTTGGAGTGGGGAGGAGGATTCGTGTATGGCAGTAACATTAGCACACTAGACTACTTGTCAAGCTGCTTATTTCTTTACAGCCTGGGAAGCTGTGTGCAGACTTGGAAAACAAAAGCAAATTGACTAAGCACTTCAGCACATTTCAAATCATTTGTTATTTTTTATGTTATGAATCTGATTTTTGAAGCAAAATATGTAACATTATGAGGTGAAGAGCCTAAGCATCTCCTTGTATGTAAGAAATATTGACATATATATTTGTTGGAGAGAGTTTGGCAAAAGGCCATTATAGGTATTATTTCTCTTCACCCATCCTAGCCCAATTTAAGTCAATGACCAGATATCTAAATTAAACTAAGAGATTCCTCATGTCAATGTCTGTTTATTTAGAAGGAAAAATATAATTGTCTTTAAAACTTTAGAAATGCAAAAAGACACAGCTTATTCAAAAAGCAGGTTCCTACAAAAAGAAAGTTCACAAAGAGCTTGGTCACTATCTGCAATTCTCTCACCAGAAGGCTAAAATTAAAGTACTGAGAATTAACTTCAGTGGTGGAAGAGCACACAGGCTCCAGCCAGTCACTAGCCGGAATCTCCTCGTTGTCTGTTCAAGCTACAAACAACAGCCAATGCTGTTCAGTCCACATAAAGGAAAACTGATTTAAAAAAATGTTGAAGTGAAGTGGCTTGGCAAGGGATGAGGACTTGTGATTTTCTGTGTGGTTTATTTTAGGAAGTAACAACTTAAAATTTTTCAGCTTAACAAGTTCTGTTTGCTTATGAAAGCATCTTATCCTAGCTCATAAAGTCAGTATAAGTAGCGTTGAAAAGGTATGTGTCTATTTTATAATTTTCCTACTTTTTTTTTTTTTTAGATAAAATACAAGAAAGATCTTTCCAAGATGAAAGGTGCAGCTCACTTTCACTCCCTAACAGCCCAAGACAACTTAGTCCTTAAACAAGCCCAGAGCGTTAACAAGCTTGTCAGTGAGGTAAGGAGATAAACTGATCTATGAACAGAGGTCGGAGTGACCCATGCAAACATTTGTGTGTGATGAATAAGGGCTACAAATATAAAAAGCTCTCCCTCTTACTATCTAGTAACTATCAAAACTGGTCTGTGTGCAGCCCAGTAACTGGGGAGAAAGATGCAAGAACAGTTCTTCGGATGCTTTTACCTGGCACTTCCAATGATCCATGCACAAGTAAGGCAAATTACACTGGGAAAGCACGTCTAGTTCTGGCCGCATGCAAAAGTCTAAGAAAGCTCTGTACTGTGCTCTTAATGCACTGTGAGATTATAAACATAAATGCCTTAGGATGTCTTGGGAGTGTATATTGCAGTTTTTCAAAGGAGGATATAATGATAATTAAAAAATAATACTAATACATCCAAAATTTCTATAACTGTGTTAATGCAATTTTCTTTTTTCTTCCATTCTGTAAAAGACTGGCTTACTGATAATACAGCCTTCCTCTACTTGGTGTTACGGAAGATTGCTAGGGAATTCTCAATAGATTCCGTTTTGTTAATTTATTTATAGTGTCCTATCAGCTATATAGCTATTAATAAATGTGAGTTTCAGGAGCTTCCCCATGACAGTTTAAAAACTTTTACTCTTGAGATGTCAAAGTCAAAAATTTTCAATAATGAAAAAGCCCTGGAGGTAGGACTGGAAGGGGCCTCCTGGGCCAGTGATTCCTGGCTCCTGCTATTTCAGCACAGTATCATATAATCCTCTTCTTATTTCTAGGCTACATTTATTCCTGTCCCTCTTATTAGCATTGTGTTTTGTGCAAACATTGTCCCTTAGTTTAAAAAGTTCTTCTTCCTGCATAGTGATTATCCTTCTGAGATATTTATAAGCAGATGTCATTTTCTTCTGTCTGCCTTTATTTTCCCAGAATAAGCAAGCCAAATTCTTCTAATCTCCTCTCACAGTCCTTCACTGCAGCTGTTAAGGCTGAGTGCATGTTCTTTAAACAGGAATGATTGTAAGAGCGCTTAAGTTCCTGATGAGGTCCTGCTGGAACCTGGTACATAGCATACGCACTTACAGTCCCTGCTCCAAAGTTTTCTCTTGCTCCTGCCTTGGACTGCATTTGCCTTTTCCATGGCTGTATCACTTTGTCAACTTGCCATCATTCTGTGGTCAGGCTACATGTGAACAATTTTCTCTTTCTCAGCCTTTCCAGATGATGAGCTCTTACAACTGAAATTTTTGTGACTAGTCCTCAAGTATATTAACTTCTACACTGCTGAATTTAGTCGCATTTCTATTACCCCAGTCTCCACAACCTTTTAATATGACCTCCAACATTCCTTTGAACTGACAGTGCCTCCCAGATGTCATCACCACATTCCTACTTCAGTGCAAGAATAGTAATAAATAAATAATAATAATCAACCTGGATCGGTCTTTAAACTTGTTCTGAGGAATTCTGCTAGTAAACTTCCTCCTTTTGTATCCTTCCTGTTGAAAATTACCCATTGCTCTTTTTCCTTTAGCCTCGTCCACACCCACCTTTAAAATTCCTTCATAGATCTCCGGTTTTGTTAGTACTTTTCCACCTGGCACTGTCCCATACACTTTGAGGCCCAAATGAATGAGGTTGTTTGCATTTTTTCCTGCCTATAAACTTGTTGCCGTTCTTGTTATTTAGTGGGCCCTTGCTCTCTTTTTATTTATATAGCTGAATGACTTTTTGCCATATTATTTTCTTTAAAATTAGATGTTTAAATATACTGCAAAGTTTTGTTATTTTTAATGGCTACAAAAATAAATAGATCCTTTCACTAAAGATGAACTTGCCTGCTGTAACAGTTGAGGATCATATTTCTTGCTATTTACAACTCTGCTGTGGTGGTAGAGAGAAAAAAAATCCTACAGTTTTGAAACGTGGGTCTCTGTCTCCAGGGTAATGTGGATCTCTATGCCTCTGTATTTACAGAGGACTAACAAACCAGTTTCTGAAAAATGTGGTCCTTCAAGGTGCTAGCGTAGGAGATTCAGAAACCAAGCGGCGTAATGTTATTGGTGTCCTTTGGAACTTTTGATACCAAAGTGTCTAGAAGATATATCACCTCTTGTTGTCCAGGGTAGAACTGAGTGTATGAAACTAATCTTCATATTCATTTTCATTATATGCCATCTGATAAGAGTCACATATCAAAGTCTCTGAACAGTGGGCCTGGCTAATAAATAATGTATGTTGGCACTTGCTAGGTTAAGTTAAGTTTTTACCATATCTTACCCTTGAGCTTTTTTGTTGCTCAGGTGGAGTATAAGAAGGATCTGGGAAACAACAAAGGCCACAGCATTAACTACTGTGAGACTCCGCAATTCAAGAATGTGAGCAAGATCTCAAAATACACCAGTGATGTAAGTTCTCCATACCTTGTGTGTGGCTTGCTGAAAGCTTAACTTAGTAGCTGCTGGAATTGCAGCTCATGTACTTGTTTGTTCCAGATAGGCCTGCCCTGGGAATTTGATTGTAACTGATTTTAATCTACGTCTGTACAGCACCTACCCCAGTAGCTCTTGATTGACGACTAGGGCTCTTTTTATCTAGGATTATGAAAAGAATTCAAACTAATGTATGGAAGAGAGGTTACTTATAATGGACTGCTAATCCAAAAAAAAATAGCTGTCAGTTGTTACGGTTATCTCTCATAATCTCTTGCTTATTTCATTGTGTATGTCCATTTCTTCAATGGAAAGGTAGACAGAAGATATTTGACCAGAAGATATTTGAGTTAAGGTTGGAAAAGAGTGTAAAACTCTTTAGAGTGTAAAACTAATCAATATTAGTAATGATAGTAATTATATCTCAAGATACTGATAATTTTACATTATACTACTTGATCCCATTGCCTGAAATCCAGGAGGGATGAATCTTTTGTGATACAGATGAAAAGGCAGGGTGGTTAGTCTGTGTTGTTTTGAACTCAAAATGTCTTCCTCTGGGCTTGGTGAAAGCTCCACCAAAACAACCTAGTTTCAGTAAACGGTATTCTGATTGTTAATGTACGAATAATGCTTTCCTCTAACTTTATTCTAATGCTTATCTCTGAAGAAATAATATTCAGCAACAGAATGTGGAGGTATCCCCTTTATGTGTCATCCAAGTGATTTGGGGAATACGTAAATGATGTCTTTTAAAATAGAGAACTCGAAGAGGGTTTTTAGGTTTCACTTTTAAAGTACCAAGGTTGTTGTGGACTCATGTGAATTTCTGTAGTAGTGCAACACTAGTAAATCACAGCTGCAATGATTTGTCTCACTGCTGAAACACATAAAAAAAGAAAAGAAAAAGAAAAAAAAGAAATACATTTTCTCAGAGTATTTTTTCTTTTGTGAATAGCTCAAATACAAAGAAACCTACCAGAACCAGTTGAAAGGTCATTATGAAGGTATTGGCATGGACAAGCGGATGTTACATGCCATAAAAGTTGGCAGCTTGGCAAGCAATGTAAGTCTTTTTCAATTGTACTTGTATAGGTGTTGCTTTTTTGTCCTTAAATGTTACAAGAATGAAATTGATAGAAAACTGAAGATCAAATTGTGTTGATTATCTGAAGGATGGATGTGTTGAGAAGCGGGGAAACTCTGGAAACCCTTTTGTCCTGATTTATACCTCACTGTGTGGAAGAAGCTAAAATAAGCAAATTCAGTGATCTGGCAACATACTGAGCTCCTTCAGTTCTGTTTGACATCAGTAGGAGCTGAGGTTGCTTGGGTCCCCCCTGCCCTGCTGCGAGGGTCAGACCTTTGCTGGAAAAACAGTCTTTAATGAAGATTTCTGGATTCCAATTTAATTTACTGGGTTAGTCAAGAAGCTATTTCATTACATACCATTCCTTCAAGTACATTATTTACAAATCTGTAAGAAGCTTGAGAACTAAGCAGGAAGATAAAAGAGATGTGTCATAGGTGGAAGTTAAGTTAATGCTCCCACTGTTGGCATTGGATTAATTGAGGAGCTGAAAAAGAATCAATTAGTGGCTAAACTATGCAAATAATTTCATTTTCTTTGTCACTGACGACATTGAACTTACTTTGTTTCCTGCATCTAATATTAATATTATTGTTTCTCCTTTCCTCTTGACTGATAATTATTCAAACAAATGACAGCTTAAAAAAAAGAATGTTTATTATTTTTTTTTCTCCCTTGTGTTTCAGATAGCCTATAAATCTGATTACAAACATGACGGAGTTGACTACAATTACCCAGCTACTCTCACTCCTTCATATCAGACAACAAGGAAGCTAGTCCCTTTGAAAGATGTAAATAACTTTATGGGTTTTTATCTATGGCTTGTGTGGCTCATCATCTCTCTGTAGGAGAGATTGTGATGGATTGTATGTGTCAAATGATGATTTAATCATGGGAGCGAACAGCTAGTGATAACAAAGTCAAAGCAAAAACGTGCAGGGAGTCAAGAGGGCTCAGAGGAATAGAAATGCTGCTACCTCCTGTCGTTGGTTTCAGTTCAACACAGGTTGTGCAGTGACATGAAATGAGTTCTGCCTAATCTCTAGTCTCTTTTACAAAAGTTCTCACCATCCTGGGCAGCCTCAACAGCAGCATCAAGCCCTGAAAGGACAAGGAGACTTAAATAGACTTCCCACTCTTTGTGAATTCCCATAAGATAGGTGTTCTGCACAAAGCTCAGTGCAACAGTTAAATTCCATGTTGAAGTTTTAGGCCCCTTTATTGAAGGACCTCCGGTCTGTGCAAGAGAGGGGTTCTCTCCTGCTTGGGGATGAGATACTGATGGAGCAGTGTGAGAGAAACAGTGTACTACTGTGGTTATATGTGTTCTACAGATAAATGGAGGGCATCAGTGTGGAGCCTTTCACAAGCACTAGAGGCTTGCTTGATCTTACCTAACATTAGGAACCTAACCTGTACCTTAACTAGGAGGACAGTTACCATGCATTACTTTCAGAGTCAATGGGAAGAGAGTGGCACTTCTGCAGGGCATTTCAGACTACCTAAGATGTGAATCACCTGTCTTTCCATGGAAAATGCAAGAAGCCAAGGGCAAGATGCCTCACTGAGGCTATTAAAATTATGCGAGATGTAGCTGGACCGAAAGACCCCTTCTAAGAAAAAAATGGTAAATTGAAGAGGCAGAATTGAGAACCTCGACATTTTGGAGGGTGTACTTGATAATACTGCAATTGTAATGTGCACTTATTTCTTCTTCAGTAGTAGCTTCAGTTTTGTCTTTTAAAAGGCAAAAAAGAATTGAAAGAGGTAGCTTCATTATTTAGGGAGTGAGAGTCTTGCATTCTTCAAGAGGACAAAGTGAATGTGTTAGTTATTAACTACTGGCCTTGGGACTCCTCTAAACTACTTGATGATCATCATGTAGTTACTACTGCAACTGATTCTTTGTGGCCAGCTAATTTACATGGTCCCAAACCAGATGCTAACTATTAAATATGTAGTCACATAGAGTAATGAAATGTTTATAGTGGGCAGAACTAATTTCTGCATTTTTGACATGAGTTCAGGTTTATTAAACTGGCACCTTTCTTCTTTTTCAGAAGGTTAGAAGCAAAAATAAATACACATATTCAGCTAAAAGAAAATTATCACTTTCTGATGAAGTAAAACCCCAGCTCTCTCTGCAGAGGAGCAAATGAATTGCTTTAAGTACCTTGGTCACTTTGGACCTGTGAGATAATTCAGGCCTTGTGCCTAATGTTTGTTATTACGGTAGAAAGAAGAAAGTTTCTGAGGATAATTCAGCTAAAAAGGATAGTTCAAATAGTTTCAGTAACTCAAAGTCTTTAGAAATACACTCCACTTTTTTGAAAAAAAGCGTTCTTGAGGAACTGGTTTTAAAAATGTGACGTGCAGTGTTTGCAAAGTGGTGATTAACTACAGTGACTATTAATTAAGGCCTATAGAGAATGATAATTGTGTCCTGTAGTGTGACACTGAGGCCTTTGGCAGCAATAGTTTTAAAAGAAAGCTTCTCCATGATATTTTATCTTGCATAATTTGGGGATTTAATGTATTTCTTTTTATAGCTTGTTATTGCTGCTACCATGCTAATGTGTTAGAAATTTAGTGGACTCTAAAATGGCTGACATTGGAATGACTTTTTTGTGCCATATATGTGTCTCCCTTCCCTTATCCGCTACACAAAATTCTTACCGCACAAGGAGCTTCTATGATTAATTATTGTATTAAAAGTCAGTAAAGACAAAGTATAAGAGAGTTCATTTGCTCTGTCCTGTATTATACTGGACAGACTTCCCTATAAAGGAATGTTATATTATTAAGATAAAAAATAGTCTGACTGATGGTTAAGGGTATGCGTTTTATAGACTGTTTTATAGGTACCAGCTGAAATGGCATCTTTTTAAGAAATTGTTTTTTAGTGGGGGATAGGGGTTGTAACTGAAATTCATTTTCAAAATGGAATAGAAATTGTGATTTTGGCCCAGGAAGTTTTCAGAGCGTTAACTACAGATCCTGGCCTTTTTTCCCTTCTGAATTTATTACGATTTAAGTGGTGACATATCCAGCCTATTAGCTAACAAAACCGTCTACTCAGTCTCTCATTTTCCAGTCTGAACATTTCTGTCTTTATTAGATCTTATTTTTTATTTTTAATTAGGTAAACTACAGGCAAAGCATAGACAAGCTGAAGTACAGCTCTGTTACAAGCACGCCACAAATTGCTCAAGCCAAAAGAAATGCACAGCAGCTCAGTGATGTAAGTTCTGTCATTGTTAGCCATGTTTGTTAATTAGAATTAGGAGACAATTTTATTTCACCTATGAAAAATTTGTAGTTCTTAAGTTTTTTTAATTGTTGATAATTAATCAGCAGATTTACAAAGAAAACAGTAATACAAACTGAATGAAATCACTTCCAAAACTGTAGCAAGCATAGCATTAAATCAGTAAGATATAATACTTTCCTCCATTTTTTAAAGTTGTGTAAGTGTCTTTTGTAAGGAATCTTATCTTCTTTGCATTTGTTAATGCTTGTTTTTATAATTTTTATATTTTTATGATTGACTTCTACTCAGTTATTTATAGTAAAATATTCTATTTGTAGAACAATTATTCTATTTCCTACTACACAGGAAAAAGTTATAACTGCCTTAGTACCTCCAATGTATTTATGATGTCAACCTTAACTATGACTGTATCTGTAACATATGGCACTAATAGCCTGAAATTCAACAGTAGTTAGTCAATGTAACTGGCATATTGTTTGGTGAGTTGAAATAACTGAGGCTGGGTTTTTTTTTTTGTTTCTTTCTTTTTCTAATGTATGGTAGTTGAACTATCGAGCTCAATATGAGAAGACAAAAACAAATTACACTCTACCTCAGGATGTACCTCAGTTAATCAAGGCAAAAGCCAATGCTGAATTATACAGTGAGGTAAGCCAAGGTATACATGTTACCCTTGAAAGAGAGAAATAAATGTAAAGATAATGACACTATTTCTGGAAGCATTCAGCATTTCTAATCTGTCTTTACTAAGGAGCATGAGATACAGTAACCTGAGCAGATAGGCATACAATCTCAAGTACAATGAAACTGGTAGACTTTTTTCAAGATCTTTTCAGATGACTTGAATTTGTTTAATAAATAAATGTACTCTTCACGAAGTTAACTGCTTCTGTGGTAGTGTTTATATGCAGATTAAAGATTTACACAGCCACAATAACTCAAAGCCCATTGAAGTCAATGGAAAGAATCACAGTTAACTTCAGTGAACTTGCATCAAGCCCACTGTTTGTTGCCATTCATATTTTGTCACAATATTTAGTGTCTTATTTAGAGCCTCGGGTGTTAAAATCAAAGCACTTGCATGAAAATTGTAACTTTTATTTAATTTTTAAAGTAATTTTTGGGCCTTCATTGTTGTAGGCAGTGTTTGGAAAAATAAGCAAGACAAATAAATACAAATGTAGTAAAACCTCCAAACTTATTACTGGTGTAACTGTTATTTTTGAGCCTGTTTTATAATTTTTTGTGGTTTTGAGCTGGCATTACTGCAAGCTTTTCCTGGCCTATTCTTCCTCTTAGTTAGATTTGAGTTGTATTGGTGGATTTTTGTGGGGCAGCACTCCTTGCGCTTGTGATGCGTTGAGATGCATGCTCACTATTAGATAATAGTGAAATATAGCAATGCCAAAAGACACATCCAGCAAACAGGGATTCATGAATACTTCTTTACATGTGTGCATATACTTGTAAAGCAATATGCTTGATCCCAGCCTACTGAAATTTAGTGTGGAACCATCTCAAAAATAGCTTAAACAGTCAGTACTGTAACTTCCATTAACTTTCTGAACTTAAGCATGCGACTCATGGTCTTCGTCTGTATCTGTGTTTTACTGTGTATTGTGAGCATACTTTTGAGGCAAACCTCCTGATTGTCCTTACTTCCCTGATCTTTGGTTTGCATCGAGGAGTGGTCTAAAGCACACAAACTAGATACCTTTTGAATGAAACCAAACTGAAAGATGCGCTCCAGGAGCTCACCTAAAGAACTCCGGCTTCAAATAGGCATTCAGTGAATGGACCCCACCAGCTCTGATTTGGGGAGGGGAAAAAAAAAAAAAAAGAAAAATCCTGAAATGTGTACAGTATGCTATCTTGTTATTAACACCAGTTGTTCTGCTTCAGAGATCAGTTCCTGTTGATCTGTAGTATTTGCAAATGTAAACATAATCACAGGCACTTTTGAAAATCCCACTGAAATCTAGAGTTATTGCTGCATATTCTGGGATTAAAAGTGACTGTGAACTCTAAGAATAAAACTCTTGACTCATTCCTAGGCAATTAATTAACCCAAAATGATAATGAGCTGTGACTTGAGAGAATTCCAGTTTGTGCATTGAGTATATTTATACTTCTGTTTTGCTCTTTGCTGTTTCCATGTTCACTTGAAGTTCTTGTATGTTTGTGTGTTAGTGACATGTTGCTGTCTTTTCTTTCTCAGATTAAGTACAAAGAAGGCTGGGAGAAGAGTAAGGGTCAGGGCTTTGAAATGAAGCTCGATTCTCTGCCTTTACTTGCTGCCAAAGCTTCAAGGGATCTTGCTAGTGAAGTAGGTTGTATTTAATTACTTAGGAATTATTCTCTACCATAAGTTGCTATAGCACAGGGAAATAAAGCTTAGCTCACTTCATTTGGGTTTTTAAGCCCTGCATTTGACTGTTGCCTATTCATCTTTCTCAAAGGCTGAACAGCTGGAAACTTTCTCAGTCTCTGATATGAAATTTCACTCTCTTAAATTTATTTTTTTTAAAATAAAGGTGTACGTAAGGAAGCAAAGCTTGCAAAAGGACAATAGCTGAGTCCTCCCATGGAATAGAGTAGGGTAGAAGAGTTTCATGCTAACAGAACACTACCCCTTATCCTCCCCATTCCCTTCCCCCATTGAGAGAGTCAAATCTTGAATTTCTTGCTTAGTTTTTACCTGATTGGTTTCTTACCTTTTGCTTTAAGAACCTTACTAAGTGATATACTTGGACAGAGAAAAATGAAAATAACCCAGATAATTTAGTTATTCAGAAGACTTTAAATCTATAAACATAAGCATCTCAAAGGAGCGAGCCTTAAAAGAATGAGGTTAAAGCAAACAAAAATAAGGTCAGTCTAGCGCCTTTGGGAATTTCAGAGAAAATATGGGAAGTCTGAAGTGACTAAATGAGAATCACACTAGGCCCTTGTAAATTTTGACCACCCAAATGGCCAGTGACAAAAATATTTCTGTCTCTGGGGTAACTGACAAATGATCTTTAACTTAAACTATTTTTTTTTACCAAAGGTTAAATACAAAGAAGAATATGAAAGAACAAAAGGAAAAGCAATTGGAACCAAAGATTCAAGACTTTTGCACTCTCTGCAGGTGGCCAAGATGAGTAGTGAGGTAAATTATTTATTTCTCCTGTTTAAAAGGTGTTTTTAATAATTATAAATCTTTCATCAACTCTACACCACCCACCACCATTACTATAATAAGTCCTGGGAAGCCTTTGATAAAAATTGGTTTCCTTCCCCAATCTGTTAATCTACAGTGAATACACAGTGCTCTTGTTCTTGCGGGGAATTTTGGGATGTTGGTGTTGTTCTTATATTGAGGCAAGAAAATAACATCATTCTACTAAAAACCCCAGTATAAACACTTCTATTAGAACTTTCAAGTAGATAGAACTATATTGTAAAAGAAGGTGTACTGTGGTAGAGAGGGTGTCTCTAGACTCTGCAAAATCCATTTTGCATCTGTTTTATGGATTCCTCATAACACCTGATTTCTGCATGTGTTTTGCCTACTATGCATAAGTATCCCAGTAAGAGTCAAGATTTGGGGTAGGTTTGGCTTTGCAATGTGCTGATACAGGCAACTTCTTTTCATTCCTCCTTTTTCTAGGTTGCCTACAAAAAAGATTTTGAGGCGAGTAAGACCCGTTTCCATCTGCCTATGGATATGGTAAACCTGAAGCATGCTAAGAAAGCCCAGGCACTTGCTAGTGACCTAGATTACAGAAAGAGACTCCACGAGTACACAGTGGTTCCAGAAGATGTGAAGACAAAATGGGCCAAGAAGGCTTATGGACTCCAGAGTGATGTAAGATAATATATATTCAACAATTTAATTATTACAAACAGTATGAGTGTTTAAAGAGTTTTGCAGTATTTGACACTACGTCTAATTTAATGTAGACACTATTTGATTTGTAGAATGACTTCTTAAAATGTCTTCAGACTGTACTTTTCTTTTGAAACTTGAAAGTGTGCACATGTTCACATGCAAACATTGTATCTGTGCCCCTCATGCTAATAAATGTCCTTTTCCTATACAGCTTCAATATAGGTCAGATCTGCTGTGGATGAAAGGAGTTGGGTGTATCAGAGAAGGAAGTCTTAATATAGAACAAGCCAAAAAGGCAGGAGATTTGATCAGTGAGGTAAGCAAAGTGCTCTGGCTGTTGTCTATTCAAAGGCTTATGCACACTTATTCCACTACATTGTGTAGAATAGTTAAAGAATTCCTAATACTGGAAATCTGAGAACTGGAAGAGCTGATG
Source organism: Struthio camelus (assembly GCF_040807025.1). NCBI lineage: Eukaryota > Metazoa > Chordata > Aves > Struthioniformes > Struthionidae > Struthio > Struthio camelus. The sequence continues at coordinate 10,583,409 of NC_090948.1, forward strand.
GACATAGTAGAGATGTAGTACAGGGCAGTTTGGGAGAACCTGCGTTGGAGGTAAAAAATTACGTTTTCCCATTATATGATTATTGATTTCTGTCAAGACTGTGAGGCAGAATTCCCTGTAACTGTGCTTCCATCCCTTTTTAGTCACCTGTCCGTTTTGCTGAGCAGCATTGGAGAGATTTGGAGCTTCCTTTGGGATGTGCTCCATGAAGTACATAGACTTTTAAGGAGCAGTGCTGAAAAATTAGATATTTGACAGCTACGTTTGGAAACTTCCTTGCTCTTCAGCAAATAAGTGCTGTGCCTTTACTGGCAGCTTCAGCCTGTGCTGCTTTTCTTTGCTTTCTCTTGATTAATTCATGGTTTTGCACTGCCATTAACCTTATGGAAGTACACTTCCTCAGCTGCTTAGCTGTGTTTGAGTTGTCTCACTAGTGCTAGGAAAGCTAGAGGATAGAAAGAAGAATAAATTAGGAGAAGTTTGACAAGATGGATAAAATCCCACTTAGTACTGGAGGAAGGAACAGAAGCCTGTTAGTTACTGGAGATCACACTCTCTGATACCTTGGGTCTCTGACGTTCACTCACTGCTCTTGCAAGGGGAAAAAATACATCTTAGAAACAAAAGAAGAGCAGCTGCTCTCAGATCCAGTGTCTTGCTAGAGAGAGACTGACATCTGCTGCTGTGGTGTGCTGTGGTAATAATCACTTCCACAAATATTTAATCCATAATGATCTGCCTTTTCATTTTGGTGCCTTGTAAGGCCAACAGATGGCTGACAGTCACTTAAACTGGAAACTCGTGGGTATTATTTTAGAGATCTCTATTGCCCTGCAGAGTCTGGAGTTTTGTCATTTCTTTGCAGAATGTCTCTACATTGTGTTCTATGCAATATGACAAAACATGCTGTTTTTTAATCTACCTCCCTCCCTTCCACATTCCTAAAATAAAGCAAAGAGCACCTCTTTGAAGTGTTGCATGCTTTTTTAACTTTTGTTTTGTGTTCCCCTAGCAGAGTTACAGTGTAAACTGATCCGTTCACCCATCAGTTCAAACAGAAGTATTTCTCTCCTGAAATGCCAGATAATGAAAAAATACACTTACACCTTTCTTAGGTGGAATGTGCCACTTCATTGTTGAACTGTTAAAATTAGAAGTCGACTAAACTATACAAGAAGTATATTGTACTATCATACCGAGATCTTCAAATAGTGTTACATTTCCCAGTACTGTCTCAAAGACAGCAAGAAATGTTTAGCTTGCTCTGAAAGGAGAGACCAGCAATGCTCAGGCAGAGAGTTTGATTCAAAACAGCCCTGATCCAAAACCGGTGTCAGTGGAAAGTCAGTGGATGTTTTTCTATTTGCTGCAATGTGTTTCAGATAGAAAACAAAAGTAAGGGCAATCTTATTTATCAAACTAGGAGTGTTAGTCTCTCTGCAAATTTGACCATGCAAATAGATGTTTATAAAAGTTATTGGTACCAAAGGCTGGATGGAACGGGAGGTTTCTTCCTATATCCAAGTCTAGAGCCTTGTGGTCTCATGGCTGTTACTCCCAGAAAAGCTTGACTGCAGTGTCTGTGCTGAACCGTCTTTTGAAAAGAACTGGGAGATGTTGAACTACAGATCTTGAACTAAAGATACTTTTAGGACACTAGAGGGAGAAAAGTGTAAATCAGCAGAACTAAAATTGCCCTTCCTGTTTCAATTTAATCGATAATTTAAGAATATCCTGATAATTTAAAAATATCTCGGTAACATTGATGTACCGTGATTTAAACAATACATGCATGTGCTTGAGAAGTCTTATGTAATAAAGTGTGATGGTAACATTGGCTACGTAGCTCACATGGTTTCTTGGACACTAACTTAAATCATAGCCAGTTTGTGAAGGACACAGCAATCCATGTGCAGTCTAGATCCTGTAGATATAGCTAGTGCATCTAGCACCAATGAGTAGTTCTGCAGTGTCAACAACAATGCATTTAGCAGGTCTATTGTACTATTCACCGCTGTGGTCCTTCCAGCAGACGATATTAGCGCTGTAAAGTATTTGGAAGTTTATTTTGCTGATCCCTGTACTAAAACTGTCTTGGGAATTTACAGGGGACTTCTGCCTCTTATCAGTAATGCACTGTTTGAAAGTACTAAATTTTTTGTGAAGGTAAATATTGTAGCAACTTCTGCGTAACCTGCTTTAATTTGATGTAGAAAAAATACAGACAGAAGGCTGATGCTCTGAAGTTCACCAGTGTGGCTGACAGTTCTCAGATCAAACATGCCAAGAAAAGCCAAGAACTGCAAAGTGATGTGAGTCCCTGATTGAATTTTTCTTTTTGCAGATATTTTATTGCCAATATGCTCATTCTTGAGGTATATATGCTTTGTGGGGGGAAGGGGAACAGACGACCCAATCATGAAACCTTCCAGTATTTCAGATTCTTTGGGATTTATTTTTAAGGGTTTTTATTTGTTTATTTGATGAATCCTCTCTGAATTCTCTCAGCTAGAACAGATACCTCTACAAGACAGTCTTAGGTCGCTTGTTGATAGCTCAGGCAGCAAGTCTGTAAACTGGATTCAAGTAACGCTGAAATATGTCTGTGAGAGGTTACCTGAGTATTCCTGAGGTGTTAGTATCTTGTAGACCAAGATAGGCTATCAATGAGATAGGGAGGAAGCAAGCAGGAGGGAAAACAGAGTATTCCCCTCTGATCGTTAGACAGCACTTCAAAGAAAAGTAGACATCATCAGAGACAAGTATACATCCAACCCAAGTTCTGTGTTCCTCTCCACTGAAGGCTATATCGGACTATTTTAAATTATATCTGCCATGTTAGACTGCACCTTCTTCAGCTGTTGCTGTTAAGCTACTTTTAGTAAAACAATAAAATAGACACATTTTCCCAAACTGGATGCCTTCAAAATGCTCCCTGTTCTTTCATATGGCCAAGATGGTATCTGAGAATTCCTAGCAGGACCTAGCTGACAGCAGCTCACTTTCAACTTCCCGAAACAGTACAAACCTGTTGCTGAAATTACTGATCAGCTAATGTAGGAACAGTAGTGCAGTAGTGCCTTGCCAGGGTCCTTTTTTTTTTTTTTCCTTTTAACATGTTGGGTCTTGAACTGGAGATACTGACATCTTCTCAGTTGTTACATGAATGATCTTTTAGCTACCTTATTTCCTCTTTTGCTCCTCTGTCTCAGTAAAAAACCTGGCACTTACTTAGGTGAAAGTATTGTGTGTTTCAAAGATGAAACCAGCATGAATCAGAAGAGAACGCTGGTCTGCTGACTTCCAGTACTTCCTATGTACTGAATAATGCTGCCTTGCTGTATGTGTGCTGAGGTCAGTTTAGTAGCCCTGGACTTAGAGCTTTACAGTAGGGAAAACATTTTTTTTCTTTTCTGTGAGATACAAGAAATTTAACACTTGAGGAAATGGGGCATCTTTTCATAGCTTTTCAACTGCTCCTCCAACGGTTTTATGGGGTTCTGAAGCAGAGCAGCTCATCTCTGTTAAAATTGTCCTGGTATATAAAGTGGAGATGTTTCCTACTTGGGTTGTAAGTATCCTTGATATTTTCATTTAGAAATGAATTGGAATGTTAGTCCCTGATGGAGTCTTATGTAGGCAATTATCTATACATCACAAATTTTCTCTGCAGGTTCAAGCTCTTAGTGTTCTTCACTTCATGCCTAAAATTCACTATTACTATGTCCCACTAAACATGTTTTATTCCACCTGAAAAGTAGCTGCATTCTAATATTGGATGAAATATTCTTGCATACATTTTGTACCGAGTATGAATTCATGTCAGCTTTATAGCCAGTTAAGTAACTAACTTTAGGAAAGAGATATAGGGTATCCTGGAGCACCTATTGTTTCACTGCTGACATTTAACCATGACTAATTAGGTGAGCTTGGCTCTTTGGGTCAGCTTTTAAATTCAGACTAAGTAGGAAAAAAATCCTGATGCTAAAGACTAATTCACCAAGTAAATTAACCCTAGTAAATCCTTGAATATTTGGGGTGTTTTGATCAGTATTCCTCTGAAACTAAGCATAGACTATTATTTGTTAACCATGCTTTACCTTCTGTGGACAGGTTGCCTACAGGTCAGGAAAAGAGCAGTTCCTTCATCAGTACACCATCAGCAAAGATGATCCTGTCTTCATACTGGCCAAAGCAAATGCTGCAAATATCAGTGAGGTACTACGGAAGAAAATGGGTTGGATTCTTTCACTCATGTGAATAGTTAAAGCTGCTGTTGAAATGTTTGTTCTGTAGGTAATAGGCCCTTTCTCTGAGATGGTCTGAATGTTTTAGGTATACAACCTTTATAGTCAAATTATTTACTCTTGATTAAATACACAGTGCATCAGCTGCACTGAAGACTTGTCACTATTAGGGTTTGAAGCTGTTTGTTTTCCACATGGTTACCTTCACTCAGAAAGAGTGGTCAGTGGCAAATCAACATTTTCAATGGAACCAGTGAGATAACGTGTACAGTATCCACTGGTATGTAAACACAGATACCGGGATCAGATCATTAGACGTATGGTCACTGGTTCAGGGATTGCATGCCTGGTGGAGTGTGTGCCAGTCCGATGTTTCTTGAGAGCTTTGACTGTAACTATAAAACAGATAGAGTGTATTGATAGTAATAAAATCATTGTGTTATTGTTATATTTTTAGAAACTGTACAAGAGTGGCTGGGAGAAACAGAAGGAAAAAGGATTTGAGCTGCGTCTTGATGCTTTGTCTTTCCTGACGGCTAAAGCAAAGAGGGATCTGGCAAGTGATGTGAGTAGGGACTCCATTAGCCTTCTTCATTTTTAGGACAACTGACATTCCAGGTCGCTACCAGAGTGTTGAGGATGTCACTTCTGTCTCAGTGCCCTGAGCTCTGTTAACACTAAAGAGCAGGAGGAATTCTTTGGGTGACTGGCATTCCATAATTGGCCAGAAGATTTGCTCTGAGCAATTTTTTTTTTCCTCCCCACATGCTGACTGTGTTTTTTCTGTTCCTATTTTGACCTGAGGGTGAATTTTAGAGCTCAAAATGAAGTAGAAATCTCCTGTGAAACATTGTCACTTAATACATTTAAGGCTGGCCAGAAAAGTCCTGAAAGAATCGTCAAAACTCAGTCCTTGAAAAATGTTGTTTTTCTTGGAGATAAGAGTAAAAATGGTTTTTACAGCTTTTTGAGAACATATTAGTATTGAAAAAGGGTTTATTCTTTATGGACACTTCCTAATTTCTAAGGCATTCCAGTTCACTTTTGCAAATGGATTTCCTACTTGCTTCTTCACCCAGCATGTCACAACATTTATAGACTACTGCTTTACTACTAGCAGAGCTGCCAGCTTGAGAACATAGGTCATTTACTCATGGTCTATTTGTTTCTTTCCAGATAAAATATAAGGAAGGTTATGAGAAGACAAAGGGTAAGCTGATTGGAGTGAAAGCTGTGAAGGAAGATTCACAGATGGCTCATTCCCTTCAAATGTCAAAGCTGCAGAGTAATCTGGAGTACAAGAAGGCATTTGAGGACACAAAGAGTCAGTTCCACGTCTCCATGGATATGGTCAACCTTGTCCATGCCAAAAAGGCTCAGAATTTGGCCACAGATAGAGGATACAAGACAGCCCTCCATCACTACACTGCTCTACCTACTGACATGAAAGTGGCGTGGGCCAAGTGGGCCTACGGATTGCAAAGTGATGTAAGTCCAGAGCTTTACAGTTTTTCTCAACCCTTTCAGATGCTTAGGGCTGAATTTCTTCAGATGTTTATGCTTTTAAGGCCATAACATATTTATGCATTAACATTTTAAACTATTAAACAATTAATATTAAAACCATTAATATTAACTACTAATTTGCCCAAGAGATGTATTTAAGGTGTGCATATTTAAGGTTTTATGGCCACATACTCCGCTATAACCATTATATGCACAGTCTGACACTATATATGGTTACCGAAAGTCAGACTTGCCACTCTTGAGTTTTTAAGTCAGAACTTCTAAAGGAAACTAAGATACCTATATCTGCAAGTCTTGTTGAGATGTAGGTGCTGAATCACATTTAGCTGCTTTGGGAATCCCAGATGTAGTGCTTGTGTAAGCTTTTGGAATTTAGTGGCCTGTTGATATAAGAGATTTGTGAGGAAAGGCAGAAGTATACCTGTGTCCTTCCTCCTTAAAGATGCGTGGGAAAAAAAACAAATGAAATGCTTTCCCTCCAGTGTAACACAAGAATAGGAGTTGGGAAGCGCTAAGTGTCATTTTCATATAGTTGTAAATCCTTAATATCCTTTTAAAAAATGCACACCAGATGCTGAAGTTTTTGCACAGTCAGAGTAAGAATTACCAATGACAGTAAGATATAGACCACTTTTAAAAATTGCTTTGCAAAGCATGTTGTGCAAGTGCTGGTGAGTCCCGATACCGCCATCTCATTCTATATTTTTTTGTACTTTCTTGCAACTGCACAGAAGTGAATAAACAAAAGCAGGCACTAATTTGACTTGATTGTTGGGGCTGAGTTGTCTGAATCTTTTAAAGGCACTTGATGTGTTGGTGTATGAGCACCAACAATAGGACTTCTTTTTTTTTTTCCCTTTGTCAGAACCAATACAGAGCAGATTTGAACTGGATGAAAGGAGCTGGATGGATAGCCACTGGGTCATTAAATGTGGAGCAGGCTAAGAAGGCAGGAGAACTCATTAGTGAGGTGAGATTTCATGACAGCATGTAACAGAATTTGCTGCATAATGCGTGCAAAATGTCTGTATAAAATTAAAATAATTTCCACTCAAAGGGGAAAGAAAAAGGCATACCACATGAAAGCCCTCAAAACCAGGGATAGGACTGGTAATTAGAGGGAAACCAGATACCAAACACACACCAGTAGGAGTCCATATAGCCTTTGCAAAAACAAAGTAGGTGACAAATGATATTATGAATAATAATGGCAATCAAACAGTGCTCAATTGCTACCCACTAGCCTACCTTTTTAATGAAGCAAAACAGAAAAGATGATGAAAAGATGCAGTCATTGCACCAATCTTTTGTAGGAGATACAAATTCTTTCTTACTCCTTTTTTCATATGTATTCACATTAGATACTGAAATTCATGTAGATATCTCTGTAGCTGTCTGTCTTTCTCAGTGTTTTTTATCCTTATTTCTTTCTATAACCACTTGTTTGAAAAGGTGAGCTCCAGAATCCTTTACTCCAGTTCCTTTAGGCCTTCAAAGGACGTGTTGGTGGAAATGGTTAAAAGGTTTACAATGTTCTGTTTCAGTGATTTCCGAGTGAGTCCTATTGGCCAAACCTGCTTCAGTAGGAGATTGAATCTTGTGATGTTTTAAGATAAGCACTGGTGATGCAGGAATCATCTGTCCATTCACTTAATGAAAAAAATGTAACCACTGGTACAGTGTCTCAGCAAAGACATAGTTACCCTTTCACATTTGCCTAATCTCTGACTTTATTTTTTCCCCTTACAATCGTCTGTAGTGAAAACTGACTTTTTGGACACACAACTAGGTTCTCAGCTGGTGTAAAACAAGGTAACTTCATAAAAGCCAGTGCAGCAGTGCCAGCTAGGATAGTAACAGTGAATCTGTGCCCAAACGTCAAATAATGCAAATACTTCCAGGGCATACCTTTGTCCTAGATGACTGCCACTTTTGTAGAGCAGTTCATGCTAAGGAGTGAATTGACTTGTTAAAGCATGATCCCGTTTAAATAGTAGTTCTGACTTGGGTTAGGGTTGTTCCTGATGCAGCAGTAGTGAAGATTTCGCCATATTGAAATTTGACATGCGAGGCTGTTCATATCAACCTTTTGATGAGTACTAAATAACTGTGGATGTCTATGAGTCTCCTCCGTTACATACACACTGTGAATACTCCTTGTAATACTGCTAAAAAGCAATTTCCATAATATTTCTCAGAACTAAACGTAGAGCTATTCTGGTCAACTAACGTTTGTCTCCACAACTGAACAGGAGCAAGAGTAAGCTACCTATGTCTCCAGTTAAACTCTGTTATAGTTACTCATAGCTAAGGGATTTGGCTCTGAAACCGAAACATTGCTCATAGGCTTGTAATCCCTTGAAAGAGTTAACATGTTTTACATCAGGATTTTGAATTCCCAAAGAATCAGGGAATTACCTCAAACATATTTTTGTGGATCACAGCTCAGTTTAAAGGGGGCTTACATGCCTTTAGATTTGAATGCTGAACTATAGACCATTTCCAAAAGAGCCATGAACACGCTTACTGATTTGAGAGTTCATCTCAGGCATCAGGAAAGTTTAGTACACTCTATTTGGAGAAGAGATAAGAGTAATGATGGATATATAACAACCAATGCAGAAAGGGAAGCTTTTAGTGACTGAGCCATATGGATAAAATGTCCTTTTGCCATCAAGCAGCCTTCGTCTTATTTATGTGTATATATAGCAAGATCTGTCAGAAGTTACTATGGGCCCTTTCAAACAAGGAGAATTAATATCAGTACCTCTAAAATATACCATAATAATTAGGGACTGTGTTAATGACTGCACAGTTTTGCTATAGATAAGTGTTAGGAGGAAACCTAAACCTTCAAACAATAAGTTTGCCATTGTTATCATACATTGCCATTGTTATCATACTACAATTGTGCACCATTTCTTGCTAAAAGAAACTCTAAATAAAAAATGTAATCAGTCATACTGTATTTGAAGCCATCTGAAAAAGATTTTCAAATCATGAATCCTGGACTATTTTAGTAGACGTGATCTGATTTTGAAATGTTTTCTTTATGTTTGGGGAGAAATAGTTTAATATTAATCGACAAAAGATTATTGTTAAATTGAAACAAATATTAATCTGAAAGTACCTAGGACATAAAGACGAGGAAAGAGGAATAATAATTATGTTCACAAATTCACTCTAATCTCCGGCAACCTATGATTTTTCTCTTTCAAATAGCATGAAAGAGCAGCACAAAATTCACAGCTTTGATCTTTTTCTGCTCAACAGAAGAAGTACCGTCAGCATCCATATGCTTTGAAGTTTACCAGTATTAAAGACACTCCTGAGATGATCCAGGCTAGAATTAGTTATAACCAGGCTGTGGATGTAAGTTATAATGTATATACATTATGATTATAAGAGTGGTATCCTCTTTGAACGACCTGATTGAAGCACTGGCTTTCTCTCTCTTTCTTTCTCTGAGATTATCCTTGGGAACCATGAAACTTCTGTGTTCTGGTGTGGTGCATCCCACAAAGAGCATGTTTCTAACTTGGAATGGAAAGCCATGAGACTGCACTAAAGTGAATGGGAGTGTCATGTACAAATGTCCAATTTTTTTTTCAGAAGTAAAAGTTAGGAGTAAGACCAGCCTTTGGCTCTTAGAGACTTTAGGCCTTTTGAGATTCACTGAGGAGGAAGACATTTGGGGATCTTCCCCTTTTCAGAGAGATCTTTCAAATTTCAATTTCTGCATATTCTTTGGAAACGACATGTGAGGCAGCATTGCAGGAAAGAAAAAACTAATAATTTCAAGCTGTCACCCTGCTGAGAGAGAAATCCAGGAGGGGAATCTAAAAGGAAAGAACTGAAGGTGTTTGGTGTTTAAACATGTTTATTTTTAATAGAAGAGTGATTTAGAACTGTTGTAGACTTAACTGGGATAATGCAGAAGTGAATAATACGCAAAAGTCACTCAAAAAAGACAAGTTTCAAACATGAGAGAGTGTTTTATTATGAAAATAGATATTTTTAAAATGAAAAAGAAGATGAAAGACTTTGTGTAAAACACATGCTGTTGTAACACATATAGTGTCTATGCCTTTGGTTTAATTAATAAGATTCAAAAGACGTGCATCTCAGGCAGGATAAATATAAGTCATTTTGTTCCACTGAGCCACAGTGAAAATCAGTCTTCTACTCTACACCTTCACATGCTGGAGTTCTTACTGGCTTTGCTCTCATGGAGCTACTATATAAGAGGGTCTGTCTGCAACAGAAAGTGACAGCAGAGTTTAACATTGAGGTTCATCTAACCTCCGCCTAATCTCAGACTCTCAGATAGAATCACATTTTTAGGAAAGACAAGGTGAGTGGTCAAGACATGGGTCATACCTGAGGCAAAAAAAATAAAAAGAAACTGGAGGTTATCTGTACTGGTCTGAAAACTACAGTGTCAATGTAGGAGGAAACTAAGATAAGAAAGAAAAATAATTTGAAAGAGATGAACTTTGAATAGTCATTGTGAATGAAATTCCACTTAACTGGATAGAATTCCTCCTATCTGTCTGCAGACATCTGAAAGATAGCTAGTCCTGAGTGAGCCTGCTACGCTTCCTCCAAAGAGTGATGTGAGTGGCCCATCACACCTATTTCAGGACCCAAGGCTTTTATATCTTGCCATTGACAGACCATTGAGCACTTCCCTGTAGCTAGCTCTGGAAATAACATTGGAGTAGTTGCGCAGAGACCTGCTAAAAATTAACAGTTTTAGAAAGATACATGTTTGGGGAACCTGAGGTCCCCAGATTTCTATAGCGTGACAGAAGTGTCTGTGGGCCAATCATGGCTGCATATTTGTAATAAAAACTGTTAATTCTTCCTCTCCCTACTCCCATGTGTTGGAAATCTTATCAAATTAATATTCAGATATCTGAATTTTCATATTCATGGATTTATACCCTTAGAACTTCAAGGAGTTCCTCTCTAGTGTACTCTAGCTGATAGGTATACCATGCCCCAAAACTTTTTGAATACTTTTTAACTGATACAATTGCCTTTATTAATTAATTCTGCTGTCATTTTTCTGTACTGCTTGCTTTTCATTAACTTATTTGTTAATGTTTATCTGAACTAGTGACTGAATGTGTAGTGAGTACTTGCTACTAAATTTTTCTCTATTTGCAGAGGCTATACAAAGAGCATGGAGAGAGTGTAAAGCATCAGTATACACCAACGGCAGATCTCCCTGAAATCCTTCAGGCCAAATTAAACGCTATGAATATCAGTGAGGTACAAATCAGACCTTTTAAAATATTGAAGGAAAGTAAAAAAAAATTCAGTAGTGCTTTGCAATTTGTCCTGCACAGGAAATCACACAAAACTTTTTTTCCTCTCCCTAGTGTGCAATCGTTCTATGGTCTAAATATTTCTGAAGTAAAATAAGATATTAAACTTCTTACCAAACTTCATATCAAACCCCTATTAATTTAGAAAGATTAAGAATAAACAAACAGGTACATTTTTATAATGGACATCTGTGATTTGATTATTCCTGTTGTCTGTTGACAGTTTCATTTACGTTAGCGCTTTGTGTTAGAACAGAATGTAGCTAACATGCATACATTGCGAGGATAACAGTAATGCTGCAATGTCAACCACCTGAACAGCTACTCTGCTTCACTTCTGTTCCATATTTTCTACCAGATTCGCTATAAGGAATCCTGGGGAAAGATGAAAGATGGTGGCTATCAACTGAAACTAGATGCCATTCCCTTCCAGGCAGCAAAGGCTTCGGGTGAAATCATAAGTGATGTAAGTGAACTTATGGCTGATATTGTCCAGTAGGATACCCCAGTCACTCCAGAATCTTTCTGCTTTGCTGAGTGACTCTTGATGGAAACAGCTTGTCCAGCCAACTCTACAGCTGGGAGACATTCGGCCTCAGTCTAGTTCATTGTTGTGATTTTTGCAAGTATAGGTGCAATGAAGTGCTATTGGTAACTAAGCAAGCGAAAGTTTGCTAAAGCAAACACCTATGAGCAGAGCTGACCAGCTCACATGCTGGCAGGTCACAGGGATTGTTCCCGAGCTGCCAGGCACTATCTGCTAGGCAAGGTTTGCAGTGGAGAGCTTGCTCATGAAGCTCTACCATTCAGCATTTGTCTTGGGTGTTGCAGGTTGTAAAGGGGTATAAATTAATTTCAGGGATAGGATACTTGTTGTTCTGAGTTTTCTAGAAAGCCACTGGAGAGAGGTTCCTCAGTGGAACCTGCAGCACCTGCACTAGGTTCTTGTGTTCCACCACCTGTGTAATAGCAGGTAACTAACCTGTGCTTTTTGTAAATGTTAATTTGTGTATTTCTTGTGTGGGATAAAATATTAAAATGTTTACACGAATGAGGTATTCTTAACATCCTCTTAAGTTTTATTGATATTTATTGGCGTATTAAGTCTAGCCAGAATATATTGTCCATAGCTCTCCTGTAATGTGAGAACCCTTTTATTTGCATTTTAACAATTTTAACAGATACTTGTGCTTCATCACTTGTATTCACTTTTCTGTTCTTATTTCCTTTTCAGCACAAGTATAAGGAGGCATTTGAGAAAATGAAAGGGCAGATGGTTGGCTCACGTGGCCTGGATGGTGATATTCATATTGCTCATTCAGTTCGTGCAGCATTGGTACAGAGTGATGTAAGTACAAGAAAGAAGATGTGGGTATTTTGGAATTCTTTTCCTGACAGAACGTAGTTCCTCATGGAAGATGTACTTAGCTATGGGCTAACTTCTTTCTTGTCATACTATTTCAAACCTGAGGCTTTCTTTTGCACTTTCTAGATATTTTGTGAAAGAATGATAACATCATGATTATATCGTTATTTACGATAACGTTAATTTGACAGTAAAAGCAGGTGCATGCATTCTTGCACACCCCTAGCTCCAAGCCACTGTTTCCTGGCATAGAGCATTTTAATCTGCAGAATTGTCGGTCAGAGGTGGCTTAGGTTGACAATTACTACTATTCTTTGCACACAAGTAAATTAAATTCGGTAGCGATACAGAATTATTCAGTGATTAGTTTCAATTTACTGTTTTCTTGAAAGGCTATAGAATGAATGAAATTACGGAATTTCAGGTTGGTTTTTACGGTCATACCATGGTTCCCACTTGGTCGTGGGAGATGCTAAGAAGCACGTTTCATTCATTGTCTATAAGCATTGTGACTGTTCAGTACCTTTTAAACACTGTGGCTTAATCCAGAAAGCAGTGAAACATTTGTCTCACTTTAACTACATAAGTAATCTCCAAAGAACTATTTATCTCCTTACCAAAATTACACATAACAAGGCTGATCATGGATATAGATGGGAATGCGTTCATGGATTTCCATAGGTGCTGGGCTTGTCCTGGGATACTTTCGTGTGTGATGATATGCTTAGATTCATACAGATAACAATAAATGTCGGAAGAATTTGGCCATCTGCCAAGTTACTTTAACTTATTTTGAGCATTAACAATTCTGGATGTTCATTATCTGGATGAGCTGTCTTGAACATCTGAAGTATGCGTAAACTTACGTGGAAATTTTGTGTGAAAAAAATTCTTTGAAGATCCCTAGGGTTTTCTTTTCCTGGCCAGAGCTAACAGGTGGGGGAACCCTCTGCACCAAAAAATAACATTTGAAACTGTAAAATGAAGCTGGCTAAATCAGTTAAGACCAACAAATATTTAGAATGAGGATTTGTGGTGATTCTTACTTAAATATGGCTGTTTGGGTTTTATCTTCAGGCAGTAGCTTCAACTTTTTGTTGTGCTTTCTAGAAATGCAGTGAATTAAGAATTCATTTATCAATTTTATAGTTTTACAGATTAGATGAATCCAGTTTTAACAAAAAATGAAAATTATAAAAAAAATCTCAATCTGTTTAAATATAATGTAGATGGCTACTATTTTGACCTGGAATAGGCTGCAGCATATTCTAATTATGTATATTGGTCATTCACAGTACAGTTAGACATGTTAGGGAACTTACTTTTAAAAAGAATAATTTATGGTGGAAAATGGAGAAATACGGAGAATGTCTCTTTTGATCAAAACCTGAATTTTGTTTACCCTGCTGTGATATATGTGTGATCTGTTTTTAATTTGAAAGGTGAAATATAAGGAAGGTTTTGAGCATACGAAGACTCACTTCCATCTGCCACTGGATATGATAAACTTGGTACATGCCAGGAAAGCCCAGTCTTTGGTCAGTGAGCAAGAGTACAGACAGCTGCTACACCAATACACTTCATTGACTGATGATGTGAGATTGCGGTGTGCCAAGAATGCACATAAACTACAAAGTGAGGTAACTTCAAAACATTCCAGTGATATTTCCCTACTGGGTCTGATGCAAGATAGTTCTGTTCCAGACCATGACAGCTGATGGTATGTGTTTGAACAGCAGTTGAGGGATGAACAATGGTTGTTCCCCCTTGATTACATTCAGGAATGAGACATTTATCTTACTAGGCAGTTGTACAATGTGTGTGATCACACCATTCCAAGATGTAAAGTACAATAGTCTTTGATGATTGGGCAGAGAAGTATTTGCAAGTGGGGATGATTGTACTGTTAGAGAAATACTCTTTTTAAGGTCTTGTTAACCATGCAAAGTTTACCCTCTGATCTTTGAGCTGATTTGCATCTGGGTGTAATTCATGTGTACTTCCACAAGCGAGATGTCTGTTGTTTAAAGATATATCTGATTTGTACAAGACCAATGGCCCAAGATATAACCACTGAAATTCTAATAAGGATGAATTTAGCCCAGTATGTAATCTTGAGTAGAATTAACTGGATGATGCCTTACGAATTCAAGGGTAGGCTGTGTCTGGAGGCGCAGCACTGAGCAAAGGGCATTTAACAGATTATATTGCCTCAGGAGTCCTCAGGAGGTACTATATTGTAAAAACAAATCTGGCCCAAAATGCCACTGCATATCAGTTTTACACTTTTAACAAACAGTCTGAAAGATGGCAGACTGTATTCAAACAAGTGTTAACATCAGTTGCCAGTTGTGCTGCCCTAACTTGAGTGAAAGCACACATAATCAGAGATTCTGAGGCAGATTTCCCTCCATGCCTGTCTTCTGAGTTGGGAGTAAAATGTTTATTGGCAGCAACACTTTTTAGTGTAGCATTTACCTCTGTTACCACCTGTCTCTAATAGCTGGCAACAGGTGAGAAAGAGGCCTAGCTTTTGTCCTTTATCTACTCACAAAGGATATTTCCTGTGCACAACACTGTGATGTCTTTGAGTCCAGCGATTAACACGGGACAGGCATATGCATGAGAGAGATGCTCTCCTACATATGGTTGAATAGAATGAAAATATAATTCATTTATATTACAAGCAGCCTGCTGAACCAAAACTCCTCATTAAGTACAGCTAGTTCTTCCCTTAATAAGCAGTAGCAGTTTCCACACGTGCAGCAAATAAGCATAACTGTGTTTACTCATTGTTTGGCCTTCATAATTTTTTTGAAGCAGAGAATAAAATGATTCTTGTCCTTATCATCACTCTTTTCATCATCAAATGCAACAGTATTTGTCTTAATGTATCCAGCTCTAAACTATTGGTAGCATTTGAAAAACTAATATTTGCAATGACTCACTGCTGTATTTGATGGTCTAGAAAACATTTTTTAACAAAATCGATACTATGGCACGGCAATATTTTTCCCTAATATTCCCTGCTTACATTTAAAAGCAAAAATTTTTTGTCTGAATTTCGGTTTATTAAAAGTTCCCGGCTTTTACTGAAGAATATAACTAGTCCCATTTTATATATCTCTATACATAATATATAGATATGACTTATATATTACATATGAGTAAAAGTTATATATCTAGGGAAAGTTTCTTTTCAAAGGTACAAATGGAATTTGGGATCCCAAGTATCATTCACGTTAATAGGATTTAGTACTCTTCAGAATCTTACATTTGTCTACGCCTGTTCATGACGAATGTGCGCACACACAAACACGCATGCACACACAAACAAAAGAACGTAGGGTAAAGTATATTAACTCTTTGTAGCAGATGCTAATTCTAATGGATTTATTTGAATAACCTTATTGGGTATTTTTGGATGAATAAATAGAGGGCATCTCAAATGCAAACTTGTAATTACTTCTGCTTGCTTTCCCTTAGAGTTTATACCGGTCTGACATGAACTTTATGCGAGGAGTTGGATGTATTACTCCAGGGGCCCTAGAGATTGAAGAAAAGAAGAAAGCTTCTAACCTCATTAGCGAGGTAACAAAAGAGGGTTTTGATTTCTCCACTGCAAACAAGAGTTTGCCAGATGTCTTTCTATTAAACTGGGCTGGCAAAGTGACTTGCTGGATAACTCTAAGCTCCCTCCCCTTCCATTTGATCACTCCATTCATGTCCTAGCTGCAGATGGGTGAAACTGATGGAGTTCAAGATTTTCCTTTACTAACTGTTTTTACAAATCTTTTATCCCATGTTTCAGACCCAGATGGTTGTTATTTTATGTAATTTATTTTAGATCTTAAAATGTGCCTTTTCGACTAAAAATAAGTGCATGCGCTCTATTAGGCATCTTGTGTTATTTCTCCAAAATTAAACGGACTTGCCAGAGTGCCCAGTGCCAGAGTGCCCATTATACTAATCTCAACTCTCCTTCTGCTTTGCAATCTTAGTCTGTTTTTCACTTGCTGCCTTTGCATCCTGTTCCCCTTTTGTTTCCCTATTACCCTTTGTAATCAGATTGTTCTTCCCTCTGTTGTGTTCTCTCCTTATACTCTCTGCTAGTTTCAAATCGTGGATCTACTGCATGTGAAAATTGCATTCCAGTGAATAGATCCCTGCTTGCAGTGAGCTCGCAGTTATTTTATTCACAGTTCTGACTTAGCACCACTGACCAAGTGGAATCACGTCCTTCCCACAAAAAAGTTCAGCAGGCTTGTGCAGCATCTTCTGTCTGGATTGCACTGCCTTTCCTCTAATTTCATTACCCAGTTTTAGTGACATGAAGAGGTGAAGTAACCTCATTGCTGTATTCAGCAAATCTGCACGTTTTTCTTTAAGTACAGAGAATTCCTTATTTGCTCTTAATTTCCACTAATGAGACAAGCATGCACCAGAGAAGCAAAAGGTAAATTAGTCTAATGATTAATAGATAGGTATCCTTTGCAAAGTAGTGTTTTAAGCACAGGAAGCAATGCTAGAGTGCTAATGTTAGAAAAAAGTCCCTTATCTGACAACACAATTTAGTGATTCTGTTCGTTTTTCTTTCTGCGTGAACTCAGAGTAAATATCGTCAGCAGCCACATTCCTTCAAGTACACATCGGTGACAGACTCTCCTGGCCTCCTTCATGCAAAATTCAGCAATATGATTGCTAATGAGGTAGGCTCTTCTAATGTGAATTGGAAAATATGCTTTTCAAAATGCAGCGAGCCGGGGTTGGCAGAGAGGGAGACAGCCTTGTTCTGAAAAACAGAATGTATCAAAAAGAAAGAAAACATCACTGATTTCTGCTTTTACAGAGTTAGAACACAAACAGTTTATTCCTGGACAAACATTTAGTGCCATTTTTCAGTTCAATCTCTTTATGCCAAATAGTGCACATACAGAATCCTGTTATTAAGCTTTTTTTTCTATGTGAAACAAAGCCTCAGAACATCATTCTGGTGGATGTTCTTGAGGGGATGCACTTGAATAGTGTGGCCTCTTTAGAGGCCTCCTGAAAAAGAATCCCTTTTCTAATTTTTGAAAACAAGACAAAACCTATCAGCAAATTATCAAAAGCCTCTACAATAATATGAGGAAGAATGAAAGTTAGAAAATAGGGCCAGTCTACTGGAAGTATCTACCCTTTTATTTGATACATATTCATAATGCTCTTAATGTTCTTAGGCCTTTTGGCCTGCTGGGAACATACCAATGTAAGGCGAAGAGTATAGTGGGTTGACATCTTGATATGTATGAAACAATTAATTTAGAAGCTTTGTAATACCAGGAAAAAAACCCCACACAATTGCAGTTGTGTTGATATATTCTTAGCTGTTTTTGTGCTGGCTGATAATGATTGTCATAATCATAAACAACTTAAGTACTTTTGTTATATTTTTGAAACATTAGAGAAAATGAATTGCAATTGTCTTTTTTGATCTATTCTAGCGTCTGTATAAAGCAGCAGGAGAGGACAGTCAGCATTGCTATACACCAACACTGGGTCTGCCTGAGTTTACACGGGCAAGAATAAATGCAGCCAACCTCAGTGATGTAAGAGTTTGTTATATTTCTTATATTTCCTTGGACTGGAGGATGAATTGCACAGTGGCAAGGAATGATGGATAAGTCGAGGAATTTTTAGATCTATTGTATTTATGCTTTCCCTGATTTGATTACAATGATATCTATCTCCATTAACATGTATGCAGTTGTGAGTAAATTAAATCTACGTAAGGAATGAGACATATGTTTTGTCTGAGTCTGTATCATTTCATAAAGATAATTTTAAAAAAAATCCTTTGAATGTGAAGAGTGAGAGTCTAATAACTCAGACTAACAAATGAAAGAGGCTGACTTTGTTTGTTCCTTCGAGCATTTAAAAGTGAAATGGCAATCTACTTGTGCCTTTCCTACTTTAGGTGAAATACAGGGAATCTTGGCATAATCTACGTGCTCAAGGCTACAAGCTGACAACGGAAGCACTGCCTTTCCAGACTGCCAAGGCCTCCAGAGAAATTGCTAGTGATGTGAGTTGAATGATTCAACCTTCCATCTTGCCTAATTTCTGTTAACTTCATGTAAAACAATGTCTAAAGCAGATTGTACTGAATTAAAGCAACTCCATAACCATGTGAGACAAGTGTGAGACAGAATGTATTACTTATGAATGAGATTCTTTGTGTGAATTTGAAAAAAAAATCACTGCTAATCGGGAACCAAGCTTGGTTAAACATCTTCCAGTGGGAAATAGCTAGTGAATTAAAGTATTTATAGACAGCCAAATCAAAGAGATTCTCCAAGCTCTCCAGGCTTTCAGCTGCTCGTATTGTAAAGCGCCCACTAATTCTGTCCACCAGCTTTGAGCTGGCTTTTGGAATTGCTTAGTGCCCCTGAGTTGAAATGAAGTCACAAGAAGCTGAGTGTTCTTTGAATCTCTGAAAATCAAGAGCTGCCCGTCTGGTTAGGATGTGAAAATTAGTGGATGCTCCTGTCCCCTTAATTTCTGAAGGAAGGAACACAAATTTTCTTGCCCTTAAAAATATTTTCTCTCTTGGATTATTATTTGCAGAACGCTCAGACATGGTGGTATCTGTTTTTTCAGAAAGTGTAATTTCATCTTTTCCCTGCAAGAAGTTTCAGAAATAAATTATAAGAAACACCTACAGTTAAACTAAAATTAAGTTAAAAAAACCTCTTAACTTTGTGTAGCCTTTAGTTATATATTTTTTCTCTAATGTGATAAAATATGAATATATTTAATATATATTTGTTTTATGAAGCAACTATATCTAGTTGTAATTTACAATGTATACTTAACTATATTTTGCACAGTGCTTTTGTTTATAGCTTCAGATCTGCTCGGAAGGGTACAAGTCCATAATAGAATTACATCCACTTACAACAGATCTGAATTTGGCCCTTCATCTTTGAAGCACTTTATAAACATTAGCTAGTGTAATTTAATCCTCACAACTCTCTTGTGTGGTAGATAAGTGTTATTATCCCATTTCAACTACATTATGAACTCTTCAGGGCCCGGGCTTTCTCTTTAAAGTTCCAAACACCCTGTTGATGCTGTATAAATAATCATTATCATCATCATCACCATTTCACAGAGAGGATAAATGCAAGATCATAGGGAGAGTCATAGTTCCAGCTAAGATGAGAATGAGGAGTTGCTGGTGCTTATTCTTGTGCTCAGACCACCATCTTAGGCTTCTCAACATAGTTATTGATCCAGGAGAGCTGAATTTACTCTTTCAAATAGCTAGGTGGCATTTGCAAATCTGAAGGCTACGGAGTGCATGGTGTTTCTCTTGTATAGATTTTTTTGTCTTTCTCTTGTTTGGTTCTTTTATGTTCTTATTCCTCCTAATGGAAATATAATTCTATAGGAGATAAAATAAAAATGCATGATCTGAGGTTAAACGTGATCTGTGCTTTGGGCATATTCAGAGCATGTGCTGAGCTGTGCTCAACTTAAATGTTGCAACTACAGTGGTATCTAAATTTGAGAGCAATGAGAGATTCAAACGATTACTTTCTAGTGCTGTATAGCCTGGCTGTTTTTTGCAGGCACCATAGGCGTTTCAAAGACTTATCCTAAGTTAATTAGCTAGAGTAACCAGTCTAACTTTGACCTTTTGTCTCTGTTACCTTTTTTGGTTTTTAGTACCAATATAAATACAACTTCGTGATGGAGAGAGGAAAGCACGTTGGTGCCAGAAGTGTTTTGGATGATACCAGGTTGCTGCATTGCTTGCATGCTGCTAAATTACAGAGTGAACAGGAGTATAAGAAAGGATCCCAAGGAGCGTGGTCTCAATGCCATCTGCCCATGGACATGGTGAATCTTGTTCATGCTAGGAAAGCCCAGGCCTTAGTGAGTGATCAGGATTACAGAAAGAGAATCCATGAGTTTACAGCAGTCCCAGAAGACATGAAGATGAAATGGGCCAAAAGAGCCCATATGCTGCAGAGTGAGGTAAAGACTGACTTTCTGTTAACTGCAAATTGAGTTTAGCAGTAATAAAACCTTGTATGACTGGCATAAATGGTATATTGACATGGGGCGATGTTTTCAGAAAGAGACCTTGTAAATTTAAGTATGCATAGCAGCAGGATGTCTGATTGCTGCACACATGTGGAACCTATGTGAGTCAGAGAGAGGTTCTCATGTTATGAGTCTGATGGGAAAATATGAGCCTGTGGTCCATATTTACTTGTTCTAGAGCTGGAGAATATACAAAATCATCTCTCAGTTGGTTAGATCACAGGTTAAATGTTCAGAGGCTAGTTTGAGATGTCATGTTACAAGGTCATTTTACAAACAGAGCTGGTAATATCAAACAACCAGTTCCCCAGAAGTATTAACAAAAATTACTCATGCAAATGTAGATTCAGACAAACTTTGATCACCAAAATGATGGAATCAACATGGGCAACATCCGTGTTAGCTTTGTATGTTTCCATGTTCACGTGTACATTTGTTCAGGGGGACAAGCCGTTGTCCATATCTACTTCCAAACAGATGCAGATATTGAGTGCATGTGTAAAGTTGCCTGTACGCAGGTAGTTGTATTTTGACAGTTTAGGGTCTAGTGTCATCTTTCGTTAGACGCTCTGTAGCAGGAAGCTCTGTTTGGCTGTTTTTTGTTGTATAAGAAAAGAAACTGAATGATTCAGCAAGGAAGTGAAAAAGGTTGCTCAAAAAGTTGTACTGATTTTTTTTTTTATATGTCTTCAGGGAACTGATTGTTTACTGAGCTCAAGATTTTATCAAGAGACAAAGTGATGGGATATTTGATGAGAAAATATTCCATCTATGAAAGTCAGAGAGGCAATCAAAGCAATGCAGAGTCCATGCCCCTCTTAGTACTTAGTGTACTTGCTGTCTACCATCCTGAATGCGTTTTTCATTGCCGGAAAGGGCACCTTAAAAGAACCCACTGTGATTTATGTCTTAAAATGAAAGCAAATGATCCAACTGAAGAATCCCTGTTGGATTTTGTTATTATGATACACAATTGTTTTTATTCCCTGTCAGATGGAAAGAAAAAGGTGTTACCCCGGGAAACTGAGGTATCCAAATGTAGGACAACAGAAATAAGGGAGCAAGTTCTGTGGGGCTTAGGAATCAGTAAGGGAATCTCCATTCCAGTTTCACAACAGACCTTAGAGAATGTATTCAGTGGGGACAGCAGACTTTATCAACTACATTTTAGTTGCTCTTTCACCACTGGAAGTTTAGTTATCAAGTCCTCAAAAATATTTCATAGCAGTCCATTGTAGATGTATGTGTGTATATGTACATGCATGTATCCATGCACGCACACACATACGAATATATGTATGTATAATAAAAGAAGTACATGCGTGTAAAGCCACTCCCGGAGGAAAATTTTCTAATCTTACTTCTCAGGCTGTCTAGCAATTCCTTATGTACCCTCTCTGTGAAGTCACGGAAATCTCAGTTTATGCTTTCCTCTTCCACATTGATCATTCCTGTCACCCTGCCTTGCAGATCAGCACTGCTTGGTTCATTAAACCTTTTGCTTCCCAGTACATTGTTCAGCAGAGCTCTCCAGATGCCTCCTTTTGCCTAATGACTAGTCCTCACAGTATGCTGTTGGGATGGAATAGAAACTGTTGCTGGATGCAGTTCTTTGTCATTCCAACTCCCATTCCTATCTTCTGCTGTAATGGGTAACAGATGGCATATAAGTTACTTAGATCTAGATTTTTAGCCTTTACTGATCTGTGATGGTGGCTTACATTAAAGGAAAGTAACTTTTCCAGGGACAGTCCTTAGAGCTTATCAGAGTATACTTTAGAGCTTGCCTACAAGGGACAGACTATGAAATGAATAAGGACCTCAGGACTTGGTCTGCTGCCTTTACGGACAGGTTAGGAATCCAGAGAAATGATCAAGATGGTTTTGTCTGATTTCATCACTGTCTAGTAAGAGTAATGTACAGCACCTCTTTGAGCCAACCGTTTGTTATCCCCATCTTGCATATAGAGAGACTCTGAAAAGCTGAATAGTCGGGTTAAAGTCACACAGTGATCCAGTGTCACTCTGAAGAAGAAATCAGAATTGTTGGAGGAAGGAGTGCTTTACTATCTTTCACTTTTTATTGGATGTATCTTGTTTTTTCCTTACTGAATCAGGAGGTAGAGCAGGCCTTTAATGTGGTTAGAACAGAGTAGTGGTCTCCTTTTAGACATGAGGTTAACGAGGAAGTATGCACCAGATAAAATAATTAGTATTCCTGACTTGAATTCACCTCAGAAAATTATTTCAAAAGGGGTTCTTTTACGGCCAGTACAAACAGGTTATTACTTACTGCTTTGAGTCATACTGATTCACTTGTGGGGCCTCCTCTTATAACTTGCATATGATACATTATTTAATTCCTGGTGGAATGAGCAAATGCAAACAGTTTGGCTTTACGATGTGATATATGCATGGCAAATGAAAAACTTCAAAATGTTAATATGAATCAGAAAGTCTTTTTAAAAACCTTAATAGCTGTGGATGCAAAACTGATAGCTAACGATTTTCATTTTTAACAGCATCGCTATAAATCAGACCTGAACTTCATGAAAGGGGTTGGTTGGATGGCTCTGAGATCTCCGCACATAGAAAGCGTAAAGAAGGCTGGAGAGCTCATCAGTGAGGTAACTGATAAATCTTTCATAGGCTAGCACATCTGTAGGAATTGTTTACCATCAAGGCTCCTCGTTACATGACACGTACGAATGTAGCTTATCACTTCCTTTTGATGCAGAAGCCTGTTTATACAAAGTGTAAGTTACCAAGAAGCAGTACGGGGAGATGCAAGTCCATTGTGTGACACCTGCTGAATATTTTCCATTCTGAATGAAACGCAAGAGTGTAAACAAAATATGTAGCAATAAATAAATGCAGTGAATTCTATTAGGAAATTCTAAGCAGGTGATTATGGAAGTGATAAAGAAAGACAAAGCATTGACAATCACATTGCAGGGGGCATTAGCCTGTTCAGTATCCTATATTAATGGAGAAGAATTATGAGCTGTCCTAAGCGTAGTGTTTGACAGCTGTTCGCATGTGAGTTTTCAATGTAAAACCCTGCTTGCACAGACAAAATAAGTCTGGTGCCTGGGCACCACTGAAGTGATATAGTGGCATCTGTACTCCCTAGCTGAAAGAGCAACTGAGACGAAAGCAGAATAGTGTATTTTTAATACTGTGGCCTCAGGAAGGTGATTTTTATGTTTTACTCCAGTTATCACGTATTGAGAATCCTGGTTTATCTCTATCTAACAGAAACCTCTTGGATGTTGTTGTTGTTGTTGTTGTTGTCTTCCCCCATATCCCTTACAGACAAAGTACCGTCAGAAGCCAGAAAGTTTGAAGTTTACTACTGTGGTTGACTCTCCAGATTTGATTCATGCTAAAAATAGCTACCTCCAGTGCAGTGATGTAGGTTTGATTTTACTATAAATGATCTTAACTTTTGTTACACCTTAATGATTTGACCTCAACTTTGCTTCCAGTATCAGTTGAATTCAATGACTTTTGACTCCCCAGAGGCTGTACAAGGCTGGAGACTCCGAAGCCAGGCACAGGTACACCCTGCCTCCCGATCATCCAGATTTTATCCGAGCCCGCCAGAATGCACTTCAAATCAGCGATGTAAGTAACAGAGCCTTTTACCTCAGGGTTTGTAATGCTCATTAAGGAAAACAAACTTGCCTGGAAATGAAATAACTTTCCTGTATGTGTAGACACTAAGTTCTTTGTTGAGCCTGCGTGTGTGTGTGTGTGTGTGTGTGTGTGTGTGTGTGGTGGGGGGGTTTCTCCTTTTGAGAATTGATTCTGTTTTCTAAGGCAGGAAGCTATTAAGCATTTCAGTCCTTCAGTCTAGCTGTAGTTAGTAACAAATTTAAAACCATGAACT
The DNA here is from genome assembly GCF_040807025.1 of Struthio camelus. Lineage (NCBI taxonomy): Eukaryota > Metazoa > Chordata > Aves > Struthioniformes > Struthionidae > Struthio > Struthio camelus. The sequence goes on from NC_090948.1 coordinate 10,607,865, forward strand.
TCCATTTGGGTGGGGGAGGGGAAGAGAATCCTTCTCTTTCCTTACCTATGCAATCTGTCTTCATGAGGTTGCAACACTTTGTTTTGGACTGATTCCTTAGACACAGTTGTCATCAACACAGATGCAACGGCATCAGTAAGTAGGATTATTTTAAAGGGTTGTGCTGCCACACTACCCCAGACAGAGGCATGTTGTCTATCCCTACTTTTTATTCCCGGCCTTCTTTAACTGTAGGGTCAGAGTGCCCTTAATCTGAAAAATTCTTTAACTTCTTGGTTTGGGTAGGAGATTCTCTACAGCTGAAAGAAACAACTAGGATTGACATTCTTTGAAGCCGTAGAGGAAAAAAATGTAAAGGGAAAGGGATTATTGCACATGAATACAGCATCAGCCCTAGACCCGTTAGCAGGGCTTACAGTAACACTTACATAGCTTCTACGCGGACTGTTCTACCAATTCATGCAAGACTTTTGCCATCTCAGTTTACATGCAAATTAAACACCGCCTAGTGCTGAATTCACCAGTAAAACGCAAGAACATGTTTTGAAATGTGAAGTTGACTTTGTGCTGGATTTCATGTGATCACAAACACCAGAAGGGATGAACCAAAGCCTTAAGAAAAGCAAAGGAATAGAACCTGGAAGGGAGAACTAGAAGTGTCAGCTAAGATACAGTGGCTGTGTAGTGGGAACAGAAAATTAGAAGTTATTGTAAGAATACTACTAATGGAAGAATCAAATCTACATCAATTTTTCTTCAGGTTGTGAATGAATTTTATAGCCTCAAAGTCACGTTGAATACGTTAGAAGTAGCTGTTATTCCAGATGAGTTAATGAAGCCACATGTGGCTGGGGATTGAGGTAGGGAACACTAGAAAAGCTTGAAATAGCTGGTGTTTAAATTATGATGCCACGAAACCCAGGACACTACAAGTAGATTCATCAAAAGAGAGAATAAGGGCAATATCAATGCAATATTGATGTGGCTGATGCATCGCAGTTTCTAATAGAAATTAAATTAAATCAGAAACAACCCCATTCAAGTACAGAAGGAAACCCTGGTGGCACTTTTCAGTTGAGACATTTTATCATTATGGAGAATAGAAAAGAAGCTGAAGTGCTATAGAAGTGGATCAAAACCTTGAAGATGGTACTGATGACTCTTGATACAAATAAACCCAGTAGGATAAAACATTTATTAATGCAGTCATGGGACTATGTTTAAGAAACTGCAGGGGGAAATGACTGTTTTATTCTTTTCTTTTCAACACAGAAAGTGTATAAAACATCTTGGGAACAGACAAGGGCATCTGGCTATGATTTTAGGATTGACGCCATCCCATTCCAGACAGCAAAGGCTTCAAGAGAGATTGCTAGTGATGTAAGAATTGTTTTATTTCAAACACTTCCCAGCCCTCTTCCCATGACACCCCCACCCCATAAAAATGGGTAAATTCTGGCATAAGTGAACCTTGTAGTCTGGTTTGGGAAAATTGGTGACCCTGTTAAACCGAATGCTGATAAGTGCAAAGATTTCCAGCTACAGACTCCCATTAATAATATCGGGAAACAGATTGATGTGTTTCTTTCAAAGCTCTATCCTTGGGAAAAAGATATATTATGATATACTTAAGTAAACCATGTACTAGGCTATGACTAGTCAAAGCATGAGCTTGACTAGAGTGGGTCACCCTTGAACATGTGAGATTGCAGTTGGCAAGAACACTGAAAATGGAAGAGCTGCATTGCTTGAGCCATTTATTGTGTACAACAGACAGTATAAGAGTAAGAGGAACTGTGGCTGCTTTCAAGAGATGAATATTTTGGAGGTCCCTAAGACTTTCTACTCCTATAACAATTAGCACAGAGGTCCTTCTCCTAGAGTGTCATGTTAGATTAAGTGATACAGTTTGGTATCAGACAAACCCCTGGTCTCTATGCACTACGGGAAGCATTGATAGCTAGGGGAGGATAAGTTATTTCATAATGGAATTTGAATGTAATCTGAAAATGATATTTTCCTTTGTTCCTCCTGCAGTACAAGTACAGAGAGGCTTTCCTGAGAGATAAAGGGCAGCAGATTGGATTCCGCAGTGCAAATGATGATCCCAAAATCAGGCATGTCCTCAGAGTGGGGAAGCTCCAGAGTGACAACCAATACAGGAGTAGGTATGCCCAAAATAGGGTGCAGTTCAAGAGTCACCTTAACCAGCCGGGATTCCTCCATGCTAAGAGAAGCCAGCAGCTTGTCAGCAACGTTAACTACAGGCAGCCTCTTCACCAATACACTTGTGATCCTGAGCAGCTAAATGTGAAGCATGCAAAGCAGGCCTACAAGCTTCAGAGTGATGTAAGTATAGCTGAGCAGAACTGTCCATTCAAGTGCTAAGAGCTATCTGTGGCAATGTGCTTTGCAGACCTTACCTATCAACAAAATTTTATTCTTAGAAGAACTAAAGTCTGTTTGCTGAGAATGAACAATGTGTTTATTATTGATCCTGTTGCTCTTGATATGCACTCTCTTCAAGATCCAGAGCATGCAGTTTGAGAGTCAAATGAAATAATATACACTGGCCTATGTTTCATTCTCTCAGGTCAAATACAAGTCTGACTTAAACAGGATCAAAGGCATTGGCTGGACTCCCCCAGGTTCTTACAAAGTTGAAATGGCAAGAAGAGCTGCTGAGCTGGCATATGCTCGGGAAATGGAATTGCAAGGCGCTTCTGCTCAGTGCGAACCTGGAGTTGTAAGTAGAGTAAACCATTCTCACAAATCCCAACAGCACTGTTCACCAGAAGGCAGGCAGGCAGGCAAGCACACATCCCATTTAATGCTTTTGAATGCTCCCTGGAGACTGCAATTGTTCCCATTATTTAAACAGAATATATATACTTCCCTCACTGAGTTCTGTGGCTGTGGCTAAACCTTAATTTGAAGGAGTCCTCTATGGAGTGCAACACTGTCCTGGCTGATGATGCTACAGGGTAGAATTTAGTAATATTTTGGGATACATTGCTTTTAGCTTGTGGATGTCTTCATATCTCTAGGCTTCCTGGTATCTCTACAGAGAGCAGAAGTGGAAGAAGGGACTCCCTATACAACTCCCCATCTCTTTTCCTAATTTTTGTAAGGCACATCTATGTTGCCATGTAATCTCCACTGACAGCTGTACTGACAAGCTCAGTGTAGGCTCCTACCAGCATAATGTCAGTTACTGAGGGAGGCTTTTAGTGAAGGGCAGTGCTCCAGCTGCCTCCACCCCTGTCCATCCCAAGCGGCAAGAAATTACAAGCTGGGGTTTTCCAGGTTTTCCTTCTCTCACACCTCCGCAGGTGTGGGTCCTATTCCGCAATGTCCCAGTACAAGAAAGCGAAAGTCCTTATGAGGACCTTGTAGCCCCTACTGTTAGGAAGCATTAAGTTACAATAGAAGTTACAATAAAAGAGAAGCTCTGCACTTTAAATACTTGTTTCATTTAAGTTTTAACTTTGGCAACAAGCCAAACAATAAGCCAGCCCAAAAGAAATAGGACATATCCCTGATTTATTCAATCTGAAAAGTTACTCGGGAAATGAATTACAACTACGGTTGACTAATACAGGCAGCAGAAACTGCAGACGGTATCATTTTAAGTCCTACATGTGGTTAAGATCTGATAGTCCCAGAGAAATCTACAGGTGCGTTATCCGTGTGGAACTCAGGTGTTTGCTGGTTTGCTCTAGAAATTAGGACTTGAGCACATTCTATCCTGGGATACTTGTAGTATCTAAATTATATAAATGGGTCAGTTATTTGCATGTTGTCATGGTAGAGATTTGTTCAGCATGGAGCAGTAATTCAGCTTTTGCCCATTTGTTTGCCAGTTGAGTTAGTTTTTAATTTGTAAATATTTTTACAGAATAATAAAGCAATTAAAACCTTCTCCTGTCCACTAGCTGTCCTCACAATTTACTTGGCTTTGATCTTACAGGACCAGTCGGATACAGAAGGATGTCATCAAGTCACAGTTAACCCTGATGCTTCAGAAATTCTGCAAGTCAAGAGAAGGAAAATGCAGCTGTATAAGAAGTGAGCAGAAACACGACACAAAACAATTAGATATTTTTTTCAGCTTTCCTGCAAATCCTATAGCTTTTCCAGTTTTCCAGGAAGCACTATACGTGGCATCTATGAATGTTTTGTTTTAAAAAGCAATCTAAACATTGCAACTTAAAACTGATCTTTCTATTTTTGTGTGGATACTTTGTTATTTATCACTGTATGTATTACAGAGTCTGGTATTTATTTAAAGTTGTAAATGAAATTAATGCTAGATGACTGGCAGGCTCAGCTTTGTACTACAGAGGAATGAACCTGATTGGTAGAATATAAAATCATTTATATTGAATAAATCAGATGAATCTGATTCCATACTTGTCATCTTTGGAGACTCTTATGTTCCTGGATTATTGGCACCACTGGCTTAAGAGGATACAAAAGCACGATTTAGATGGCTTAACAGATGAACAAGACAAGGGCCAATGGAAGCAAAGTTATCATTGACTAACTGAGATCACATCTTGTAATGGATACCAGAGAGGTTGCTCTCGTTTTACAGGATGTATTCAGATCACAATTAGCTCTTTAGTCTTTTTCAAATCTTCTGATGCAAAAAATCAGAATTAGTTTGTTAGAAATTCATGCAATAGGAGTAGCTATTGATAGATTAGGTGGCTCTTAGAGAAGGTTGTCAACCCTAGAACTCAGATGAAAGAGTCATCACAATTTTAACAAATTCACTCTTCACATGCAAGCATGTCTATTTTTATGTCCTGGTTTAATACCAATCCCATTTTCTAAATTTCCCTTTAGGGCTGCAGAATCATTGGACAAAAATACATCATTCTATCTGCAAACCTTCTAAAAACCCAAGAATTATCCGAGAGCTTTAGATCCAAGTTTTCAAAGGGGGTTAAAAGCCCCTAGGGCTCATTGGTATGAAGTGAAGTTAAGCACATGTGTATCATTGTGGGTCTGGAGCATAATGACTATTCCTCTCATTAGAAGTAAAGTGAGTATTTCTGCTAGTGATTTTTTTTTTCCTGCTTTTTCAACCTGGAATGCATCACTGATGGAATTTAGGGTTGTTAGCATGACAGAAGGACTTTTAAAAATAATTCTCCTGCCTGATCCTCCCTCCTCAGATTATTCCAATGGCCCCAGTCTTGCAAATACAGGCGCATGATGTATTTTATATATTCACAAAATGCCACTGACTTTGAGAACACATATTAATAGCTTTGTCAGATGTCAGATTACAGTGACTGTAGAAAAAACACCTCAGCAGAGGGCATGAGGGGAAGAGGGAAGAGGTGGTAGCAGCTGAGCCTGCAGAGTTTTCAGGGACAAATGCTTGAAAAGCAAAACTGGAAATTGAGTGCTGCTGTGACTGATTTGGGGAAGAACTGGAGTTGCTTTAGTTTCTCATCTGTTTTGCCTACAAAAAGGTGGCTTACTTCAAAACCCCCAAACAGGAAGACTGTAATCAACATTCTGTTAACCACTCTAATGCCTTTTCCAAGATCGTGACCTTGGATTGCTCATCAGGGTCATAAGAAGCATCAGTAAAGTTTTTGATTGAGGAAGAGGAGGTTGGGGAAAACACTAAAAAAATAAGTAAATTTCTCAAGCTTACCATTTGCTGTTCCAAATGCTGTCTCTTAATGAAGTGACCTTGACTCAGACCGAATTTTGGATTTAATCCAACTGAGAAATGTTGTCACCTGGGTATAGACTCCTGGCTTGTTTTTTAACCCACACTGTTCACCCCAGCTCACAATGCCGTACACATAGTAGGAGCCATTTTCTACACAAGTTAGAGGGCCTCCAGAATCTCCCTGGTGAGAAAGAGCAATACAAGTGTAAAACATGAAGCAAAACATTTACCACTATGAGAATTCCCTTCCCTCATTAAAAGACTTTGAGTGATTTTTTTTTTTTTTTCCTAACAGATGTACCAACAGTTCCTGAGTAGGCTTGCAATTCTTCTGGAATGAGGTCAAATGAAACTAGACTTCCTTAGATGTAAGGTTTTGCTTAAGTCTGTGACATATATCTGACAAGGTCACATGAAAATTCCCAGACATGAAACCAGGCGTTTGGGGCCTGAGTTCAAAAAAATAAAGACGTGATCCCAGGTAAAAAAGAAAGCTCTTGATATCCCCTTCCTCCCTCCCCCCCCTAAAATAACAACAACAGAACTTTATCCTGAGCTGATTGATCTCATTTTTTTATTTAGTTTTATTGGTGGTTTCTATTGCTTACTATGTTTGCAGAGGTGAAGCGTTGCTGAAGCTCTTACCCAGTCTTAAAACATTGTAAATATGAAATTGCTTCACATTTGCACTAGTGTAATCAAAAGAAATATCAATCCTGACTTTCTCTATAAGAGTTAGCTCTGATAGTGAAGATCAAGTTGGAATTCTTGCTGATAGCAGAGGCTGTAATAGAATGGAGAGAAAAAAAGCTAAATTTTCAGGTTGTTATGACAAACTGCCTCAGAAGCCAAACTTTTCCAGGCAGGTCTCTAGCTTCCATAGATCTGCCTGTGGCTGACAGGGCTGACATTAGCTCTAGGGATATACATCTTAAACTGTACTGAAGAAAGATGATGGCTGTTGAAATATACTGATAGGAGAAACAGATACATATGCAGTACCCTTCCAAACCTATTACTCTGCACAGCCTGACTATTTACATGAGAAATTACTGTTCAAATACAGAAAAAGCAACAGACCTGACAAGAATCAACTCCAGGCCTCTGAAGATTTCCTGCACAGAACATGCTTTCATCCAGTATATGATCATATGCTCTTGGTGCATTGCACTGCCTCTGCGAAATCAACTTGACATTGGCATCTAACAGCTGATGAGATTCTTCATCTACAGGATGCGCACCAAAAAAAAAGAGTCACCTTCCAATCCTGTTATATGTTGTCTTTGTTCACAATATGAGCTTGTTTGCTATTTGGATGGGAAAGGGGAGTTGAGGGTGGCAATGAGGAAATGCATGGACTAATCTGAGAAGACCAGAAGGTATTTGTCTGAAATAACATGGTTTGAACCTGGAAGCTTCACTCAGGACACTTAGGTTGTTGCCTGAACAAAAGCAAAATTGGGCACCCAGAATTTGGCTCAGATTCGATCTAAATGTATCAATGGCATTCTGCTTTTCAAAGGTGCTGGTCTGCCACTCCCTTTAGTTCCAGTGGGACTTAGACCTGTTCAGGACTTCTCAGACTGGTGCCACTAGATTAATGAAACAGATAAAAACTGAAAATTATACAGTATTTAAAGGCAATGATTAATTATAGTGAATCTAAAGACATAACTTGACATCTAAAGGCAGTAGCCAGATTTTCAACACACTATATCTTTAGATAATTAAAGGTGGTTTATAAGTTTGGTTGTACTTGCGTTTCAGGAAATATTCCATTTCTGTAGTGGTTTCCTGAAATGCTAATAATAGCTCTGCCAAAAGAAGGAGCCATCTAGTTTGAACATGAACAGGGTACTCGATATTCTTTGTTGGAAAAAAAAAAAATTAAAAAAAAATCCCCATACCCTTTTTAAGAGACTTTTTATTTGGAGCTTTAAAAAAAAGTCCATTAAATTCTGTTGGTGCATTCTGATCAAATGAATACGCTTGTCTCTTGTGGACTTCAATGAGAGTTACATCAGAAGGGAGAGTTTGGTCCTAAGTATCATATCTGGCTGTATCAGTCACAAAGCAGTAGGACACCTACTGCAGCTTCAGTGACACGTTTTCCTTCTGCTGCTTTACAGCAACACATCAATCAGCACATGAGAAAATACATCTTTCAGAAAATTGTCATTATCTTTTTTTAAGCATAGTAATTTCTCCCCTCAGGATTTACTGTGGGCAAGAAAGGTTTTGGATAGCACTGGACGAACTTGAAAAGCTTTGGATTTTTTTTTTTTCTGTGCATCTGAAGATCCAGATGCTGCTTCTAAAAAGCTTTATCTGACCCAATGGGCTGGAAATCCATGTGAAAGTTCTAGTCTTTCTTGGTCTTGTCTTGAAACACACAATATACAATAGCCTCTCTCTCTTGATATTTTCTTGCTTCTGTTGCTGGCTCCAGATGAAACCAAGACATGGTGTGTCAGAGGGCAAACAAAAAAGTGAAGGTTTTTTTTGGAGAACTTTCTGACAGGTTTGATTGATCTAACAGTTGATGACGCCAGGTAATGATTAATTTGCCTAGGAGGGTTTAACTGTCTTTAATTTTGAATTCCATGTCTTGGTTTCACTGAGTGCGTAGACCCACATTTCGATCTAGCAATTGCCCCTGAAGGTGCCAGGCCACCTTGCTAAGGAAGCACCAACGAAAGACAAGCTAGCCCACAAATACCTGTCTCTGTCACACCCCATCCTGAAATGAAGCAGTCAGTCCCAACAGGAAAGAGGAAGTTAGGCAAACACACTGTTTTCACATACTTTGTTTCCACAGCACAGTGACCGTCAACTGGCTTCAACTTAAGTAAAGCTGGATACAAGATAAACAACAATAAAAATATTTATAATTAATTTTAATCTTCATCAGTCTGTGACATAACCCTGTGAAAGCAACAAATATCCCATATGTTATTTGCACTACATGCTGGGCTTGCCCCTACTGTTTTACTCTTCAAACACCATGACTTCTTCTTGGCCATCATAATTCACATTCCAAAGATCCAAGGGATGTAAGCCACAGTTTGGCCTAATTATTTCCAGAGTATATCATCAGATGGAAATTTTACACTGACTTTAGCTGGAGAGAAGTGCTTCAAACAACTGAGGTCAGAGGTGGGCCACAAGAATATTCAATAAAGGGAATTTACCAATATCGTTGTATGGGACACCATCCTTCTCTTTGTATTTGTAATGTACAATGATCTTCTCCACATCAAATATTTGCTCTTGAGGCTCTCTCTTCCTGAGGTCTTGCTTTCCAATGGCCACTTGGAGATTTTCTGCTGAGTCTCTGCAAAAAGAGTAAGGCAAATTACATACAGACATTGTCTAGAAGATTGGTGATAACCTGCTGCTTTAGTATGTGGAAGTCAAGACAGCAGCTTCCTGTTGCTGTAGAGCAGGGGCAGAAGATTTCAGGAGGCTGTTATAAGAGGGCTTAGTCAGGAAGGCTGTGGTTGATGCTGGACTGTATATCTGCTCTTAACTTGTTGCAATCACAATGAATATTGAGTTTAAAGCTATATGAACATGCTTTTCTTTGCATTTGGAACAGAGGAGGAGTGTGCACACAGTCTATTACTGTGGCTGTGATGATGAGTAGTAACTCGTGGAGCCATGGGAGTATAATCACTTGCAATTGCCTTATCATACTTAAAATCACCTGTGCCAGAATGTTGGCTAGAGTGGAATTCACCAGTTTCCAAGGCTAGCAGTTTCTAACACCTCTTCAACAAAAAAGCTCAAGGAAGCTTGAAATGTAATATCCTAGGCTAACAGGCACAACTGGAAGCAAAAGGGATATTTTGGCTTTTTTGGAGGTCTTAAATTATGATGTAATGTGTGATGATACTCATGATATCCTGATATGCCTTGAGGTTTTCATGGAACCCTTCTTTCTTACCTTGCAAAACCTTGTTATGTTATTCCTCTTTCCTTCTCATACAAAGCTGTTTTATTCTTTTAGCTCACTTCAAGTGATAAGGAAGGTAAGTTTAATTTGTTCTAGCAAGCACCATTTAAAAATACATGTACAGTTTCATGTACATGCTTCATGCATATGTTTATTTTTTTCCATGTGTATGCTTTCCTTTAATTCGACTCCCAGCAATCATTTGGATTGTAAATTTCAAGGCATCTTTAACTTTAAGGCTCTCTTTTTTTATGTTTAGCTATCCTAGACATAGGATTTGCACCTACTCAATGCAATGTCCAGCAGTAAGAACCCAGCATGATTTAATTAGCACTCCACCACAGAAATGTCTGCTCTTCCTTGAAGTCTTTTTCTGCAGAGATACCATCCATGGGTGTTTGCCAGCTCTAGTCTTGGCTCCACCGTAGATCCTCTTGAGTGGCCTTTGACTTTCTAGTTGTCCACATGTTTTGAATATTTCTTTTGATCCGGGAGGGATGGCTGCTCTGTCTGTCACCTCTGGGATCTCTTCAGCTGCATAGGGAGAGAGAGCAGATGTGTAAAGCAGAGATTATATTAGACCAGGACACTGTGACCTGGAGAGTTAAGTAACGGGGTCACTCCCAGTCACTGGGACAGTTGGCTGCATTACAATTCTGCAGGCATGCCTGGCACCTGTGGAAGAAGGTATTTGTTTCTGAGGACTCTGGGGTGTGATGCAGAGGATCAGGAGTGATATTTTGGGAAATGAGAAAGTAGAGTTAATAAGAAAGAAAAGATTCTATCCATCTGGCAAAACCCTCTACCATGTTTTAAACATAAACTCTGTCTCTAGTAATTACTCTGTTAGCACCCCATGGCCTGGGTAAAATAGTCCAAATGAAAAAGAACATAGTAAAGGGTCTTCGTGTGGAAGATCCGTTGTGAACCCTCCAAAACTGTGCTATCCCCCTTCCATCTGCTGACCTAGACTAAATCCGGCAATGAGCAGACCCAGATACAGAAAAAAAAAAAAAAAAAAAACCTTTAAAGACTCTTTAGAGATCTTGGCTTGGTCAGATCTATCTCTGCCCAGAAACAATTCAGTCTGAAGTACGTGAGCTGACTCACTCCCCACTCAGTTCTAGTTCTCGTAGTTTCCCAATACGTCTTTGGATATTTAGCTCCTCACCAGTGATAAATCCCAGAGCATCAGGGTAAGTCCTGCAAGTTCCAGCCCTAGCATCAATGTATGAGGCATGTGGGCTTGTGATTTTGCAAGGGCTGTATGGGGTGCTCTCAGACAGTGAGCAACTTCAACAGCTCCTCATCTGGATGTATACAGTGCAGTACACCTAAAGGGACATTTTGAATAGCTGGAACTTGAAGCTAGATTTGACTGCTTGGAACTTGAATACTGAGTACTTCAGAAATCACCTATGCCAGGGCAGAACGTACAGGAATGCTATTTAAAACAAGATAATAAAGGTGCCACAATTTTGTGGCAGTGACTTGTAATGAACCAGTGTCTCCAGTGCAAGGCACCTGCTGCTCTTGAGCACCTCTGCCAAACAGCTTACTTGTAATTTTCCACTCTACCTGTTCCTGAGCAGGGTGAAATGTCACAGAAGTCCCATTCCACCTTGTTATTTTTTTTGAAGTAGCACCAGGGTTTTTCATCACCATCAGGATTCCTGAAGGGAACAGTTGACAGCATCAGCCAATCAAACTGGGGAAATCTCCATGAAACTGGCTTAAAGATCTGAGGATGTTTAGCAGAGCAACCTCATGCTCCAGCATGAGTATGAAGCTTTCAGAGATACTGTTTCATAAGCTTTGACAAAGACGATGCCTGAGATAGGGTAGGGGGGAAAGAGAGGGTCTCTGTCATTATTCCCATACTCATCTTAACCTTGAGAAAAACTAGGGAATTCAGGGAAATGAGGGCAGCCTCTGGAAGCCTGAAGTCAGTACAGTCACTTAGGAAATGCTGCTATAACACCCTGGTATGTTATAGACAGGCAGTGTATCAAAAGATGTGAGACCTTAACACTATCTGAGGACTTCCCTATGCTTGCTAAATTCGTGGGAGCAGTTTATGCTCATTGCTTTCCTCATCAGAGACCTCTACAGTTGCTTCTTCAAGATATTACCTGCAGAAGTTATGTTCACCAATGCCATAAAAGTCAGCATCCTCCATAAATGAGTTAATAGGATAGTCCAAGAGAATGTGCGAATTCCAGTGCAGGCATGTCTTTCCATTCACTGCTTGGTTCACTCTTCCTCTGTACTCAGAGTCCACTTCATAACAATCATCTGGTCCTATAAGAAGAAAAAGTCTCTTCTGTTGTTCCTTCTCTGAAGCAGTTCCTCTTCCTTTCCCTTCTTGCCGTACCATTCAGTTCATGGAGGAGCAGAAGATCTATAGGACCCAACAGGGTCACATAATGACATCCTTTATCTTAGGTGGGACAGAAATAAGAATCATGTCCCAACATCTCTCTAGCCTGAAGGCAGATTGACTTCAAATGCCTGGAACGTCTTTGCATTGTAAGGACTTAAAGGCTAAGTGGTATCCTTTAAAACTAGGGTAACTCCCCCAGTGGCCTGTCCAAGAAATAGTATTAGCAGGATAAGCCAGAACTGGGTGCAGAACTGCTATAATGACAAGGGAAAGTTGCGCGTTGTGGACCTTACCTGTAGGTGAATGGAGGAAAGGTCGTCTGCAATGAGGTACACTCATCTTATGTGGAGTTTGTCTGAAGTGCAATAAACTTTTAAAAGAAAATGAAACAAGTTCTGCTCCTTGGAAATGTGTGTGGGGTGTGGTACTCCTTGGAAATGTGTGTGGTACCACACCTACGGTGTGGTACTAGAGAGGCATAAGATACTTCACACGGGCTGGGGTAATCCCACGGCCTTGGTCACCCATCTGTGTACCAATAGCTGCCCCCCCCTTAGGCTGGGGAGTCGGAGATAAATCAGAATGAATCTTAACTACATTGGCTTTCTGGTGTTTAAGGAAACCCTGATGTTCCTTACCCATGGGTCACATAGGACCTCTGGAAACGTGTGCTCACTCATTCTTTTCTAGTGGGACAGTTTTCTAGGTGCACAGAAAACTTTCTTTATGCAGTGAAGGTGTCAGTCAATCTGACTGAACGGAGAAGCCAACCTTTGGCTAACCGGAGGTTTAACTCCCAGCCTTTTCCCCTGGAGTGGTGACATACCAATTTCACAGATTCTCCCTCTAAATGGTTCGGGACACTGGCAGGTGAATTTTGATCTGATTCTATGCCGTATACAGATACCTCCATTTTTACACGGGTTTGGCCTGCATGGTGAAGATGCTGTCAACATGGAAAACACAGAATAGGTTTGTTACTTTGATAAAAGCTATGCAGCCACTCACACAGCCAATGGAAATTAGGGAAAACTCCCATTTAGCCTATTAGCTTTAACTTCTTAACGAACTCTGTAAAACGCTTATCACCATAGCTTTCACTAGTGACTGAACTACCACCCTGTAAGTCAAACACGAATGTTTGGGCTTGGGTGTTCATCTCCAGGGCTTGAAGATGTGGCAGACTCAGGCTTAATAACTAGGGCGGAGGAGATTAATCTGTAAACACCCTGTGCCGTAGGTCACACATGCTTTCCCTCCGCTGACCGGCTGTACAGTGACCTCTCGGCCCTAATGCAACATGGTCCCCACTGCAATTGACACAGCACCCAGCTAAATAGGAGCTCTTTCTGATGGGGTTACGCTCACCTCGGTGACAGTCTGGTAATTTGTAGGGATGACTACAGCTGCACCGAAAATAAGGGGAGGTTAATGTAATAAGGCAGTCTCCTCTGATGCACCTCTTCTCCAGACACATGTTTTTCACTGTGGTGAGGCCAGATAAAACAGAAAAACAAGGTATTTCATTAGCATTTGTATGTGCATGAGGGCTGTGCCCTCCAGGGGTCATGGAAAGACATGCTTTCCCCTGACTTGCCAAGGGGGTTTTCATTAGACCATGTAGCAGTGTGGGTGTGGGATTTTCCTTCTTTTTCACAGTGTCTACAGCAAAAGGATACTGTGAAAGTAAGACCAGCAAGCAACTCACCACTGCCCACACCGAGTAAGACTGGGAATAGAGATGTGCTTTCTGAACACCTGTAGTATATTTTACTGGATACTGCTTTAAAAAGACTCTGGTCTAAACTATGAGCTGGATGCAAGATCTATTAAAATGGCTACGCTGGGCTGTCAAAACCCTCACCTCAGAAAAAGGCTTTCTAAAGCACTGTGTTTGTTTCCACTGATAGAGCTCTAACAGTAATATTCGTTATGAAGATAAGGAATATAAGTTAGGAAAAAAAAAGCAGTTACCTTTCTCACATGTAGTCCCAGTGTATGGCTTGGGGCAGAGGCAGCTGAAATGACTTCCTTTTTTTTCACACCAGCCATTGTTCTTGCAGGGATTGGAGGAGCATGGGTCTGTTGAGGTAAGGACAGTGATTTTTTTTTGTTTTACTTTCAGCTTCTCCGCCTCTGTCACTTGCCTTTTCTTCTCATGTTTTTTGACTAACTAACGGGTGCCATCAGAGTGCTGTGCAAAAGGCTGCCTTTCCTGAGCGCAGCATCCCGTCGAACTCATACCATGCTTACACATCAGTTCAATAACTGCAGGAGCAGCTATGAATTGATACGGAGCTTAGAGCAAGCTGTTCCAGCTCATGCTTTTGGGTCTGGCGCTCCCTTCCCAAGGCTATGACTGAGCTCTAACTGACTGACGTCCTTCACTCCAGGGAAGATTTGCCTCTCTAACAGTTGCAGAAACAGGTGTGTTAAGAACCAGAGCTGGCCCTGTGCATCTGTCTGCGTATACTTGGTGTGCAGGCGTCTGGATTTGGCTTGCTAAAACTCCCCTGAAAAAGCCATCTATCACTATTATACTCTAAAATACCCCTGGTTAGCTGTTGCTCCAGCGGAGTAGGCACCCACTGAGACTCACTTCGGTGCTATTCCTTATACTATGCTCAACCTTTCCACTCCACTCCAGGCTGCCAGGAGCAATCGGTGTTGGGGGCAAGCAAAGCCAGCTACATACCATCTCTGTTTTCTTTATACAAGAGGATAACCCTAAACACCCTAGTTGGTTGTTATAACCAACTTCCTGTCTCCTATTTTGTGTTCCCAGAGCAATTTTGAGGATCCTTTCATGCTCTCCTGAAGTATGGCAAGACAGAAAAAGAAAAGAAAAAAACCCTGCAACTGAGAGAGAGAGAGATAGAGAGAGGGAAAAGCAAACGTGCTCTATCTACATTTGGGTTCCTAGCATAAATACAAAACATATATCCCATGGAAACAGCAATTACATCTTACAGTGTCTGTAGACAAATAAGCCTGTGTTTTTTGTAGTAGCAATCAGAAATGTTCTGCATGATCAGAATCCATCCTGTGAAACCCAGAGATAAAACACAGGCTCCTTACAAGAGAAATACAAAGGAGAACACTGCAAACAATCCTCCTAACTCATCCCTTTGATGCAGGCATTTCGAGAGCATGCTGGCAGACGAGGCCTGCCACATTCGCACTGAAAATGCCGCGTTGGAATTTTACCCCTTCCTTGCCTCCCAGCCCACCCCTGAGAAGTGCAGAGTTTCTAATACCTTTTCTCACACTGCTGTAGCCAAACAGTTCCTCAAACCAGTCAGGATCCTCGGTGTATTGGCTCTGGAGGAGGGATTCCTCTTCTTGTTGGGTGTACTCATCATAGTACTCATAGTCTTCAGTCTGGTCTGGAAGGAAGGGTGAGAAGAGAGTGGAAGTACAGAAGAATCAAAACACTGTTAAAAAGAGAGAAGGTATTAAAAATTCATTCCTTGGGAGGGTCAACCTTTTTCTCCCTGAGCTCATTTGGGACATCATGGCAACAGTGGGTCCAGAAAACTCACATCGCCTTGGGGAAAACAGGCAGAGCTTAGCTCTTCCGTGTTGGCACCTTGAAGCCTACAGCACAGAGCTCATCCAGACAGTGTTTACCCAGTACGCAGCCAGGCAGCCTCTGCAAACTGGTCATCCCAGCTCTGGCTTTGCTGCTGCAGCTGAGGAGCACTGGAGTGCATTGGGATCATCACTGCTCGGTTCGGTTCCTGCGACAGGAGCCAGGATGTCCTGGAGAGAAGGTAGCTTTTTTGCCCTTTGGTGGCTGGGTGTCCCATGGACGTGGATTCTCCTCACTGTTGTGTGCCACTGAGCAGCACAAGCCCAGCACTCAGTGCAAGAACCGGGAGAAGACCCTGGTGATTGTTATCAGCTACAGCTACTACTACAGGGTGAGATAAGAAAAGATTTAGATTCCTACAAGAATAACATGTTGGTTTTTTTTGTCTCACTGCTTTGATTACCAGGATAATTGCCTTTGCAGTGCAAGGCAAGATCTTCAAAGGTACATAGCTGCCTATCGCTTCTTGGGACACAGAACTTCATTTTGGTAGAAATCACCGGGGAGTGAGAGCCCTAAACAGAGTTGGGCACCTACTTACCAACGTGACTCTGCGTACACGAAACCTTTTTCTAGGAGCAAGACCCCCGCTGAGCCGGGCACTGCGCGGACACAGCGATGAAAAGAGAGCCCTTACTTCGACACAGTCTGCAGCCTCCCACCAGCTTTGCAGCCTGCTCAGCGGTGCGCCGGCCGCCCTCCCGGGAGCAGCCCCGCTGCACAGGCAGCGTCCGCCGGGAGCCGAGCGCTGGCGGCCCGGCAGCTTTGCCAGCAGATGTTTGTGGGGGAGGCTGATTAAAGCAGGCTGGCTGTTCTTTCCACAGGTATGTCTGCTGCCAGTTGAAGCCGCTCGGGTGTTTCAAAGACACGCTACGGTAATGAGAAAAGCTAAGCTACGTACGGAGACATTCTAAAAAGCTCTCCCCTAGGGCCGGACTGATGGCCCTATGGATAATGCTCTGCCTTGAACTGATTATCGACTACATTATCTTAGTTTTCTCTCCTCATTCATTTGCTTGCAGCCTTTATCTTTATTCTTTCTTTGCTTCTGAAAAAAAGAAATTCCACTTTTGTACCATGGGTGTTTTATATTTCATATTAAAATAGAACAGTCTTTTTTTTTCTTCTTTTTTTCTATGTGCCAACTCTCGTTTCTCACCAAAAAAAATAAAAAAGAGGAAAGTTTCACCTCATTTATTGCTATGTCAAGTCCAGACTCCTTTTCCTCAGCTCATTATTTCCACAGGAGCTGAGTCTCGACAGTGTGCAAGTGTTGCAGAAGTGTGTGCCTTGCTGAGGAACAGAAAGATATTGCTGGAAGATAAGGACATTGTCTACAGTGAACAAAATTAAATTTAATGTGATGTAGTTAAGAAAGGAAAACAAAAAGAGGGTTTTGCCTGAAATGCAGCCCACAAGCTCACTTTGTGTGAGAGGAGGTTTTGCAAGCTGACTTGAGTCTGAGGGACTATGTTGAAGGAGTTTGACTTTGTTTCCCATTTATTTTCAAAATCTTAGTGGGGAATGTTAGCTTTTATTTCACAGATGCTTTAAAGAACTACTCTGAGAGACTGGGTAGCCCTTTTTATATAAAGTTATACCTGTTAAAAGTTATGAAGGATGAATGGGGGACTTGCAGCTACCAAAAGCACACTGCAAACATGTCCAGCATGCTTTACAAAGGCTAGCAAGGACTCTGGTGAGCTGACAGAGGAAAAATAAGTTCTCTGAGCTGGTTTAGCAGCACTTACCGTGATTTTTAAACCAGCCAGTGTAAGCATGGTGTTAAGAAATGACAATGACGCTTCATTTTAATTGTTATGTTAGCATCATTTCTTAGCAATGGATGAACCTTTTATTAATGATACCTATTAAAATCCATGCTGACCCACCATGAACTATTTTAAGTCCATCTCTGAAGTAAAAGCCAGTTGCCTGGCAATGCTTGCGGGCAGAGGACTTTGGTGTCGATTCCCTTTGGCGACAGCTCTTCGAGGAGGAGAAATACTAACGCCACGTTGCACTTAAGGAGCAGATGATCCCCGGACAGGCAGGTTTTGGGAAAGGCTAACAGGCGCCTGAGCTAGGTGTGCAAGGGCTCTGCTGGCCGCAGCAGCTGAGCGGAGACAGCCTGCCTCATGGAGAGCACTGAGAAGGGTCCAGACCTGCAGCCTGGATGGTACCAAACCACCCCCCAGCGTCCCACCACCGTTACCTATAGGTGAAGCTCTATGATCAGGCTGCAGCGTTAAGGTTGCATGTGAAGAGGGCTCAGAAAACATCAACAGACACTTCTGGGAACCCTGGCCCCAGCTGTGAATACTGAGACTCAGCAAAGCGGAGCTGTCTGACTGGGAAACCCTGCCCAAGCTGACATAAGTTTGCAGCAAATCTGAGAAATCATCAGAGTCCCCGCTGTATCCATCACTGCCCTCCTTTTATGCAATTGAAAGAGTGACTACAAGCTATGTGAGTGATAGCTCCCGTCTTCCAGCTACTCGGCGTCCTCCCCAGCGGCATGAAGCAGTAAAAAACAAAAATCAGAAAGCCCTCACTTGGATGCATGACATCAAACTGAAATGTGTCTTCCTATTTATCATTGCTTCAACACTAAATAACTATTTGGCTTCCACATCTCTTATTTAAGAAGTGTTCCCATTCCATTTTTTTAATTATTCATAACAAGCCATAGGTTTAGTAAAGCAAAAATAACTTTTTTTTTTTATCTGAGCACATAATTAACGCACAAAGTCTGATACACTGGTTGAGTTAAACGTATTACTAAATCAGAGTGTTCATTCTTTGTAAGTGCTGGAAAACCTTAACATGCTTAAAAAAGGAGTGATCTGACATTTGTCACTGAAATGTGACTATTACATGAAATTAAATTAGACATCCTGCATGCAAATTTTCAAAGAATAACTTTCCTCTGTGTAGTACAAAAAATTCCCCCCATAATTGATAGGCAGAGATTGACTTTTAAAGCTTCAAATCAGCTTTGAGGTTTGGGTGATCTTTTAAACTGCTTGAGCTTTCATCTGTAGGATTTCACATTGCCAAGAGCTGTCAATCAAGTAACGGATTTCTGATCAATATCCTCTTGTTCATTAGCTTACACAAACTCTCTCTTACAGAGAGAATAGATAGCCCAACACTGGCCGTCACACTGTTTTCAAAACCTTCACTGGATCAAGTCATGACTAATGTTCCGAGTGGGAATATGATGCATTCGGATGCCATCTGAGCGACCCGAACTGCAAGGCAACTTTGCTGGACTGCAGTTGTCAAGATGAGTGATGGGCAAAGTTAAAGTCTATTGCAAACACACATCAAGGTGGCCGGGAAGTACCCAGCATTTTTTCAAGCTCTCAGAACCTCTGGGGACTGACTGAAATCTGGTCTAATCTCAGTAGGATTTTTCTCACAACCTTTCTAAATACTTTTTTTCTGAGAACAGTGTAAAGTTATTTTTATGAGGCTGAAATCCTGACCATTTTTTAAATGACGGTATGTCGCCCATTCACTTCTGCAGAGACTAGGCGTTATGGCATTTTGGCCCTTCCACACGGGCCTTGGCTGGGGGTATCTGCAACTTTGAAGAGGAATTGCAAAAGAAATAAGAACAGCTAACAACAAAGCTAGCAATCCTTCGGATAGTTTTGTGGCTCTTACTTTAGAGCAGCTTTGTAGCGCCTTTCCCTTGGAACAACAGAGCGCTACGCAAAGGCTGCCGATGAGAGCCGAAGGAGGAAGGAGAGAGGGACTCACAGGAGAGAGGGAAGCGGGACAGTGCAGAGACATGAGGAAAAAGCAGAGGGAATATGCAAACAAGGAGGGGCATAAAGCCTGCACACAGGCCGAGATAGGAGCTAGGAGGAGTGTGGGTAGAACTGAGGACCATAAGGGACAGGGAGGGATTGAATTAACTTGCTAGAAAAAGCACTGAGTCCAAAGGGGCACTCCACCACTGAAAGGCAGGTCAGCACAAGGCGCATGTTAAGGTAAATCCAGCCAGAAGGATAACAGCCTGAAGCCAAGTGCATGACTGTGTGACTAAATATTTGCACACGCTAAATATTGAGTGTGTGCAGGAATGATTCTGAAATGTCTTTTCCACAAACATCTTACTAGAAGAATAACATCGATCTGGGGAAAGAAGCGGTGCTGCATGAGCTTCAAGGCAGCTGGATTCCCAGATTTAACCTGGAAGCCAGAAGGCTACTTAAATGAATGGAAATATAGTTGAATACTGAGTGATTGGTGAAAGCTGCATTCTTTTTGCAGGAAAAGAAGTAAAATTAACTTAATACTTTATTAGTTATAAATTGTAAGTTCAGATCTAAGAGCCACTGAAATCAAGAAAAGAAAGAGCAGGTCTTACCCACAAAAATTCTAAACTTAGCAATAAAACCTTAATTCTCTACATAGACCAGATAGGCTGCTGAAGGATGTACAAATCCTCACACTGTATCTACAGATGCTCACACGACATCCATCACAACTTTGCCCCCCAAATCACTCCTTTTCCTGCTATCAATGTGTTAATACTACATAACTGTCAATGCTTTTTGCCTGCATAAACTGGTACATACTTTTTGAACCCGCTTGCGTTTTGAACCTGCTCACACAACTAGGCTCTTTCCTCATTTTTCTCTGAAGCCTGAGGTTTACAGCCTAGCCCAGAGACTCCTCTTTGACTCAGTGACCCACTGTGTCGAGCTCTGCTCATTCACGGATCCCTCAGCCTGTATTGAGCATCTGGGGCCACAGAGTGGTGGAGAAGTCCTGGCTTTGATCTGAGTGGTGAGAGACAGGTGAGATCCAGGACTACCTCAGGATCAGCTGCGAATTGGTACCATGGCAGCTCCCCTAGTCTGTGCTTCAATGTGCTGGACACGCTCCTGGACGTGACCCAATGCAGAGTTGTCCCCTGCACTGAAGCAGAGCACACGTTAAGGTACGACTTCACGCAGAGAGAGGGAGAAAGTGAATCTGAAGGTGTACATGATGTTACTTGGCTAAATTCAAACAGACTTCGTTGGATCACGTGCCTTATTTTAAGCGCAGCAAAATTGTGCATGAAGTTATTAAAACTCCATACCAGGCGCTAGCTAAGGGTCTTGATGAACCAGGTTGCCTAGCACTCCATATACAGCACTTACTTGATGGAAGAAATCAAAAGCACTTACCATTCAGAAGGCCAGACAGGAAGAAGAAACTGCAAGACTGCATGGGATAAAGAAGGGTAGAGAGTCAGTTTCTGAAAACAAAAGACAACAGGAGCCTGATTTACAACACAGTTGGTGACAGGTTTCCTTTTGCCCCAGCACTGGACATCCAGATAAGCTCTTTACCTTTTTCAGAGCTGAACGAAAAGGCATGATTTTTAAGTGCTATTTCAGAAGATTATCAAAATATCTAAAAAGTTGATCACTCTCAGCAACCTGCATGGGAGCTCTAGCTTTTCTGAGCAACCAGCCCTGGTTGCAGGGCCTGGGTGCTTTCCAGAAAACATGTCCTGAATGAGTTAAATTGCCTCTTTGCTTAATAAGTGACCATGCATTGACTCTTTATCTCACAGCACTCCTCTGAAATACTGACGCAGGCCATGATCCAGCCTGCTGCAAAAGCAAGTGGCTGTGACATGCTCTGGCATGGCAGTGCAGAGATCAGTAAGCACTGGCACAGCCCAGAAGCCCAAGCATGGCTAAGTCGGTGGGATCTGGACCTCTGAGCTGGAGGGCTGTCAACAATGCTTGGATGGAGGAGAACTTTTCTGGTACTTCCTGTGAGGAAATGCCATGTGTTTGACCTCCAACATGGGGATCCAGCCTTTCCTGTTTGGCTCATGATCAAGGACAAATGACAAAAAGGAACAGAAGAAGAAGGAAAACAGCCCTCAGCCTTTGAAGAGTGTGAGTGAGGTTTATCTGAAAGGAAATGTACGGACTCCACATCAGGACTCATCCCCCATATGAAGAATTCAGCTTACATTCCCTCTTGCTCTAAATCACAGCGGCAGACAGAATTACCTGGCTGTGATGAGAATACACATGCCAACAATGGCTTTAAAGCAGCAGATCTGGAGCTGCTATTCTTCATTCCTCATGCAATTTGTAGGAAGGAAACGTAATTCCAAACAAATTAGCATACGTATTCAACAGAGTATACGTACACACTCCCAGTTATTATGTGTGCCTATGCTTGCTATAGATACAATTAACTGTAAATATGCATTGCTTATTTGTGCATTATAGAAGAAAGGCATTCACAGCTAAATACTGATTGTGAACAAGAATGAATGAACAAGAAATTGGATAAATAACTCAGAATTCACATTTGTGAATATTATCTGGAAAGTATAAATGAATTTGCTTCAGGCGTATTTGCGTCCCTCTTGTGTTTGAGACGGGGAGAACAGACAGTCCAGCTCTACCCTTCCCACTGACTTCAGTGAGAGTGATGTACCCTGAACCACTCAGCACAGCCCCTTTCCAGGAGCAGCAAAGTGAGCCGTGCAGATGTGTAACTAAATCTGGTGCAGCTGCCAGGACACACACTCACACAACTGCCCCTCATGAGTGACTGCAGAGACAACAGTAAATAAGAAGGCTGTAAAAGCTCTAGTCCTGGTGTATATGTCTGCTGAGTGCAGGTACAGGCTTCTTCAGAGCCCCTTTGCCAGATCCTCGATGTAGAGGAGATTGTCTAAGTAGAAGGGTCTAATTGCCCCATTTACAATTAGTGACATTGTTCATCTATCAATGCAGACCAAAACAAACCCTTCAAATGGAGAGTATTCCTTTCTTTTGGATGAATAGATGAAAGAGAAGAACAAGGAAGTAGAACAACAACAGTATGAAGCAAGAAATGCTTCATTTCCCTCCTCAGCTCTCCATGGTGTCCCTTTGTGCTATTTGTCTAATGGGTTTGGAAAGGGTTTTGGGGCAGAAACTTTTGTTTTCAGTGAAGCTGCTAGCTCCACATGGGAATTTCAGAGGGTTTCAGCTCAGACTGAGAGAAGCGTGGGAGGTGACTGCATCGTGCCGTTCGTTCTGTGCCTCATTTTCTCCCAGCTGTAAAACAAAGGTGATGGTTTCACACTATCTTAGGGGGGCTGAATTATAAAACAAGAAGACAGGAAGGAGACCTAGCACTTTGCTAGCACTTTGCTTTCTTCTCTAGTATCCCAGGCTGACTACTCATCTAGCCTGCACTTCCAAGCACCTCTCATGAGGAGAGCTGCTTATAAGAGGGCAGATGCACTAAACTCCCTGTTGCAATAATCTGACACCCTAGAAAAAGTAGAAGTTTCCAGTAACACCTTTCAGAGCAAGCAGTGGCTTGGCCTCTAGGGTCATGGAGTCCCAAACACAATGAGTCACAGAGGGCTTCAACCCACAGCCACCAAACAGACGTTACTAGGAACAAATGTGGCTACAGCACCCTAAACACTTCACAGAGCGAGCTATGTTCTAAGTCCAAGAGGTAAATCTAATCTTTATTTTAAAGTTCCAATGTCCTGTCTTATTCTAGGGCTTTTCTCCCTCACATACCTGCCACAAGCTGCAGATGGCTCAGCCGCACTGGCAGAGCTGTGGGGGAAAAACTCTAGGCATGACTGGCCTTGTATCTTGAATATTTTTTTCCTCCCTTGTGAGGTCCACCTGGCTGCTTGCCAGACTGCTCTGAATGAAAATCAGTTTTGCTCCTGCTAATTGGCTAAATTTTTGCTGTTTGGATCCTTGCACCAAGCTTTCGGCAGGGCTCCGCTGTGGAGGGCATGGAGAAACATGCCGCCTGCGGGCTTCAGCTTGCCCTTTCGTCTGTGCCACGAGGGGCTGAGGGACGCGGAAGCGGGATGGGGGATGCAGGACGCCCCTGGGATGCGGCGGGTGGGCTGTGGGATGCGGGCTGTGGGCGCAGGCGGCGTGTGGGCAGCGGAGGCAAGGGCTGACTCACCGCCTGCCGTGCCGTATTCCTCGTGGCCAGCAGAGGAGGATCTTGTCCTTCCGACGAGGTGTAATAGCAAACCCAGCCAAGAGCAGGATTCAAACAAAGGTGGGGGGCGGGAGGGAAATTAGACTGTGGGGTTTGTTTCACCAGGCTCCTTTCTGCAGCTCGACACCGATACTTTTGGTGTTCTCTCAAGAGGGAATAAAATCACTAGATCCTGCTCGTAGCAGGTCCACGGAGAGTGGGAACGAAGCTGGAAGAATTCATGGAGAGCAATTTTAAATTTTATTACTTCGTGCTCATAAAAAAAGAAAGCCCGCAAAAAAGTCTAGGAGAGACATTTTACATGGATAAAGGTGCATTGCTGAGCGTGGAGTCACTCTGCTAGAAAAATGGAGGAAAGAAAGCTTAAATTCAGAATATCCTAATTTCACCTGACCTCTGCTGTCATCGTCATTGTAACGATCAGCACTTCACTAAAGCTTCGTTTCTCCAAAGAACCATCAAAACTTCACTAATTAGGCTTTGTACAAAGGTTAAACACTTCAGATACATGATATATGCAGTTCCATTTCAACTCCTCAAGAAAGAAAGACTAAGGAAATATAATAGTTTTCAAACAGTAATGCCAGAACCAGGAGTTAGCTTGGTCTCAGGACAGAATCCTGCAGCTCTTTCTCAGACAAAAATGTCCAGTTAATCTCTGGCAATTCTTTCTGAATGAAATCAGGAAGATTTAACCCTGAATTCAACCGAAAATATTTACAGCTGCCAAGGGCATTCAGCAGTTGAACTGTCGTGTTTCAGGTACAGTTTTCCGTATTAAAATCAAAATGAATAATTAAATTACAAAAGCAGGTGGAGAAACAGGCGGCACAAAGGGGACAACCCAGAGCTAGGCTGTGAATTTACATGTGTGCAAAACGGAAGTCATTCCAGAGAAAAGAGAGTAGTTATGCAAGCTGGCATGACAGACCAGCAGAAGGCAGCCTGGGAAGAAAGATTATCTTCCCCCACGAATACGAGTACACGCAGGCGCACACAGGCTTCACAAGAGAGCACTCCAGGAGGACAAAATTAAACCACATAAGTGTGAATTGGCCTATTTGCTTAATTGCACTAGCCTGTGGGACTTTTCCTACAATTTGCCGTGCAGTATTCTCTACTACAGCAAAACAAATACTGCCCGTTTCGTTTGTCCCTCTATATAGTCACAGCTTTGCAGCTGAGAAGCATATGGAATGAGGATGAACTAGAGAACGGGGATGGATATTTGAACAACTTCTATCCACAACTGCCATAAGGTATGAAGGAGCCAGGAGGGCAGAGACAGCTACTGCCTTTTCGTAGTGAACCCCTTGATGTCGCTGACAGCTCTCAGTGGGAACCTTTGTCCGGGCTTCTCACCAAAGGAGGAGGGAATCGACGGTTGTGATGGTCTTACAATCGTCCAGATTTTTGCCTGCAACCGTCTTGGATAGTGACAGTCTTTGAACTTCAAGGGAAAGTGACTTTTCCAGCAATGACATTGTATTTCTCAGTCAGGGCCACAGTCGCAGTACGATGAAAGTAGGGCATATTGTCATCTGGAGCACACATGCAACGCATGTCATATTTTTAGCCTGGGAAACCGTTCCCTTAAAGGTTTCCACCAAAACATCGGAGTTTTTTACCTCTCTGCTAGCAAGACTTCTCCTGCCTCCACACAGAATTGTTACATTTGCCACCGAGTATATGACATGTTTCTCATTGACTGGGTTCAAAATACTCCGGGCAGATTACATTTAATGTCTTTATTTTGGTGATTATTCATTTGAGAACTTTTCTGATGGTAACACCTGGTACAAAAGCCCTGGGGATCCAGGAAAGAAGCAACAGCAGGGCCCTTGGAGGTACTGCGGAAACCAGCTTGGTTGTCTGCACAGAAGTTACTTGCTCCTGTCTTCCAAGAGATCAAAGTTTGCAAGTTAATCTTTGCACTGTGAGGAATGGGCTAGCAGTGGCTGGCTGTTTTTAAAGTTGCTCCCTGGTAGATAAGGTGTCTTTGTGCTTTTAGGCGGAAAATGGTCCCAATCTTGGATGCCACGGTAAGAGGAAGCTGCAAAATCTGTTTCAGCGGGGCTGCGCGAACCAGCCCCGTCACACTAACACAAGTTTGCTGCATTATCAAATGCTTTTGCAGCCTGTGCTGAGAATGCAAGTTATGCTGTTAGACTTAAAGCTTATGTAAAGTCATTAAGTCCCTTTAGTTACAAGAGATATCAACCTGCATGCTTCAGGGCATAAGCTGATTGCCTTCAGGGGTCAGAAAGGAATGCTCCCTCCAGGAGAGAGCACTGCACAACTAGCTGGGGGCGCTGTGAAGGCTTTTTAGCTTTCCTGCCTCATCAGGCAAATTTAGGCTGGTGCTGTGGTAAAGTGTTATGCCTGGTGGGCCACAAATCAAAATAGGTTTGACAACATTCGTTTCTCTTTGCAGGGATCAGTTTATGACACAACGCAGCACAAACCCTTGACGTTAGTGACGCAGCACTGCAGTGAGAAGGCCAAGGGAACATAAGTTTGCTGCGGGATTAGATCTGCTGGTGGGTAGAAAAACTATTATGAGAAGATATCAGGCTGAGTTAACTTTGAGACTTTTCACCCTAAAATATGGGTGTCCGAGCGCCTGAGCCAAGGAAAGACCAATACTGCTGGTGTCTGTTACAGCTTCATATCCTCTGCAGTCCAGCTAGAAGAGAGGCGTTGATGGTACGTTCTGAAGAAGGAGCTTTCCTTTGCAATTGTTTGATCTTAATGTGATACTTCAGTCCTTACCATTTCACTAGTAAGCGCACTTGATTATTTGACTGGGCATGGCTAGTCCATCACAATTAAGCAGATATCAATTTTTTGAAGTTCCAAAATATTCAGTGAAGAGCCATTTCTGCTGCTCAGACTCCTGTAAATCTCCCTTTCTGCTGTCAGGGGTGCTTTTGAGTTTGGAGGGAACACTGATATGGAGAAAAAGCCTAATCTGAACATCTGTTCACTTAAAAATGACTTTCTTTCCTACAAGCATACGCTGAAGTGCTGTAGAGCTTTGCTAAATGGGAGCTGCAGCCTGGTATACGAGCAGCTCCATCGCTGGAGCACTGTGCAGTCAAACTCAGTCTTGTCTCTTACTGACTTCTCTAGCCCAGTTCAGCACAATATTTAAGCATGTCATTTAAATCTATGTGTATTTTGGAAAAGTGCTTCACTACAAGCCCAAGTGCTTTGGTAATGGGAGATACTCAGCTGAATTGTTGTGTTTGAATAGCTATCAACTTGCTGCAGATGAGCTGTTTGAATTTCTTTTTGGCAAAATAAGGAACCTCTAACAATATGACTTCTTATGCCAGGAACATTTCTACTACAGTGTCTTGCTGCGTGGAAACATATTGATTTCTCTAAAAATTTCCTGTTCACGCAATGCTGACGAGTAAATCAGTGAGGGCCTATTGTAATTAAAAGCCAAAAAAGGCGGAGAAGGACTGTCATAGCTGAGGGCAGTTTTTTATACAGTTACAGCATATATGTTTAAACGAAGGGCCAAATTTTGTTCTCACTTGCATCTGTGACGTAAATTTATGCCCTTTATGGAAATACTTTATATTTATGCAGGTGTAATCAGTTTTTCTTCAGGTAATAGTGAAAAAAATGAATAGAAATTTTTGCCGTAAGTCCTCCTCCAAAGCCTGCTGGATCCACAACTGTCCTGGTGCTTTTCTGTTTTGTTTTGACTGACTCAATATGAGCTACTACCTATGTTTGACTTCTGCTATATTAAACCAATAATATTTACTAATCGGAGTGTTATTTATAAAAACTCCTAAAAGCAGTTTCTAATGAAAATATGAATGATGAAAATAGTTACGGGAAAGAAGGATGGAAAGGAGAACTTAGGGGGTGTTTTCCACAGTTTCAGCAGTGTGCAAAGTCTGTTATTGTTTCATTCAAACGGTTTCGGTGTAACTTCTTCTTTGGAACAAATCATTAAGGTAAAAACGTCCTCTCATAACAAACATGTTTGTCATGCAATGGTCACGTCATAGCAACTCATTCTTCTCTTTTTTTTCTGGGATTCATGCCAAGCGCTAAGCCAGAAAACCTTGTTATATTAATTATGAAGAAAAAACATGTTTTATTAAAAACTAGCCTGCTGAATATTCTGTCGTGCTGCTTTTCAGTGACAGCAGAATTGCTTTTGCATTTTAGCAGTGTTAATGAATATTTGGGGCGGGAGGAGCTAGACACTCCATTTTCCACAGTGATATTTAGAGCAAAGTCAGATTGGGTTTGTCAAAGCTAATGAATCAGTCTAGTACTTAGAACTAGTTAGGAAAATCTGTGCAAGACTTCATGTTGGTCGAAGACTGCATCTACCTCTCCCTCACTGGGTATGAATTAAAATAGCCAGTTTGTCATGAGCTTCTTTCTTTATATTAGATTGGATTCCTGCAATGTCTGTAAAACCGACACTGAACTACTCTAGAATTGGTTCCCCCAATAAGCTGTCACATGTATCAGTGGATCAAGTGTGCTGTATCTACTGTTGTCAGTGGATAGATACTCCAGATGATACACTAAATAATAAAAACCCTATTGCGTTGTGGAAATCACTGATTTTAAATTCACCAAATACTTCAAAAAGATCCATAACCCATTAAAACCCTTCACTATGTATTTCTCCCAAAGGACTCGATTTAACCATGTCAACAGCTACTATTCTGAAATGAATTTCAGTAAATATGAACTTGCATGTGTAGTAATCTTCATTAAAAAGTAGAAGTTTAAAAGAACCTGAACTTCTTCCATAAGAAAATCTTCTGGATTGCAGTGCTTGGAGGAATGAAAGAAATGTTTTTTAAAATGACTTTTAACTTTGCTTTGGTTACGAGTTATTCTTTCTATCTTCTTTAAAGACAAGATGAATAGATTTGGGAAAGTATGTCAGGCTCTGAGGGAGCAGGGCTCTGGCCTTCTCTAGTCGTGTTGCATATGTTGCTGCTAACCTTCTTTCCATGTCAGCAGCAATGGTAATTTAGCCATCCAAAACATAGAGCCAGGGGTAAATTTTATCTTCTGCAAAAGAGCTTGCAAAACTACCGAGTCAGAGCATACCACTAATCTTTTAAATCTGATACCTAATCCTTTTAGGATCAGCAGTCACTGCAAAAACGCGCAAGGTGCCATCACCACGAAAGCATGTGCCTTCCAACACACTGTCCTGCCACCCGAGACCGGCCCTCAGAAACCTTACAGAAAATCAGTTAACACTGTTCACTGTGAAGATCAGCAGCCCCTGAACCCACGTGGCTGGTTTAAGTGATCTGGGAGCGCTGCCTCGGCCAGCGGCGTGGCGGTCCAGCGTGCGGCTGGCCGCCCGGGCCAAGGCGGTGGGAGGAACGGCCGAGCGAGCCCGAGGGCGCAGCCGGCACGGCCACCGCGCTCCCTGGGCTGTTGCCCGCCGCCGCTCACCACCCTGGCAATCAGGGGCTCAACCCAGAAGCCGGCCATGGCTTGTCCCCGCCGATAAATCGTGGGGCCTCAGTTTACGCCGTGCTTCACTCGGGCACGTCGCTGCTCTAAAGTGCAGATACACAGCTGAGCTCTCCGGGCGCCCCGGAAGGGTTCAGCAAGTAACAGCGCTGGCATGCAGCATGAAAATAATGCAGAAGTTTACTCACACACAAATGCGTATTCCCCAGGAAAAGGACCAGTGGAAGAACCTGGAGGGACAAAGCACCGTTAACCATTCTGACGCTGCTAGATATTTCCTCAAATGGGGTGTTTCTTGCTGCCTATGTTTCTTCAGACAGGCCACAGTCATTTGAGAGTGAGCTAATTCAGTGCAAATAATTAACTGTGCTTCAGATATTGTTTAATGTTCAACAGATTGCCCTGACGAGATAAATGTATCCTGCCCAGATGATCACTATCTTGACTCTTGGTGAATGTTTCAAAACAGTAAATATCAAAGCTAGAAATAGTATGAATTAATGATGGAACTAAATATTTTTCTTGTATTAGAATTGTTTTTCTTCTATTATTGCCATTTTAAAAAAAAGTGTGAGTCAGGCTCATTTCTCCCTTTCACCTGAAAAAACTAATGAGATCTGGTTAAAAAAGGTAAGATTTTTAAATGCATGAAAATTTCCTTTTAATTGCTTTCTGGATTTTAAATTTCAATATTCTTGTTCTTGATCATTTCTCCACAAATGTGAGAACTCAGAAACCTTTTTTTGTTTTTTAAATAAAAACTGAGCTTCTCAAGTAACTACCGGTCCCCAGAAGCTGAGGCAAATACAACAACAGTGCAGTGGAGGGAATCACAATGCCACTGCAAGAGTAAGCGACCCTGTATTCTGGCAGTGGCGACAAACTAGCTGATCAGATCTTGCTTGTGCTACATGTTATGAAAACAACTGAAAAGACGAATTCTTTCTCCCAAAGAGTTTACAGTCTGAGTAGGAAGAAAGAAAAGGGTGGTAGAAATAAAGCGTTTCCAGACTGCAGCTCAAAGTCACATAGGAATTCCCTGGTAAAACGTTTTATCTGTGTTTATGAAGCAGCTAGATAGGATAGCGCTGAGCACATTACACAACACCAGCAGGAAAAGAATATGATTGTTGACTCGGGAGGATCTGAACAGTGCACAGTAAATAAAAAAGGGAGGGGGTCACATGTGAAATATGAGGAAGAAAGCACAGGGAAATCACAAGGACTCTTTCCTCTTCTGGACGGCATTTTCTGGTGAAAAACATACGATGTGAGCACCAGATTACAGACTCTGTTAAAAGCGGGCTGAACTTCTCATATCAGGGAACCTTATTTCTGATGATTCCTCACTCTGGAACCTCCTCGTCCTAAGGTAGATTTCTTGCATTAAAAAATACACCAAAAATTTAGAAATTATATTTATGTCAGACGTGCATAATTTAAGCAGGTGCAAAACAGGTCTGAGATTTACTACACTGGGGGTCTCACACACACAAGTTTAAGAGAATTCCAAATTCTTTAACTAGTTAGAAAGACAGCAAGATAAAAGGAGTTAGATAATGCACAACTTTATGTAATGTGTCCTTGAGTAAGCTGATTTGCACTGAATTTTAATAGAGCCCTGATTCATCAAATCTCAAACAGAATTAAGGTATGGACTGGATCCTAATAACATCATGCTTTATATCCATGAAAGATAAATTAAAGGATGCAAAACTGCTATTGACAAACATTGATTATATGTACTTTGATGGACTTTGAAGTTGTGCCAGATGCGTCTTGTCAGCCTCCAAAGTTTTCTTTTAAATCTCATTGCATAAGGCTTTTACTTTTTAATTATTTTTTTCCCTCAGCCTCTTTGATCAAGAAAAAAATGTAGATCATATTTGTGTGATGCTATTTCCTATGCATTTTATTTAGATATGCCCTTGTGCACAGCTCACGATATGTAAAAAGAAACTACACAGCATGTAGTTGTCTTAACCTGTTATCCTGGATGATGATTAACATTTAATTGACCTTTCCAAGCTACTGAGTGAAATATGACCGCGTGCAGAGGACTAGCACAAGGCCCGTTCATCTCTTTTTGTGCCATGTAAACCTTCGGAATATGACCTGAATGACAGTATTTCTGGTGGCTCTTTGCTCAGAGGAGAATTTTGCCCGCTCTCAAAGTCCTACCGATCCATTTAGTTCTGTCACTATGTCTGTGGCAAAGGGGTCCACACATTAGATCCTATGAAAAGTCAAACCCATGGGCAACTTTTGCTCACTTGAGAAGTTGGACTACGGTTTAAACAGGTGAAACTCCTTCTTCCTCTTTTCCATCTATATAAATATCTTTTTAATAGGGGACTTCAGGAAGCTTGAAAGAAACTTTGAAGCCATTTTGATTCCAAATAGTTGTGAGTCCCACGTATATCGTCTTCCTTTCCTTGCCCATCAGGATACAACCATTCCTTTCAGGGCACGGGAATTACATAAAGCATGTTGGTGTGCATAGTAAATGGCTCTGAAGATGGAGCAAGATTTGGGGCCAGCTGCTCTTTTTTTGTGACTGGACCTATTCTCTACATCTCCAAAACTGTCTTACTGATAATGGCTTGATGAACAGACATGAAGCGCTTCTCTGTGACAGTCCAGGTAGCTTCCAACAATAATATGAAGAAAAATTTAGAGAAGAACTACCAAGTCCTTTAAAACTGAGAATGAATAGATGAAAATAACTGGTTTGTGTACTGGAACAGAAATGTGAAGGACTGGGGGAATTTCTGCACCATCATCTTTAGTGCCTTGAACAACTCATTTGTTCTCAATATTCTTTAGCTTCCCATCTGAAAAACGTGGGTAGCAATATCTCCTCTATCACTGTGTGTTGCCTGTTTAAATAATAAACGCTTCTGGCTCGGTATTTTCTCCTATATTAACCAGCAGCTCCATGCACAAGAGGTGCCTTGCCTTGGTTGTCGTGTCTAGAATAAAAGAGGTAAAAGAATAACCAAAGGACTATCCTCCCAGTGATTTATTTGGAATCACTACCAAATAAAATACTCTATAATGGCTGGGTAGTTTTCTGGCCAAAATAAACAGTAGAAATATTACTTTGTTAATTTTTCTGCCCTAAAATGTGACCTTCCACTGAAAAAAATCTTTCTCCTGGACATTTTTCTGCCACCACACACAAGGCCTGAATTCTGATCCTGAAAAGTGTTTGACCCTGCGCCCCTAAGATTATAATTCTTCACCATTCTCCAACATAAAGCAACCAAGCACGAAGGAAGAATTTTCTGTGCTATATTTACATATGGGGGTCTATGCGCGTGGGTTATTGCAGTGTCAGATATGTTATCTGCAGATCCGGTTATTAACAAATCACCGTATTTGTGAATGAAGAGAGAAAATTCCTAAAGTAAAGGGAAAATAAAAGCATGTAGTATTCAGCTTTACTAAAAACAGTGATTCTAGCAATACTTGCCTGCATCAGCTATCCTCACTACTATATTGTGCCCGCAAGAGCATAAACCAGTCTCATTGAGGGTCAGGTGATCTTTCCTCTGACCCAACAGCAATGCCATGCAATATAGAAAGATCAATGCTTTGACTTTGGCCTTTTCCACTGCTACCTTTTCGTGGCTTTCTTTAATTAACCTAATAACTCAAAAGCACAATAGACGTTCATGCTTCCCTTTTAAATGTTCCCTCCACTCCCATTAAATACAAGCCTTGTTCAAACTCCAAATAAAAATAAGAAAGCAGAAGCCCTATTATTCTTCTTTGTACAGAAGGACCAGATTTGAGTGAGAGTATAGGGAACTGATGTTTTAATATAAAATCTGGGAAGGGGAGGAGGCATATTCTCTTTGTGAAGTTCATCTTGGTGCAGAAAGCCAGCATGAGGTCTAGACACCACTTAAATCAACATTTTAAGAGTTGCGGTTTCATTTTGTTTCATAATTCTCACTAGCAGCAAATTCCCAGCGATGATTTCAATTCTTGGGCTCAGATCAAAAGCACGGTAAAAATTTAAAGACAAGCAAACAAACAAAAACCAGGATAAGCGCAGGCAGCAGAAAGTTCTGTTGGACATGCAAAAGGACTCGTCCCCTGTCCCCACCACTAACCCAGAAGCAATTCTTCAAAGGATTTATGCAGACTCAAATCAGTGCAAGAAAATGGTCAGCTAATTAGGAAGAGAGGCAGTACCACTCCAGCACTACATCAGGTCCAGTAACCCAGCTCTGACACTGACTTGGTACCAAATTCTTCTTATGAAGGAGCATAAACTCCATCCAGCAGTTAACGAACAACCTGTCACAGAGGAACTTTATTCCTGTCCCCAGTCAGAGATTGGCTTATGCCCCAACCATAAGACTTTTTGTCCCTTTCCGGCCTCTTGGGTGTTCTTTTAAATCTTTCCTATAACAGCTCCGGATATTCTTGTTAGCTGCATAGCTCTCTCAGCGTGTTTTTGTGTCTTGAAGCTGCCTGCTAAAAGCATTAAAACTGTAAAGTGGTGGACAAAGAGGCAGTTTTGCTTTCAAGCTGAAAAACATGCATCAAAGCTTCTGCAGTAAATTTATAGAGTATTAAAAACAAACAAAATGTGACCGTAGGGTAACATCATTTTAGGAAAGATGCAATGGCCTACCTCAGAGTCTGCATTTAATGTACACAGCTCTTACTTTACCCTGCCTAAGCTATAAATCCCAAGGGCCAAATTCTGCTCAACTATCCTAAAACAAAGACATTTTTACACTGCAAAGGTAGAGGTAATATAGTTCTCTGCTCTGGTTACCAAATGCTGCCTGCACAGACTCCGTTGGATCCTCTCCAGACAAAGAGGACAGCAAGGAATATCAACCCAAGGGCAATATGTACAGGTCATGTCCCTCGAGTCTTGCGATCCAGCGTTCATGCAAACATATAATCAGCAGAACTGGCTACTGGAATAGAGCAGATTCTCTGCTGTGGCCTAATATTGGGCGTAGCAGGAATGCAGGAGGTCCTCTTCCTGCTCCAGGCACAAAACACAGCAGCCTAGAGATTACTCTAATGCCAAGGTGGGAACAAGAACGGACAAGGGACTTTGCACCAGAGGGCTATGAGAGCACGCGAAGCACCAGCAAACTCTCTCTGATCCGCCAGGAGCAAGTTTTGCTTTTTGGGATACCCTGACTCCAAGATAATCCCTGATGAGGAAATTACAGGCAGCTGCCAGCCCCAATCCATGCTGCAGAAGCAGAGTGAAGGAGAGCAAGAGCTGAGTGAAAGCTGGCAAGAGCTGACAAAGTCATCTGATTTGTTTCAGGAAAAAAGGTGAGGTTTCTGAAAGGCACAACATTTGAATTTTTACCTTATGTCAGAGATAGGAGCATAGAAAGGAAAGGAGAAGGTGTAACAGCAAAAAGTAAACAAAGCTCCTGGACCTAAAAGAGCCCAGTACCGTACCCACAAGGATTTACTTCCCTGCTTCCCTGGAGATGAGGAGCAGCAGCACAGAGGGCTGGCCAGGCCTGGCCGGGCACCAGTTTTGCTGCTCTTTTTCCTCAGTTGTCTCCAGGCCATTTGGTGCCACCAGCTTGCATAGCGTTACAAGGACCTACCCTGTGGAGGTCAGAGCCAGGCTCTTCCAAAACACATAAGGTAACAGCTGGTGACACAGTTGAAGGTAGGAGCTTCTGCCTCCCTGCCCTAAGGGGGTCACGGTACCCAGGTCAGCACACGCTGGCCGCTGTAGGCACCGCTCAAGAGCAGAGTACGAGCTGGTCCTTGGCCCGCAGGCTCACAAGTTGCCTAGTAAGGACAGGAGACCAAACAGGATTAGGCAGAGGTGGGTGGCCTTGTTGAATGTTGCAGCCAGTCATAAGTACAAACAGGGATGAACTGCTGGGTGCTGTTTTCCTGCTCCTCACTCCTAGACTGCCAAGGGCTCTCCATCTCCTTTCTATACTTTAAGAAAGGCATAGATCCCATCCAGAGCTGTGAAACCGTAACTGCCACAGCCAGGTGAGCTCTTCCAGGGGTCCATTTTTTCAGTCCTGGGCCCTACCTAATTACAAATCTTTGTGTAATTCTTGTCAGCATTTCAGCCAGCATCCTTGTCTTTCTTTCTCTCATGCTGCAACGTAGATGACACCACTCTCACTACTAATCTATTTTTTACAGTCCCCAAACAAACCAAATATAATGAACATTATGGCAACTACTTTTTTTCCTGTTGTAGAAGCAAAACCTTGGTGAAGTCTGACCTCCATGTTACTTTGCATGCATTTAGAGGCAAGCACAAAGTAGAGACTGCTTGGATTAAAAAAAAAAGTTCCTCCAAAACATGAGATTAAAAAAAAAAGTACTGTAACTTTTTGACTAAATTATTTTCTTCTTTATTCACTGCAGTACCGTTATTTTAAATAGGAGTCACACGTTATTCAGTGGGACAACATGATATCATCGATTTCCAGGAGGGGAATCTGACAGGAGATCATATGGCAATACATATACTAAATATCTGTGAATTTTTTGGCAGAATAATTTAGTATGCTATTCAGTTAATTGCTTAAATGACTAAAATAACAAAGACAAGTCATTATTTCAGGTGCAATTATGCATAACTCTTCTGAGGACTGCTATGCAGTTCTGATAGAGTCAACACATTCTACCTGAGTAAGAACTATACATCTACATTACAGGTTTTAGATGTTTACTTAATTCTTCCTTGTAGAGAGCTCTGAAAAAGAATACAGAAAAGATTTTCTGGTTTCACATAATTAATAAAATTCATTATTATACTTTAAAAAGAATTAGCCATTCGAACTGCCAGTCCACCAGTTGATGCACAACTGAAGCAAACACAGTTTCAGCCCCTGACTTACCCTCCTTGGTTCTCATACATGGAGGCGATGAAATGTCTAACAGCGCTAGTACTTATGTCATGTTTATCTTGGCTTTCTGTTTAACTTGGCTGACCTAGTGTGATGAGCAGGGCCAATTTGGTTGAGCATAAACATCGATTGCATTTCAATCCCAGCTTCCCTAGGTTACAATTACTCTTTTTGATCCATTATGCATTATACTTTGTCCCTGGATTTCCTTTCTGAAAACAATTTTTCTCTATGGACACTGATCCAGTATTCAAGCTCATTTTTTTATATGTTGAAGTCAAACAAGTCTTTTTTTCTTAATGTATTTTAACTCTCTCTTAAGAGTTTTAAGTCTCTCCTAAACTTATAATAGAAGCACAGCACTGTTTGCATTTTTCTCTATGTAACAGTGGCAACCACAAGTAAAATTGATTGTGTTTTTTATAAGATTGACCAGCATAAGAAAGCTGTCTCTTGAGTAGCAGTGGTAGATGTGAGTTCCAGGTCGATAACTCCTGGGCTCATAGATTGTAAATTAGTCCCTGGAATTGTGAACAAATCCTAAGGGATTTGGTGTCCAGCTCCCTCTGAGTTCTCCTGTATGTTCCTTTGAAAATCCTAGCCACAGTTCCTCCTCCTTATTCTTTACGTTCAAAACTTTTTGCCTGCTTCCCTCAGGTCCTCTCTAACTGGCCTGTTTTTTGACCTAGCTGCCCCCAAGTATATTTGTTCCCATTTTCATTCCCCATTTTCTGTTCTCCTTATTTCTATCAAGCTAGTTATCTCACACACTTCATAGTTAACCGATGGCGTTTGCCCGGAGCAGAGACAGTTCTTTATCAGATACAGTCAAAGCTATGGAAGTGCGATGCTTGCAGAGCAGGCGCTTTCTGCTGTCACACCGTTAGCACAGCGCTCGCTCTGCCCAGATCCTCTGATGGGCCAGTGAGGAGAATGAACAGGCCCAAGCACAGTGAAAAAGCAGTGTCCAGGATTTGCAAAGCAAAATGTAGATACCATCCACGTAGCTTCCCTAATTAGCAGCCAACAACTGTATTATCTGACTGGAAATTTAATATGGCTTTCTCACTTGTAAGTAAAACTATAAAAGGTCTAAAGGTGGGGAAAGACTGACACCCCCCCCCCAATAAACTTTTAAAGTGGTGAAAAATCAAAAAATGAACATTTATAAGGTTAAAAACTTTCGGTATGAACTTACCACCAAAATGTTTTGTGATAGCTGTAGTCAAATTCCTCCTGCCCTCATTCTTAGTAATATCCTGGACCTCCTGGCTGAAATAATGCATTATAGTCTCCCATAGAGCAGATCAGATGTATGCATCATCACACTCCTGTGAAATACTTCACAAAAAGGATATTGGTGAATCCCCGCACACCTTTTTTTGGTTAAAAAAATCTTTCTGGGAAGAAGTTGACATTCTATGTAGAGAGCTGCACTTTTCATACAATATTTTTAGACAGGTACCTAACTAACTTTCCACTGGAAGTTTTGAATGTTAAGGTGGTGGTATAGGTGACAGCAAGTATCAGTGTCTACATTATAAACAATTACAGTGATGTTATAATCATCCCTAAGGCAGACATTGTAAAACTGAATAATTTATTGTTAAATTCAATTCAAACACACTTCAATGTGAAACTGATTCCTGAATAGTCTGGACTTGGCTCTGTAATGCCATCCCGAAGTGAGTATAGGAGTATGGTCACATTATGTTAATGTTCATGACTCCTGCTTATCCTACACTAATTTTTAAAGGTATATTTATTTCCTCTTTTTTTTTTCCCCCTTCCTGAGGCACCTCGCTTAGGCACACAGGTTTCTTCACACTGACACCCATTCCCACACCTATTCCCAGCATGATCCTCTCCTCTCTCCTAGTATCTTCCACACACAGGCACCATCACACAGCACAGAATGAAAGCTCAGCCTTAACTCAGCTACATTTATGCTTGAGCACCACTCCTCTGGTTTTCTCTTCTCATTGTTCCTCATGTATTTCCCTAAAGTTGCCTTGCCTGCAGGGCTTGGGAAAGGAGTGCTAAGGGGCAGTAACAGGTCCAGTTCACTGCTCCCTGACTCTCAGATGAAGCTGGTCACATATTACATTGTCTTCGCCTGTGCTAGTGCTATCACTTTACAACTAATTGAATTGGACCCAAAAAGTGGAAACAAATGATCCACTGAGAGACAGAGAGCTTTAAATCCATGCACACAGGTTGTCTTCAGCAGGGGAGGCTGCAGCCAGGAGAAAAAGCTGGAAAACCCAGCTGCAGCTGAAACTGCTCCCGACGCCGAGGTTCACAGGGCAGGGCTCGGGGCTGCCCGACACCTCACTTTGCACCCAGCAAGGGCTCTGGCAGCCAGGCGCTCCTCGCGTAACCCCTTTGCTCTGCGCACCTTTGGGATCATTCTTCCAGCAACCCACTCTCTCCACTTGGTCAGATACTAAGATATCCCAGAAGGCACATAAATTGCTGCAGAAGGAAAAAGCTTGTCTGAAGTTACCACTTCTCCTTCCTCCTCTGCCCTTCCCTCCTCAAATAGAAGTACATGCTCCATGGCCTAGACCTGGAAACTTTTTACTCCTTTGAACAATTGTCATACTCAGAAACAGTGTCATTGTATTTTGCTTAGTTTAGGCAAGACGGCTCATGTCAGAAAATGTTTGCTAGATTGGGTCTCATTTTGTAACATTTCCCCTCAAAGGATCATTCAATGATGCATCTTAGAATTAGATTCCAGAGAGGGAACTAAAAGAAACATCAATAAAAAGAGAAACTGTGAGGAAACTAAATATAGAACAGGCCAATATGAATTAAACAACATCCTAGAAATCTTCACACAATAATTGATTTGCTCATTTGTACTTCTTTCTATTCTTTAATCTTTCAGCAGGGCTTCAATCCTCCCCCCATTGCTTTTTTAATATTCTCTGTTCATCTGTTGTCTACAATATTGTTTCTGATCTCTCTCATTCCATCAATCATCTATAAAAAGAGACTAGTCCACACACTCTGGTCTCCAATCCTAATGACTGTAAAGAACTAATCACCTAAACTGAGTGATGTTCATTGTTGTAAGTGTCTCTTTGATTTATTAAACATCTCTGTATAAATTCCTGCATGTTTTGCAAGTTGTTTCCTAGAACCTGTATGAAGGCACTTTGAAATCCTAAAACTGTCTGCTTATGGGGCTTTTGGTTCACCTAATAAATGGATTCATGTCATGAAAAGTGAGTTTTTACTTAACTGGTAGGACCATTCAATTCCAAATTCAGACCAGATCCTCAGTTTGAGCTCTCCCTGAATATACTGCCAAGTTACGAAGGCCACTCATATACATTTGTCTTAATTTGAAAATACTAAGTGCATCAATTCAACATGTCTATCTTCTGACAGAGAGGTGTAGATGCACTGAAATTATTTCTAAGTGACAGCATTTTCCTTAGCTGTCACTTTCACATGCTGTTGCAAGCTCTTTAGATGAGCAAAGGACTTTACCAATCTGATTTAATAAAATTTAAAAACTAAATAATGTTCACACACTATGCTAGGCAAAACAATGTATGCAGCACAGCGCCACAAGTGTGCAACTGTTCCACACAGTGATGACCAAGTCTGATGTGAGTGTTGTGGTCAGCCTTTTTGACCTTGAATCAATGGTTAGGCCACAAATAGCCCCCTAAACCCCACAATAGTTGCAAATGCATCTGCTATCACCAAAAGACTGCAGAATACAGATTTTGCTACTTATATTGAAGACTTCCTCCTTATCTGTCTGGGTCTCACTTGAAAAAAGAGATACTAGGGATAGAGCAAAAGTCAACATCCGTGAAGATGACATAAGGCTTTTGAAGGAACTCAGCACGATAGTCTCATGAGCATATTATGGAAATGAGTGCTAGATGAAGCATTAAAAAGAAAGGTGCACAGCTTAGCATGCTCAGAGGGTAACGCTCAAATGTTCATGTCAAACTGGAGCCCATACCAAGAAGTCATCTTTGGGTCTGTCTTAAGACTTGCAACGTTCAAAGTTTTTACCTGGACCTTAGGGTGCTAGACTAGAGAGAAAAGGTAAAAAGTCTGTGCACCATGCCATTCTGGGAAGGATTCTTTGATAATGAAACATTTACAACTTCCATTTCCTTTTCCCATGCTGGATTTGCACAGAATATTGTGTGCCAGCTAAAAATAACTGCATATTCCTTAATGTTCACCACAGTCTTTACAGCAGTCACTGCTAATGAACCAGCTACTGTTACAGACTGGTGAGTTTCATGCATTGATTGCTTTAGTACCTCATACTAAGTAAAAGAGACATTAATAATCTTATTATTGCAGAAACATCGTGGAAACTCATAAATATAGATTCAACACTTAAGATCACAAAGCTGTGAAAACCCTTTTTTCAGCGCACTATGCGCATAGTTACGCTGGCAGGCAAAAAAAAGTGGGGAAAAATTATGTATAATTTATTCTATAGATT
The DNA here is from genome assembly GCF_040807025.1 of Struthio camelus. Taxonomy (NCBI): domain Eukaryota; kingdom Metazoa; phylum Chordata; class Aves; order Struthioniformes; family Struthionidae; genus Struthio; species Struthio camelus. The sequence goes on from NC_090948.1 coordinate 10,648,333, forward strand.
TGCACACTTCTTCTGTTTACAAAATGTGCATGAATACCTTACAGTTTGTGTGTTCTGCAACTATTAGCTGAACAGCCTCATACAGTCCCTCTGGTAAGGGTACATTAAGCCAAGCTGGTAAATCTTGATTTGGTGTATGGGTCATTCGGCTTTTGTTTTTACTGCCTGGCCGCCAGGTTGTCCAGTGTTACTCTTAGAATGAGAATTTGTTTCCCTACATTCACTTTGGCATTCAAAATTTTCTGTGAGTAGCTCTGGATCTCATGAACACGTCAATGTTCTCACTATTACAGCTGTCTGCTAAAGTAACCACAAAAGATGATTACCTCCTCGACAAGTGCACACACTCAGAAAGGATAGAAACATAGAAATGCAGCAGAAGAGTTTCTTTTATTATTATTAGTATTATTAAGGAAGATGTGGTCATGGCTTTGGCAAAAAAAAAAAGAAAAAAAAGAAAAAAAGAAAAAAAAAGAAGTAGAAGATTCGGAATTATTTCCAAGCAACTGAAATGCAAATATAGAGAAAGCAGTTTTCGATTTCTGTTCAAGTAAATATTCATGAAATTGATTTGTGAAGTTTAAGATGTCCCCTGTCATCTGTACATTTAAATTATGTTGCTCTAAAAAGATATTTCTGTTAATGCCAGGTGAGAGAACTCTATTAGCCAGTCATGGGAACATGAATAAATAATAACCATCCACAAAACTAGTGTCAGCATCTTTATCATAGATACTGATGTGGGCTAGATGAGTTCCACGCGCTCGGGAAGGGAACTCTCATTTCTATTCTGAGAAGTGCTTACTCAAAGGACTGTCATGCAAATGAACAGAGATTAGGAACTATATATAATTTCTACATAAGTGAACTCAATACACTGTAAAAAGGATTGCGCAGAGAAGTAATTTTTTAAGAGCTTGAGAGCTAAAGTGCAGGCAGGATAGAGGCTTTGTGTTGTGAGAAGAGAGGACAGCTGAAAAAACACAAAGAATTTAAACCCCAAGAAAGTACAGCCAAAACATTTGCTTCAAATAGTGTCATACTGTTCTGCATTTGGATCACCCATATTAATCCTATATGCTTAAAATACCTGCTGATGATAGAGACAATCTATAAATTCAGTATCAGTGGTTTCATTGGGAAATGATCTGATTTCTTTCTGCGTGACAACACCGACAATTTAAAATATATTATCTCATAATTTACATTAGATTTAAAAAGTTTTTTCTCTTTTCTCAAACAAGTGATTCCCAACTCTCTATGGAGTGAATATGAATGGTGAGAATTTAACCTGTTTTACAATATATTAAGCTTTAAACATTTCAGCTGGCCTCAGAATGCATATTACGAATCTTTCCACTCTGATCTAGGAGAAAATTCCACATCTTGAAGAAAATTCCACATCTTGAAGAAAAGAAAGCAAGACTTTCCTTAGTTGATTGGTGGGGGTTTTTCACCTTCTTGTTCGTGTTTTTGTTTCAAAAAGACGGCTGCTGCTTGAGAGGCACTCAGCAGGATAGAAGGCTAGAAGTAGTTAGTCTTGGTGGAGGTGAACTGTACAGTTAGAGGGCAGAAAAAGGGGTCAGAGGTATACATGATCAATACAATATTGCACAAGAATTGCCGCAGCAGACACCTCATACCTACTTTGTGCGTACATTTATAAATACCTATCCGTATTGCCAATCCCTAGCTCAGCTGAAAAAGGTTCTGTATCTTTGACGCGAGGCAAGAAGTTCTCCATCCCCGCAGTTCTACTGAGATTACTCAGCTGTGAACAGATAACTCAATACAAAGAAGAGGAAGAAAAAGCAAGGAAAAAAGTAGAAGCAGACAATTTCATAGAGCCCAAACCAGACAAGACTCTCTCTGATGACCAAGGGAAAAGCTTTGATAAACGGTAGGGCAGCTCCTCAAATCCAGGTCTCTGAAAGTGGGGGTGGAACACTACAGGAAATAATATGAGAGTCCCTGCTGTGGGAGTCAAGGGAGACAGGGAAAATAGTTCAGGTAATAAAAAAAATGTTAATATTACAAGAGTGGAATGCATCTGAGTATAATTCTAGACTTTTAAGTTCAGTTTTCAAATCTTGGAGAAAGAAAGAGACAGCCCGCTGCCATCTCACTGGTTTGTCACATTGGGTTTAAGGTGTGGAATAAATCAAAACTTTTTTTTTTTTGGAACATGGTACAAAGAAATGCATTAATAATACATGAAAAATGTTCATCACGTTGGTGTGCATCTGTGAAAACACTATTTTAAAGAAGCTATGAGCAACACATGAAAAGATCTGACCTTGGTTTTACTTCTGATGTGTCTGGGTGGGGGCAAGGCAAGCGTTCCTTTATACCCACTGATCTGTCTGTGACTTCCTTTGGGTAGAGAAGCTGGGTTCCCAAACCAGGGACGTTTTTTTTCACAAGGAAGCAAGGAAGTTTAAATTCTCTGAGCCATCTCTTCTAAGTGCGTTCAAGAGGAACAGAGAGAGAAATAAAATAAACCCATCCAGTCTAACTAGTAGCTGCCATGCCTCTTCTTTCCCTGTATACTGAATGTTTAAATGTCTGAGGACTCTGATGTTTGCTGAGAGCACCAGTCGTTTTTGTGCGCAGTTCTGTACACCGTACTGCAGAGGACTGAGACATATGCACATTCCCACCTCCTGTGCCTTTCTACATGATTTTACTTTCTTTCTCTTTAACTTCCAAATATGCATTAAGAAAAAAAGAAGTTGTTCTGATTAAAAGTATACAATTGCTATTTATGGAAGAGCATTGCTACAAGAAATATTTGTTTCTAAACTAGCTGAATCTATCAGTTATCAGAGAGTGGGAAGGATCAAAGGAAAGAGAAGATAAACACAAAAATGACATTTATGATTTGGATTGTGGTAGCACCCAAATGCTCCACACAAAAATAAGGCCTCCTGCAGCAGATGTTATACGGGCAAATAGTAGGATTTTCTTGTGTTCTGAAGAGCTGACGGTCTACACAGGCAAGCAGACCAGAGGAGGATAAAAATAGATGTGTTTTGTCTGTGACCAGAATGAAGAAATGCTCATCTGGCCAGGGTGATCTCTGCTCCTGCGGCTAATTCTGTTTGCAAGAGCTGTGGGTACCCTCTCTCCTGCTGATGGTGTGTTGACAAGAGATATTTGGTTCTTGCTGCCTCCATGGGGCTGTGCTTCCGTGAAGGAGCCCTTCAGAGGTCTTGTGCTTGAAGAACTCAAGAGCTACAGTTTAAGCAGACCTTCCATGAATTGCTCATGCTGTCAGCACTGGTTAGAAATTTAGCTGAGCTGCACAACTTCCTTCACTTGGCAGAGAGAGAGAGAAAGAGGGAGAGGGAGAGAGACACAGAGAGACATGGATAGTCCACTCAGCCATGGAAACCCACATCACAGTCATGCTCCACTCTCCCACACGTCTTGTGGGAAACCTCAGCTGTACCTAGGCCAGCAAAGAGGGAAGTTTCACAGTGCCCTGCGTTGTGTCTTTTAGGAGGGAGGAATTGCACCTGATGAGTGATTTACCTGACACTTTGCCACATGTTTCATTCCTCCCTTTCTGCTGGGTACTGCTCTGTTGTGTTGCCCGTGGCTGAGTTGCCCAGGTGTAAGTGCTGTTGATGCCGGAGTGTGTTGCAGGCCATGCACCGGCATGCAGCCGCCGGACCTCTTTGAAGTGACTCGCCCTCCCTGTGGACCCAGCAGAGACATCCTCAGCAGACCCACAGCCCTGAGCAAGGATTGGCTCAGCACGCAGAAACAACCTTTCTGTGCCCCACTGGACCACGTTTTTCAGGTGGGAAGTAAGGAAAAGAGGGAATTCACCATTCCAGCAGAGTTGTTGCTTTCCTTATGTTCCCCTTAAGCCTGTTGTGTGACTATCTTCATTTGTAGTTTTGTGAACTACTTTTACCTTTTTAATCCACTCTCACAATAGGAAAAAAAGACCCTGAGGAAAGAGAAGAAAAATTGTTACTTTGCTAAGACCTTGCCTGGCAAGTTTCAGCTCAGAAACCCCAGAGAATGCAGAAGAGATTAATGAAAATGCTGAGAATCACCATAATAATTCTAACTACCCGTACCAATGTCAGCAGGCTCAGCAGGGCCTGTCATTATAAAGCCCCCTTTTAAAACGGGTGTCCCTCCTATTAGTTAAATTATCTAGACTGTGGCGAAGAATATTCCAAGGTGACAGAAAGCGGAACAGTACAGACTGCTAAAAATGAAAATCAGATAATTGCTCATAAATTACTTCTGGGGTCTTTCAAGATCTTTCAGTCTTGCTGACTGAAAGGCAAGTCATTTGGAATGCAATGATTAAAATAAAAGCTACAATATACAGGAAACATAGTTGGAAGGAAGATATTAAGAGATATATTGTACCTGCATAAATTATCATCTGGTTTTCTATAGCATCCTGAATTCACTCTTATTTTCAAAAGCAAGCATGGATGAGATTCCCAGCATAGAGACCAGCCCTGAATCTGTTCTTATAGAGTGACCTGGCCTGGCAGTGAACATGCTGGGGGGGGGTACAAAAATCTGACATTGCCAAAGCTGATGAGGGATATCAAAGGTTTTACACTGCATCCCTCAGCTGATGTAAACATTCACGGCAGATGAAAGGGCAACCCCAGCTTCGCCAGACTCCCCATCCTCTGGCCTCGAATTCACAAATATTCCAGCCATGCATTAATTTAGCTTAGGGGAAAATGAGCCAGATATAACTGTCCATCTTAAAACTTTTTTTCTGGTGCTGCGCCTAGTCAACGCTCAGTGAATCCACCTCCATACATGGGGGACTGATAGCTCTTCACGGGCAGCATGGCCACACACAGCTCTCGGGTGGCATTTTGGCTTCAGCTCCTCTGCCCCACTTCCATGAATTTAAAGGACAAAATGAAGTTTCATCCTGTGGGATGGGAATCTGGGGCTTCAGAAGGAAAATATTTTAAACAGGAGGCACTTTCACCTAATTTACCACATCTGTGGTTAAAATTAATGTCACTTGGTATTCAGCAAAGCCACCTCCATATTAGCTTTTTTCAGTGGTTTTAAATGAAAGCTGCCTGGAGACCAGAGGGGCGATCTGGTGAGCTGAGAGTCAAGACACAGTCACCTCTTCAACTATATTCTCTCCTCCTTTTCTGATCATCCCAGAAAGATACCAACTGTTTGGAGGAGGATGGTAATGTAATTCCAGAAAATGTCTGATAAAAATCCCTTTGACATTCATTTACTGCTGACCATGTTCAGTCTAAAAACATGAAGAAATTATTTCACCCCTCTTGGCATTTATTGGACTACACGGAGATGTTTTTTTCAGATTCTTTTTTAAAATCAGGCTATATTTTGTTAGTTGCCCAGAGGATTTTACGCATGGGCTGTTCTATAAATAAGACTTATTATTCCCCAGTGATGAATGTGTTTTTTTTCTGAGAAGTTGCATAATAGCTCAAGTGGGATAAATAAGAATTTTCTGATGGTGTTTCACAATTAAACAGGGGACAGTTTCTACTGTAAGAGGGATGGCTAACTGTTTTTTTAAGCAAACCTTTTTATTTTGTACTTAAGCCAGCAAATCCTCTGCCCATGAATCACAGCTGGGCACAGAGAAGGGGGGAAAGGATGTGAGTCACTAACTTGCGATACTCAGCGGTTCCCCAAGGGAACAGCCATCGGCTCCTCAGCCCAGGCTGCTACGTGTGAAAGCTCTGTATCCACAACCCTACTTATTTCTCATAGTTAGAATTGGGTCTCTCTTTTAGCTGTACTTAAGGATACCACAAACATGAATTAATTAATTCTTGCAAAACTTCCTATGGGCAAGAGCAAATAGAAACTGAGGCTGGATGAGCTTGCCTGCCCAAAGACACACAGGGAGCAGCTGCCAGCCTCGGGCGAGCAGATACCGGTGCCCCCACAGCCCCGTCCCTGCTGGCCGACTCCTGTGCACTGACTGCATGAAGTACAGCAGGTGGTTCTCCTGACCGCAGTTATGGCCAGTTAAGGGAAGGTGAAACGTTTATTATTAGACTGGCACCTTTATGCCAGTCTCAGCAAGGCCAGGGAGAGAGCACCAGCAGCTGAAATACCCTGTGTCATTCAAGGCTAGCAGGAGCCTTGTCTATAGGACAGTGGATCTGAAGCTTGAACAGCACAATCCGGTTTTCAGGAGGTAAATGGGGGATTTCTGTATTCAAGGCTGTTTCTCTGACACTTTTTGCCAAAATTAAATTAACCCCACTAGCGTAGAACAAATGCACGTATTTTAGGGTGGTGCTTTCATGGATAAATTATGCTGGGTCACTTAACCTCCATCCACATAAGCTGTACAGGAAGGAAGTGAGGAGAAGTGAAGGAAATTTGAAATTACAGTGGGGAGGAGGGGGAGGTTTATCCAGCCCTTGTTCCTTTACAGCCAAAGACCCAGATTGACAGGAATCGGCAGAGTCACGCAAATTCACAAGGTCTTTGACAATCTGCCCCCCGCTCCAGTACTGCCAGTCTCGTCTAACCGACCATCAGAGACCTCTTGCGGTGGCGGTGGCACAGCCCTGCTGGCTCAGCTCAGCCTGCTGCAGCACCGTTCTCCCCAGCGGCAGTGCCTTACCACCCCATGGGGCCCTTCAGCTCCAGTGCTCCTGGGGAGCTCACTTGTAAAAGAAGGCCAGGGAGGACTTTTCCAGTTACGAAATATAGTTTCTCCACAAATTATGTTTTTCCCAATCCTGTCAACTAAAGTTCCCTTAACAGCTGATGGGTTAGTACATGTTCAAAATTTCCACTAAAGTGAGTTTTTACCTTTCTTCCTGCTCTTTAAGCTTAGGAAATACTTTCCATACGATTCAGGGCATGCAGTTGAGAGTTTTCTTTCAGGCTGACTTTTTTCTGATCTATAATTCTTAGTGGTCATGGTTTCATCTTTATCTGGAAACTTATAGGAAAAACTATCTTTTGGAACAATGAGAAACAGGCTAATAAGATAACTGCCCATCAGCTCCTGGGATGTGTGAGAAGGGGAAGAATGGTTATCCTTTAGTCAGTCCCTGAAATAAACAGTATAGGAAAAGTAAACATCTCATGCTCCTATTTTATAAATAGACCTCCGGGTTGCACCCAAGTGAAGTCAGCTACGGCTAGTGGTAACCTGGGCCTTTCAGAATGGTGCTTACCTCTGAAGCAGTACTCCTGAAAGAAACATCTGGGGCAAAATTATCTTCTTGTCCCCCAGGATGGGAAAATTTACTACAAAATTTCTTTCTAGTATTCTGTATAATATGCAGGGCTTGTGAGCAAAGTTTCATTCTTCAGCAGCGTATAACCATCTACCTTATCTTTCATTACTGCTTGAGGGACAGATACTTTGCATCTCCGTATAGAAGCTATGGCCTCTATTCAGTTGACCTAGTTCCCCTTGTGGCTTTGACCTAAAGGTAGCTTCTCTAAGGCGTAACTGCTTTCCTCTGCAACCTGCATGGTAAACTCTTCCAGTGAAGGGAGGACTTAAATAGCTAGCTGCTAATCAAGGGCAGCTTTTTCTAAGCAAAGATATAAATATCATTGTAAAATTTTTCAGTGCAAAGAAAGCATATTACATATTTCAGCTCAAAGGAATTGGCACAACAATTGACACCCTCCTAAAAATAGTGTTTTCTATGGTGGGAATGTCAGAACATCAGCGTCACCATTAGCTACAGTTAGGGGAGAAGTCATGTTACACATCAGCCGGGGTAAAAATGCAGCATTAATAGAGTACTCTGATTTGCATCAGCACGTGCCCAGTTAACCCTTATGAGTTTGGCTGTGTAGCGCTCCCTGAATATGACATGATTCTTAGGATACAGACATGAGGTTGGCCACAAAAGGGACCATGGGGCTGACACTCAGAGACACCGCTGAGGTGCATATCAGTGCATGTATCCGTTTGTAGGCATGTTTAGCGGCATAGAGTTCCTAGCCAAATCCATCTAGGTTTGCGTAGATGGGTTGTCATTATGCAGGCAATATGTGTGTACAGCCAGGTGGTACCAAGTTCATTCGTGCACGGGGGAACTACGAAGTCTTTCAATGCAGAAGCCCACTAGAGAGCAGAAGGACATCAGGCTGCAGAGTTGGCATTTTATAGCAAGGTCTGTGTTTTAGCATTGTCAATCATCTCATGTGCTCCTCTTAAATTCCCCTGCTCCTTTGCCAAGCTATTTCTATATATATGTATTTATTACTGCAAAATATTTACATAAGAAATGCTCAAAAAGGAGATAGAGATTAGCAAAGTTGTCATCTCAGCTAAAAAGCATTAATTAAATCCTTTCCAGTCTCCATGAATTTCTAGTCCTGTTTACTCAGGACTTCGAGCCAGCTGTTGTGCTCTCGGGATGTGCAAATGCTTCCTTAGCTTTTTATATATATCAGCTTCACGTAGAATAGTTGTTTTTTTCTACATGTAGGTGGAGAACACTGGTTTTCTGATAGAGATTGCCTACCTCAAGGACAAACTAAATTTAGATCCTCAGCTTGGAGTATATTAAAGTACATTAACTTTTTGTGCAATTTGGTTAGCAAACGTAAAAGAAATGATTATTGAGAACTTTCTTCAGGCTGGAGCAGATATGTCCTCAGATGAGACTGTGAAAATACAATGACATTGAATCTGAACTCAAAGTCCCAAGCAGTGGCCTAACCCAGGTCTAAGCGCTGTTCTTGTGCAGTTTTTGAGGGGTAGACCCTCACTTTGATCGCTCTGTTTAGAAATAGCTTCTTTTTCTTCTGCCAGTAGTGGGAACTCCTCCCCCTCAGACAAGCATGCAACCAGCTAAACTTCTGCATCTAAAATAGGCAGACAGTCAGTAATGCTGGAACTGTTCTGACTGTGTTCTCCAACAAGGCAGCCCCACGTTTTCCGCATACACTGCTTCTGCCCAACTGATCAGGACTCATCCTTGCATCCAAATGAACAGAAACCAGGTCATCTTTTTGATGAAGAAATGATGAAGATAGAAGAGGAGGTCTCCTGCTGTGCTGGCTGAAGGAAAGGGAATAGGGGGAGGAGGGAGAAGGGATGTTAACACAGTTTCAGCATCTGGCATCAGGACAGACAGCAGAGAGAGGGACAAGTACTCACAGGACGGAGCAAATTATGCAATTCATTTACTCTGTCGTGATGAAACAGAAAGGCCAGTTTCTGTACACTGGCTTATACGCTGGTATATATGATTCATATATACGTATTTTAAGTCTCGTATATCTCTCCAGCTCAGGCTGCCATTCGTTTCTAGTCTTCTAACAAGCAGGCTTTTGAACAGCATTCACGCTCACTTTTTAAGTTTTGAAAGAAGTATTTCTTGCTATAGAGGCTGCTGCTAATGAGAGACGAGCCAAAGCGAGGAGACAACGCTGCTCTAGGTAGTTTCTGTGTTGTGCCATCCTACATTTTGTGAGCAGAGGATAGCAACGCTCTTCAATGCACTGGCTGCATTGCATGGGTCAGAGTCTGTGTTAGCACACTAGTAACCATTAACCTGGCCTTTGCCACTGGCTTCCAAAAACATTTTTGAGCATTCACCTCTTGTTCTGTAAATAACAGTTGCATTCAAGGAAATGTCAGTTAGCAACAAGGTATGACTCACAAGAATGGGAACCACAGAAAAGCAAGGTCACAGTAACGCAGACTTCACTCCAATCCGATCCTCAGCAAGTAAAGAAACTCTCACCGACTTGAACTGTGACAGGCAAAGTAAGCCGCACTGGGACTGTCAGAAGCAATGGTGCACCTGCACATCAACATCTAGCCTCAGAAACAGGCTATGATCATCCAGTGCCTCTGCTGTTCCCGTCACTGGGCACACACTTGAAGTTTGAGACTCATGACCTGCAGTTTGCCTGATCTGTAGCAATGAGTCTGATTGAAAAGGGTGCTCAGACTCTCTTAGCACTTATTCTTTAGGGATTTTATTTATGAAGCGGAGGAGTGACTCCACTCTACAGCCACATCAGCTTCAGACACAATCCTGGAAGTACTTTCAACATCAAAGTCTGAAAAGAAGATGTCCGAATACCTGAAAGGATAGCTCCTCCTGTTTTATGAGTCACAAAATACAGGACTGAGCACTGTGCGTGCACATGACTATTAATGGATGCATCAGAGCTGCCTGGACACTTGTTAGAGTGTCCTGTTAGAAGTTGCTGCCCCATCTGCTCCTCTCCACTGTCTTCAAAGACCAAATTCCTCTTTAGCATGTCTAACAAAGCTCAGGGCTTGTGAAAACAGATGGGCTATCAGCACCTACTTCTCTCTTCTGACCAGCATCAGCCCAAGTCTTTTAGTCGTGGATCCCTGACAACGGTCCTCAAACTTCTTCAACGCTCCTTCACTGTCCTCTGCTCAGCAGCTCCTGCTGTGACAGAGATAGGTGCTGCCAGGCCCTACTCTGAACCTGACACGAATCTCTGCTGTGGCCCCACCAAACTCACTAGCAGCACCCTTGAGGGTCTGTCTCCAGGAGTGAACCAGTCATGCCGTTTCGTATGTCGGACAAGTAGGAACACGGTGAAAATGCTGACAGAGTTTCGCTCGCAACCTTAACATAAGATATTGATTCCTGCATCCTGAGGTGAAAACGGGAAACTCTGCTGTTTACCTCTAAGTGAAAACCTGGCCTTCACACTGCATATCACAGGGGAGTACAGGTGGGTGGAGGTCATGAGCACAAGGCTGAATACGTCTTGCTCAGTCACCCCACAAGGAATGGCATTTTCCCCTCATGGAAATAGGTGGCAGTGACAGTTATGGTAAGTCATTGCTGACCTCAGGGTACCACCTGAGGATGCCCTCCAGGGCTGCATCTGGCCTTGCCACAGTTCCACAGGCACTTGATAATCCCTGACCAGTAAGAGCCAGCACTAGCATAGACAATCCCAACATCTCTTCAGTATTATCCCCCTCCTCTTTCCAAACATGTTCCTCTAAGAAGCCTCCCTGCACTAAGAATATCAGTTCAGTATCAGCAGAAGATAAAACCACTGATATAAACATCATTTTACTGGTAAAATTCCCATCCCTTGTGAAAGCACCTGTAAAGGAGAAAAAACTCTGCCAGTCTGGCTTTGATATGCAGTGTCCCGCTAAATGAAAGATGATATCTATGTACTCTCATTAAGACCTTAAAAACAGAGGGAGGAAGGACTATTCTTGCTCAATTAATTTTTTCTCAAAACCAACAAGCATTCTCCACCTGTTGTCCTTGCTCAACAAAAGACATTAGGGGCTGTATAACGTACTGCTCAGTTAAACAGTTATCCTAAACACTGGGCAAAAATCCTTCTCATTTACAGCTCTACTAATTTCAACAGAGTTACAACAGAGATCAATTTTCCCTGCAATAGAGATCTATGCAATTTATATACCCTCCTCAGTCTTCAATCTTCAAGCTGCACTGAGCAAGCAAGGAAACGATAAAAGACCCTTAGCAGACACAGGACTTACAGCTTGCACTCAGTTCTGACATTGTAAAAAATGCCTAGCTGAACCAAAGATTTAAGTTTCACATCATTTATTTAACTCTCAAATATTGTAGCCTAGGTTTTACAGTGATGGGCACTACAGAAAACCCTGTGAGAAATAGATGGGTAATTATTGTGGTGGTTTTGACTTTTACCATCATCTAAGACTGTAGTAAAGTCGGAAGACACAGGTTTATGCTTCTTGAGGTATATGTTTAAGTCTAGTTTGTGTCATAAGTGATCTAAATGTAATGGTCACAGCTTGACTCCTAACCAGACTTAGATGCTGCACTGATAAGTGACTTTGATTTAGAGTTAGATAGATTTTTCCATATCAGAACACATGTACCATATGGTTTGGTACAAACCAGCAGGACTGAAAGCAGGTTTTGGAACTAGGAGGGAGCAGAGGAACTTAACCTCTGAAAAGAAAATCTGGACAGTCATGTGCATAGGATACTCATCCAATAGCTGTCCATAAGATGCCAGTTTCTAGCCCTGCAGCTGCTCTCATCAAGTCTGAGCACTGCAATTTGTGAGACTCAACCCTTTCATTTGGGAGGAAAGGAAGGGGCAGACAGAAGAAACTGGTGACAAAACGTTAGGAAAAAAAAAACAGATGGGAAAGATATTTTAAACAACTTGCACCTCTAGCTAGATCACAGGGAACTCTGAAATGCACAATGAAATATTGATGTGGCCATCATACAGTCCATAAGCTCTGATTGTTATATATATTTTAAAAAACCCACATAGGTAGGTATCTGCTAGGGCTGCAGCATCCTTTAATGTTCTGCTACAGGAAAAGAGCGTGAGTCATTGCTCGGTGAGAGACCGGACAGACCCGATCCAATCCAGAAACGGGGGCAGCTACAAACTTCCCCAGGCGGTCCGTAACGGTGGCCCGCGGTCCCTTCCGCGGCAAAGACAACACCGTGGCCCCCGCCGGGGTTGCAGCGGCTCGGCCCGCGCGACCCACGGAGGGGATGGCTCGTCCCGGGGCCCCACGCCTCTGCCCCGACGTGGCGGTGCCCACGCCGGGGCTGGCCCTGCCGAAATCCCCGGGAGCCGGTGCGCGCACCCTGCTGTTCCTGGGGTGGAGAGTTTTGGGCAAGGGGGAGTTGAGACGCTGGTGCAGCCGTGGCCCCCGCTTGCAGCAGTGTGTCCCCCGCGTCCCCGCGAGCCACGAGAGGGCACTGAAACATAACTGAACGGCGGAAACGCGCTCGGCTTCCCTGCGCCAAAGCGGGGCTCTCCCATCTGATGCCACTTCTTTCGCTGTAATTATATCTTTAGATAAAATTCCAGAACAAAGGACTGATACAAGGATATATTCATTGCTATACGTTTCAACTGTCCATTATAAGGTTTGAAACAAAAACAGGGTTCATAATTATGCCACAATGAAATGCTTCATACATCAGGCGCTCGTACTATGAAATATGACTTTCTGTGGTGGTTGTTTGTCAGGCTAAAACAATAATTGTATTGAAATTCATTTCTAATTAAACTGTTTGCTGTGCTCTGGGAATCTGCATTGGCATTTATGTAGCGTCCATCATCACTGTATCAGTGTGCTTTATCTGCACAATCAGTTAAGCTTAGTATATTTTAATTGAAATTCTTCCTGTCTTTCTGCTGTTACTTCCCCCCTCAGATTATCGTTCGTATTATGGATGCATTTTATGCTTATCCTATACTGAGTGATTACAAGAATAATTCTGCCATTATTTTTAATTCTCCTCTACTTCCCCCTTGCTCTCACAAATGCTTTTTATTATAAACTCTTACTATTTTGAGGAAATCTGGTGCAAATCTGTTCCCACTTTTTTTGCCGATAAATCAGCATTAAAAACCCCAGCAGTAAAAATCTACAGCACTGAACTACTATCCTGCTTCAAAACTGAAAATATTCCACTAAGATAATATGAAATACTAAAAAAAATTAACTGGAATGGGTAAGATGTGAGTAACGGCATAATGTTAATAAAATATCTCCTTAAAATCACCAGGAGACAACCTCACCAAAAAAGGAACAAAGAGTTCCTGTTACTATCTTCCTTTAAACAACATCTTTTCTTTTCCTTTCTGTGAGTGAAGTTTCTTTTAAAATTGTTGTTAAGCATTATTAGCTTAGCTTATTTTAAGAAAGAAAAAGGAAACTAGGAGATTCATAGGTTTCTTGCATGAAAGTAAAAGGTTAAACAACACTGTATGAAGAAAAGCGATTTTGATTCACATTTGTCTGATAATACCAATATATCAAATTAGTGGAAAATAATTTCTGCAGATAGTTATAGCAACTAATACTCTCCTAGGCGTGCATTTATCACTAAAATCCCTGTAAATATTTTTGTAAATCTCTGTTTGTTATTCATCTTCTCTCATCTCACCGGTCTGGCACTATTTACTCTTAGTTAAATACAACATTCTTAGTGCTGAAGCCCCCCTAAACAGATGATGTTCCTGGCCTCTGTAATCAAGTGAGGAGAAACAAAAGAGACAGGATGTACTGGGAAGCTCAGAGGAAGGAATAGCATACGAGTTTGTTTTTACTTCAGTGGGAAGCATCACATAAGTAAGAACAATTTGTGTGAATAAGGTTTTGCAGGATCACAGTCTACATCCGATGCTAGTGAGAGGACTTAATCTAGTAGGTTATTTCCATATCTAACTACCCCGAGCTTAAGTAACATCGATAGTGTTCAACTTGAATGAAACATTTATTTGAACAACTGAAAGCAAAATTCTTCCTTATTATAAAAGCATCATTCTGGCACTTGATGTGCATCCACAACTTCCCCTAGCACCTGAGGGCCTGGCGAGAGAAGCCATGCACCCACCCAGTGGGATTACAGTGAGTTTTGCATTCATTTGTCGAACCATTAGACCTCAGGAATTTTAGTATATCTAAGTCCAGATCACTTATGTGAATGTGTGTGGGCAGGTAGGGTGGGGAAAGGGAAACCTTCCCTAGAAATCTGTATTGCCTGATAATGCTGTCCAAAGAAAAAATAATAAATTGCTGATTGTCCTGACTTGTGCTATATTTCAAAAAGCTCATACCAGGGTTAAAATGCAGCATGGATACCTCTTTGCAGCTGCAATTTAAGCTGCAGACAATTATTTCTTGTGCTTCCGAGCAGCTAATTTGCATCTGGAACGTATCTCAATGCACATAAATATATAAGCACATGGGGTAATACGTGCATATATCAGAGCAGTATATATTGTGTATCATTGTGTTATATATCTATATATAAAATACACACAATGAGTATGCATGTATGGAAATTCTACCTGCCATAAAGGGAGATACAAAACACTGAAAATGCATCCCAGTTTAGTCTGTTAAATTCCTGGTTACATTGATTAAGGAGAGCAGGGATTTATCTGACTCCTAGGTAGATGACCAGTCTGTAGCACATTTGGTATTTTCCAGCTTTAAATCTCTCATGGCCCATAAAAACCTTGCAAGTATTTCTTATTGTTAACTGTGGTATCTTGCGATGCAGGTAGAGCTGATCTCTTGAAAGATTTCCTCCCCCTGAACTTCCCAGCGAAGCAATCCTGACATCAGCACACCCATACACACATGCTTCTCTTTGCACCACCGGGAAATGTGGGGAGCAATGTTCTGCCTGCCAGGAGCAAACATCAGCACAGCAGCACTCTAGACACATTCCCCTTTAGGGGAGAGGGGAAAAATCCTTTAAAAATCTCTGGGAAGGTTTGACTTCCTCCTCCACCTTTATTTTCTTCCCTCTCTCCCCTCCTTTTCCCTCTCTAAATGTCATGGTCCTACACAGTTTCTTTGAAAGTTAGAACCGTTAGTCAGATCAGTCCAGAAGCAAAACAAACTGCAGCACATTTCACCTTTTGCAGAACTTTCCAAAGGACAGCATGCATTTCAGAGCAGTGACTATTCAGCATTTAGCTCTCTAGGGCTGGGGTGTAGACCTAAATTTCAAAACATTTTCTGTACATCTGTGTTGAATCAGTGCTTACTTCTGACTAAGGTGGCTGAATTTACAATATCACGTTCTTTCCAAAGTTGATTGCTGTTATATTAGGGCCGTAGAATGGAAATGGATAGTTTTGCTGTACAATGGCTCACTCTGCTTAGGATCCAATGTAACTGGGTTAGACCAGGCTCTTTGACCTCCTCGTGGCATTTTCTTTCACTCTGCTCACTGGGAGAGGCTAAGGTTGCTGCGCAACCCCTCGTCCTACTGCTCGTGGGGTCGGCTTGTCCCCTTGTCCTAGTGCTCGCGGGGTCGGCTAGTCCCCTGCCTCTCCCCGCCCTTGGGAGGAAGGTGCTGGGGCTTCTCACAGGCAGATGGCAGGGGGGATGCAGCACAGCTGAGACACTGCTTCTCGGGCAGCAAAGCTGAAGCAGTGCCACAGGGGACATAAGCCCCGTCTTGAACCAAGTACTTTGAAGGGGAGCTGCTTCTGCCTTCTACTTGCTGTGAGATCTCAGCTGGAGTGACAATCTCACTGCCCAGGTACTGGGAAGACCGAGAGATGCACCATTGCCACTCGTCAAGGGGATCCATAAGCAGCACCTACCTGAACATAGGACGGGAAGATGTGGGGGTGGAAGAGACAAATAGGCTTGCCTTTCCCTGTCCTTCTCCATTCCCCAAAGCAGCAGCAAGCAGCAAGCAAGGTGCTGAACTGGCAGACTGTAGATTGCTAAAATCATCTCTCTGGCATATGCTGATTTTGCACGCGTCTTAGGACCAGTATGTCATTACTCTGGCAATATCAGCTGCGAGGACCCCTGACACTTTTGGGGTTGCATGTCTGGACATCAAATATGATTTTCTTTTTTAATCATAGCAATGAGTAGCTGCGGACATAAAGTGCCCAGATAATGACGTGTGGCTGAGGTGGCTGATGCTGCCCGCTCACACATTACACATGCAGACTGTGGGAAATGCCCAGCATGATGCTCAGAGAGCTGGTTGCTAACTGCTTAATGTGCGTTAACATGTTCATGCTGTATCCAAGTATCATGCTGTATCCAGTGTTCTTGGGGCAGTAGGCAGTGCAGCATGCCTACGCAGTCCATGACGGGAAAAGAGAGAGGTCAGCATCACTGCGTGCCCATTCCAATCAGTGGAGTGTATAAGGCAGAAAAAGGTGCTAGCTCCCAATCTGAAGTGAAAGTACTCCATTTATCATTGAGAGATTAATTGCAGAGTGGTTGACAGTGGTTTGAATTCCCTAGGACCTGTCACTAAGCAATTATGGCTCCCATTCCCCGAACCAGGGCTGCCACAGCTGCTGCCTGCCCCAGCGCGAGAGCCTGTAAACGCCGCAATGAGGGCAACAGGAACAGCTCTGCCCTTTCTGTTGACTTAAGTGGCCAGGGTTGGTTGGTGGCTGTTAATGGCACAAATTTAGACATACTGTAAGGCAGGAGGTTGCTGCGCTAATGTTAATTGTGCTCATTTCAAGTTTACATAGCTGAGCTTATGGTTAGGGAGGCAAGGGCATCGACTGAGGCTGGCAGCAGGTAGGCAGCACGCTGGGGAGCAAAGCTTCCTCACGGCCAAATCATTCAGATTGTCTGGCACGGTGGGAGGTGAGTGACAGGGATGGAAATTGTGTCCTCCTGCCTGCTCTGTCTGCACAAAATCTGTGCATCCATTCGACACAACGCTGGTGATCATGCGACTTGTCTCCAACAACATTCCTTGCCTGGAGACCGTGGCTGAATCCACCTCCCCTTTATTTTCAGGCTGTTCCATATCTGATATTTGTATGCATTGAGATAATGAAGAATTGTAACTTTAAGAGAATGCATGATAAGCCTTGACTACCTAGAAAATATTGCAGTTTATCTATCTGTGGTCGCTGGATTTTCCCCACCCACTTTCAAACTTTCCTTTTCCCAGTCATCATTCATCATACAAGAGGAATGGCCAAGGACACCCTCTTCTTAGCCCCCAAGCATAATTCTGTGACTGCCTAACACTTTTTCCTTAACTCTTAGCTCTCCTGATAGACTCCCCCTCAGCTCTGAATTAAAGAGATGATAACAGAAGCTGTAAAAAAAGAAGGGTCCTTCCATAACAGCTATGACTTCAGAATAAGAGGTCTCTTCTTCTCAATATTAGGAACACAGAAACACTCCCGCTACCAAGCTCAACCCTGTGTACAGTCTGCGTATAACCTTTTAAACAGCTTTTGCTGTAAAACACAAGTCTGTGTTTGCTGTAACAGAAGCGTTTCATTCCTCACAGTAGAATAAAAGAGTTTGGTGAAAGAGAAAGGGCATTGCAAGTCTATGCTTTGTGCTCTGAATTCTTTTCCAGCATCTTCCTTTTAATATAGCGCAAAAGGGGGGAGAGAGAAGAAAAAAAACACATTAAAAAAGTGTTTTAGAGTGTTTTCCCAAGAAATATCACACACTGAATTGAAACACCTTATCTACAAGGAGGTCCTGGTGGCAAGTGCAGAAGCAACACAGGAAAAAAATCAATACAGCCTGCAGAGATTAAAAACGTACTGGAAAAACATAAGAAAACTGCAACAATTAATGCCAGTTGTACATATAATATGTGAAAACAAAGCAGAGAGGCATTAGTGTCTACACACAGATCTACTGGATAGGTAATGCTTTTATCTCAACTTGAAAATGGAAGCTTTATTAGACTGCTTCCCATCAGGAGGCATCGTACCAAGAGTAGTGTAAAGCTCTAACTAGCTAAAAGCCTTCCCCCCACCGCCCCTCCTTCCATCCCAATCACTTTTACATGAGGGTGAAATTCAAATGGCTCCATCTCAGAGCGAAGTGATGTCAAACGGGTTCCAATTTCCCAGCTTCGATAAAAACACATGTTCCCCCTCCAGCACAAGGCATGAAACAGCCAAAGACTTCCTTGTGAGAGGTGAGAACATTTTGTCCACAATTTAAAAAATCCTCCATGAAGTTACAGCTAGAAATGGTCCTAGTCATCATATTATGTTACGCTGTATCACCTATTACTATATGCTTGGCTTGAATGAAATTTATCTTACCCAGGTTTCAGCTGAGGAGGGATTCTTAATGAAATAAAGATGCTCATGCACAAAAATTAAGATGCTCATGCACAAAAATTAAGCAAATATTTATGAAGGCCATCTCAATGGAATGCATTCCTCAAAATTCCTTCCAATAGCTTCAAATCCACACATCAATTAGACCAGTTTGCGCAGTATACTTAGTATGTCAAGCGTAAAGCTCAGGAAAGGGTATCAGGTTTAATATCTTTCTTACCCCACTACCTAATGTTAAAGCAAGTTACAAAACTTAAGCAAAATTTTTACGACTGAGAATCTCTGAGCAGCAACAAATGAAAAAAGAACATCCCTTCCCTCCTTCCCATCCCAAAACATACAACCTGCACAAATTTCAATAAAGCTGCACAGACCCACTGCAGAGCTAAATAGAGATAAGCTTCAGATAGCTTCGCGATACTGGTAGGATAGCTCTTTGACCTTCCTCCTGCTACAATCCTATCAAAATAAAAACAGGTTAGAACCTTTCCTTTTAAACCCTAGAAACACAGTTTATGGTTTACTCTTCCCCTTCCTGACTCCAGTGAATAGAGAGGCAGGCATGGAAGTACACACATGCCAGTAGCTCAGATGTTCAGTACTATTTCAATGCAGTAAAACAGGTAAGCTGACTAAACCACCCGAGAATCCTCCCTGTGCAGGGACTTTAAGGACTGAGAGAGCGTAAAACATCTAAATTCTTTCTAACGCACGTTTGGAACAGAATTTATACCCAAATATGATCATCACGCTCTTAGCATTACACAGAGGTCAGCAGCATAAGAACATCTTTAACGTAAGTCTATATCAGATAGGCAAACAAATATGAACAATACATACACATCTATAGCTACATACTGCTGTGAAGGGAGTGCTTTTATGGAATTAAAAGCTGTATTTTGCATGGATTTCACAAACGGGTCTCAGACCTAAGCTTGTATTTTGTCCTTGCTTCTTGCGGCAGGGGCACCCTCGTGCTTTGGACAGACTTCCATTTCAGTATCATGTAAATTCAGATGGATAAAGAACATACTTGGGCACTAGCGTTCCCACTATGGACAGGCTGCTTGCCAACATGGATAGACAAAAGTACTTTTCATTTATTAGTTACTAGATTTCATTCAAACTCCCAGAGCACTGTTTCTTTTACTTTGGATCACATCCCATGCTTCTACTGAAGCCAGTTGTGAGATTCGCCTGACCACATTCAGAGCAGATTCATTTGAAATTCATTTTAAAAGCTCAGCCCTGCAGTTCTTACACAAGAAAGTGTAAAGTAACTTCAGTGGCCACTTCTTGAGGATGACTTCACACAAGCCAAATCTGCAAAATTTGGATGAGCCTTGAATAAGACCTCTAGCTTTTTTTCCCCCCTTGTAATGGTCTCCACTTTCAGCAATAAGTAATAAACGTTCATAACATCCCATGAGGCAAGAAGTCTTAGCTGGTCCTACTTTAGGACACAAACTGCAGAAAAGCTATTAAGGCTTCATAGTAAGCCAATACTGGAGCCTGCACTTCAAATGCAGGCAGACCTGGCTCTTACTGCACATGTGAACCTGCTAGTGCTAAGGTTTAGCTTGGTCCCATCAGATGTCTTGACTGTTTACTAAATCCAGATGGCCTGAAGAGATAAATGAGACTAAAAAGAGTCTGTTTCATTCTCACACGTCCCAAAGCCCTCTGCAAAGCAATGAGTTGCTACAGATAACACATGTCTGTGCAGGCAATCATGCAACCATTATTTACATGAACTTGGAGAGCTCAGCTGGCTCCAGCCTCTCACGCTCTGCATACATCAGTAAACCGATGGGCTGGAACTCGTCAGCCCGGCTAAGGGGCAGAAAAACTTGGGTATGCTTAGTTTAGGGAAAAAGGCAGAGAGGGCACAATCTTTCACATCTGAACGGCTGTTATAAGAGAGGAGGGGTGATTAACCACTCTCCATGTTCATCAGGGTAGAAAAGACGAGTTTAATTTGGGCAGTGAGATGTATGCTAGGTTAGTTTTTCTAGCCTTAAGGAGGAGCAGGAGGAAGGTGTGGGATGCCCGTTATAGGTGGTTATAGGTAGTTTTAGGGAGGAGTTCAGGAAGAGGTCCATCAGGAGCAGCCAAGGAGAGCTTGATCCCACCTCTATGAGGGAGACGGACTAAAGGGCCTCTGGAGGTCTCTCCCAGACTGTGATACTGAGAGATGAGATTAGCCTGGCTGCTCTCTATATGAGGTGCAGCAGGAGAGGTTAGTAGGGGGAGGGCTTCACAGTCACGTGAGTTTTACATGCCATGCACTCCCCCTTACATGCTATGCTGCACAGATAGTCTGCAAAATGGCTCCTGGCAGTGCTCTGCACTGATGTCCAGGAGACGCCACATTCAGATGCGTTTTCTTCGTCAGAGCGCAGTACTGTGGGGTACTGACCACTTCCATGTTTGCAGGCACAGTCGTTTGGGGATATGAAAACACCACGATGGGGCCCAGCACATTGGAAGAGCAAGGAAGTTCACGCAGTCGATTTGCTCACCTCCAGTTCAGCTCCTGCATGGTGTTTGTGGGCACTGGCTGGACACAGAGGTCACCTTTGTAACAAAGATGAAAAATCAAGATCTTACCCACTCTCAATAGCTACACTTTCCTTCTAAGCCCTTCTCAGACCTCCTTCCCTATGAACTCTCTTCCTTCTTCATTTTAATCTGACGAAACATTTCTCTTTTCCTAATAAAAACATATCTTACTGAGAACTATATAGAGAATAAGAGGGAAACGTACTTATGATAAAGGGGCTGCGCCTCAGGGAAGTCTGAATCACTGCTGCTAGAGACTTGGACAGATCTCCCCTTCGCACCTCACTTCAGTTCCCTGCTTGTGAGCCAAAGATAACTGCCTTTTTTTCTTCCAGCCATTAGTCTGTAAAGATTTGGGGTTACCATACATCTAGTGAGAGGTGGCCCACACCTCAGCAGAGATGCCTACGCTTTGCCATTGTACAAACAATAGCATCTTTGGGAAGTGAGCTTTTGGCTTTATATATTTACTTCATCGCTTCTTCCTCAAGCTTTGTTAGGGAACAAGAGCGCTTAGGCTGATTACTGAAATAAAGAAATACTATTAAAAAGAAAAAAAAGATCAGCTCTTGCAAGGAAATCCAAGCTGCAGAAACATGAACAAAGATCCATTGAAAGGCAGGGTTAAATAAATACAAATTAATTTTGCATAGTTCCAAAGTCCTTCGGTCAATACATGCCTGTTCTCATTATTATTCAATAACATTTAGCTAATATATTTGGATTTGCAAGCCCAACATTTTCAAACATTTTTCTAAATTAGCACAAATCTTCTGCTTCGTCTTTTCTTCGTCTACTGTCAGTGGAGCAAATAATCAGAGAACAAATAGATATGCATGCCGCTTATAAATTCTTCTTGCCAAAGACTTGACCTCTAGAGACTTGACTTCACATTTGCTTTCCTGTAGAATTTAACAAAATTAGTCAAGTGCAATTTGTTGGATGTTTGTTTCTTTTCAAATGATGGCAAAGCTCAGAAATGTCTAGCTCCGGTGATTAAAGGAAGAAAGGAGATTTTATTAATAATGCTTAAGTGGAGGGATATTAGAATGTCAGAAATACTTATTAACATCTTCCACCTGTTGGTAAAAGATTATAAAAAACTCATCTTCCATGAAAGACTGAGGTCATATCCCACTTTATGCCACAAAGTCAAAAAACAATGGGCAAAATCAAACCTCAGATACCCATATAGTTTCCTGGCCGGGCTATAGGTGGGATATGCCAATATTACATTTTACATCAAAGTAATGTGCAAGATGTGTAAAGTGCCTGCATGATGTGGCCCTGCCCTGAGGCACAGAAAACCTCAGATGACCACGCATCATCAAGAGCACATCCTTTCCCCTCCTTTTCATTAGAACCAGAGGAACGGACTCTAGCTGGACTACTTCCTGCTTTCGGTACAAGAACAAGGCATCTGCATTTCAGTAGGATACTTGTCAAAAGTAACTGGAGAGCTACTTGTTATGTTGCTGTGTGCCACAGTTGCTACAGCCCTACTGTATATCACTGGTTACTGCAAGCACACTTGTCATTTTGGAGGCCTTTCAAGTGTGTGTCAATGAGGGGCTGAAACACCGCAGAGAGGGAGGAGAAGCCTAGGATACGGCCAGCTTTGTTTTAATGTATTTGTATCTTCGTTTTTAGGAACCAGCCTTTCTGGTCTCAAATTATTATAAAAGTAGCGTTTGGAGATCAAAGGTAATTTGATTTCTAAGAGAAAATCAACTGTGATAGACGTGCTACCTGGGTATATTTCAAAAGAGACATCAGGGACGTTATTCATCACTGCATTAATGCTTTCCCCATAAAAATCAAACTGGCAGTCTTGCTCTGTTCACTTAGGAGGAGGCTTTCCAAGTCATTCTGAGCGGGCTAAGTCTGCTCCCACTGAAGTTAATGCAAACAGAGGTGGAGCAACAAGGAGGACTTCTGGAAAGAGTCCCAGCTGTCAGCATCTGGCAACAAATGGTAAAGATGCACCCAAGTGGTAAAGAATTATTTAGTTGAATTGAACAGAAATGCTATATAGAAAAATCATATCTGTGTTACAGATCTGGGCTTCTGCAGTCTGTGTTTGAGGTCCTATGCAAGTACTATATATTATGATAAATATCACTTCCCCCTCCTCCCCAAGAAGTTGACGTTTGTCACCGTGCCAGCTTTAGCTTGCCACATACAAAGCAAAGAGAATTCAGCCAGCATTTTGATACTTCCAAGAGAAAGGGATACCACAGAGTGGAATTAGTGACTCATTTTCTTTGCCAGCCTCTAACTTGATGCTAAAAAAGGATATTCAACATGGCATTGTGACACACCAGTTTCAGTTTTGCTTAAACCAGAGCCACTGAATACAACAGGAAAGAGCACCACTCACTGTCAGAAAGATCATGTACTGTTTTTTCCTTATTAATTGGAAAGCTCCTCATTAACACCAAGCCTACATCACCAGTTGTGTTAGGTGAAACCAATGTCCGAGAGGCCAAGCCAGCAGCTGCAGTCACCAGTTGCTCTTTGTGCAACAGGAGCAGAACATCTGAAACCATAACAACGTCCCCTCTGGAACCACTACTGGTACCAGTCTCCTCATAACTTAGTGCCAGCAGGCTATTTATTCAGCCTTCTCTTTTCATCTGTTTCTTCTGTCTTCCCACCTATCCACTTTTTATCCTCTTTTGTCCTGCCTTTCCCCCCACTCCTTTTTGTGTTTATATCCCTTTACGTCCTCTCTTCTTCCACCTTCTAATTCAATCCATTAAAAAAATTAATAGAACATGCCTATGGACTACCTGAAGTATTGTTCAAGTGGTCCAGTCACTCCCCTGCCCTTAAGTACCGACTTAGGAAAAAGAGCAAGTTCGCTCCCTGAAAGGTAACTGGGGCATGCATAGAAATGCCCACCTAGTCCACAGCGACAAACTCAATGCAGAAGTCTTCCCTGTGGGTATGTCACCTCACTGAGGCAGGAGGAAAGCAACAATCTGCTCTATTTTTGCATTTTTTTTTCCTTTCTGTATCTAACTAAAAGGAAGCCCTTGGACTGCACTGCTTTCCTTTGCTTTCTGGCGACAGTATCTGCAGTTGACCATTCATTCATTTGCAATCAGCTGTTTGTCTTTTCCTAAAATTTTAAAAAGAAACAACGCCTTCCTTTCTCAAAACCGCTGGGGAAAAAATTCTTCTTCTTTTTATGAGGCAAACAAACACTAAGCTCTGAAAGGGAGCAAACACTTAGGGCTACCATTGCCCACGGGGGCAACAAGTAAGATAGCAAAAACCCATCCCTTTGTATGCTGTATCAAAACAAGGCATCTTGTTTGAACACACTCCTGCATTTAACAGTCACATTATGAGAGCACTTGCTCTTGTGCTGCTTGGAAAAGTATAGATGTAGATAACTAAGGAATGTATCCAGTTCACCAAAGCAGCAAGTAATTTGAAGACTTCCCTTTGAAACATAGGACAAAAGGCTCACTCAAAATCAAATGACTTTCTAATAGTAATTCAGAAGTCGAAATGTGTCATTTGTTACACTTCACACTTGCAGCACAGCCCTCTGCAAACACAGCAGTGCTTGGTGCAATGCACCGTGGCTCCCAGTTACTGCAGCTGGTAGCACCCCCACGAACAGCAGTCTCTCTGCTTGCTGGGCCACCCAGAAATGATGCTGTACGGAGGAAAACAAACATTCAGTGACCAGAAGCTCAATGATGGCTACAGCGACCTGAGTCGATACTGGGAAAAACTACTTAAAACAGGTGACTGTAACCTTCCCCCATCCCCAACAGAGTTCTGTTAAAACACACCTGAGTGTCCATGACATACCATTTATGTGCCCTCTTTAGCGTCTCCTAACTAGAAAGTCTGAAATTCAGTGGCTGACTTGGTGTGAAATGAAGCCTCAGGTCAGCCAAGACCTGCCTTTTGCTGTGTTAAGACCTACATAACCGGGCCTTGGAGGGAGGTCAGTGCTACTTTGAATCACACTCCTTCTGCACACTTCGGAAAAAGTCGACACCCTGGGAAGCACGTTCCCCTCTGGATTTCCTTGGTCCTTTGAATCCAGTTATAATCAAAACAAAACATTGAAACTGGGACTGTTTCCACTGGTCTCAGCAGGCTTTGGATCAGACCAATATATTTATATTTGAAAGAATATATTTAAGAGTCTGTACTAAGTGAGTCTATTCAAAATATTTCCCTAGTTACGTGTTCATATGGAACTACTGGGCTTCTGTTACTTTACTGAGCATCGTTTATTACCAAAATGTTCATTTTTTTCATGATCCAAGCTGTCTAACTGCTCATGATAGCTAGAAAGGTGACCTTTAGCTAAGGAACAGCTGTAGATGACTCAGAAAAAGATTGAACAATTTTGAACTTTCTTTTCCTCTTTAATTTAAAAAGAATTGTATAATTTGGCTTCTGTATTCTTGTGAAAAAAATTGTATAAACAAAAACAAGGCAGAACAGACTGATGTAAGCTTCACTGGGGATGAAAATACTAGATGCACAGAGGGCACAGTCCTCTCTGCTGCTCACAAGGGGTTAAGCCTGCTTGGGAGAATTTGTTAGACACCTTCTAAAATAAATAATAAACAAATAATAAACAAATAAATAAAAAGTTGTTCTGTCTTAATCTTCTGTGTTATCACTGTGTTTGCCCAGAAAGCTTCTGTAATTTTAATAATGTGAAAGAGAAAATAATTTCTTTGTCCTTATGGACAAAGAGGCTTTTTCAGCTCATTGTACACGGGAAAATCTTGACTATAAGGTGCTTTGTAATTCAGTTCTGATATACACCTTGGCTCACAGGTGTAATTAAAAACCCATTATAATCTTCCAACGAGCAAATCGGAGCAGTCCCGAGAGGAGCTGAGCTGTGAGAGGCTCTATTTATAAAGTCATATTTAATGTAGTCTTATCTCTACACTGAAGAAAACATCTGTTTAACATACTGTAAACAAAAATATTAAGGTTCCCTGGCCTTTTTGTCGCAATGACTTATGACATGATCTGCAACATATGCAATTAAGGTGGCACAGAAAAAAATGCCTAATTTCTATGGAAATCACTACAGAAAAATTGTATGTTTGCTCCTGGTTGATACTCACAGCTCAGGAATGAGAAAATAATGACTGGTACGTGTGCATGACAGGGGTCTTGGGGAGTATTTTGGGTTGGTGGGGGCTTGGTCAACAATTTGTAGCCTCTTATTTTTGTATGTCTTATCCCAGACAAAAAAAGATGTGACAGCAATTTTTTCTACTATTTTTGTCTTGAAACTGCAGGGGAAAAAAACCTCATGTTACCTCGAGTGTTAATGAGCTCAAATTAAAAAAAAAAAAAAGAAGCCACACAACTACCAACACCATAACAGAGTAATAAGCATATTTGCATAATCCACTCTCTCCCATGCATTTATAGATAAACATGTCTTATATCCAGAAGATGAGATGCAGTTTGTGCATGAGGATAAAAATGGGAATATAAGCACTTTGATTTAAGAAGTTAGACTGAAACACCACAATAAACCGAAAGACCACTAGAAATTGGCCATCAGCTGGGGTCAGTGTCATTCTAGATAAGTCAAACTAAAAATATTGTGAAATCACTCTTTCTCCCCTGCAGTGAATGTAACGCTTGCAGATTGATGCTGAGTGCCAGTGCAGTCATTGATGAGCAGTGTTAAATTCAAATGCTGCTCTCCGTGGGAGCATGACAGATCCAAGCAGCACCACTGCACAGTGAAAATCAAGGTCTCCTGCTGGTCAATGGGACAAGTGCCAGCATAGGCAATAGCACTATATAGTCAGACTGCGCATTGATTTCATGAATCAGAGTAGAATGTCACACATGAAAACACATGTACGAATCACAGAACAGAACAGAAAAAGGGTCAGAGCTGGAACTAGCAATGTTTCAGCCCAGCGGACTTTGCATTTGAGCCTGAACTGATGTCTTGTTGCGGGAGCCTAATACTAGGCCTGAGCTGTAAGTACTGCATCTCCCACAGATAGAGCCAGACACGGTATGCTCAACATGCTCAAGTCTTTATATTAGACCGGGTCAGCTGGAATCCAAACCTGACCTGCTGGACTTACTTCCAGGCTGCATTTGGAAGTTATTCTCTTGTCAGTTCATTTTCGTCCCTTAGTTCAAGAATCACCATCATTTCTCATGTTCTGCACCTCTAGCGTGTGTTGCTGACAAAACTAGGCTGAGGACTCCATATCCTAAGAGATAATGCTGGCCACTGTTCGTAGGTGAAAGTATGAAAACTGCAGGCAACAACACCTCCAAAATAAGTCAGCTTGCTTTTATTTAGGTCTGGATATAGCTTTATTTTTCCAGTTTACTGTGGCCAGGGTTCTGTAAGGATGTACACATAAAATTACCTATGATTACATGTTGATAAAGCATAAAATAGAGATAAGCAGCATCCCAAGAGATCCCTGAGCTCCTGGGGTTAGATAGGAAAATAAGGTAGGAAAAATCTTCAGCAAGGAGACTGCTAAAGACAGAAGAAGGAACTGAGACATCCTATACCACCTAGTTAGTTTATTTACTTGCCTTTTTTCACTTGGAGGCAATATCATGTTGTTCTGCATGGTTTCTACTTGCTGGAGACACTACTTTTTAGCATGTTAAAGTGTCAGCCTACAGCTGGGAAGCCCGTTGTACACAAAAGCCAAAAGCAAACAGTCAAACAGCATTTCAGGTTGCTTCGGAAGTGCATTAATATGATAAACACACATGGTACACAAGCTTGTGTGGGCAGAAAAGCGTCCTTCAGTCCCAGCTTTCAGAACCATGGGGTTCTGCATTAAAGGACTAGAACAGCAAACCAAAACTAACACAGGGTAAGGCAGCAACACACATCAGTTCATTGAGAAATGTCGAAGTATTGTATAAATAGTAACATTGACAAAATCCAAAGGCAGTGGGTATGCTGCATTATCAAAGCTCATCATAAACAATTCTTTGCTACGCATATTCAAAGCCATGGCTGAAATCCATGAAAGCTGTTGAAACCTATGAACAATTTCTGAAGAATATAATTGGGACAGAATTCTGCCCTGTGTGACATACCTGTATTAATGGTCCTCTGTGCAGGACTGTGTAGTTAACTTTCAATATCCGCTCCTCTGTGGCTTGCTTGAGATTACATGATAAGTACGTGGCACAATTTAGAGGAAAACTTACATGGTTAAGAGAAATTACAGGAAAGATCGGTTTACAAGTGCCATTTTTCCTTTGAAAACATTTTAACCTGCTCTAGCTACATAACTGAGCTACTTCCCTGTTTGTCTCGATAACACAGTTGAGTGAAAAGGGAAGAATTTTCTCTGATGCTCACTTGAACCAGAAGACATTACCTCAGAGCTGAATTTACCACCCTTTTGCCACCACCAAGTATCAGAAGGGGCCTTCTGAGATCACAGCCTATACACAAAGAATTAATTTGGCGTTGACACTTTGCAGTGCTTTGAGATTCCAAATCAGAGGCTTCTTGCAGGTAACAGAGGCACCACCTCCCTTAAACACAGGCACACAGCAGCAGCAGAGACCTTTCTGAGTCATCAAGCACAATCCCCCACTATCATGGATTGCAGTGTCTAATATGCTTGGTTCCTTAATAGCCCTCATTATCACAGCAGCTAAGCATCTGGCAAAGCATGCAACACTGGCACTGCCCTCCCTGGATGATCTTAGCACGTCTGTGTGCGTGCTAAGAGGAAAGACATAGAAATTTTTTTCGTACATTTTGATATACCCTGTGGACTTTTTAAAACAGACAAAGATCACTTATAGGCTAATAGAAACCCGAGCAGGAAAGATCTCTGAAGTATTTCTCAGATGGCTGAGAAAGATAAAGATAAATCAAATTATTCTATTCCCCTCTTACACCTGAAAAAAATGGAATATACTTATTTACACAGCACATTCCTTCCACACAAAAAATTAGTTGCAAATATTAAAAAATAAGTATTTCTACCCTTAAACAGTCTGTAGACTCGGCCTAGATGGGCACAGGGCAGTGTCAAGCGGAATATGCATTCCCTGTGATTATAAGTCTCAGAGCATAAATCAAAGCCAAGTTGAACTGTACTTTAGGCATTTAAGTATCCCAAATTGCTCATCTCACTAAATCTTTATAGTAAAATAACATTATAGCCTATAATTACATGGTGTAATAATGCCACAGGAGTAAAATTCAGGAAAGGCTTAATTTTCTAGGCTTTGCAACAAGCATGAATCGGTCTGAGTCTTAAAAGGCATTCACAGTCTGGATCCAAGCCTAGGTGCTAATAGGACTACCATATACGACATAAACCAAACAAATAATACAAGTTCATGCTCAAAGCTGCTAAGCAAGCGCTAAGATTAGAAGTTCTTGAAAGCCATCCACATGAACTGGATGGAACAGTGTCACCACAACGGAGGCCTGCTACATCTGCAGTGCTGTTTCTAACAAGTCTTAAACAGAGGGACCAGGGAAGGTTGAGAGATTTTCTTGTACTGTTGCTTCTTACACACTGTAAAATAATAGCAGTTAGAGACAGGAAATGTAAGGGAAGCAAAGAAAGATTTCAAAAATATACATTTTTTTTTAAGCCCCAAAACATGGCCACTTTATTTTTTTAAAAATGCAGAACCTCAAGACTTTTTTGTTCAACATCTAGTTGTTTTTGTTTTGATCTAGCACTTGTGTACAGAAGTGCAATGAGTTACCTATGACTACACCGAGAGCCTGTGGTAGCACTCAGGTAACCTGAGTCACAGGTCAGCAGCTTGTAGACCTTGACCTCAAAAGGCTTTACCAGACCTAACCCATAACAAAATTCCTGTTATAAATACAGAGTTAAAAATAATAGTAATAGATTTAAATAACTAAATTTTGCTTATCTGTGGCTCAAGAGAACAGGAATTATACATAAAACAGCATATCTTTGAATCGTCATTTAGACGCTCTCTGTGTATCCTGCAGCAGTTTTTCCACACTGAACTTCTGCTTGAGAAATGAATGCAGAATAAGCAGCAGACTCAAAAGGTGGCAGAGACCTGTGTTGCAGATCAGAATGGGTAATTTTAGACTGCACCACTAAGGATGACAGAAGACCACTGATGCAGCAAAGAACACACCATCAGATCTAAAGGTTCTGGGTTTGAATCTAGGCTGTAAGGCTAGAGTTGTTGTTCCTGCTTTCCCCTTCAACAAAAACAGAGCAGTATTATCGATTTTCCTCTCTCAGTCTGGTCACGAATCATATCTGCAATCAGGAACAAGTGCAATTTCATAGGTGTTCAGGCACTCTGCAACTCAAAAGTTGGTAACAATTTCTGTTTCGGAAAAAAAATTGAACAGCTGTAGTTTCATTAATTGTTTATAAGGGGTACAATGGAAGCTGCCTCTCCTTTCTATTGACAGAGATACATTATGTAGTACCTTTGTAAAGCTGTGAATGCTTTGCATGCTGATCACTCAGATATTTCAATCCTTACTTATGACTCATTTTTGGATGCAGACAAGGGGTACACCAATCACGTATATGTGATACTCATGTGAATGTTTTTTTAATGACTAGATTCACCATTCCTCAGCTCCCCTACACTGGTTGCTATTCCTCCATACGTTGCACTTTTGAGTACCAGTTGGTGGATCTCTTAGGTGGATTGGGGTCGTAGCATTCAGCTTGGTTCCTCATTCTGCCCAGTCATTACTACAGGCATAGGTGGACAGAATCCTGACCTCAAGAAATCCATTATGAAAAACTCCCACTGACTTCAAAAGGGCCAAGATTTCACCCTTTTCTACTGTCCCATGGTGCTCAGGTATTGCAGTGAGCTCTAACATGTGTAGGGACCTGAGCCTCCGAATAACAGTAAGCGTTTTATTTACAGATCTATATAAGATCCATATGGGTCACATAACAAGCAATAGGGAAGTAAAAAAAGTCATGGCTCTCATACAAAACTTCGGCCCATTACAAGATACAAGGCAGAGGTCAATCACAGAGTTCTCCCAGCTACATCTGCGCTCATAGCAAACTCTGGCTGGGCTGCAAAAACTACTCCTTGTAATACTTCTATAAATGCTTTTATATAATAGGATGACTATATGAGGTAAGTCCCCCTACAGATTTGTATGATACATTCTTATCTCACACACTCTTTGGATGCTTTTGACAAATACTGGTGAAAACAGGCTCTTGAGGTGTGGGGTTAATTGTTCTCCCTTTTCTGTTTACGTAAGTGTTCTGCAGACTGAGAATTGCTATTTCCAGAAATATATAAATCAATTAAAAGTTTCAAATCCCCACCTCATGGATAATTTCAGAGCCTGAATCATCTGCTTTGCAGCAATTAAAACAAAGGAGGCTTGTTCTAATGCATTGTTTTCACATTAGAAAGCCCAGTCTGCCTTCAGCTGTCTTTACCAACTAGGAATTCAAGAAGAAAGAAGCTATTAAAGTTTACTCTACCCGGTTTAAATGTGGCACAACACTCATTCACTGCCAACTTCTCAGACTAAACATCTTAGCAAATTCTTTCTGACAACAGTTAGTGACAAGCATGTCAAAAACAACAAACTCAGTCACATACGAGGCTTATCAATAATTTAGTCTTCCCCCCCACAAGAGACTGTATGTTTTGCAATAATGAAATATATGATTTTAAAAATAAATAATAGGCTGTTGTCAGGCCGATTGTAGCTAGAAGTTATGAATTTGATTGATTGATTGAACATTTGACTTCATTCTCTCTAGCAAGATCAAAGCGAAACTCTTCCATTTGCCCAAGGCCACTTGCAATTTATTTAGAGATTGTGTTCATATCCCAGCAGGTAGCAATATTGGACTGAGGTACACAGAAAATCAGCTCTTTGAGGTTTTTTCCGAGTCCAAGGGATGCAACAAATGAGATTTTTTTAGTTCATTAAATCATTAACCACTTAATCACTAAAAAGCACAACATTAGTTGCATTTCCCCTTAGCTAGGGATAACAAGGAAGCAACCAAAGTGTTGAAACTTCTGTTTTAACATTGGTGCCTCTGTCAAATATGACAAGTATGTATTTTTTATTTATATGGCTATTTCTCCCCCCTTCCTTTTTTGGTTTAATTAGCATGGCAGGAGGCAATGACATCCAGAAGCGACAGGCATATGAATTGCAATGGGAAATTCTTCTAAGAGAAACATGAAGAGACATTCATGCACACAGTAGCACACAGATGTTTGTACAGCAAAATATTGCAACTACCATAGTGTAAAAAGAGCCCCAATCAAATCAGCCCAGAAAAATGTGAAACCTCCAGTCACCATGAGACATAGCCAATATCAGCTGCTTCTTTTCTCCTTTTCCAGATAGTATTCACATGCCAACCACACAGGTTTGAGGCTTCCTCACCAAAAAAAAGTCATTCTTTAGCTGTCCTGCTTTTGTCCTACACAAAAATTCAGAGATTAGCAGCATTAAAAGAAACAAAGCCCAAACCCAACCATGAAGGGTCAGTGCAGGCCGCCCGAGTGGCAGTTTGTTGGCAGCCACGCACAAGCATGCAAATCAGCAGTGGCTGCACACGTGGGACATCAGGGGGCTGCCAGAAGCAAGGCAGGCAGCAGCCCCATAAAGTGTGTACGGACAGGAAGATAAGGAGGAATGAGCGAGGGAAGGAAGTCTTCCAGGAATCAGGTTAACACACCTTAGAACAACAGAGCAGATTTGTAGCAATGTAAACATTCCCATAGCAGATCCACCCTGGGCCACCTGGTCCTACACCCTTTCTTACAACAGCCCACTAGTAGAGGGAAATCCTGCAGAATGACAGTTTACATGGGAGTTTTCCTCCTCACCTTTATCAGAAGCTTTGTGCATACCCTAGCAGTAGGGTGTTTTAAATACCTTTTCCCCAAATCTTAACTCAGATAAGAGTTACAGCTTATCTCATACAATCAAATGTTTGCTCTTCTTTGCTCATATTAGAGAGACTTGGGTAACAATCTGTTTTGGACCGTTTTAAATGCAGCCTCGGTTTTGCTACAGGCTTCCTTGAACATTGGAAGGAAAAAGTGTTTTAGAAACCCTCAATTCCCTTTCTTTGCATCACAAATATCAAGTGTTTTACCAGTGGAGTAATTCAGATTGGAAGAGAGCCCCTGAGGTCATTGCTTCTTGATAGCATTTTCTAGCTATGCAATCTATATTTTCAGCAGCTTAAAACTACTACTAGTGGATCCCATCTTATGACAATGCTTTGCTTAACATGAAGTTCTGGTGCATGTCTCCAGTGCCTTCTGTGACACAGACTGCTGAAAAGAAATACTGATAGCTCTGCTTCTCTCCATATTGTATGTACTCACCTTTAATTCTCAGTCTGCAGTGAGCCCTGTTACACCTGACAGACCCCACAATAACATATCTGTAAGCACGCTCCAGTCACCCCAGCCTGCTCTCCCAAACAGCCAGGTATGATGGGTATGAGGACATAGACAGTAAGCAAACAGATTTCCCTGCCAAGCTTCTGAACACATGCAGAATTGGAGAGGGTAAGAAATATTTTTTAAAAGTGCAATAGAAGATATACTGATAGACATCTAGATCTTATTCCTCTGGCTGAATTAAAATTGCTGCTCATTGCCCTAGAGAACTGGTGAAAGTTTTTTTTTTTAAAGGGAGTTTGCTCCTTATGTAGCTTGTCTGTGCCACTCCAGACTCTACAGCTTAATAGGCCCCCCAGTTTGTCTCTGCTCTTGTATGACCGCTAGCTCCTCACTCTTTCTTGGGGCTTCCCATAGCCTACTCCCCTCCAAACTGATAAAAATTCTGTCCTTCCCAGCTAACACAGAAATCCGTGCTATTACAACTGTATTTGCAAATTCAATTCTGTGTTATCTTAATTTTGTTGATGTCTGCCTCTTGATATCTGGTCATCTTTCCCTCCCTTACTGAAATATTATCCATTCTCCAGATCTTTTGATCTTTTCTTCAAAATCTTCAGGAACTCCTCCTTGGCATTGGGACTGGAAGATTTAATCGGTAGTCCAACATCCTTGCAATAGCTTCTGAAGGTTCACTTTTGTGACATCTCAGATGAAGATCAGATTTGAAATGCTGGTTAGGAGGTTAGTCAGTGAGCTTCATCTACACTGCAAAGAGAGCGTGGACCTACCCATCCCTGGATTATGAGCAGTGTCCTTATGTCCTTCTACGGAGATCTTGGCCAACTCAAGGGCAGAGAGGCACCAAAGGCAGCTAACATCTCACAGGCTTTCTGTGCTGCCTCTGCAACACAGTGCTCCCAGGAGCACCAAGCCAAGGCTAGCATAGAAGCAGAAAACAGGAATTAGGGATCCAAGTGTTTTTTAAAGATCTTGAAAAAGTGATTTCACAGTCATAGTTCAGAATGCAACCAAGCAGTCCCGGTCCTCCTATGCCTAGGTGTCCTCACTGTTTCGCGAGAGCAATGTTACTACAGCTGTGGAGAAACACCAACTAGACCAAATAACACTGAGAGCAGGTGGACTACCCTAGATGAGGGAAAATGTGGCAAAGTTGATTCGGGATAAATGACAACTACTATCTGCTCCTACTACCAGGAAAAAGAGGGAAGGAAAAGCTAAATAAAGAAAATTGTGCCATAGAAAGTTTTCCTTATATGGTAGCTTTAATGTAGCATGGAGCTGAAAGGAGAGAAAAAGTTAATGTTTTCTCAAAAAATAAGATTCATTAAAATTGCCCATAATGGGCCAGTACCATAAGTGGCCAAAGTTCCAGCCAGGTAACTCCAAGAAAGCTACACAAGATGTTTTCCGAATACACATGCTCTACACAGAAAGTACAGCTCCTTAAAGTGATCACCAGTCACTAGAGGGCATTTATGTCCACGAAGCTGTCAGACCCAATTTCTTCACTAAAGGTATGATTAGATAATGAAACTTGGCAGTTCCTAGAGTCCTGCTGAAGATAATCATGTGGAAACAAACACGTACATACAATTAGCAGAGCTCCTCATAGGCCTTCCTCTTTGAAATATTGACAGAGAATTACAAGAACAATTCTGGCTAATTTTCATTGCAGTGTGGCCTGAAGTAGAAGAAAACAAAGCAGCTTCAGGGTCCCAGGGCAAAGCTGGTGAAGATTTACCTCCACTAGGATAAAGGAATTAGAGTAGGGATTCAATCTACCTTCAAAATGACCTGAAGGGATGCCCAGATCCTGATTCAGAAACAGGTGCTTGATGTTAAGATTGGGAGTAGTATTTTGAATGGCAAAAGGCATGAAACAGTGAATCCTGGCACCTCAGTGGGTGGGAAGTGCATCAGGATCTGACATGTGTGTTCCAAGGTGTGATGGATTTGGAACTGCTGCTTAAGTTACTCATATGCTGCTTTGCATGTGAATGCTTCCTGTATGAATAAGATTTCATTAAATAAGACACTACAAAGACAAAGCAGCAGGCAAACAAAAGAGAAGCTTAAGGATAGCCATCCATTTGGATAATATGTAGGAGGGAGACATGACAGAAGCATGCCCAACTCACTAATTTTGAAAGATTTCCAGTCCTCCCAATCTGCAAGACTAACTTTCTTGATAAATGCCAACGCCAAGGCAATTAAGAGATTAAGAGGAGCCAGGCTAGACCATAGACACCCTCTGAGATGTATGAAGAAACTACACCTGTTTTGAATGATGAATGGAGAGATAGATGGTTAAGAATGTTGTTTGCCATCATAAAATCCCTTTTCTCTAAATACTTTCTTCCTGTCCAGTTCTAAGCTCTTTGCTGATTTCAGGGACAGAACGCAAAAAGAGAGAGATTACATGTGTGAAACACAGTTTGATCTTCTGTGCAAACACGGATGATAAAACCAGTACTGTAAGTCAGTCTAAGCTGTAGAACTGCAGTCATTTATCCAGATGAGAGCCTTGGGGTGGTAGGAAGAGAGGACATCCTACTTTAAAGAGAAGAAAATTACTATTAAATCAGTCTCAATAGGATAGAGTGGTAGAGTGACTGAGCAGGTTTCTATGGAAGATTCCAGCATCTTTGCCATTCGGGCTGGAAATGCAATTCTTTAGGTTAGTAAAAGCATTAGCCAGTGCTATGGATGCACAAATAGTCTTGAATGTCTTTAACTAGTCCTTACTTTTCTGAATCTTGTTCCTCTAGTATTTGTACAACCATAAGTAAATATTTGGGGGGGAGGGGGCAGCGAGGGATGGACACACGACAGTGAATCACGGACCAAACCGAGCAAAAAGTCCTGTGGCCAAAGCAAATGAAGAAAGTTGGGAGTTTCAGAATCCCCTCCTGGCCATGAAGCAGTCTATTTATAAACGCAAAAGATCCAGCCCAGAGAAGAGAAAGTTTTACAATCATCTGACAAAAGCTGAAACTACAGAAGAACACAGGCTGTTCAGCATTCAATGTCCAGGAATGTGCACACACGTGTAAAGCAGTACTAAAATCCTGATATTAATGAGATGCAATTTTGATCCCTCTCCCTCCCCCACACCAGAAGTTTAGGGCCTGAGGAGAGTTCCTGGGTAAAAAGATAATCTGAACTTTTGTAATCGAGAAAAATGAAAGAAAAGTCGCACCCCACTTCAGAGAGGTGGAAAGTTCTGGTTATCTTCTTTGGCAGAGAAAGGGTAATTAATGAAAATCACACACATTCTCTGCCTACTGCCAGCAATGGCTGACAAGTTAAAATTGGCACACAGCGATAAGGCGAAAAATGCTGCATGCATTGGCAGCTCTTACTTTTTCTTCTGGTATCCCCCCAGCTGCTAAATTTATTTTTAGTTGTAGAGATTTTGCATTTCTCCACCAGTCTCCTGTTGTTGCTTTGGTACTGCAGCATGGTGGGGTCCTAGCATCAGTCCCCAAGCATTTAAAAAATGAATAACTAGTAGTAGCTGTAGTGGGAGGGCTAATTTGGAGTAGCTATTCATGTTTATCCCATGACAACAGCTGGATTTGCTTAAGCAGTCATCTTAAGCATGGTAAGACAACTGGGAGCTAGCTCCACAAAGAAACTTTAGTCTTAATTGCAACTTCTAAATGCTTAACCACCTAATTAAATCTGTAGCCCAGAGTTAAGTCTGTGGGGAACACTAGCCACCTGAAACAGAAATCGGGACTGTGACCATGAGGCAGTGGGAAGTGCTAAGGAAAAGTATAATAGCTGTATGTAAAACTGATAAAGTGCAATGAGTGTTTCAGTTCATCATATTTGATGTTATGTAACTCCTGAAGCAGAATTTCTTATGTTAGACTTGCTAACCCTTCCCATCTGCATGCTCAGTATCTTCCTTATTTCTTGCCCTAAGTTTTTGTATAACAGTGCTTTCCATGTCACAGCTGCTGGGCTCTGACTGTTCCTCCTACAAGTATACGCTGATGTGATAATATGAAGCTTCCTTAATTAGCCCAAATTGGAGTGACCGATATGGCTTATGTAAAAGCTGTGGATGTGTAACAGACCCAAATTTGTCCCTTAGTATCTGTAAAATGCCCTGGAACGTTCAGATGAAAGGTTTTATAGAAGTTAACAGAGTGATAGCTAAACCCGACTGCTCTTATTTCAACTAAAGACATTCTGACCTTAAGTTTAGGTAAGGAAAAGCAGGTAGTCAAAGCATACCTCGGTAAGTGCAGCAGTAACCATGAAGTTACAGCAATACATTACAACAGCAGAGCCTACAGTGGAATTTAAGGGTTTCTTCTTCCCCACGTTGTGCAATATAAAGCATGTGGGGTTACTGCAGTGGGGCTGGAAAACCAGCTACCGTGCTTGTGCTGAAGACCTGAAAGGTCACTGACAAATCACTGCGTGGGATACAGCTCCTGTTTCTCCACTCTTGCTTTGTTTTCCAGAACATACTGAAAAGAAATCAGTGAACCTACAAATGTGCTCATATGACCTCTTACTTTGTTCCCTTGGGCTTAGACACCAGTGCTGCTCCGAAGCAGCTATGTGCTGGCATGGTATTGTGGTATTGACATGCAAATAAGCAAAAACAACTGAATGTCTTCCAGTGCTTATGAATGCCCGAGTTTTTTTTATTTTTTTATAAGCTGTATTTACTTTTTGGTGATTTCACAGTCCCTCTGAATAACTTAGATGTATTCCCACTTTGACTTCTACAATACAGCTACGTTTCCCCAGTCTTAGTGTTTGTTTGTTTATATATACATATAGATACATGTATAAATTCAGCTTACTTTAGCAACAGGAATATTTTAAGCAATTCAGCCACTGGTCCGGCTGAAAAAATATATATGATTCTTTGAAATTCCTTAGTGTAAAACAAATACAGCTACCCCATCTTGCTTTAAAATAGTTAGAAAATCTGAGACTTAACACCCAGCAATGATTATTCATCTCCCATGAACTAAGAGTCTATGTGCCATTCAGGAGTAAAGAAAAAATCAAATTGTTTTTTCCCTTTTGATTCATCAAGGATGAGCCAAAAACTCGACAGGTAAAATCTTGACTGCAATTTTACTCCAGGAACTGCTCTAGAAATATTTTTTCACAGCTCTTAATTATTTGGGTTTAGATCTCCCAGAGTCTAAAACATCTTCCCACCCCCAAACTACTTCTAACAGACTCCTAAAATAAAAACATTGAAACTTTAAGCTGGCTTGAGTCACACTGAAAATATAACAGAGTTTACCCAGTATTCCAAATACTTCACTCTGTCTGGGTTATGCTTGAAGAGACACTGAAGTTGAGGGTACAATTTACCTTGGACATACACAGTTGACAACTACGTCTTTTGCATGTAGGTAATAGGAAAATCAAGAACACATTCATCCAATGTGGTAGAGTGGAAAAACTTACGCAAGTTTTGCCAGCATTACAGACATCATTGGATTTTGAAAACAATGAAAACTGCAAAAGAATTGCTCTTCTACTGAAACAATTCACTTATTTTCAAACGCTGTAGAGATGCGGATTGCTATAAGATGTGGTGAATGCTTTTAGGTGCCACTCCAAAGAGAAATGGCATTTCTATCCTTCCTGTTGCTTGCTGAGCACCATTTCCACTTTCTTCCAACTACTCCCCCCCACCCCTGGCAACTTTTTTACAGTGTCAATTATCAAAAGTGAAACCTGGCAGACATTGTAATATACTCTGGACCGAGTTTCTCACCTACCTATTACTTAGTACCTAGCTAAGAATACATTTGTACAATTTGGATAGCAAAAGGGACTCATGACAGAGCCATGTATTTTAAAGCTTCTCTGTGTATGCTTGCTTTTTAAATGTATATAGCAATAGATATTAAAGCATTCAGAATAGCAGAAAAATCAACCATTGCTTAATAATAGCATTTATTTTAACATCCTTGGCTATATATATACTCTTGAGGTTCATATCCAGAGGAAGGGTTTATTTTGTTTGAACCACAGAACTGTGGTGCAGTGGTCCAGACAGTCCTAATTTTATTTGACTTGGGCAGGGGGGGAGGGAAGAGACAAAGTGTTTTCATCTCTTACTCAGCCTCTCCAAAAGTCTTCAATAAATGTAATGTTTATTGCTAACACCTGACCTCATGAATTCCATCCCCAGGCCCAATAGAGCCATTGATTACCCTGAGGTTTTGAACAAGCTGGCAGACCATGATTCCTCCAGAGGATGAGAGCAGGCAAAAATAAGGTGGGTGGGGTAAATAGGAAGGGGATGTTTCAGTGCAGAGGATGCTCTTCTAGACACAAATTAGCTTGAAAGAACAGGAACATAAACAACACACCATCCTTGGCAATGAGCAAGTTAGCAAACGAAAAGTGCCCCAGGGCTTTTTGTAACAGTGCCTGATAAATATCATAATGGCCCTAGATTTCATTTAGATGTTAGAACTGAAGTTCGATCTGAAAACAAAGGATAAACATATTTCTTCTGACATTTAATGTTGTCTGATGACATGCAACTTCATTGCTGTTTCTTTATGATGTAATTTCTGTAAGTGATACCAGTTGTCATCAAACGTCATAAAAGCCAGACTTGCCTCGAGTCATCAATATTTATTGTTCTTTTAGAACAGAGCCTGTTTTGAGTTTGGTGCGCATGGGTTTAATTGTTTAATGGAAGAGTTAAACCTAGCCTTTTCTAGTATAAAATATCAGTCTGAGATGGATATGTTGACATGATGCAATTGAGATATTCTGGCAGCTGGTGCAGCAAATGCCCTTTAAGAAAAAAAAAGGAGGGGGGGGTGGTCAGGGATCTGGCTGGCTGGCTGAAGGGATTAGTAACAGGATATGGAGCCTTTTGCCTGGAGGTCAGTCATTCAAATTCTCCCCGGGTCACTAGTGTCCGTGGACCCCTTGCCATGGCAGGGTTGCTTGGCCCCTGCAGGCCAGGCCAGCAGGTGTCCCCAGCATTACACGTGGCATTAATTCACACCGCACTACTGTTAATGGGTGAAGACAGGAGAGCCCAATGGGAAGAAACCTGCCCTGAAGGGGTGATTTTGTTGAGACCCCAGACCTGCTTGAGTAATCACTATGGCCAGAGAGATGCATCCAGCACCTCCTGAAAACAGCAGGCCCTCTAAGCAGACTCTTGTTTCTTCAGTCTCTGTTTTGAACCTCAGTTCCCATCAATGATAGGGTCAAGTAAAGGAGGAAAAAACAAAAAACAAAAACCAACCCATAAGCCTTTCCTTGCTGCAGGCTATCCAAACCCGCCTGTTGTAGAAAACCTTGCCCTGTCGCCCAGAGGTATCCTGCCGGGTACTGCTGGGTACTGGGCACTGGCCTAGAGGGACATCACATCCCACGGACACTCCTAACGCCAGCCTCACATACAGACCTGTTCTTTCAGTGTCTCCCTTCAGCTGATTTTAAATCTTTGTGACCCATCTCCTTTTCTTAAAGGAAAGTGCCTAATTTTACCACTGTGTCAGGGCTGGTTGGAAGAGCAACTTTTGACTACATACAGTCACGAAAACAAACAGTGCATCCCCCGATTTAAAAGAGATAGGGACCAGAGCAGCAGAAGTTTGACAGGGAAAGGAATGTAACTGGGTGAGCAAACATAACATTTTTGGAAAGAGCTCTCTGAGCTTGCGAGTCTCTGGAGAGCTCCATAAAAATTGCTGGAACAGCTGAAAACGAGGAATAAAAATCACCTGACTTGCAGGGAGAATATTGTTCACAAAACCCTGCTAATTTGGCTCTTAAAGTGCACAGGCTAACTCACATATGCACAGGCTCAATCAGAGGCACCGCTGCTTGCTTGCCACATTGAGTTTAGCTTGGGTGGGTTTTATTTATTTATTTTTGCCTACACAGCTGGTAGAGGGAGCCTGTAGCAGCTTCAGCTCACATTTGTCTTTGTGAATATTTTATGTTACCACCCAGGATATCAGTACTAGATCACCAAACCACACTGAAGCACAGGTGCCGTACATTTCAGATGTGCCTAGGATTACATATCCTAAAAAAAATCCTGCTCAAAAAAGAAGTAAAATTTCAAGATAGTTTGTTTACAGTTTTAATTGGCTCTCAGAGTCTCTTCAGATACGGTATGAGGCAGACTGGATTCTGCTCAGAGGCGTGCAACGTAGGGAGGTTTGGTCAGGATTTATTAAAACCTGTTTTCATCACATGCTCAGCTTTCTTCAGCAGTGCTCTGAGACTGCATGGTTTTATTTATTTGTTATTTTGCATTTATCTACCCTAGGTACTTCATGTGTGTTCATTAAAGAGATCTCACAGCTTTCCTGTGAAGTATGTCACTACTTTTGTTAGCTACATTTCATACACAGGTAAACCAAGCTGAGCAACAGTTTTGCATACCTGGGGAGATTTCCAGTCCAGGGCAGTAGCTGTGCCTCCAAGGGGGGGGACCTCTCTGAGACCAAGCCCAGGACGTGGTGAGGAGTCCAGCTCTTCCAAGGAGGTTTTCAGGAGAACAGAGAGGCTGTGACAGTCATCCAGGTGCCACCTTCCTAACCATGCTTAGGGCACTACTACGTCAGCAGGAATGTTAAACCACTACATTGCTTATTGGTGGCTCTCCACTCGTGGCTGTAGCAGTAACCAGAAGGGGTCTGACAGAGCAGGTCTCTGCATTGAGTTGCAGTAGGGACTGCAGATCAGGGCTCCTGGCAACAGACTGCGTCTGGGAAAAATGCAGGGCTGAGCCAGGGTATCACTGTGCTAATGGGGTGCAGGAGAGACACTGCTGGACACAGACATAATCAGCCTCTTGATTTCTGTCAGGGCAGATGCATGCAGGCCAGATGCATGCAGGCCAGTAAGGAGGACAATGTTCCCCACTGTGCTTTCAGCAACACATGGCTGCTTTGTGTAAGGGGAGGGAAGTCAGGAGCCTGGGGGAATAGTAATGGGATTGCCAGGCTGATGACTTAAAGGTGGTGATCACATTAGAGCTGATTTTGTGGCTCTGTACTTTCACTGATACCTCCTGGGGTTACAGCGGGCAGCAAGGTTGACTGAGGGGATGGGCACTGATGGATTTACATGGCACAAGTGACCAGAGCATAGCAGACATGTCTCAGTTCACCAGGAGGTGAAGGAGGTGCTCCAGATCTGCCCAGCAGTACCAAATACCAGGTCAGCTGTGCTAGCCCAGGAGCAAGTTAGTCTTTGGACGCAATGCACCGGTTAGAAGCATCTCGAAGAAGAACGGTAAGAGAACGAGATCAGACAAGATGCTTCCGGGAACTTGATCACATGAGGCAACACGTGCTTCTAGGACTCAAACGGAAACTACAGCCCCTCCAATTTAGAGTATCTATAGCAGTGCAAAAAATCAACAAGATATATGTTTTGTGGCACAGCAGCCACCCTTCACAAGGCTTTAAGGGATCTCAGCAGAACATTTGCAGCAGAACACTGGACTTTATGCAGTTCTGTGTCTTAGGGATGAGACTTAGCAGTTCATCATAGTATAACCTTTGGAATTCTTGGTTCAGGCAGAGAACGCGTGACCTTGTTTTCCTCAAAACCCTTAGGCTGCAGTGCCTTAGTTCTTCTCCAGGCAAGCAGCCTGGAGACCTTCTCACCTA
The DNA here is from genome assembly GCF_040807025.1 of Struthio camelus. Classification (NCBI taxonomy): domain Eukaryota; kingdom Metazoa; phylum Chordata; class Aves; order Struthioniformes; family Struthionidae; genus Struthio; species Struthio camelus. Next base: position 10,691,514 of record NC_090948.1, read on the forward strand.
GCTAGTCCCAGCAAGTCATTCATTTATAAAACCCTTCTTTGCTACCACAGCTTCAGACAGGCTCAGCTTCTGTACTACCAGCTCAAAGCAAAGAACACCACGGCCACTCTACTGAAAGGCCCTAAATGAGGCTTTCTTGCTTAAGTAAAAAGAACAGAGCAACTAAGTCCAATAGAAGAAAGAGAAAAAACTTCTACTCTTTAGGCTATACCCCAGTGCCTATTAACTAATCCAGGGAACTCCCATTCCTCTCCTGGTTAGGAGCAAGACCTCAACATGCAGTCTTCTCTCTACCTTCCAGGCCCAAACTTGTATCCTGGCCTGCTCCCTCTACCTGCACACTGCCTTGTTTCAGAGCAGGTCCAGCTGCTGCCTCAGGGGCTCAGATTGCCCCTGCACACTGGTGCCTCAAAGTCTGCCTTGCCACTGAACTTGTTCGTTACCAAAAGCATTTCCCTGCCAGCAACCAGAAATCTCAGGCTCTTACTCCTTGTTCACGAGAAAAGCATGCTTCCCAAGCAACCTGCTATGCCAGATTCCAGGTGGTCTGTCAGCCTACCTTAGTAGATCAGAACCCAGTGGAGCTGCATGGAATACGATCCCACCACCACCACCCCTTTTTCCTGCTAACAGGGGGCAGCCCTGTCTATTTATTTGCACAGGAACCAGTCCTGACACAGACAAACAAGCGCTTTCCTCTGTTATTTGAGCAAAGTGGCCCAGAGTAGAGCGCACACAACTGTTTGGAGGGACTCACTCCAGAGGGAACACAGGAGGACTGCTCAGTCTGTCTTCCCAAGACCCCCAGAAATGACAGCAGGGACAGGCTTAAATCATAAGCTCAAGACACAGCCTAGCATAAGTTCAACGAGGTCTGCAGCAGGACATCCCAGACTCCCACACCTTTGGGCCCAAGTCTCCCACCTTCAGAGGTGAAATGGTCTGAAGCCTGGTTCTACCAGTAGTAACTCGGCCACTCAGGCAGGCCTGGTCTCTCTGCTCCTGCTGAGCACTCCTATATGCCTTCTCCATAGCCCTGGTTTCATTCTCCCTCAGCTTCGCCCCAAGGAGCAGCACCTGTCTAAGGATGGGGCCCATCCCAGCCTGCTTGCTGATGGTGTGTGAGGAGACAACCCAGGAGCGCTGCCTACAGCTAATTGGCAGGGCAGTCTGTGATCATTTCCATTTGTTTCATACCATGGATATTGTGCTGCTGGGGGAAAATCTTCTCCAACTCCACCATTATCCTAACCCTGAGACAAGGGCATGCCTTCAGAACATTTGCAGGCACAGGAGAACAGAGCTCAGAGGTGGTGCATGCTAGCTCTTGTGAGGCACAAAGCTAACACGTAACTTTTGCTCGGCTTGGAGCTTAGGTAGAGTAAGCTTGTCTATTTTCAAAAATCGTGTAGTGGCTCTCCCGTCTACTCTCATTTTCAAGTTTTGATCAGGATAGCAGAGGAGATAATCCATCTCCAAACAAAGACAATAGTAATCCTGCTGCAGAAGGCAAGAAAAAACATGTATATATGCTCCTGACATTTCAGATCTGTCCATTTTTAGCAGAAAGGACAAGCAAAGAATATTTCCTTTGCTGGATCAACCAGTCCAGAAGCTAGTGTAGCCATGCCTCTTCTTTTTTTTTTTTTAAATACTAGAACCCTGCAATACAATTCCTAGGAGGAATGGAACTTCTGTTACAAAATATTTTAAATTATGGCTGAAATGTTTCAATTTTCCATTTTATTGGCAAATAGAAGTTCTACCAACTTGGAGAAAAACACGGCCAATTTCCAGTGTATAGGATTTTCCACTTCATTTTCAAACTCCAGACCTCACTCAGTGGTCTATCTGTGAGATTTTTTTGGAGGATGCATTTTACATGACACTAAAGGACAGCCCCAGTGGAGAAATAACTTAGTAATTTAACATGGAAGAGATCAGATGAGGGGTTGGAAACATAACTGGTAGTCTTAAATGTAAATGTGAATAAAACCATGAATTACAGGGTGATCTGAAAACTGACCACTCTGTTGTAGTATATCAGTCTGTCCTAATGGCCATTTACTGTCTAACAATGGAAGGCCATCACACAGATTACTAGTAGCTGCTTAAGTATCACCCTGTAGGGACAATGTCTGGTGATCTATCACATAAATCATCATAAAGAGCTGGCTGGACTAACGATCCTGCACAGAAGAGCATGTTGATTTTTGGGTGAGTGTCATGTGAAGTAAGGGCTCTAGGATTTGGTCTGTGAATATGAATAATGCAGGGACTGGGAAACTGCAGAGCACAGAGCAAAACAAACTACATTGACTACTTTATTTGCCAATAGAAATCAATGTTTTTCTTCCTGTAAAGAAATTGCCCTTATTGGAGGAGAGATTATAATGTGGCCTAAGTGAGGAAATTTTACATATATATACACCACACCCCCCCACATGTATACTCCAATCATTTGGAGTAAAGGTGTATGGTAAACCTTTTGTTCACAAAAAGAAAGAAGAAAATTCACGTTCACATAAACTTATTCAACAAAACACACACTGGCAGATGCAAAGAAACTTTTTTTTCAAATAGATTTTTCTTCTTCCTTTTATGCAACATTAGTTGTTGACAGTGTACTGGGAGATACAACATCCTGGGATCATAACTGACCTTTACAAAAGTCTCTGCTTAAAAATGTATTTATCCAATGTTGGTGTAATAGTCCTTGTTTAAGAGAGCTTGGCTAGGACAAAAGATGGTGATGTTTAATCAGGCTAAAGAGCTGTTTAAACATACCCGTGACTGACCAGATTATAGCACGATGTGGCCAGCCAGCACAGATAAATCAGGGTCATGTAATACGTCAGCTGGGTTAAGGAGTAAATAGGCCCATCTTCTGCTCCATCCTGGCAATCTAGGGGTGAGCTGGTGCTTATTTAGTTCATCATCCGGCAACACTTTCAAAAGAGGGTCATGTGGGCTAATTCCTAGCTGAGCATTACAAAGTTTAGTTTGTACTGGCAGATGCTGGCTCCAAAAGGTAAACTGTGTGCCCTGCCTGTTTCCGTAAACAGATCTGTCCGTATTCACATAACCATCCCAGCTTCTTCAGATCCTTTCAGTTCTTTCGGATGATGCTGGCTGAACGCCAAAACTCCAGTGCCCAAAGACCCTGTGGCTAAATCCACGGGAGAGGCAGAAGAACCTCATAGGGCTGATAGAGCTAGTTCTGTTGAAACATCCAGAATTTGGGTCTTTATCCAAAATATCACTGAGCTGGGCCAAAAATACCATTAAGCTATTTCCATCCTTCTCCCTGATATGCACTCACTGGAAAACAGTGAAATTAGATGTTAAGAAAAGATTTTTGAACTATAAGGAAGGAGTTACTCTGGACAGGACTCTTGTTTTTGTTGCCATTTTGCAGTATCCATCTCCAGTTTTGAGTATTTGGTCTCACAGAGCCCCTAGCTCATGCTCATCACTACATTTGGCTGTCAAGTCTTACGTGTCTAATGAAAGTAAAAAAAACACCAATGTTTTCCTCAGTCTCAGAGCTATTACTAAGATGCAGTATGACACTCAGTCCTAAGCCTTTGGAAAGATGCAGCACTGGAAGAGCTCTAGACTTGAGCTCTTGAGCCTCCAGCTCTGTCCCAGCTGCCCAGTAGGCCACAGCCATGGCACTTCGTTTCTCTGCCTTTGCTCCCTACCAGGAAAAGGGAGAACACTGCAGAGACTTACCCCACTGGGCAGTCACAGGAAGCATTTCTGAGGCAGTCACACACTGAGATTAGAGCTCACCATACAGATGAAGGAGCTAGTGGAAAACTGTCGCAGTGAAATCCTATATCATACCCATAACTTCTGTTTGATCTGTGGCATATCTTGAGAAAAAAAAAACAGAGTTTAAATTAAACAGTCGTATTAAAAAATAGCTTTAAAAAGTTCCTCTTGTAGGAATCTGATTAAACACCTTCCCATTTACATCTCATCTATAGGTGCTTAACTCCTGCTGTTTCTAACAGAAAATTTATGTATTTGGGGTCTGGGTATCAGCGACTGCCACTGTGACTCAGAGTAGATGCACCTTCGGAAACGTAAACATCTATTCAGATGAAGAAATCTGGATATTTTGATGCCTATTTTGTGCAAAAAGAAAGCAGAGAAGAGTCCATGTATGCCACTCAATATTCAAATGCAAATACAGTTCCGATTCAGCAAGGAAAATTAGAAGAAAAAAGACAGCAACTCATACAGCTGAGGATGGGAAGAGCAAATCCAGAAAAGTCCGTAAAATCAGTGTTCAACAAAGTAATGTTTCCAGGCATTTTGAGTCAGCCAGTGTTTGTGGAAGTGAGTAGTCTGTCTTCTCAAAGGCAGGCAGGACAGAATTTATAAAGTGAATCCCAGAAGCACACAGTTTACCACTCATTGTTAATAATCTCCTTTGTTTCTTCACACAGGGCACACGTGTGGGGGTGTTCCACCTAAATACATATTATGGCTCTATTCACCTTGCAACGTAGTTTAGTGTTTCTGTAAACTCCTTGGCCAAATAATTAATGAAGTTCTTGCAAGTAGTCCAAAGGGAGAAAAAAGAGCTTCCATTAAGAGACGCAGAAGACGCTGACCTTCACACAATTATTTCTACTTTCTTCTACTTCCATTTCCCCCTCCCATTTTCCGACAAGAAGACCGTTTTAGAAGGCTGAGGAAGAGGTTGTTTGGCAACGGAAGTACTGTATTCTGTTTTTTTTTTAAGAAATGTCTATGTAATTTCACAATTAGCCTACAGCAAAAATTAGCCCTTCATGTAGATTTATATATAAAACTGGACTGTTTTTGCTGGGATTGTAGTAAACATTTCTAAAACAGACGTAGCCTGAGGTGAAGCTATTCTTGTGCTTGTGTTTAGAAAGCAAGGGATAAAAAATTATAAAATGAATCATTCCTGAGTGGATTAAAAACTGTAAATGCCTTTTAAAAACACAGTCTCTGATCATGTGGGCAGATGGTGCATCCTATTGTATAATGTTGTTACCTGGCAAAAATGTGATGTAGTTAATTTAACAGACATTTTCAAATCCACAATAATATGCCCTATGATGAGTGAGTCGGAGCCTGATGCTGCAGCCCTTATTCTCAGGAGTAATCGTTTCTCACCAGAGTAGTCCATTGGTTTCACCTTTCACCAGTTTTTAAATTGGGGGGAAAATAAAGAATATCCATGGGAGAAGTTTTTATCTTTGTTAAGATGACATATTCTCTTCCCCCATTCAAGGAATATCATCCTCTCTTATCACCCTCTCAAGGTCTTCAAGTACCTACATGGCGAAGAGATTTCTGATGGAAGAGAGGTCTTTAATCTAGCAGAAAAAGGCATAATGAGATCCAGTGATTGAAAGCTGAAGTTAGACAAATTCAAACTATCTTATCTAGGAGCTTGGTAGATTCCCCATCACTTTTGAAGTCTTTAAGAAGATATCCAGTCTTGATGTAAAAGATATGCTCTAGATCAAACAGAAGTTATGGGTTTGATGCGAAAATTATTGGGTGAGGTTCTGCAGTCTGTGTTATGCAGGAGGTCAGGCAAGAGAATCATATTAGTCCCTTCTGGCTTTAAAATCTGTGAAGCCCAAACACAACTTCAATAAAGAAAAAGCAAGCCACCTTCACGACCTCTTCTGCCCACAGAACTTTAATTTTGGAAACAGAGGCTGGTTAAAGCAGTTCATCAGCCTTACCTGGACTCTGCTTAGCAGAGTATTCGTAACACCTCAGGTTCTTTCAAAGAAAGAAATTTGAAAACAGTCTAGTTTCTCTTTAATAAAAGTACATGAAAAATGCTGACTGGTTTCTCAACCAGCATATAGGTATTTCTTTTAGAAGAATAACAACTTCTTAAATCAGAAATTTTCACAGGAAGTCTTCCACATTTTTTCTCATAATTTTCTCTATTTACTTGACGCTACTTGTAATCTATTCCTGCAAATGAAGAGGCTGGAACAGCAGAACTGAATTGTTCAGCTTCCTATTACTTTTCAACAACATTTATACCCCAGACAAGTGGGGAACAATCATTGTCTTATATTATTTTTATTGTTTTTCTACCATGCAAATAAGTTAAAAAACAGCTTTCAAACTGAATCCCAACAATATCAGGTTTCATAGCTTTATACTGAGTCTTGGGGATTTTTCCTTAAATTGACAGCTCCGGGAGTCACGTGAACACACAAAGATCTTGACGTTAATTTTAAAAGAAAATAGTCAACCACTGTGGTTGCGGATAAAGTTCGAAACCATGCAAATACGCCAGCAAAAATCTCCCATTTCCTTTACATTATGTGGTTTGTTTTCAAAACAGGTCCCCTGATTCTGGAAGTTAAACCTTGAGGGTTTTAACGTGGTTTCCCCACGCGGATGGCCGCACGGAAACCCCGGGGGCCGAGTGCCCCCGCCTTGGCCTGGCCCTCCCTCGGGCCGAGGGCCGGGAGCACCCGAGGGGGCCGCCGGCCCCAACGCGCCGGTGCCGGGGGCGCGGGGAAACACGGGCGACCCAGCTGCCCTCGGGCGGAAGAAGGAGGGTGGGGAGAAAGGGCCCTCTTGGTTTGTGCGGGGCGGTCAGGGCTTAAAACACTTTTTTTTTTTTTTTCTGGTAAATACAACCTCGAAATTCAAACGATAGCAAACAGCCGAAGGACTAAACGCGAGCGAAACGTTTTGCGACACGCGCGCGGCCCGGCCTGCGCGCCCGGTCTTCACGTGGTTGCTCCAGACAAACACCTTCCTTTTCAGCAGCGGTTTGGGAGGCTGCCGTTCGGGCGGCCCTTTGAGCGGCTGCTGGGTGTTTCGGCGAGGACGCGGTGACGCCCCCGCGCCGGCCCTGCCAGCCCCCTCCCAGAGGCCCGGCCCGTGCTCGCAGCCCAAGCGTAAACACTCGCCGCAGCGGTAGCCAGGTGTTTCCTGTACCAGCGGCGTTAAAGAGTCTAAAAACAGTTTTCTGCGACACGGGGATGTTTTATTTGCGCTAGGCTGCTGCCTGTCTTCATGTACCCGCTGGGCACGGGGTCTCTCGCCCGCGCTGCTCGCGGAGGCCTCCTCCTCGGCCGGCGCTCGTGCCGGCAGCCTCGAGGCACGTGCACGGCCACACGGGTGAGGCCTGGGGGGCCCCGCGGCGGGCGCCCAGCCCAAGGGGTGCCATGAGCACCGGGAGAGGGGCCGCAGGCTTGCGGGAGGGGCAGGGAAGAGCGGGAGGAGGTGGGAAAGGGAATGTCTGAAGAGAGGGGCTCCTGGAGGGCCCCCTTTCTCCATATCATGCCCCAGGGGTCTCCGCCAGCTACATGGAAAAGCCTGGCAACAGGAGGGCTCGGTTCGGTCCACGCCACTGCCACCACGCTGGCCAGGTGCCCAGCACGGGCTATGGTGGTGCCGCCTGTCGAGCCCAAGCCTGTCACTTCGGCCCGACAAGCATCTGCGATTTCTGTAGCCAGGCTAGGAGGCAGCCCGGTGCCTTAGCTAAGGGGCGCAGGGTAAGAGGCAGCTTTTGAAACCATCTCAGCTGCATTTGCTTGTACGAGCTGAAAACTGGGGGTAAGCAAGCCAGCGTGACTTTGCACTGGGGCGGAAGAGGAGCATTCACAGAGTTATATATAGCTGAGCAACAGTTTTCAATAAATCCACCCCTCACCTTTTCTCTGCTCTCATGAGATTCACCATCGTTCATTCACACCTTGCGCAGAAGGGAGCCAAAGCTTTTTCCACGAGGATTTCTCTGCTCGGACACTGTGTCAAGCCCCAGGCTGTAACGTAACATGCTTTCATTTGAGGAGTAACCATACGGATAGCCAGATAGTTAGGCAGAAGCTTAGGGCTTAAATGTGGTTAAATGACCGTGTAGGCCTGCTCATGTTGACAGCAGCAGGGTCCACAAATTGGCTGTGATGCTGAAGGCATGTAAAGAACAGTAATAATATGTAAAAGCCTCTTTAAAAGCCGTACTGCTTAAAGAAGCATGGACACCCTGCAGGCTCTCCAGCTCTTTTCTGTTGTCATCTCACTCCAAGCTGTCACAAGATGTCAGTGTTTTCAGATACTCCCGCTATGGTTGAGCAAACAACCTCTTCACACTGTCTGGCTGACTTTCAATGGCATAAAGTACATCCATAAAATTGAGCCATAAAGTTCACTGTGTGCAACAGAGTGGCAATACTCCACAGAAACTCTGGGATATATTTGAGACTCAGCCCTCTATAGTGGGATCAAGTCTGCTGTCTACCCCTGGCCCTGGAGTAGCTCTCAGGCACCTAGCACATGAGTTGAGGTGGGTGATACTCATATGGAGCATACTGTCTGCATGGAAGTGTCCTTGGAGCATAAACCTTGGAGCAGAATGAACCAAGAAGAGGGCATGTGGAAAAGCAGCAGACAACTGTACCTTTTCAAGTGTGGTTTGACAGGCACTGCTGGATGCTCCTTTTGGGGGAATCCAAGAGATTCTGAGCTGGGCTGGGCTCTCGACCTAGCCTCCTCGTGCTGGCGGTTTGACAGAGGCAGAGGGATCCTGCTCTAGGAGCCAATACACTCTTTAGCAGGCACAACGCAGTGAGCAAACAAGACACAGGCAGGACAGGAGGTAGCTGAGACTAGTAATTTGTTATTATCTAGCAAGATGGTGCTTGGGCAGATCTCAAGGCTAATGCATTAGAGGGTTAATTCAGCCTCAATTCTAAAGCAGATCATGCTTTTTTTTCCTGAAAAATCCTTTTGGAGATCTTGTGATGAGAAGTTTTTCTAGCTTGTAAAATCACTCTTCCCAGGTTCCCCTGCAGAGCATGACAGCAACAATGACCTCTGGTGAGTACTTCAATATCAAGGCTATTGGTATTTTCTAAGGACCTTCTGCCTATCCAAAGATTTTAATCCAAACCCTTCTTCACCCATAGGCACTCAGTAGGGTTTGCAGGGACCGAGCGTCATCTGTTCTCTCCAGCAAATACAGAGTATGTAAGTTCCTATCTGCTGCTAATCCAAGTACTCTGGAGCACTAGGTTATAAGCAATGGAGAGTGCTTGCACCAAGAGTCCTGGATCTTATCCTCCCAATGACCCGTGATTCTTACTAATGGGAAAGGGCACTTATAATATTAAAGAGGGGCACACTAATATGAAAAGAAGCTAAATTTACAGAGCTATCTTCGACATCCTTATAAAATCAATGCATGGGTTATAAAACCAATATGGGCTACTACTCTGGATGCCTTGAATTGCCCTCCGAGGGAGTTACTCGTTGTCCTCAACTAAACAAGAAGTGTAGGATTAGGCAATTGATGATAGATTCCAGTTTGACAGCACTAATATATCTTCTTCCCACAGTAAGTTTCTGGCATATTAAGTGACCCTTCCAATGGGGACAGTGCTAAGAAACATCTCCCGCCTTCTTTATGGCATGTGTCCTTCTCAAACCCACAAGTTCTTTTAACAGAGATCTTTGCAGAGTCTGTCTGGGAGGTCAGGAAAATTAGCATGATTTGAGATGGAGGTGCATTACTGGGAAAGAACTGGTCTCATTGCATAGAAAACTCCAAGAAAAACAAATAGGTTAAAGCAATGTTTGTAACTCAAACAAATCCCACTGAGCTGAGCCTTTCATGGTAATTCCAAGGCATTGATTTCAGAGAGATGCTCCAGGTTGGATGTTTCTGGATAAGAGAACAGCTGTTTTATGCCCTAATTGTTCAGCACAAGCCATTCTGCTGCCTCGCAAGCCACACCCTTTGCTGCGATCGCAATGTTTGGATTCGATTTCCCTCGAGACAGAAGCTTGCAGTCACCTTCCCCATACACCTGTGTTGCCTCAATACAGTATTGTACGTTTCTTTCTTTTTTTTTTCCCTCCCCCCTGAATCTGCTCTCATTGAGTGGCACCGGGGGGAAAAAAAAGAAAAGAAAAGAAAAAAAGAAAGCCCACCTCCTACTAAGAGGACTAAGACCTGGGGAGCCAGTGTAGAGGAGAGGCCGTTGCCTCTAAAGTTCAGAAATAAAAATGACTTCTTCTTTTGAGCTTGCTGTTCCCTGATGTGACACTGTGATCAGTATCAAATGCTTGGTGGCAAGGATTTTTGTCAAGCTTTCCCAGCTAAAATAGATTTAACCTACCAGTTGCTCTTTGTGGGTTTAACAATGTGTGTGACAATAAAGGGCTGCTGCCGCTGTATTGTTAATACATGAATAGTCCCAGTTCTCTGTATTTACTATTGTGCTCTGTAGATTTCCAGGAAGGAGTGTTTGGCTCTGGCTATTGATACAGGTTCTGTTTTGCAGAGGGAGCTGAATCAGCCCCTTGGCAATTAGTCAATGCAAGCGTGCAGTTAAGAGTCAATTAAAATTAAGGAAAGCACCCAAATCCCTTTGAACTGCCTGCTGTGCTTTGTCCGCTGTTCAGAGGCAGTTCTGGGTGCACCTGTGTTTCACACTTTGTCGTGACTGCCTCTGGACGTGAGGAGTTCACCCTGCAGACAGGAAACTTGCTAAACGCCAAAATCAAGGCAGAAATCCACTCCTTGATAGCAGTTTGTGGTCTGCTTTTGGCTGGGGCTCGCCAATGGCTACTGCGGACAAGAATAATGGCAACGAGGAGGAAACTGATACGCTGCAACCTCTTGGAAAAGCACAGCCAGAGGCACCTGAATGAGAGGGGAGGCCATGGGGGCACGCGATGAATCCTCCCTGGCACCAGGGAAAGCAGGATGTCATACTCCCTGTGAAGATGTATAATCGTTTATTGTCATTCGCTGCCGCATAACACCTACAGTGCCCAGCCAGGACTGGGCCCCTCTACTGCAAACCAGGACTGTAAAGGCAGGAACTACCCAAATGCAGAGTGGGTCTCAGAGTTGCAGGAAGGGGGAGAAGCAGGGCACCAACAGCCCTGGGTCAGGCACAGAGGTGGGAAACATCTCTAGCTCACCCACCACGCAGCATGGGGCAAGAGGGCTTCTCATGAGCTCTGGCCAGCCCTGCTGAATGTTGCCCCGGGAGCAAGGCTCAGCAACACCTTTCCTCCACTGAGCCTAAGCCAGTCCCGTAAGGCGGTGCCATCGTGAGAAGCAAATCTGGCTCTCCCTGGCATGGCGAAAAGCCACGGATGTACTCAGGTGACCTGGAATCAGCCACCCAGGTGGAAAAGGAAAGTTGCTCTTAGGTGCTGAGAAAAGGAAAAAAGCAAAGTGTCAAACACCCCTTCATCCTGGAAGCATTCTTTGACAGTGTTTTTCTTAGTTCATTTCCATAACAATCAGCCACTTATTATTAAATCAGAGCGGCTGGGGAAATGGAGTTAAATTAAGGGAGATCAGAGGCAGGAACGGAAGCGATGTCTATATAAATATCTGCCTATATTATATAGGGTACTGTAGTTAATCAATTCTGAGAACAAAGAGCTTGGCTTGAACTAAGAAACAGCCCCAGCCAAGTGAAGGAGCCCTGCTGTGGTAAGCAAGCAAACAGCACTATCGACAAGGAAAATGTTTCTAAAGGCCTCTCCCACTGAAGGAGTTGAAAACAAGGGTTTTCAGCCCCTGGGGCAAGCGCCGGTCCCCTGGCTCTTTGGGCAAGCACTTCTCTGAAGGTTAGTAAGCACAGGAGCCAGATGAGGGGACAGCAGCTTCTCTTAACTGAGGCAAAAAACTTATTGATTATACGTTCAATAAAAGGTCAAAACTCCCTTTGAGGGTCACCACAGTTGCAGCAAAGCTCTTCCCAGCCCCAGCCCCTCTCTCTGTCTGCAGAGTGTTTCGTGCCAGTCTCTCCAGGTGGACACCTGGGGTAAAAGTGAGCTGCAAATGAGCTAATCATCATTAATGTGTCGGTAGAACCTGCCAGCCTGACATCCCTCCTAATGGCTGACAAATGTCAGGGTGACTTGTATGCTTTTTTTGTTAATTGAATTGGTTAATTAGGTCCCAGAGGCCTGGCTGCTAATTATGAGCTGCAGTGGAATACGGGCTTAAAAAAAAACACACACACACACACATACACACACAAAACACAAAAACCCCATAAAATCCAACACAAGGAAGTTAAAACAAAAGGGAGAGATGGGAAAAAACCCACCCCCCACTCACTCACTCACTCACTCACTCACACACACACACACACACACACACACAAACACGTGCGCGCGCACACATACAAAACCTCCTTTGTGTTCTTTACAATCTGTACGGTTACCTTCGCTTAATTTCTGACCTGCCACATGCTACTACCTTCTTGATGTGTTTTTAAAAGGAGGGTTAGAGAAATTCCAAATCTGCCTTTTCTGACGGGAGCATCTGCTCAGTTAGAAACACAGTCATTAATTTTCTGCCAATTAGCAAAAAAAAAAAAAAAAAAAATCAGGAGAGAGAGAAAAAAAAGAAGAGGGAAAAAACCCCTCCAGATTTGCATCTTAATTTGTTACTTTGTAAAGATGTTGTTTTTTTTTAAAAGTTAAATACTCCCTCCGGTTTGCCAGTCATAGAAAGTGAAGAGATGACAGCAACTTCCCACCAAGAAAAGGCAATTAATCATTATATTTTGCACTTCTATAGCAGCTTTCATCCCCTGATCTCAAAGCGCTTTGTGAAATTAATGTATTAAGTCTTTTGCCAAGCTCCGGTGAGGGTGGCAGTGTACCAGCAAACTCCTTTGGGCCAAGGTGGTCTTAATCTGCATCTGCTGAAATGTGCCAAGGACACTAATAAACTTTATAATGAATAATTACTAGCCTACCTGTTTCAGAGAGGGGTACAGTGAGGCACCGGGAGCACTAGGAGGCTAGCTGCAGCAACACAGCCCAAGAGCTGGAGGGAATATCTTGCACCACCTTCCTCTTCTCAGCTTTCCCTCTTCTTCTTTTAATAACAGCCTGAACTGGCAGCTACATGCAGAAAGATCTCGGGCGTTGCACTAATTAAACATATTAGAACTAGAGTTGTTTGGGAACCAGCCTTTCCACTCTGCAGAATACCCCAGAGATTGTAAAAACTCCATCCAATCTATTCTCAAGGAGGAAAAAAAAAAAAAAACTGGGTAATTTTAACATTTTCTTCCAGATAAAAGTTGAAAAACGAATGCCCAATCACTTGAAACATCTCTTTCATAAACCATAATATTTGGCATCACATCTCAGCATCATAAACTTCTCCATTCACCAATGTATTTTGTTTCAAAAATGAAAACTATTTCTTCAGAAAAATGGAGAAATGAGACTTGCTGATATTATCAGATGCTTTGCTCCAGGACTGGTTTATGTATTTTTGGATATAAAATCCATACATTCTGAAGAGAAGAAGAAGAAGAAAAAGCTCCAATTAACCTTTAATTGCCATCTCTAACTACAATAGACGCTTCCTGAACCAGTACTGAAATAAGAGGCTTAGCCGCTTGCCTGTTTCCATGTGTATTTTGAATTGCTGTTTTTTATTCCTTCCTTCATATTAAAGAGGGATCCTATTGACCCAGAAACTGGTAACCTAGATATCTGATTCCTAGTGGTTTTCCTACTGTAGATTTGTTGCATTACTGAGGACAAATCTCCCAGCCGAGTCAGTAAGCCTCAATTTCCCCTTTCTCCACTTGGCTAGGTAGCACCCTTGTCCTGGAGACACACGCTATCCCACTTGACGCTGCCTCCTTGCTAGCCAGGCACCAACGCCCACTCTCCCTTGCTATCCTCACACCGATCTCTTTCTTGTGGACACCACAGGGCTGCCAGATTGGGCAATTTGTGGATGTTTGCAGCAGATTTGCAACCCTCAGATGAAGATAAAATACAATGATTATCCTGCTTGCTTCCCCACCCCCCTTTCCTGTGGGGTAGCAAAGTTGCCTTTCGAGTTAAAATAAATTGCCTCATGTTCCCCACTGAAAGCGTTTTGACTTTGTCTTGAATCGCGTATTCCAGTAGTCATTATACTTCAGTTTCTTCTTCTTCTTAGCATATGACATATATAGCAGTTCAAAAGTTCCAGCAAGCTGCTGCCAGGTCACATTCAAAGGAAAGTATCTGGGAAGCTGGCAGCTAAAAGTATCTGATAAGTTGGCACTGTTACTACTCAGCGGGGGGAGGGAGAAGTGAAGGAAGGAAGAGGAGGGGGGCCAGGGTTGGGGAGAGCAGGGAAGGGGAGAGATTCAAAGGGCTTTTGTTTCTGGATCAGATTCTTCCAGACTCTGAAACTTTTGCAGAGATGTATGTGCCAGGTTTTTTTTTTTCTCCCTCTCTTCCTCCTTTCCGTAGTTTAATGCATTAAAATAACCTATTAAAAGGCCTGTATTTGCTTTCAAGTAGACTCTGAAAGGCGTGCAAGATGTCACTATTAAAAACAGTGCTGCACTTTGCAGGGTAGGGTTTGTGGCTAAGAGAAGAAAGCAGAATTGATTAGTTGCTCCAATTTTGCCAGCATTACAAAGGCTGTGGTGTGCCACAAGTTGCTAGAGAGCAGATCAGCAGCTTTACAACCAGCCCATCTGTATACAAGGGTGGGTTGCTTCGAAATACGAGTACAGCTTCGTTTTAGGAAGCCTCATGTTCCTTCAGCATTCCCATGATGTCCCCACATTTCCCAAGGAGTCAGCTGGGGAACAAAGTATTCTCCCCCATTTGCAAATCACTTAGGAAGAATCAAAATTAAACCATCATGAAGTTCTCTCAGAAGCCAGAGAACAAAATAGCCCACTGGGAGTCTATGGAGGGTGTTTGATACAAGGAGGCCGTGGGACCCAAATGCAAGCAGTGCAATTGTTGTCCCAAGAGACCTGTTCCTGGCTAAACAGTCGACAATGAATACTAGAATAAACAGACTGGAAAATGTCAGTGAATGTTGCAAATGGCCAAAAATACAAAATGAAGGCACAAAGGTAAATACAGGATTCGAGCCCTCACTTTCTACATAGAGATGATCTACTCTGCGCCTTTGAAATTAAGGAGCCGAGTTAGTGTCATGCCGTGCATCAATCCGACAATCCACCCCTGAGTAGTCATTGTCATTATACCATGGGTCACATGTGTTACAACTCTATTAATGTGTATGAAGTTACTCCTAGTCTAACACTGGTCTAAGAAAATCAGGCTTAATTAGATTCTCCTTGTAATTAAAATGCAATTTATTCTTATGCTTTGTGTTATGCTTCTGGCTTGCCCGTACTATTGTCTGCTGATTATTAGAAATGTATTTATGGAAGGTGTAACAACTGTGTAAGAGCCATGTTTATAGCAAGCACACAATTAGCTATGCTTGTACCATTCCCGGCACAGCAGGGGCTTGTTCCCTGAATGCAGCTCATGACGGGAGCACTCTACAAATAAGTAGTAGGCATGGGCAATTCTGATCTCATTTACCTTTGTAGGTTAAGATTATATCACAGAAAATCAGACTAAGGTTCCGTGTTCCGTATTTATATCTATAATTCTCCCTGAGAAAAGCTACCGCTAGCAGTGACTAGCAATGGACTAACACCTTTGCCTCTGTACTTTCAGAGTTTTGCACAAGATTAACCTGGCATGTTAAAAAGTGGGCCACTGACTTGAACAGAAGCTACATCTAGCGTGAAAACATAACCATGTGTAAGTCCCTGAAGGATGGGGGCCCTATACCATTCATACCTGTGCAACTCAGGTGGAAAACACCTTTTTATCCCCTTCACAGTTACGCCAACAACAGCACAAAGTACAAATGGAAAAGAGCCAGTTTCAAGAAGAGTCAATGCTGCAGAAGTGGGCCTAAATTAAGAGCTGGCCAGGCTTCCTCCTTGGTCCCCAGGCATCACCTAACTAATCATTACCAGCCATTGAGTTTTCATACTTTGTTTATAAGGAAGCATTTTCTGAATGGTTCTTCAGTGTTTTTCTCTTCCTTTATACTGAAGTCAATAGAATTACCTCAGTGGAAAATAATTCAGTGCCTTTGGTAATTTCAATTTAAATCAACGGTAAACTAGGTACAGAGAACAAACCAGCTCTTCCTTGTTATTGCTTTAAATATTTTAATAGAGGAAAGCACTCTTTGCAGGTGAGCTGGCTCAGGGAGAGCAAGAGAGTCTAAAGCAAACTGGGGGAATTGGTTAGTTTGCCCCCCCAGCATGTATGCTCTTGAATAACTTGGTTATTCTCATTAGCACTCCATTCAGATGGCTGCAACTAAATAAAAGAAAGCGGGGGCGGGAACGGATAGTAAATCCTTGGTATATGAACGCGATGAGGAGTTTAGGCAGCTCCATCCCATTCCTGCTAAAAAAAGTTTTAATCTTGGCTGCTCCATGAATATTGACAGGTTGCATATTGACATGCCACCTGCTGGGGCTGCTTCAGCTATTGATAACCAATGCCATCATGTCTAAAGTTCAAAAACTGACAGGCGGCTTTCATGTTTGTAAACAATATTGATCTGCATAAATAAGCTTGCCATTAGAATGCTGGATTAAACAAGGACGAAGATAGAACATTTGTGAGATTAAATCCGGAAACAGTTAATTAAAAGCTGTGCGATAAACCCAGGCTGTAAACAGCCGCCAATTATTTCAAGCGTCTGTAGATCTATAAACATCCCTTCTTGCTCTCCTGGCCATTCCCTACACCACACACCCAGCCCTTGTGCCTCCCTCACCTGCCACTCATCCCTACACCCACCAGCCTGCCGTATTTACTTGCAACCTACTGTCTTCCACCTATTGCCACAAATCCATCTTTGCTGCTTCTCCCCATACATCCAGGTAAACAGATCTGCAAAATTATGTTGGTATATTTTTGAGATGTAGGGGCACTATTTTGTGACAAGGGAGTGGGACATGGGAGCGAAGAAGGTATCAAGCAGCTATTGAACGTGCAGTACTTTTCCTGGAAGTCTATGCAACTCCCCCAAGAAACCAGCCTGAATGTTGCTTACGCTCACGTCCTTTCAAAGCTTGGATGGGGGAAGAATTGAAAGGCAAGGTGGCATTCAGAAGGGATATAGGCTACAGAGAAGCCATTGGCTCTCGAACTAGATCTTAATTAATGCCCAGATCATAAAAGCGCTGACAGAGAAACTCTGGTAAATCTCATTAAAGTTGTTAAAGCCATTACCAGGCCACTCTGAGCGTGTGGGAGAAGTCCCTGTTCGTGTAGCAGAGCTGGCTGCGTGAAGCACACAGCCCAGATCACAGGTAGTTTGCAATCTAAGGTGTCAGCCTGAACACGCCGTCATGGGCAGTGTGTGAGACCGAACTGCAGATGCACAGCACATAGTCCGCTCCGCTTACCCTGCTACCCTCTGCTTTGGGATCACCAAAAAAGAGGTGGCTACAAATGTTCCCAGGCATTTTTTTTAACTCTATCCGTTATTATTTTGGCCCTTGTCGTGCAAGAAGCACTCTAGGCTCTTCTCATACATAGTGCTGTCATGTTACAGAACAAAATCTCATTTGGGTACCATTTGAACAGTTATGGTCTAGACCTAGGAGAGGATCCAGGAATTCCTGTGGTCTAAATATATCTCCTGAAACTGCTCTCCCTTTGTGGCCTTGGTGTTACCAGTAAGGTGCTTCACTTCAGTTTCCCCAGCTGCAAACAAGGAAGACAAGGCCTTGGGATGTTTGGCCTTTTCAATTCAGTCATACTTTTCAGTGAAGAGCAACCCATTTCATGAAATACAAATCTCTGCTTTGTAGACGTATTTTCATTTTTGAAACAAAGAAACCCAATGACCTCAAAACACTAAATGGTAAGGTGTGAAGATTTTAGTGTTTTATACCTCTTCCCTCTCTGTTCTCATCCCTTTCCTCCCCTTCTTCACTTTTTCTAATGACTAAATGAGAAAGAGGAAAGAGAATAAAACTACATAAGGGAAGAAAGAAAAGTTTTTCTAACTAACTACAACAAATGAATTCACAGAATGAAGGCAAACATTTTGAAATTCCTCCTTGAAAAGATTCACGTATTTTCTGACCAGTTGTGTTATCTACCTGTCTTAAAACCATACCTTGAAGAGTTATGGTTATATTGGCTGCATTACAGATAATGCAGTAGTTATTCTCTATTAGCTGTGGAGAACTTGCAGATTTTAGATGGTAGTGGGGCTGAACCTCTAACTGTGGGATGTATAGGGCCTTCATCTGTGTGTAACCCTCATTACATTCAGGAAGGGTATGCAAGACCTGCAGTCTCCACTTTCACAGACTGGGAACTGAGGCACAGCAAAATTATGGAAAAATGGGAATTAAACACAGGCCTCCTGAAACTTTGCCTAACATCATAACCACTGAACTATCTAGAGCCAATGAACTATAAGAGAAGAAGAAGAGCTAAATGCCAGCAGATCCGTATTACCCCCGAGGGCTGTTCTGCTTGGCATTTTCTATCCTATTGCTCCCTCCATGGTCTGACGATGATTTTATCAAGGGGAACTGGATCCTGTATTTGCAGAGAGACAAACTATGATTTCATGGATATTTTCTTATATTGGTTGGCTGTGCTCCTAGCAGTGGTCCAAGTAGATTATAACTGACAACAGAGAATAACAGAAACACCTTGACTTCCCCAAAGGTGGCATTATGACAGCACTAAAACCAAGGCTTAAGTTCAGCCTAAGCATCACGCTTCCCTCCAGGAACATAGTGCGTTCTGTTAGGTAAAACACTAGGGCTGGAACATGCAGCTTAGATCCTCCATCTGGTTTTCAGGCTTAATCATAAGTTACAACAAGCTACTCCCCTTGGGGTATTCTAACTACATTGTTTTCTCTCTAATGAGAAGAGCGCAAGAAAAAACATCCAATGAACAGCACTGGAAATTAAATGCTTGTCACTCATCTTCTTGCAAAAGTGTTTTAATACCATGTCCTGGCTTTTTCATTCTGGACAAGATCTGCCAATAGCAAGCAAATAATAGGCGAAATATTTTAGCATGCTGATGCTTTTTAGGGACAGAAGTTGCCTATTGAGTATATAAGCAAATAACAGGCAAATGGAAGATGGCAAAGAAGGATGGGTGACAGTCCTTTGTTTAAAGCCCAACATCAGGAGCTGGTATTTTCACACAAGTAATTTTAAACCTGTGAACTTTCAGGAGACCATGGGCCACTCCTAACAAGTTGATTCTAGTAGTGAATTTGAGAGTTTTTCTGCTTAATCCCTATTCCTGCCCTCCCTGCAGAAATCCCTTCACTTCAGTTAGCAATGCTTGTGTTACAATGCTCTCACCAGGCTTGCTGCAATGATGTGGATCAGAAACAAAACAAAAAAATCCTTTCATTTTGGAAGGTTTTAAAGTTGCTAACCACGACCAGTTTACAGCCCAGCACCAAGCTGCCTTATTGGCATGGCAGAGGATCTGTGAAATGAGGCACGAAGGAGAGAAATGGCGCCGTGAAAAGGAAAAGAATGATTGGGGTGGGGGAGCTGGAAATGCCGTCAACATTTTGAACATGAGTTTTGCTACCGGGGAAAGCACTTGTGCAAACAGGCTCTAAGGAAAGCAAATTTAGATCAGCAAAACAGCGTCCTACACTTGTGAAGTTGCTGAAGGGATCTGCACTGCTCATGGGAAATTGGAGGCCCACAAATAAAAAATGACTGAAGGGCGATGGTGGGACCTGTGGGACCCTACTGGTGGTGCGACCCTAGAAAGAGTTACTGTTACCCGCTGTGAGAGCCACCGAGACCTCTCCATGCGCTGCCCATGTGCTGGGGAGTGATTCTTCAGGGGGCAAGGAGCAACTCCAGAGCCACTGCTATGCACAGCCCAGTACATTCAAGTAAACTGTACATTCAAGTACATTCAAGTAAACTGCTGGATTTTGGCACATACCTTCAATACGCATACGTGTAACTCCACTGGACATTGACCCAAACTACAACATTTCTGGGGCAGTTATCAAAACTAAGGGAAAATAGACAGTAAAAAAACACATTTTACATTTTTTCTATCATTTGAGGGATTTTTCTCCTTCCATCTTTTTGAGAAAGTATCTGAAATTTTCATTTTTTTTTCATTTTTTTCACTCGTTCACAGAGCCAATGGTGAGAGTGGGGCCATTATTATAAACGATATGGCCATTCTGTTTTCCATTGTTTTTCCTAAGAGAACAAAGCTCACCTTGAAAAATATTGCTGCAAGTTTACAATTCAGCCACTGATGATCCCTTCTTTCAATTAGGCCACCTGAGGGGTGTCCCCAGTCCACATGGGGGTGTGCATTATTTACTTAATGAACAGAGACACACGCAGCTGGGAAATTAGCTTTTACGAGTCTGTGCCTTGGCTAATCTGATACAAATTGCTATTGTCAGCAATGACCGGTTCCATCTGATGAGCTCTGCCCAAGGCCTTTGGCCAGAGGGAGAAGGCAGGTCAGGGCTGTGTTTAAGACCTAATAAGCATAAGTTAGTCACGGGCTTTTGCTTTGGGCACCCCTGACTTGGGAAGCACTTGGAAAATGCAGGTATGATATTGAATCATGAGACAGCTTTCAAACGGTCTCCAAAAGCACTGTGACCAATGACAAGACCCAATGGCACTCTGGATATTCAGAAGCGCATTTTATTTGGCAGGAGGGGAAAGAGTGGGGGCTAAGGAAGCCATAGACATTTCTCTCTTCTCACCCCATTCCTGGTTGCTGCAGGCCTACATTAAGCAGGAGCCTCGTTTCTTTGACACCTCTCCACTTAGGCTTGAAGCCCATGTACCGTTCAGGATCAAGAGCAATAGGGGGCTGCATAGCCTTTGAAGACCCTTCTACTTGGCCTCCCTCCAAGGTTTTATTACTATTTATTACCTCATTATGTTATTGCTTGTATTTAATGCTATTATTTTTGTACTATAGTTACATATCAGACCTCTGTCGTGAGCCAGGTCACTACAGTATTAGATGCTGCACAACTCCACAGTAAAACGAAAGACAGCGTATGTCCCCAAAGCTCACAGACTTGGTATAATATAGCATTATTGCCTTTTCCCTTCATTTACAGCCATGTTTACATCTTTCTGAATTCAGCTTATAAATTTGGGTGCAAGGACTGGGTCTTTCATATAAGAACTCAGTACCACTGGCAACGATCATGAATGATTTCTTCTATTTTATCAGCCCGCTCACTGCATTACCCAGCGGAGTGCAGCTACATTTACACATAGGACAGCAGGACCTTTGAAATCAATAGGTGTTTCTCCTTAACTCCAGTGGGGCTTGGATCAGGCTCAGAGTAAAATGGTTCAGGGGAATGCACATTTCAGATGGCCAGTGCTGGGCACTGAAGACAGCTGTAAGTATATGAGTTCCTCTCCAGCTGGAGAATCTTATAAACGGTCATCAGTCCAAAGAACCAGATATGTTTAAATTGCAGCAATGTATGTGTCACAGTGTGTAAGAACCTGCTCAGATCGTATGGAAATAACTATGCTCGGAACACCCAGGCCTCCTGACATCACTTCCTTCACAAATATATCCAATTACCTCCACAGAGACACAAAAAAAGGGGGGTGGAGGTGGGAGGGAGAGGAAAAGAAAAGCCCAGTCAGTGGAAGGTCAGAAAATTCTGCAGGTGGAGCCTTTTTTTTTTTTCTTTAGAATTGTTTCAATTCTTCAGAGCAGAGGAAGGAAGGATGGTCTGATGGATAAAGGTAGAGGTGCTGTTGACAGTTCAGAGAACTGGCCCCTGTTCAGGCTCTGCTGCAGACATCCTGTGCAACCCTAAGCAAGTCATCACCTTGCAGTGCCCTTCCTCCTCCTCTCTAAAATAGGGGTATAATCATGTTTACATGCCTGTCTGAGAAGGATGCATGGTTTGGGGCTTCTCTCTCCTAAAGATTGAAAAGTGACTCATAGAAAGTGCTACAGGAAGGGGATCCAAAGTGGGATTGGGATCCAAATTGCTAGCTGACAGACTGCGATGCTGCTGCATTGCCTTCCCAGGGAGCTCTGCCATTTTGCACCAGCTGAAGAGCCGAGCTCATTCTCTCAGCCCAGAGTCCTGAAGTTCAGCCTTCACCGAGGGTGCTCGCAAGCAATGCAGTGTGACTTTGTTTTTGGTAGTTGTATTAAGCAGATAAAAGGATGGATTAAGACAAAATATATACAGCAAAAACTATACGCTCAAGCACCACTGAGGCACAAAACTTTCTGAACAAGATGGGATTCTGTGTATACCTCTCCACAGAATAAATATTACCACATGTGCATTAAAAGGCTCCTATTATTTACAGAGTGCTGACATGAAACCCCCTGAAAGAGTTAGTATTTTGTTAGGTAAACGTTTTTCCCTCTGAGCAGTTCCCTCTTCTCCCTCTCCCCTCCCCCCATCCAATAACTTACAGATGTTAGAACAATAAATTGAATGAATAGTTTCCCACACTGGAATGCCTGCATGCCGAAGAATGCAGAAATGATTTCTGGCCAGTTTCTGACACTGATCTACAACTACACTGCATATATTCTGTTGCTCTTGTATCAAGCCTTGAGCTGCTCCCTGCCAAGAATTAAGTGCTTGTTCCATAAACCTGGTGTAGATTATCACTTAGCTGTATAGATGTATCTAATAGAATTAAATAGTTTGGCTCCTGACCAGTAACAGATGTGCTACATATAATGCAATAATAATGAGACTGAAAGCACCATGTTATGCCAAGGGAACATTGTGAGATAGCTCACATTTCTTCTGCTGCCCTGTCAAAGCTCTGTGAAAAGTAAATCGAAAGTCCCATGTTTATATGAACAGAACAAGCTTTGGCTTTCCTCCTTCTTTTCATTTTAATCTTACAATGGATTTGTTATCCAGCCCATGCACAAAGGCAAGTGTGGGGTCAGTTTTCGTTTCTATGGAACAATGGATTTGCTTTACCATAGTTTTATTTTTCACTAAAGTTCTCTTGTAACTTAAATGGTTATAACGAAATAATGTTGAACCAAGTCATAACTATCTGCTTGGAATATCTGAGCCCATGTAACTTGACCTATTGAGGACAGAATGGGTTGGTTAAGAGGAGGAAGAACTCAGTTATACACATAAGCTGATCTTTTACTTTCCAATGTAAAACTAAAAAAAAAAAAAAGTAAATCAGGATGTAGTCCTGCGATGAACTATGTCCTTCCTATGAGGCACCTGAGTCCTACTGATTTCTATTGTGTTGGAGGTTCTCAGTACTGCAGCTATGAGGTTCTTTATATCTTCTGCTGGGAGGGGAGGAAATCCCTTCTCAGAACAGGCACCCATGTTGAGAGTTTTGTCAGAAAATTCAGTGAGGGCCAGGAGCACAATTACCTTTCTGCACCACCACTGTCTCTCTTCAGGTCACAGCTAAAGCTCAAAGACGAGTGACAGTACTGGTGGTGGGAACATAACCTGCCCACCAGCTGAACTGAACCTGCGTTATTGACCATCACTTTTGATCAGTGCTGCAGTTAACTGCAGGCAGTGCTGGAGGAAGAGACCGTTCTAACTGAAACTGGGACAGCTGGCAAATACATGATATCTCTGGAAAGCAAAGAAAATGCCTCCAAACAAGCTATTACGGGATGCTGGCAACCTGACTATGTTGTTTCTATTCTTCAAGTGTGGGCATGATTAATGAGAAAGTTGTGAAGGGAAGAGAATTCCCTGCGTACCTGACTGTCTCAGCCTTTCTTGACCCGTGTCGGTCTGGGTACAGACAGAGTAGAGCACAGAGACTGCACTGCACGGGCAGTCCAGGTTACAGACGAATATCAGGGCTTCAAGATGTTATTGTTAGATCTATCAGCTGTCTTTGATGCCCTGAGGTATTGTTGAGTTGCTTTTGATCCTCAGCAACAATAGCTAGGACTGTGCTCTGCTCACTTTTCCCTCAGCTCTCAGAGAGATCTCAGAAGGCAATTTTGGATAACTGCCCTAATTTATTGACCTTCAGGGAATGCTGCCTGATATTTCATCAGTGAGGCATATAAAATCGGTGGAGGTGATTAATGAATTGATACTTTTTTGTAACACACTTAGACAGACAGAGCTATTAATAGGTTGGACCAGAACCTGTGAATATATTCTGTGACCGTCCATTCAAATACAACATTTAAAGACCAGGCTGTCATTGCTGGTATTCAGAGAAAAGCAGCGTCTCCAGCTCTAGTGGAAAGACCACATAGGAGAGTGCTAAGATGGCTGGTGCCTGTAACAGAGAGGAGCCGTTCCCTTGGGAGAAGAGGTTGAGTTGGTGCTTGGTGATTGCTAGAGCTTGGATTCAAGACCTGGACAGGACCCAACAAGATGGACAGATGCAATTTCTCTTTCTATCTGCTTTCCCCTTCTGAAGGGAAATGTTCTGGGTGATAGAACCGTGAAAGTGACCATTCTTTTAAGAAATAGTTATAGAAAATTCATGCAAAACTGGATGCCCAGAGTTACAACTGACAGCAACACTGGAGCCAGGCCATGTGACCTTACCACATGCTCGATTAAAGTGAAACCACCCTGCTTGAATTGCCGGGATCAAATAGCTGTAACCCATTGTACAAGTCCAGGAACTGTAACTGTGTGATGAAAAATTCTCCACTAGGCATTACACTCAAACTATGTTAACAGACAACTCTGAGGCACAAGAAGAAGCAGCAGCTAAGTTTGGAAAATAAATTATTCACCTAGCTCTATTAAAAGCAAAAGAAAGGGATAGAAAATAGCCATCTGGGAAGCAAGGAAAAGCTCAAGACAATTATCCTCCTTCTTGTTCATCATCCTCACAGTAATACTCAGGGAGAATGTGACAATTGATTAAAACTAATTGGAGGTTAAATTAAATGATAATTAGCACTAATCAATAGCAGTGTTGGCATACCAGTGCATCCCTGCTTTAGGCAATTCACCTCCAATCCCCAACGCACCAATAAGGCTGGTGATCTGTGAGCCCAGCATGTGCTCCCGCCATCAGTAAAGAAGCAAGTCCCAGCAGCATTGACCTGGAGGGTTGGAGGAAAGGGAGCATTTCAATGAAAGACAGACTTGCCATCACGAGAAATGGCTGCTACACTACTCCGGCAGCTAATTGCAGCCAACATCAAAGACTAGGGTGCCCTCAAATGATGGAGGCTGGTAAGGACAACTCAATGGCGCCTGCTTTCAAACAGCAGATCACAGAAAGCTTTGCCTTAGCATATTATTCTGCTTTTGTTAAGAACACTCATTTCTCTTCCTCTCTCAAGATTTTTTTTTTTTGGTGGTATTTTATTGTGCAGCCAATGTGCAAGAAATACCCGTGATTTCTACAGCCCCTGCTAAGGCATCGCTTCGCAAAGGGCTGATTTAGCCTGAAGGTTGGGGAGGAAGAGCCTGCTCCAAGTATGTCACGTGCAGACACACAGGTCAGTAAGTTTTTTGCTCTGATCTTCATGCTGAGTCCTAATTTGTGGTTGTATTTAAGGGCAGATGAAGTGTCACATTGTAGTTTACCTGGAGGTCCTAATCCAGCTCTGATTCTGTTTGAACAAATAAAACATAGGCATTTTTTACAAGTGCTTGAACCTTGCGTGCACATGTGTGCATGTGTGTGCCCTATGGATGTCCACCAGCCCTCCAACATTCAACTGCCAACATATATGGAGGAGGATTTAGGATCAGCCACATGCATGCCTTGAACCTCCACCTGCCTCATAATCAAGAGCTGCCAACTCCCACTGCAGTATTGAAAACAATTTCATCTCCGAAGGCTTAGAATAAGGACTTGTCTAAACAATGGCAACATTTGGATGACAAATTTGACAGTTGTTGGGAGATTTTTGGCCTTTCATACCTCCCTAGGTAACTCCAGTCAGACCCTGGAAGCACAGAGCTGTGCTGAGCAGACACTCACAGGAAAAGGAAAGAAGTTTGTTAATGTTATTCACATCTTGGGCAGTGCTTTGAGATGACTGCAGGAAAAGGAAGCAAAACCACTTCCTCCTGCTTTCCACGATTGGCCCCTGTTGGGAGCAGGTCTGCAGGTCTGCAGGTTTGTAGGTTTGTAACAGCCTGTGCAGAATCACTGTGGAGTGACCCCACTATCATTTACCTTCTTCTGACATAAGAAAGAAATAAAAAACATTCAGCTCAACTCACCTAGCTTGTTGTCCTCACCCTCAAAGTTAAGGAACCAGGTACACAAATTCTTACCTAGATTTCAAAGTCTGATCGGTACAACTCACAGAAATGCAGTTTTGTATTTAGTGTAAGCAATGCCTGTATCAGTGCTTTTATGCCCACCTAAATGCACCTAGGCTAGGGAGTTTTGCTCCACTCATATCAGCAAAATTCCCCAGCCTGCCTTTAGCTGACACCACCATGCTGTTAGAAATCCCGGTGCCAATCAGTAATGGGATAAAAAGTCCTGCTGTTGAGTGTAGTTCATTCCTATGGCTCCTATGCTTTTAGTCTTTATGCCTGCTAACTGCCTAGATTTCTCATGAGCTACCATGTTTCTGACTGAAAGGAGTCAGCCCATTGCCTGAAAGCACTGGAAAGACAACACTGCTACTGCTGTGGTTCGGGGAACCATCTCTATTCCACCTACCCTAGACTGGGAATGAGTGGCTTATCCCATTTGGGAATGGGTAAGCTATGCCATCAAGAGAACTTTATTGCCCTTATAAACACCATCTTCCCTAGGGGGATTTACCAGCGCAATGTCCCTAACTTTACCTTTTCAGTGGACACAAATGCCATGATGTTTATGGCTGTAACCCTTGTCCTTTTCCTGTGCACTGCATACTCTTGTACAACCTCTCCCCAAATGGATGCTGTAAGCTGTCATTTTTTAGTGGGTTATGAAGGCAGCCAAACACTGGAATATATCTCTTTGCCAGCAGACACTAGACAACTCTTCCTGAGCTTCGAATACCTGGAGAAGCCAATTCTGACTGAAAAGCTGGGAAGCTATGTTAGCACAGTGCAATCTTTGAACCAGTACTTCATGAAGCCATGATTTCATCTGCGGAGCATGACTTATTAGCTTCAGCAAAGTCCTGTACCAACACATTCAGCTTCCCGTTTAGAGCTGTCCTCTCTCTGAGTTGCTCAGAGCACACACAGAGCAAGAGTGAGTCTCTCTGCAAAAGGCTAGAGTAAGTGTGCAGAGGCACGTATCTTGTCTTTGCTGCTCCATCAGTACAAAAAGGAAATGGCTATATAAGTAACTGGATATTTAGATTGCACCCAAAATAATGGAAAGATGGCAAGGAGAAACCTCCATCCAGCCTAAAGGAAAACATGACTTTCTCTGCACTGACCACACACATTTAATATCTTTGATCAGGGGAAAAGCAGGTGGTAAAAGGCAGCATAGAAAAAGCGTGGTCATGCCTAACGTGTCCCTTTTCGGATCAATATGTTCTTGTGAAGATATAATCTTCCTGCTGTAATGCTGACAGGTTAATGACAGCATGAGTTATCCACTATCTAACTGCCTGCATCAGTACCTGAGTTAGATTAATCCTGGACAGACTTAGCTACAGGTGCATGTGACTCCATAACCTATCATCACAACCCCCTCACTTGTGACTTTTCCTGGCTTTTATTTATAAGTTAATTCTCCTCCAGGCCCTCACCTTCCCCTGCCCACGTGATGCTGGGTGTTGAGCGTTGCCCTGGTGGCCAGGAGCCCCTGCATCTCACTGGAGCCAGAGCCTGGGCAGGTCTGCTCCAAAGCAGAGGTCTGCTGTGATACATGCTCTGCACAACAGTTGTGTGACCGCTGCGGCACACAAGCTGTTCCACCAACAGTCCTCCCACCATGGGCACACTACCAGGTGGAGAGAAAGCTGCTGTAGGGAGGACTGGACAAGTAGAGTTACCTGGCAATTCAGTGAAGCTGAAAAAATAGATTATAAAACAATGCCCTTTTCCTATAATTCCCCCAGCACGCAGCACTTACAAATGAAGTTAGCTTGTAAATTTGTGAGTGATCTTTTTTTTTTTTTTTAAATTAAGATTCAGATTTTTGTGGGTGTGTATTTTGCTGAGTTTGGGTTTCAAGCACAGTCCAGCCCATCTTTACAAAAAAAGAAAAAAAGGCCAGACACCTTGCCATAATGGTGTAACATGTTGGAAGAGCGTTGGGACCATGGCTGGGTAGCATTCCCTGGCTCCTGTCCTGGCTTTGGCCAGATTTTGCGAAGTGGGTTTCTGCAACACATAGCCAGGGTCAGATCCAGTATCATATATAATGACTGGTTTGCAGTGTAGCTGTATTGGGACTCGGGGGATTTTAGGCTCTAATCCTGCTTCTATTCTCGACCTTCTAGATAACATGGAAGAAAAAGGCAGAAGGTGCAAAGTTTTTAAAAGGGAATTTGCATCTATTGGATCAAATTTCAATAGAACAGCACTGCCACACTCCCATCAGCTGCCATAGAAACACCAATATTAACGTCCAAATTGCCTCATTTTTACCATTTATAAAGTGGAGATAAACCTACTGAATGGCCTGGCTGCCAGGATCTCTAGACCCAAGTGCACCCACTACACTGCGAAAAGAAAAAGCCAAAGAGGGCAAATTTGGATGGACAGGTTGCAAACATTTGCTTCTCCTGCCTGCTTCATTTCGGGTGGAAAGTGCTCACAGAGTTGCCTGGGTGTAGTAGTGGTTTAACACGTAACTGAATTAGGGAAGAGAGAAAACAAATCGTATGTGAGCAAGTCTTTTGACAGAAGCAGCTTTGATGTCCTTCTGGTCGGGCCTGCCTGCCTCTCAGCCCAGCCACCCCCCACCTGCACCCCACCCCACCCCATCAATAAACTGTTTGTTTAGCCTTGCACAGATTATTCATTTCTTGGCACGGAGCTCTCAGCTCCAAAGAATTAACATTTGGATTGTATTTGCTGGCTAGAAAAGTGCCAGCGATACAGCTGGGATTCGTTGCACAAACTATTTTGATGGGGGAAATCAATGACAAACTGAGAAGAGGAGGATCAAACAGCGAACCCTTTTGCAATCGTTGTTTGAAAACATCATGTTGGTGATGTACTGAGTTTCTAAAAGGGGGGGGGGGGGCGGGTGGCAAATAGGGTGGGGTGGCCTTCTCCCAGGTCCCGTCACTGACTCCCACACACAACAGCCTGACCCTGTCCAAGTCCTAGAATAGATTAGTCACAGGATATTTCATTTTAAACCCAAGCTTATGTTTTTCCTACAGAAGAGGAGACTCTCTGAATGTTTATTGCTATTTTGCTGGAATTTCTTTTTGGTCGGAGAGGGATTTGAAAACTAAATACATTTCCTGTTGCAGGCCGAGGGCTGTGAGCTGCAAGGAAAAGCATAGCCTTTGGCTTGGTTCAGCAGTAAATAATCACTTGTGTTCCAAAAAGTCATTCTCATTGGCAAGGGCTCCCAGCACCTGCAGATAGAAGCGCCCCGGGCAAGTCCAAGCACTTCATTTAGACTGTCCCTTATTACGATCAATCAGACCCCATTCCTCTTAGCCACAGGAAATTCTAGGCTTAACTCACATGGTTTTTAAAATTAAAAAGGTGGAAAGACATGTAGTTAAAGACACAGAAAGAGAGAGAAATGGGAATGGAGAAGAATTTCTATATGTTTGCACTAGAAACTTTCTTTTTTTTACCTTAACCTCTCTGCCTGAAATGTAACCGCATGAAACCTTAATCTTACAGCTTGTTTTCACCCCTGTTCTATTTGTGTGCCTTTTGTGTCGCCTTTCTTTCCATAATACAGCCACACACAGAGGAAATAGCATATTTTCTTCTTCCCATTCTTTTCTTTTAAGCCCTTAAGGCTGTCTGGCTCAACCAGTTTGGCAGACTCTGAGCACAAGTGGTGTCAGAGCCCGACAGGCAGCGTGTTTGTCCTTAGCTCTCTGGCCAATGAGCTAGCGCAGCCAAACTACCTTCTCCTTGGGAAAAATAGAACAAATACTGAAAATAAAAAAAGTTAAAGACATTTGCATCTCTAACCTGCAGCAGTAGATTGCATGACTCCTCTTCAGCAGGATCAGGAACTCAGATAGCAAAGCACAGCAAATCTGTGAGAAGTATGGATGTGGATTACCGCATGAGCTGGGTTGGGAGACATGTCTAGCTACGTTCGGTATATGCTTCTGTCTCCTCACATCCATAAGGGGTTGAGTTTAACACCATATATTTCACAGTCCAGGTGCCAAAAAACAAGTGGCAGCTGGTAACCTGCTGTCTACATTAGCAAAGACATCAGTCATTTTGGGCTCGGCTACAGCTCCTTGTAATCTCAGAGCTGTTAACAGAAGAGACAACATTTATCAAGGTAACAAGGTGAATTGCTTGTATGGAAAACCCTGAAGTCTTCACCTTCTACAAATCAGAGCCCTCTTCCACTGCTTTTAACTGCAGTGTCACAGAACACAAACCTGGTGTGGGCTGGGCTCTCTCCCAGATGGAGAAGTCTAAATGGCCTGGGTGCCCCGGTGCAGGGGACGCTTGGAGCATCTGGTGCTATTTTTACTAGCACTAGGAACATTGAGTTCAGATTTGCATTGTGACCCGCCATAGAGGAACTGCTAACGCCTTTGGGAGGATGACTCAAAGCAGCTATCTCAGTAACGTGGTATCCCTGTGTAGCAAAATAATAAAGGCTATAGGAACATCCCAGGCTGAAGTGGAGAGCTGTGACTTACCAAGATCGCACAGTGTCAGGTTACTTTGCTGTGCAAAGACAGTTTACAGCACAATAAAATAGCATCTGCTCCTCCCCCCTCTGGAGGTCTTTAGCCCTAGGACTCCAGCGTCTCTTAATCTGCTGCTGGATTTCATACTAATGCAGACCTGTCACTGCAAGCATTCAGTTGTGCGTGTGCTGCATTACAGCAAAAGTTCACTTCAGTAGGCCATTGCCATAGGCAATTAGGCCGGAGCAAAGCTCAGTCTCCATCTGAAATGTAATGAAAACGACAGAAAGGCAGTGCTGGGTCCCACTCCAGCAGACTCCACAGGTTCTTCTTCAACCAAAGCTGGGTAAGTGGAAGCTGCCACCACCCCTGCTGCTCTGTGGGCGTCAGGGGCACCATCCATCAAAGTAACACCTGAAGAACAGGCCTGTGTCAGCGCCAGCTGCCAGGCTGGGGGAAACTATCGTACACTGCTCAACAATACAAAGGGCTTCTTTCCTCCTCCTCCACTAAATAAACTGTTAAAGACCATGACCTCTGGAAAACATAACAAGAGCTGAGGAATTTACAGACGCGTGTTACAGGTCAAGGCATCAAGTGTTTCACAACCTTGTGATTCCAACCAAAAGCTCCTCTGTCTGTCTGCTCTGTGCAAATGCATCTCCTATCCTCACACATACACATGCACTGGATACACATGGTAAAAATGTTAAATGGAGGCCCAGCTTTTGTTTTCTGACCTTCCTGTGAACATAATGAACAGTGACAAAAAAATTAGCAGCAGGGCATTTTCCTCTCAGAGACTTGAAAAATATTATGTGGGCATTTGCAGGAACATCCATGTCGCATAGTACAATGGCTAAACGCAGCTTATAATGAAGATGATATTAAGAACCAATCTAAAATAGAACAGAAAGTGGATGTTGTGGTTTCATATGAGAAGAGAGAGAGACTTTCACATGGTCAAGAGGCTGCAAGTCGGACAAGGACATGGAAGTTTTGCTCTACGTGGAGCCCGAGAGTCACTGTTCAGCTGGTGCAGCTGACAGACCCATACCTGCTCCAGTCCCCTCAAGCCTGGCTTTCTGTTCTAGATCCTCCCTTCCCAAAGCTTTGCTGATGCTGGAGCTCAGGAGGGGAGAGTTAGGGAGGAATGGAGTACAGGGAGAAGAGAAGGCTTGATATAGAGTAAGCAGAAATGGCTGAGGGGTACATGGGACCTTCATACTCATCTCCTATTTAAACTGAGTAACAGAGTAGAGCCAGGCTTTCAAGCTGAGCCAAACACCCTCCCCTCGGAGGGGGTACCATGAGTCTCAAAGCCTGGGGCACAGCAGCCTTGCATTAGCAATCTGAACACGAGGCAAGGCAGTGCTCACACCTGGGCTTTGACCTACTTTAACAAACCCTAAAAGAGAGGTTTGATCAGAGAAATTGACATGAACGAGTTAATAGCTTTTTGCTTGTTTGGACAAGTCTATTTCATTCAAATGCCTAATGAGCATTTGGGAGAAAGGATTTCCATTTTAAAAAATGACCATCATAAATAAATATGACTAAGATTCCTCTCAAGTGACTTAGAAAGATGAGATATTCCTCATATTGTTAAAGCAAAAAAGTGAGTGGGAAACTTTCCCTTGAAGTAACAAAACCTTGTTATCTTTTTACACAGTGAAAAAGGGAAAAACCTGTAACCTCTCAATTAAAAAACATATATATGTATCTTAAGTAAGTCCTGCTCACTGATCTTCTAGAGTTCAAAGCAGTGCTGCTGTGTGATCTTATCAAACCATTGCCGAAAGTCTCTTACTAGCATTAAATAGTAAAGACATGGTTAAGTTTGGATTTCAGACTGAGAACTGGATTGAAATACACCTAGAAGAACAGTGACCAACCCATCAGCAAGGATGCACTATACAAGCTCTTTTGGAGGCGCCTGCTACCTGCAAGGTTCACCCCTTGCCTGCTACATCACTGAAACTCAGCCTTCACCCCATAGGACAAGCCCACGCCTGGCCATCACAAGGTGAGGGAAGCGCTCCCAGCACATGGCCTGGATGAATAACTACTGATGGCAACGACGGGAGCTTGTTTGCGTGTCCGACACGCTTCTAACCGTATGATGGGAGAGAGACTGAGAGGGGCAGTGGGCAAGAGGGAGCAGCTTGCCAGAGCAGTTCCCTGTGACTGCACAAGGCAGATGACTTGCTCTCGCCAAGTTGGCCTAGCCCATACACTCACTCTCCTCACCCCTGCCGTGGCCTAGAGCAAAGCACCCTGAAGCTTCCTTCCAATGTCTATGAATTACAAGTTCTTCAGGTACCTTTGCGCACTCAGTGCCTGACAAGATGCTTGCAGTAACTTTCAGTGCCCTTTGGACTGTTTTCTATCCCCAAAAACATGAAAAATCTGAACAATCTCTATTAGTTGGGAATTTTGCTCAAACATTATTCAAATTCTAGGCTTAAATATACGCACACACAAATGAACAATGGATGCATTTAGGATTACTGTAAGAAACACAAAATTTTCTGCAGCATACCATACTGAATCAGGTTTCAAGTGTATGTGTGTGTATATATGTATACATATATATTTGTGTGTATGTACAGAGGATTAGACAGAAAGTTTGATGCAAAGGCAGGAGGAGAAACACGATGTGATCACCATAATTTTCATAGCTAAATTATGAAACCAATGAACTAAGGCCTATAGCAACAAAGGAAACGCAGGTTGGTAGCAAGAGCCTATGTTTTGCTCCTTCTTGGATCTCCAGCATCTCTATTCAATAACTTCCAATACTGAAAAGTCTAGCTTAAGCCAAAAAAGAGAACATTGTTGCCTAAAGCGAGGAGGAAGCAAAGCCTTTTCTCACTATCCAGAATCTGCAGGAACATTTGCCAAAGCTTTCAGTGGAAATGTGCTGGCAACATCTCAGGGGCAGAAAATAACTCTGTGCTATACCTGCTTCCACCTTCCCCTGCGGACATGTCCAAATACACAAGCAGCTGGCAACAGTGAGGCAGGTTTAAAGACAACTGACACCTCATGCAATATAGGAGCGATAATCCTGTCTTTTTGGAACAGCTCTGTGTAACGCCAGAATATGGCCTCAGTTCTGCAAATATCCATTCAAAGGGTAATATCTGCGAAAGGAATTGCGGTGATCACCATGAAATGGGAGGTCTTTCCCTCTAGGGCAAATAGAGACCAGGGGAGCAATATAAGCTCTCTCTGGCTCGTCTTATCCATGTATGTCCGTCCCAGCATCACAGAACAGCCTCTACCAGTCTATACATTGTTTTGCCTCAAGCATGGGATAGTAACCATTTCCAGCTGCACTGGTGCATGCACTGTGTGATGCAGAAACTTAGACACTAATATCCAAAGTAAGCTCTCTTAACATCACCTATTGAGCAGCCACTGAGCAGCAAGCACACACCTTCTCTTCAGGTGCTCAGTCAGATTAGTCCTGACCTACAGAGATGTTGAAGCCTCCCAGGAGTTCATGACTCAGGCAGATGTGGAGTCCTCGGAGGTGCCTGCACATATGGCAGACAACCCAGGACACAGCTGGGTGCTCACTGTGGCACCCACCGCCTGGTCCAGGCATGACTTGCAGCACACTGTCTAGGATCAGAAGATGAGCACTAACACTTTGAACTTCTTCTGGTATCTTCTGTTTCAGGATCCTAACAGTCAGGGAAATGAGTGAGGTGCCCGTCGCTTGAAAAATCATTGGGGCAAATCTGGTGTTACATTCCAGCTATGAGATCATCCTCCCTCCTTGGTATTTGTTTCAGGCTGCCTTCAGACCAAGTTTCTCTCTAATTTCGCCCCTGCTTTCTCCCAAACCTTGTAACACAAGATTTAATCCAAAACCCAGCAGAACAAGAGAGAGTCAGAAGTAGCCAGCTGAATGGTGAGAGGTGTCATGTTAGATTTTCCCAGCCAAGAGGAAAGTGAAATATTTAACATTCCCTTTTGGATTTCATCCTTTTCTCTATTTCTCTGCCTTTATAAACCACCGCTGTGTGGGGAAGAGGCCCAGAGAAGAATGTTAATTGTCTTTTCACAGTGCAGAAACCTATTCAGAAAAGGGACCCTGTTCTGCAGGAGCCCAAATGTTTTTTTCAAATGCTTCTGGCAGAACAAGAGTGTAGATGCCTTCCAGAACTGTTCTTTATCTGGTGAGCTGGATCTCTGTGGAGTAGTGGGAGGGAAGGCTGCTGTTAAAGTTTCTTCAATTTTTTTCTTTTCTTTTCTGTGACTTTTCTGCCTGAGGATAGTTAAAGAAAAAAAAAAAAGTAGCAGCCAAGGGTATGCTGAAACGCAACCACAGGGCTACTGCTCTAAAGCTTTATGGAGATCTTCCTCTTCCACACCATACTGGACTGCAGTTGGAAGTACTTCTAAGAATTTTCAAAGAGTTTTGGTAGAACAGGATTTTTTTTTTCCCTAACAGAAAAGAATGAAACTAGTCTCTCTTCTTTAAATGATCTAAGCACCAATTTTTTCTTCTTCACTTATACAAGCAGAGCAGTTTGCTCCAGTTTGCTTTCTTTAAAAAAAAAAACCTGAGGGGAAAGTTTCTTTCTTATGGCAGAAGGTGTGATTCTTGAGCATTGCAAGCAAGCTTTGTCATAGCTGCTGACCCTTGGTTTCCCAGTGAAAGTTCTGTAGTAATAAATAACACAGTTTTCTGATGTTGTGATTGGAGATTTTCAGAGCAATTCAGGTAATTTGGTTAATTTTAACAGAGGCTAAAAGGGCAGTTTTAGAATGAATTTTAAATCAATCCAGGGCAGACTGCCACCAAAAGAGGCAGTTCTGCGCTCTCTCCTGTTCCTGCATACAACTATCATTTTCCTCAAGGTTAAGTTCACACTGATGACTAAATACTGACCCATCAAGGGAAACTCTTGCTTTTCTGATGGATCAGCAAGCAGATCTGGCTCCCTGTGAAGCCACACCATCCCTTGGGCCCTCAGGAGGAGGAGGGACCACTCTTTACAGGAGTATCCCATACCTAGTGTAAGGCCACTGTGGCAACACGCATATGGCCCATGGCCAGGGTGGGCTGCTGCTGGCCAGCTGGCATGGTAGCCGTGTCCATTCAGCCCCCCTCTTGGGTGAACCCTGGAGCTGAGAGGGCTGAATGTTAGCGAAGCGGCTCCTGAACCACCACAGCTCAGTGCTCTGCCCGCTGAGGTCACCTGCTGGCAGCGACTGCACGACTGCACTGGATTATCCGCTAAAGGGGATTAGGGCCTCCTTTCTGGAAATGGCAACTTTGGGGGAGGGAAGGGAGCAGAGCTGGAAGGGAGCAGCATAGATTGCTTTTAACTGGCTACCAATACACCCCTGTTCCAGTGGCACTTTCTTGAGCGTGAACGATTCCCTTTGTGGGGACCTTTACACGCAGAAATGAGCTCTGACAAACTTGGTGGGGGCTGCTGAAGGCATTCCTACCCTCCCGGCTAGCCTCATCCCTTTGCTGAAGCCCACTCCCCTCATAGCAAGGGCAGCAAAACAGTGTGTCCTCCATTTCCCCACAAAGTCACACGTATGGAGCTGCCACAGGTAAGCTGGCACCCAGGCTGTGAGCTGCCGGGGGATGGATGCTCAGCAGAAGTGCATAGCTGAGGGCTGTGCTTTGGCTACCTACTCCACACGCTATGTCTGTGAGCACTTCTAGATTTGGAGCCTAAATGGGTGATAGGTCTTTAAATATCATTTTGCTCACCTTGTGGATTTTATCTGCTGGTGGTCTTCATTTATAAGGCATACAAGCAGTTTTCTGGGATCCCAGAGGGGAGAAAAAAGAAGAGCAAAGGGAAGCTCCTCCTGGCCTGAAAAATTTCTCTCTCTGGTTTAGGGTGCAGAAAGGCTAACGTGAGTCTTTCTCTTGATTTCAGGGAGCTTTGGATCAGGCCCAAGGTGCATCATTATCCCATGACAGAATAAAGACACATATTCGTTTTTATGAGTGAAAACTATTCTTTCCCTCCAGTGAAAGGCTGAGATCTGAACACAGCTGCTATTTTGCTCTGTGCAGTGAATCACTTCTGATTCTTAAGTATTGAAACAGTGACATGCATTCCACCCGCCTAACATGGGGACCTTTCTCCATTATTGTACCATGAGAAGAATATAGTAATTCATGCAGTCTTCATTTTTTAAAATTTATTATTGATGGGACTCCTTTCACTTAGGCTGAAAAATAAAAGAAGTCGGGAACTGGGGCAGGGAGGAATGCTGATATTATCTCAAAATACAAAATGTCTGAGAAAGGCAGATCTCCAAAAAAGCTGGACTATTCCAACATCTTTTACTCATCTAGTAACAGTAAATGCAGGAGCAGCTTCATATGAACGAACAAGGAGACACTTAGGACAAAAAAATCCACATTCTATTAATTGTTAGGATGTGGCTGAGTTTCCTCTAAAGATGAGTTGGGTGTTTTGCTGGTAAAATCAGCTTTGCAGAACAAGAGCCTCTATCTCTCCCCCTCGTTCTGGCACATGCTGGGGTTTTGAAAACACCTACTTGATAATTCTTCATATTACATTGCAAGAAAGGAGTGGGGCAATTGAAAGGCGTTTAGGAGAGATTAACAAGATTGATCAGAAGCTTGAGGAACAGGAGATATTAAGACAGACAGACAGAATGAGCCTCATTCAGTCCAGAGAAGAGGAGGTATAGGGGATACAAAGAATCATAGAAAAATAAGGCTAACAGGGAACTCTGGAGGTCATCCAATCCATTCCTCTTCCTTGAGACAAACTCAGCAATATCTAAATCACTCCTGATAGATATTTCTTTGACTTGTTCATAAAGATCTTCACAGTCTACAAGCTCCCAAGGCAACCTAGCTTAGTGCTTCAATAGTCTGCCAGTTATAATATTTCCTTATCAGCTTATCTTGAATCATTCTTACTTCAGTTTAAAGCCTCTCACCCTGTTAGCTATGGTCAATTCCTAATTAAAGTCAAACTGTTTCTTTTCTGTTCACTGCTCCTGTGTTAAAGGAAATTGGATTAAATGATTTGTTCTTAACAAACCCACACTGGCTGCTATTCCCTTCCTTTTCCAGGTACTTCCAAACGCTTAGATTGCCTAATACTTCTTGGAGCTGAAAATATAGACAAGTTGGTCGGTTATTCCCTTGCTCCTCTGTTTTCCCCTCCCCTGTATGAAGGTAAGTACCACATTTGCCCTTTTCCAGTTTTCTGTTACCTTGCTTATCTTGTCTTAGCTTCTCAGAGGTAACCACAGGTTTCTGAGATGATCCTTTCCGTCCACTTTCAAAATATTCTAGGATGAAGTTCATCAGGTTCAGCCAATTATAGAACATGAAGTTTATCTAACTTTCTAACCCGTTTTTTCCTTATTCTGTGCTGAATTCCTATCCTTTTTCAATTCAGTTTCCAATCCTGTTAGCCTCCTGCTCTCAGCTGATCTTTTAAATGAAGCCTGATACCCAAAAAAGGCTTTAAACAGTTCACACTTCATCTCTTTGGCATCATCTGGTTCTACCTTTCTTTTTTCATCTTATGACAAACATATTTGCAGAACAATTTCTTGGTACTCACTTTTTGTATATGTAAAAGGTAACTGCAAAGAGAAAAGAAACAAGCTATTCCTCATAGTCACCAAGGATAGGACAAAAATGATGAACTTTAAGTGAAAAAAGTGAAGGTTATACATTAGGAGAGGTATTCTAGCTGTTAGAGCAGCAAAGAACAGGAATGCATTATCTTAGGCGTTCACAAAATTTTGTATTATTGGCAGTCTTTAAGCACAGGTTGCATGACTAATTTTCAGCCTTTTCCAGTTTGTAAACTCTTAGCATTGTTCCTGGCAGAGCTCCGCATACAGCTGGTTTAGCCCAGTGACAATGGGATTACTGTAGTTTAGATCTGCCTTAGACCCCTTAGATGTGCTCCATACAAACATAAGAGTTTGTGGGCTGCACTTGAAAATCCCTGGATTTTTAACAAGCAATAAACATTTGTGAGGAACTGGGTCAGGGATTCCTGACAGTCCAGTTTTCTACAACTCTGATACCTGAGTTCCCAGGTACTGGGAACTGGGTCACCTAAATTTGTGATGTTGCAGAAGTGAAATGAATACTGTTCTTTGCAGTTTCATTGCTTCCTGTCATTGAACAGTAGCTGTGAAACTGCCTCTACTTTTTAACAAACTTGATAATAATTGTTTCTTCCAGACCCGTTAATTAGTGGGTATTAATGTCTAGTCTGTTATATCCCCTTTAGAGCGCTGCAGGACATGCAGCCATGTTAGCAGAGCAGAGAAACAGATCAGCTGAACTGCATTCTCCTCCTCCAGTTGCTAGGTCATTCTGCTTTTAAATTTCATCTATTTGTGAAAAGGGAGAACTGAACTGATGGTTTGATAATTTGCATATGCAAATCTGAAGCAAAGAGAAACCGTCATAGCTACCGCATAGAGGCTTGTGTTAGACGTTATAAATTGAAACGCTTTCCTCCCCAAGCAAAAATAAAAAGTGCCCTGGAGGGTATGTTTCTGAAGGTTTGTGACTAACCCGATTAGTCACCCTAAATTGTGATAGATGGAAGGAAAAAGCAGTTGTCAAACAAGGAGGAAATTCCAACAGAAGAGTAAATTTAAGGATGACAGTGATGATAAATTCTTACAAGCTTTAGAAAAGATCAGGCTTTCTTCTAACTCTCATAAGGACCATTGAGTACTCACTATATAATGGGCTGTTGTTTGGATAACTGTAGGAATGTCGTGACTGGGGTTAAAAAGGGGGGGTGGGGGGGAATGGCAAGTCCAGGCTGATCTGAGCTTATTTTAATGTACTGAAGCCTGTAACTAACTTTATTTTTAAGCACCCGTCTTCCTTTCTGCTCTTGCAGGTGAACTTCTGACTGCTAGGCCAGGAGGACTGGCAAGAGCAGACAACACATATGGTTAGATGACTTCAGATTAGAGCCAGATGCAAAATTTAAACAATGACTATTGGGAAAACACAACAAAGTTTCTGTTTGATTTTTGTCACTTATAATTTCTAAACAAAGATCAGATGATTTTCTCATATACATGTTCTATTTCAAATGGAAACTAGATCAATGAGGAACAGAGAAGATGATAACAATGAACCCTTCTAGACTGACTATCTCTGAAAGATTTCCTTCTTTCTGAAGCAGGTAAATAATGACTATCTGCTGTCCTCCAATCCAGTGCAGGAAGGCAACCAGTCTGCTGTTCCTCCTTGTACAAATTTCATCCACTGGAACATTCAGCTGAACATGGAAAGGGCATACATTAAAATATCTTCCCTCCTCTCCTTAGAAATGTCTACAAATTCTTTAGCTGACTGAAAAATTGGAGGGAAAAGAGCAGGGGATTTCATTCTCATTCTTCAACATTTCAAAGTTTTCTGTATTGCCAAAACTCAGCACTTTCCAGCCATCTCTGAGACTGTCATTCAACTTGACATGAACCCCCTAATACGTACTGTTGTTTCGTGACCACAAACTATATAAAAATTTCAGTAAGAAAAAAACTGAAGTTTGCTTCAGTCATGACTCTTTCCCTCAATATTTGAACTCTGTATTGCCAATACGGTGAACACTTCCAATCAATGAGGTTAGAAGCAGTAACTTCTCCTGTCCATGTTAAACAAGTTTTATTCTGAGCAATGCATGATTTCCTTTTTGGGAATGTGAAGATTTCAGACTGCAGCAAGAAAATTGTAGGAAGATGGTAAATGTATGATGCAATTCCAAGGCCTGGAGTTTATGATTCTCAGTGCCTGAACACCTCAACCACCTTCTGTTCCCTCAACAGTTTTTTTCTCCATGATTTGATAGAAGCCATATCATCCTATATCATGATGTTGCTACAGGATCTGTAGCACACACAGGTGTCAGACACTTAGAGTACTAGCCAAAATACTTTGAGCATCTCTGTGGAGATCAGACGCACAGCTAGGGCCCAAACAAACTGTTTCTCTATCATCTTGCTGGTCTAGTCTGAAGCAGGGAGGATATGAAATCTCACAAGAAAAGCCTATTTTGCAAGACTTCAGGCAAAATAACGCAGTTTTAAGAGCTGTGGGTGCCCTCAGCTACACTTTCTGACAAGCTTATGACATTTTCAGCCCTTTGCTGGACAAACTAAGAACTCGGAAGGGTTCTTTCAACTAAACCTGACTCTTGGCTAGATGGAATAATTGCTCTGCTCCTGCTACTGCATGTGCATTTTTGAACAGAGAATTAAAACAGCATGCATTTTACTCCAACCAAGATTTGGCAAAATCCCATCGGAACAGTAGATTAAATCAGTATTTCCCAGACTTTCTGCTCGATCCATCCTTCTCTAATAAAAGCTTTTTTATTTGTTTATTGCCTTAGCTCATTTCCACTAAGAAAACGCCTTTTTTGTCTAATCATAAATCTTCCAGGACTGTAGTGAGAGGATCCTATGTGTACATAAAATGAGCTATGGGAGAGATTTTTCTCACGTTTAATGTGACAATATTAAACACAAATTATAAAATAGGATTCATGTGATTTCCTCTTACTTTCATGAATTCACAGTGAAGTCTTCTCCCAAGCAAAATTCCCATTGAAGCCAAACATTTTAGCAAGAAGATCACTGAAAGCCAATGATATCGTGGCTTATTCAAGAACCGCAGCATCAGATACAAGATGTGCCATACTGGATAAAAACACGTTGTAGGTGCCATTTGGAGAAACATCTATACTTCCCACCGTCAATATGGCCTTTTTATTCCTTTTGATCTGAATGGCCAGGGAAAATTCCCTGTGATGTTTCCCTTGAGAGGAGAAAGGAATGACAAAGTTTTAAGGAACATTTAAAATCCCAGTCACCTAAATAGAAGATGTATTCAAAGAACAGAGGGTAGTTCTTACGTTCAAAGACCGATCCCTTTTCACCAGCTCTCTCTGTCAATGTCATCAGTAGGCAAAGCTATGGGTGCTGCTGGGCTTCTTTCCATCTCTCTCGGGCTCTCCCACAAACACATATGTGTCCACTAAACAGTCAGCAGTGAAGTCCTCCTCACTTAATTCAAATACCTGTGCAGCACCAAAAGGCCTGTGTTGTGGCTGAATTCCTGCTGTTTCAGCTAACTGGTTCTGCAACTGACTTCTTTCAGCTATGTTAAAGGAATGGTGGCGGTTACACTCTTTAGCTACAATGAGGTGTGACCCATCTAGCAACACTATAAATAATTTCCTCATCTAGCGAGAGATTTTCCATTACTCCAAGGGCATGACAAAATTTGGAGAGAGAAGATATTTATGTATTTATGAAGTCATCCAGCGTTTCATTACTGACAAAATACAAGTCAAGGCAATGCGGAAGGAGTCATTCCAGCTACTAACATAGATTGCTGGTTTCTAAATTAACGGTGACCACTTTTGAAAATGACCAGGGAATCACTACACAAAGCTAAGTGGAAATTTTTATTCACTGCATAACGGAGAGAAGGAAATTAATTTCTTACAAATATGGGTTATGAATTGTTAATATTTAAACATATGACAAAGTGCCTTCAATAGGACAATTCGGGTGTTTCAGGCTTGTGGGACAGGCACCAATACAGTTTCTTAGTCTGAGATTACCCCTTTAAAAACATTCTTATACTCTAAATACTCTTATAAACTATGAAACATCCTCTTCCCACAAGAATGCAATATGGGCTGAACACGGTGGCAGAAAAAAATAGCAGCACCCATGTCCTTGATAAGTACCCAACATAGTCACCTCTGCTGTAAAAAGTCACAGTCTTGCCTTTGCTAAATTTCTTGATTCCAGCTGGACTGTAAGCCTTCCTCTGGAAGATGCTACTCGTATATGAAGACAGGGGAAGTCTGCATGTACTGACCGGAGGGTTTTTACAGTCAGATCTGAGACTGCTAGATAGATCTTTGCCTGACAAATACACATCCTCCCTACTGAGTGCGCTAGAAGAGATGATACGTCCTGGAATGGCACTTTGTTACAACAACATGTCACAAAAGCTAATATTGCCTTTAGCAGTGCATGCATTAGAAATATGGTAGTTGATATGCTAAGTGATTTTTTTAATAGACCTTGTTAAACATGTTAGCTTCAGAGACCTCAAGCTATCTATCACTAGAGTGAGTCTTTCTTTTCTTTTTTTTCTTTCTTTTTTTTTAAGGCTTAGTGAGGTGAAATACCTTTCCCCAGTAGACTTACCTTACAAATTGCTTTTCAGTAATCCCAGCCTAGCTGAGAGGATATCCTGCCCACAGCCCTCTTCTACATGACAATTGGAACTCACAGACAGATCGCCTGCAATTATAACTCCAGCCGTGATAGGAGATGGGACTAAGGACACAATGTATGGGCTTTGTTAGGGCAGCTCTGAACTAACCAGAGAAAGGCCCTAGAAAAACGATGAGCGCAGTTCAGAGTTAGGAGTTTGTCAGGACCTGGAGAAATTGAAGGTCACCAGAAAATGAAATCTGTTTTCTTCTTTGTGGGGTGGATGCCACCACCTCCATCTCCACTCCTGTCTAGACCTGAAGACTCCTTTTTTTTAGGGTTTGCTAATAGCACATCACCTCTGCTGAGACTGAAGCATAACTTCATTTGTATTGGCACTGCACAGACTAGTAATTGATCACCCTCCCCCCCCACCCGGCTTCCGAGGCTGGTTAGCATGTTGCTGGGAACCTGGTGGAACCAGTGAATTGAATCAATGCTCGAGTTTTGCAGCTAAACTCAGCAGTAAATTCCCAGTGTTGACAAGTTCTGAGTCAACAGAAAATCCTTTGGAGGAGGAAGATAGTAGCCAAGAAATTCAGGGACCACTCCCTTCCAGGAGGGACTACATGGATTGTGCCTAAAATAAATTGTCCCATAAAGTATAGGATCTAAGGCTTTTCTAGCAATAAGCTACAGTTTAGAAATGAAAGTGGGAACTGTTTTTAAACCCAATAAATCCACAGGAGCCCAGGATAAACACTTAAGTGGGGTTGGGAGGGAGGATTTGCTTCTGGTCCCTGCAATTGACAATATGCCTTTAAACTATATAATGAAATGAGAGGAAAAAGATGCATTTTCCCCAGTACTGCTGACACACAATTAATATAAAATAAAGAGGCTGTTTGGTGTTTGTTCGAAGTGATCCGTCTCCACCAACACAATGAGAGCTAATGAACTAAATCTGAAAGCATCAGCATAAGATTTTGACAAATGCGTTGTTTGCCTATTGAGAGGATAGAAAATGATTATAAATGACAAGCTGGGCTGGTTTTCAGGCATGGGCACTCCAGGAGCAGCGGCATTATGGCCTCAGTTGGCTGTTCTCTGTGTAAATGATTTCACACTACTGCTACTGAATCAATTGGGTGTTTCTCCATTTAAGAATTGCTGAAATAAAATATCTCCTGCTCCATAGGCAAGGCATGTTCTTGGCTCCCAGGGAGGAGGAAGTGTTTAAACATATCTGGGTTTTATATTTAAAAATAATGCATTGCGCTCAATATAATTTTTCAAGCATTTGTTCACCTTTAGAATTATCAGGGATAGTGAAAATTTTAAGCAAATTAGTAAGTATAGTAAAAATGCAGAATATTTGTACTATAAAATTGGAAAAAGTAGTATTTCATATGTTTTTGTTCTGGGGTTAAATATTTTGATTAAAGAAGAGGAAGTCCAGAGGCCAAGGTGAGGTTAAGGATCTGGTATAATCTACAGATTATATAGTAAATTAAATTCTGAAATCTCTTACTCCAGCATTTCTCTCGAAGAAGACAACGGCCTAGGTAGACAACTCACAACCTAACTTCAATTCTTGTTTCTCTGGTCTGCCATTTCTTGGTCAGGCACTCTGTAAGAGCTTAAATTCCCCAATGAGGTAGAGAATGTTAGTGAGAGAGAAGGAGCCAGGAAGAGAAGAGTTTTGGCTGATTTGCTGCTCCCTATTGCTCAGTTCTATACACATCTCTGCCATTATAAACATAATGAATAATAAATCCAAGCTCATCTTTAGGGCTGCATCCATTGCAAGTGTAAATACACAAAGGCAAAAGATTTCTCCTTGGAAAGTCAGCAAGAGGGAGTTTTGTGTAATTCTTATGAGACTTAACGAAATGCTGAAGATGAAACAATTGCTATTTTGTCTTC
This sequence comes from Struthio camelus, assembly GCF_040807025.1. Lineage (NCBI taxonomy): Eukaryota > Metazoa > Chordata > Aves > Struthioniformes > Struthionidae > Struthio > Struthio camelus. Next base: position 10,736,280 of record NC_090948.1, read on the forward strand.
ATGGAAGCAGACTTAAGTAAAATGGCACCTTTCATTCCTCTCTGCAGCTGAAGGTTCAGAGCATCAGCAGGTGGGCAAGTTTAAATGAGCAAAGCACAAACCTCACAAAGATTGATGTCCAAGCTTGGTACAGGGAAGCCTCATGATGTTTGGATGCTCTTATAAAGCTCCAGACTGCTTATTCTGAAGTTAGGAGGGGTCCCATAGGCTTGCCAAGCGTCCACACTCCCAGGAGCTGGATTCTAGTTTGAAGACTCCTCTCAGTTGTGTTGACCTGCCAAAGTTGACCTCCAGCTCTAACCGCAGCTGCGCAGTTGTATATGTGGTTCCAGCTCTGTGTAGAAGCTGTGGAGCCCCTCTGGTGCCAAACACCTCACCAGTCCCCATCTCTGCTGACAAATAAGTGATGGGATCCACAGGACCAATGTTCAGGCCAGAGCCAGCCAGACTGTGGAGTGGCAGCTGGACAACTTCTACCCTGATTGAAGTTTCCAGAGAACTAAATATTTCTTTTTGGTAAACTCCAAAAAACAGTTTGGGAACTAGAGGTTTCGAGTTCCTCCAAAGAGTGAGTAAAGTTATGTGTGTCTATCCTATGGAGTTTAATTCAGCTGCACCCACGTTAGTGGTAAGACTCCATGCAGTGCTCACAAAACAGTGCCATAAAAGCCAGCACGAAATATTCACTAAAATCGTGTTCTTTCCCCATCGCAAGGTTTTGCCTGCTACAATTCACTCTGTGGCTCAAGTCTGAGTTCCAATCAACCAATTAACAATGATTACATTTACATTTAAATATTAGGATGAATAAACTAATGCAATTATTTATACATCTTTTTAATATGTTGTATTGTTTATTGGACTTCCCAGAATCTCATGGTTACTGACATTATAATGAGTAGTTTATTATTGTTCATGTATGGATCCCTCTTCTAAGGAAAATAATATTTCCCTTGAGTATGGAAACATGACGGGTGCCTAAATCCCACTGAAGTTGTGTACCTTCTTATTCTCAGATTACTTTGCAAAACCTACTGTTAATATTATAACTTCACTGTACTGGCACCCATCACTGTATTTTCTTCATGATCTCAAAGCACTCCACTAAATAAGGGAATATCATTACTTTCCGTTTTGTTTTCAGGAAACAGAACAGAAGAGACCTAAGAAGAGATCCACCTTTCCTGCACCTGACTCCTGATTTCTGCTCAGTACTTTTGCCCATAGCTTTTTTACCACTGGCCTCTTTTTTGCTAGCTGTTTATGGAGGAAGCTTGATATCTGGAGATATTCTTCACTAATGTTTCATCAGAGAATGCCTTTCCTAAACTTTTAAATCTGTTTCTCGGGGTTAGGTTAAACAAAACCAGGCAGGGCTTTACAATTAATTAAATGGAGGTGGGAGGAGGGGGGGGAGGTCCTAGGGAGGAGCAAGTCCATACGACATTAAAGGGGTCCAATGCTAGCTACCAGTCAGCAGTGCAGGGGGTTAGATGGTCTCGCACTAGTAGAGAGCTCTTGAAAAACCTTCCTAAGTAGTTATGCACTTTGCAAGAGAAGTCACAGACCAAGCAAGCCTGGTGAAGGGGTAAGCTCATCTTCCAAACGCTCCCTCTAAAGCAGGCTGGTGAGTTACATGACAAACACACTTCCTTGTGCTTGCTATGGTTGTATTTCCAGCAAGCGGGCTGCAAATTTTGACAGGATTCCCTATGAAAAACTCAGATTCTTTGCACATCCTCCTTTCTGTGTGGTGTCCCCCTTAGAGCCTGCACGTGGAAGCTGCACCCCTGCACCCTTGGGAGCTAGTGCGGAGCAGCACTGATATGGGACCAAGCAAGCCTGAAAGTGTTTGCTTCCCTGAACTGGCACACTGTAGCATCCAACACCCAATCTAAGAAACACCGGCTTTGCTTAGCTTTATGTAGTCCAAGTCTAAATGAAGATATATGTCATTTGCAGAACTGGGAAAATAAACCACTGAAGGTTTGCCAGGACTTTTAAATATTCCATAAATCCACTGAGTTTGATATAAGTTTTTCTGCTGCAAGAAGCACGTTCTCATGACATACCCCCAGAGTCCCACTGGTATCATCCAGAAGAACAGAGGTGGAAGTCTTTTGGCTTGACTCTCAGATATAATCCTATAATCCACAGGCCAAACTCTATCTTGACAAAATTATAATGGAGGAAGAATTCTCCTACAAACTTAACACTATTTCCTACCATTGTCTATTGTCTCAGGTTCTGACACAGAGTCCATTTTCTTACTCCCTCTTCTAGCCATGCAAAACAGGCAAAGCAAACAGCACAATGAAATGTTAACGTCTTTTCAGATCAGCAGTTCTGAATCCCCTTGAGAAATCCATAAATGCCCTCCCTGGAATATTTAGCAGATAATGCCCCCTTTTCTGCCTGTGGTGTTTTGAAAAATGTAGCCCATAAAATGTGTTTGACATTGTACAGCAAGCTCGGCTTCCCTGTGAATGCTGTGGTCTCCTCGGGGTGAACACGGTTCCCATTGTTAGCGCCGACTTTCTGAATGCAGCAAGGCAGGATGATATTTCTATGCCCTGCATAGCAATAATACATGACTTAGAAGGAAACTTCTCGAGGAAGCTATATTTGATCAGTCATAAAACCTTACCGGAGATGCAGGCTGAAATCTATGTGTATGTATTATAGCCTACTGCTAAGTTTGCATGACACTTTCCTGTACAAGACCTGGTTCAGTCACTTATAACTTATTTGATCAAATGTTAACAGTCTGGGCTGATTTTTTTTTCTAGGCAGAATAGTTACTTCATAAAAAATATATCCTTGAAATTTCTACCGAGACAGACTGGTCCTTTTTTAAGGTGAGTTTACAGGAAAATACATTATTTTTGCCTGTGTTAAGTATTACAAGGATTTTATTGAAAAATTCTTTTTCACCTCATTGCTTTGGTATTTGTGTGGACGGTTTCTGTGTTAGAGATATGCCTTTTTCAATATCTCAGGTAGCCTCCTCTTCCCCCCACCCCTTACCATTTGGCCAAACTGTGAGCTTATTAAAAAAAGAGCGGTCTCTGTAAGCTTTCCCCTGAGCCACGATAGAATTTGGCAAAGGATGTCTTAGAGGCTGGAAAGGTTCTTTCCTGCAAATATATGAGCTGAGGTGGTCCTAGACACAGAAGCAGAGAGCTGGGAAACACAAAATTCCACTTTCTGTTGCACAAGTGAGGATGACGCCCAAAACAGCACTGGCCAGGGAGCGGGGTGGAACGCCTTGCTAGGCGGCTGAAACCGGTATGGAGATGGGCAGTGGAGTATGGAGAAAAGCTGCTTGGATAGCCAGGGAGGACAGAGATTGGAATTAGAAGAGCCACGAACACTTTGAGTAGAGTTTGCAGTAGGACAAAACGTGCTGAAGGACTGAGGACAAAAGGAGGTCAGGTTTAGGGAACCAGCCTTACAAAACTGCATTAGGGTAACAATTACGGTGGCTAGACCTTATGATTTGATAGATATAGAAGATTCCTAAGATGCTGTCTGTAAAGGTCACAAAATCCCCTTCAGCCATACACATCTGAAGACCCTCCAGTATGTGGTGTCATTCTTCCAAAGACGACAGCAGCCTGACCACTGCCGGTACTGTGTTAGCTCTAGTGGCAGGGACCTGTACGGTAGATTTACCAGCAGATCTTTCTAAGGCAATGCCACATGGTGGGATTCTTGTTTGTCTGCTATTAGTTTTGAATCTTACAAATTATTTCCACACACCAACATTAGCAGAATAACGCCAGCAGTCAATAGTCGCCAGATCACAGAAAGAGGAGAAACAGTTCCCTGCTAAACGCCTCATGGGAGAATTATGGCTTGTTGTTTCCTCTACCCCAGAGCTTCTTTGCAATGCTGATTAAGTCCCTGAATTCACCTTTTCTACTTGCACCCTCTAGCTGTGATGCTTATTTTCTAGGTAACCAAACTGGGGCAGCTAGAAACTGGTTTCCAGATCATGTCGGTTAGGGCTGTTCTCCAGGCAAGCAGGACATGATGAAATGACATATTCTCTGAAAATGTAGCCCTCAGAAATCTCAGAGTGGCACCCAAAATTAGCAAGGGCTTTTTCTGTAGCACCTCTTTAGTTGGCCTGCTTGTAAGATGGTGATGGCCTCTTCACCAATGAATTGTGAGGATTATTGCACTTAGGAAGGAAGGAAGCACAAGCCAAGAACCGAAGACGAACAGAGCATGAAGTGATCTTTCCTCTGCAGTGACTCCCTTTTGACAAATACCTTCATGCAAACACTCAGCTTTAACACTTTGAGGGAGGGTGCACCTTGAACTCCATAATATGATTACAAATGCTGGCAAAGTGCGTTTAACATGCTCAGTGGATAGAGTTAGATTCTGAGGTGTCTACTTGCCAGGACTGGTCATTTCATGCAATGCATGTATGAGAATTGTGCTTCTAAAGAGCTAGCTTGAAACTCTAGCCTGGACGCTGCTTGCCAGGCCTTCCTGCTGTGCCCTGTGCAGAAGAAGGTTTGGAAAGAAGCTGCAGCTTTCCCTCAAAAAAATTCTACTCTGCACCACGTTTGAGATGGAGAAACACCATCTTCTGAGGAAAAGGGTTTAGCCAAGCTGCCTGCCACTGCTGAGAGCCTCTTAATAGCTGTGCTGGCAGAATATAGGCTTTCTCCCCTTCAGCGTCCTCCGGACCCATGGGTGTGTGGCGATGGAGATGCAGCCAGCACGTAACACCCTGGCTTCTCATCCACGGCTGTAGTTTTGGCACCCTCTGCATTGCCAAGGCACGGAGGGATCTTTCAACCCTCCAATCCCACAGAGCTATCTTAAGCAAGGCACAATCTAGCCTTCAGCCAGGGGCCGCTTTCTGGTGGACGACTGACGGTGTTAATGGGGAGGGCTCCAGTGGGGAACTCGCAACCTATTTGTCTCTTTTATAGTCTTTCAGCTGGAAGTGAGGGCTGGGGATTTATCAGTCCGGGTTGCCAGTTACTGCCTAAATGGTCCCTCCTCTCTTGGTGGCTGCCAGAGCCCGCGCAGCCCCGCGCGCCCCAGGGCTGCAGGGCGCACACACTGCTTGCCCTTGCCTGCTGGAAGGCCCATCCCAGCGCTCTGCCCAGGGGCACCCGGCCGAAAGCAGAGCCGTTCCTCTCCTCAGACGTCTCCCCACCGCCCAGCCCCGGTTCTCAAACAGGAACACGCAGGAGTGTAAGATGAGCTCATGAGGGTCAGGGCTAGCCTTTGTTTCACCTCCCGTATATTACTTCACTTCCCCCACATCTCAAGTCCATAACCTTTATCAGTAATGGAACTAATTGCATGAGAACGGCTCAGGGGATGGCAGGAACATCTGGGCCACATACTGTACGTGCCACTGTAAGTTAACCTTTCACACTCTGTCAGATGCTGTGTGAAAGTATGTCAGGGACACAGCTGCACGCAGGGTTTCACATGCACGGCTCCAGTGGGCAGGAGCCACCTAAGAACGAAAGAAGAAAGAGAGAAAAAAAGAGAGAGAAAAAAAGTGAAGAAGAGCGGGAGAGGAAGAGGAGGAAGAGAGGGAAGAGGACAGAAGAGAAGAGAATATATCAGGAATTTTTTTGCCAGTTCTTTTCTCTAAGGAATAATGTAATGCAGCCAGTCCATGCAACAAATCCCTAGAGAAACTTCCCTTGCTTGCCCTGCAATGCAATGGCACTACTCTTAGCGAGGCCGATTTGGTTTAAACGGAGACAAAAGGGGCAAGACACAGTGGGAAATGGGAAGGAGGGGAAGGGAAGGTGCAAAGGGAACGAGACGCTCAGCACTGAGTTTGCAGGCTCTCTCCGACCCACATAATCAGCAGGGCTCAAGCTGACAGCAGGGGATTTAAACACTTATAGGGGGAGCTCAGCTGGGCGCCTCAAGGGAAAAAGGGTTGGAAAATACAGTTCTGTAAAAAAGGCAGAGAGAGAAAGAGCTGTTCAGCAGTGAGAGACATCTGCAGCATAGCTGTTCATTTCGCTTACTCTCTGTTCTGATCCAGCAATGGAAATGAACGAGTAAATGTTTTCAGCATCCTAATTCTTTCCAGGAGAGGTAAGGGAAAGGCCTGGTTCGGGAGCACGAGCTGGACAGCATGGTGGCACAAGCAGCCGGAGGCCTGGGCTAATCTCAGGTACCAGAGATGCTGCCCTGCAGGCAAGCACCTCCCCCTGCCTCTGTAAACTGAATACAGATGCTGCCTGCAGAACAATGTCCCTGCTTTGGTTTTCTGTGTCTTTTAGCTAATATGGACCAACATGTGACACGCTGGGCCAGGAAGGGTGCAGAGTGGTAAAAAACAGAGCATAGCTCCTTAGAAGGATGGACTCCAAAACAAGGCCGCTCACGAAATGATGGTCCATTGCAGTTTAGCACTAGGATGAGAAACTGGTCTGTTTTTGAGCCAGCTACCATGAGGCCAGAGGCCTTTTAGAGTTAGAGTTCCTTAATAGAACTAAATCACAGGAACTTTAACAGTTGACTCGTGAATTAATTAAAGACGGATTTATTGATGTAATGGAAAAATAGGCTGGTGAATGTGTTTTGAGAAAATGGACGTCTGCAAGGAAGAGAAAATATCTGCAGAACCTCTGAAAGCCGCTTCCCCGCTGAAACTGTACACTGGCTGAAGGGAAATGCCCAATTCTCTTGACAGCAAAAGCTATAGGACTTTCATCCTGCCCTGCCCTGCCCACTGGCCATTTGCGTATTATTCAGTATCCTCAGCATTTTGATGTCTTCTGGAATCATTTCCTTTGCAAAAAATAGTAGTGTTAAAGAATGGGGAAGGGAAGGAGAAGGCAGTCCTAGGAAATCTTTCAAACAACTAACTTGCTATTTCAAACAGACTTTGAGTTTTACGGACACCAAAATCTTGCAAAACTGCATATCACTTAAAACTTATTAAAAGATACTTTCTAATTTTATTAACCATTTAAGTATAACTTTCAAAATATATGCCTTCAAAAGAATATATATTGATATGTGTGTCCATGATCCTCTGTGCTAGGGCTTACCAAGAGAATTTTTCAGGTATAGCATTTTTCTGGCTTTTCTCTGCTGCACCATTAGTATACAACTCATATATGCTCTAAAAGCAAACTTTGCAAGTAAGACTGCTCTAGAAGAATTTACTCACACACATGCGCAATTAATTTCCTGCTTGTAAAGCAAATGAATGCTTTATTACTTGTCCTTTCTACAGCTAGAATAATTCCACAAGGCTCATTAAAACTGACTTTTTCTACCTAGCGCGTTTTAAAGCAACAGAACAAAAGTGCCTAGTGACCACAGCCTGTTAGAGGAGAACACCAACACCATTCGGAAATAGTATCTGAGGCACACAGTAGGCTTAAAGCATACGCTTAGAGTAGGGGGTCCCAAACTCTGTTTCTAATCCTGCCATGTTGCCCAGAGAGTGTTTGAGAAACAGGATCCTGCCTGCAGTCAGTGGCAGGCTTTTCTCTGCCTTTGCTGGGCTCGGGTCAGGCTTTAGCCTGCTATTCACTGAAGCAGTGCTTGGCTCACCCCTGGGTTTGTCGAACACCGTGTAAATGTGAACCACAGTGCTGCTGGCTTATTCTAAGTATGTGTCGGTAAAGGCATAGTCTGAATACAAATTCAGAGTACCATTTTTTTCTAAATAATCCTTCCTTTCCTGAGCAATTCTTGGTCTCACCTTGAAACAAGGCTTCTGCATGCCAAATGCTCTGTGGATCAGGCCCCTGCACTCCTTGCTGTAACAGCTGTGACCTAATCCAGTCTTTGCTGACTAGCTTTTGGTCTCAGTCACTCGCTACTACTGTAAATGCGTTTTACTTGTTGGTGGGGTCAGCCAGTTTTCGTGCCACAAGATGGGAAGTAATCCATTTAACAAAAGCAACACTTTTTTATGGCTTCTGGAATCACTTCCTTTGCAAAAACAATAGGGTGAAGGAGCAGGAGGGGGTAGTCCTAAGACATTTTTCAAACAATGGACCTTTTCTTTCAATGGGGCTTTAGGGTTTTATGGGACTCCAAATCTTCTGATACTACATATCATGAAATATATTTAAAAGTATTATATGTACTATATGCTGTTTAGGATTTCTATTTTCTGTTTACTTATGCTGTTTGTATTGATGCCTGTTGACACACAGCGAATGCATCAGACATGGAAAAATACCCCAGCCCCAAGCTCAGCAGCTGTAGCAGCAGCTGCCCACCTTTCCATAGCAAATTCAGTAGCAGGCCCATGGCCATTTTGCTGCCCCCCAGTACTCTGTTGCCTGAAGCAACTTTGCTGGGCTGCTACTGGGAAACCCTCCTGGCGAATGAATTAGCATTCAGAGAAATCACTCAGAAAGAAAGGATTGGAGTGATTCTGGAGAAGCCGCATCTACAAACCACAGCTGGGCCTACACCTTTTCCTGGGCGCTAATCCTGAGAGACACAAGTAGTTTTGAAAAAGTCTAACCTGACCTCCATCCCTCAACAGGAGAGTCCCGAACAGCATCACCAAGGCCTTGGCACTGTTACAGAAACTATTTAATCCCTTTGCAAGGGCTAGGCTAGGGTAGTGTAATCATGCAGATTTCTTCCTTGGCATAGTAATTGCTTTAAAATTATAACAATAGAGACCCCTGGCAGTGATATAGTTCAAGGTTTCCGAAACCCATTGGCACCAGAGTCATCCCACTTTGGAGCAAGTCCCCTGGCCCTGGCCCTCTGGCTCCTCTCCCTACTGTTTTCGCAGACACAGATCATTCTCTGTGCTCCAGCGATCTCTGAGCATCTCTTGAAACCGTGAGAATCTCTCCCAGGCCTTTACACATATCACCAACAACTCGCTTCAACAGGTATTCCTCTTCAGCACCCTCTGATGACACTCGCTTCCCTTTCCCCTGGGATTAGGAAGCAAACTGCTTCAACACACTTTTTTTCCTCTCCAGACAAAAAAGTCTTCCCTAGAGATGACAGAACCCTCACATATGAAAGGCATATCCCATGCCTAAGTAAACATACACCCACACGTACAGATGAGTATTTATTTAGACCTGTGTGAATCATCCCTGCATGGCTGCGTAATATTTTTTTTTAAAGAACATATTAAAATCAACTATTAATGCGCATATGAGTTTGTTCATTTTTTTACTTTCCTGGGCACTGCTGCATAAACCAGCACGTTCATTTTGCTAAATGAAGCTAAACTACATTTTGCTGATACCCGCTCCCTTTTCTCCCTTCTGCCTTCCTCTGCCCGCTCCTGGCCCAGAACAGACCCCGCCAACTCCTGACAACTGCTTCAGGCTGCCTCGCTTGTGTGTCTGTCATACCGAACAGGCAATTTTTCCCAGGCGCGAGCTTCCGCGCTAACACATGCTGCTGGTTCACGTGTCAGTGCCTGGGACAAGGTTTCTAGCCGACTCAGCTATTCTGGGGACAGGAAAAGGTTCCTGTTCCCCGTGTGCTTTGCAGATGCACAGCACGGGGAGCTGATAACTTTGTCTAGGCTAGTGACACTGAAAGGCTTTTTAGCAGTGAGTTGTCAGTGTGCTGGGCACAGAGGTGTCCTGAGGATTACCGAACAGACCTGATTTTGTTAGCAACTGACAGTGGCATTTATTGGTCTAACGAACTCTACTGGAGACCTGAACTAGTCCTTGCTGCCACCCTGCTGGTGACGACTGCGACAGGGCTGGAGGGACTGGTCCTGCGTGTGCAAGGGGGTGAGCAGTCACTCTGACATAGGCAGAAAGGGTGGCAGACAGCCTAACTCTCGGGATAGACAGGACATACAAGGGGCGTTAACCAAATGAAACTCCTACCAACATCTGAAACCTCATCATTATTTCCACCCAAGGTAGGAAATAATCTGCAGAAGATGGGGGGAAAATATTCCTACTAGCGTAGAACAGGCAGTCTCCACATAGGGGTTCTCCTGGCCCCATCCCACCTGGGTATGACAGCACCCATACAAGGAGTTAGTAAAAGATGGAGCGCGTTATTCCAAATTGCATAACCCAGATTAAAAACATTTTGCCTCGTGCTATGATGAGGGATTACCAGTGTTGCTCTTACTGCTGACTTTTAAGATGCCTTTCTCCAAAAAAGTAGTAAGTAAGTAGTAAGAGATCTGGAATAATGAGCTCTTACTCTAGGATACCCGAGCATGCACACAAGGAATTAATTCATCAGCAGCTAATCTGGAATGATGCCACATGTAGGCAACTCCCCTTCCTGAGAATATGACAGGTATTGAGTAGGGGGGTGGCAAGAAGAAGAGGCTGTAAAATATCTTGAATCCCTTTCCCCCCCCCCCACTCCCTATATTCTGCTGCCTCTTTATCCAGCCCTTCATGCAAGTGAAAAGGAGCTTTAATAACAGCTGTTTCCTCCAGTACCCAGTGTACCCTGGAAAAGAGATTGTAATTATATAGCCCAGCAGTCCAGGGACTAGGAGAAGGGCTAACGTGGAGGTCTTGCAGAAAAAAATGACCGTGACTGGGGAGGTTGCAGGGCATTCTTTGCAAGAGGCATGCTCAGGGGCCATTTTCTGCTCTCTTTCTACTGCTGGAGTGCTACAGGGAGGGCCTCAGTGTAGCTAAGAATTGCCTCCGATTTTCCAGCCAGGTGGTGGTTCACAGCATATTGCTTGGAATGGCCACTGAAGTCTGTGCCTTGCTAAAGAACAAGCCAGTTGTTAGAGGGAGAGGGTTTTTTCCAGTTTCTGAAGCCTGCTGTGTTCATCTGCTCCTGGATGATGGTGCTTGAGGGGGTTGGTTTTTTCCTTTCCTGCCATGTCTGTTTTGGAAGAGTCTCAGGAAGAAATAAAGCTGTCCGCGTACATGCGGTTGGTTCTATCTCTGTTTACAAAATGATGGGGGCTTTTGTGCAAAGCTACCTACCTCCCTGCAAGGGAAGTCTGCTAATACAATGGGAACCTAACAGACTGCATCTGTTTTGTCTTAGTCTAAAGCATTCCTTTCTGGTGCTAACTGGGAACAATTTAGCTGGAATTTCCAATTGAAATGAGCTTTTTAACTTCTATATTGACGATTTAAGTTGTTCTCAGGCAGGGGATCTGCCGTATATTTTACAAATAGGCCAAGCCAAATCTTGCTGTTTTTACAAGGTTTTACTCAGACTAGATCTATTTATTTTTCTAAAGCACTGTTCTTTTACTCAAACAGAGATTCCAATGCAATGCCGCGTAGGGTACCTGGTAACAGCCTGTGCTGCAAGAATAGGATTTCATTTGACCTGAAGTGGTTGAAGTGGTGGGCAAAGCAATAGTCCTGACAAATCCTGCTTTAGGAAATTGTTCAGATGTGTCTACAGTTGACTGCAACACAGCCTAGGCTAAGAACAGAAAATTTTGCGGTCATTTATATAAAAACAGTCAGACTATGTCAGACTTAGGGTCTGGCACCATTTCTGACAGGGGGAGTCTTAGATGCTTTGGGAAAACATGCAAGTAAGTAACTGGGCAGACAGAGAGTTCTTCCCTGGTAGGCTCTTCCAGCACTCACTGGTTGAGGGATTTCCTGATCCCTTGATCCTTCCCTCCATGCCTTCATCTAATCTATCCGGTCTCACAATGTCCTACAGCAATGAATTCCATGGTTGTACACACTTTGTGTGGGAATAAGTCCTGCCAACCAGCCCTAACTGTAAAGATCTATCTGAGGTGTGTGTGTATTGGAGGAGGGAGGAGTAAATCAAGCTCTGAAAATTTCTAATTCATTTAATCTCAAGAGATGCTCAAACACTGTGGAACAGCGTCCATGACTGCATAAAGCCTCTTTGCAGAATCAGGCCCACACCAATGGGACAACACTGGCTTTCCAGCCCAAACTGGGGCAAAACATGGGTTGAAACCTAACGCCACTGAGTTCACTAACTTAGGATGCTTAAAGTTAAGCGAGCAAGTAAACTTTTGCAGATGAGCGCCTAAGACTATAAGCCAATTTGTATACGACATAAAAGAAAAGGACAAAGTGAGAGGAAGCTCCTGCGATGGCTGGGGCACCAGCTGAGTTAGAATTCGATCCAGATCTCCTAACTTCCATCACAGGCTTAGTGACTGGGGATACAGCAGTTTGGGTAAAAAGGGGATACAGCAGTGTTTTAAGAATAATGTCAAAGGCCTGGAAGCACTAGGGTGTCAGGTACTTTAGAATATAAGTACAAGGTTAGAAAACATAAAATCTCCCGTGTGGGAGAACAACCAGAAGAGGAGAAAATGGATTGCAAAGGCAAAGGGAATAAAGAGAAAGGAGGGAGGGAGGCATTCCACTAAGCGATTCAAAAAGCTTAGGAGGTCCCTCAGGACACCGGGCTTGCAGGTGCAAATCTGGGCTCCCTCCCTAAAGAGGATCTGATGACACTGTTAAAGACTCCACTCATTTGCTTAAGGATCCCTGAGTTCAGGGCTTGGTAAGGCTATTCCTCAAAACCTGGGAAACCAAATGGCTTGAAGGACTTCCCTCTCCCAGCTCTGCAACACTTCTCTGGTCCTTTGAACCGTACATTTTTACCTCCCTCCTTTACGAATGATTTCATTACTCTGGGACCAGCATTGCTGCTTTGCTGCTGGCTAGCCCTGTGCTCAGTACAGAGGGGTAGGCGGGAGAACACGATTGTTTGCAACTGGAATCTGCTTAAAATTGGTGGGGTGCGAAGGGTCACGTTCCCTCTGAGACTTGCACCAGGGCCTCGCTCCAATGAATTCTGCAGCTGTGCCAGAAAGTCCCAGGCTCCTACCTAATTCACTACCCACATGTGCAGAAAAAAAACTTCCCGTTGCCAAAAAAATTAAATAAGTCATAGGCATCAATCACTCCCTACCATGTACATTTTTATTCTCAAACAGCTTCATTTAAAGTGTTTTAATATGGAACAGCCTGACAGAAACAATGCCTCCTAAATAGCTGTATGGGACTCTTTAGTCAATAGTACATACAGTAAATATTTATTATAACGTAACACAGGTTCTGTTTGTTTCTGTTTGTTTTTGCTTTTTATACTTTGCATTTGATGTGAGTGGGAGACACACCAAATATTGTAAATATTTATAAAGTATTCAGATTTGATATTATTTGCTGAGGTACAAATGGCTCCAGTTACTAGACTGTCACAAATGAGAAAACCACAAATACAGAGCAGCACTGAATGAAAACACAGTGGAAACATGACATAACCACATCTACGGACTGCAGTAAACATTCCTCACAAGAAGGAACTAAATAAAGGTGCAAATGTCTTTTTAAAGAGCTGTTTTGGCAGATATTTTAGAGATGTCAATTTAGTGGCAGGGTTTTTGTTCCCCACCTTCTAAGCTTCATAAAAATAGGATCCTAAGTCTAAACTTACTTGCAATTAGTTTTTTGGCTACTTTGTTTCTAAAGAAAACCTCAACATAGAGACCGCAGATAGACGGATAAGATGAGGTGGGATTCTTTTTTAAGACATTCAGTCTTGCTTTGTAAAATAAATATCCGTTCAGATAAGCTGCCTGGAGAGCAGTAAATTTTGTCATTCTTTTAAGACAGACCATCAGGAAGGGCACAGGCCCAGTGTCATTCCCAGTTAAATTGTGGGGGCTGTATTAGACCCGTCCTTCTAATTAACGGTATTTGGTAATCTGAACGATTTAGTCCATCTCTAACTGCCGTTAATCTTTTACCATTTCAACCGAAATCTCTCTAGGTTGGGGACGCAGCAGGGGACCTCGCGCACAGTTCAGCTCGCGCGCGCGATCCTGGTTTGGCCGCGCTGGGGGAGCTCCCCTTGCCCTGCTCCTTTGGCGCAAACGCGCTGCTGAGCGGAGCGAAGGCGAAACCCCCGCTCTCCAAAACCAGCTGCCTTCGCAGGCCGACACGGCCGCTGCGTTCAAAAGTCGGGCAGAGACAGAAGAGGAACTGAACAGAAAAGGGGAGGAGTAGGAGAAGAAGGGGAAACCAGCAGGCAGGGCGTTTGCATTTCTTTCACGCGCACCCCAAAGCAGTTCAGGAAGGGAGCAGACCCCTTACAAACACACACCGGCAGTCCTACGGCCACTTCCGTCTGAACATCCCAAAGCACTTCGCTAAGCTGGGCTAGCATCACCATCCTGATTTTACAAATGGGGAAAAACGGTACCCTTGGGGTTAAGCCTGGGATATCTCCAGAAACGACTAAAGGAAGCAGATGCCTCAATGCCAAGTCATGCACAGAAGCAGGGTCTCGTCCCGGCATGAAACCAATCACCCCGGCGACCCAGCGAGAGCAAGGCAAGCGTGAGCTGCTGCCCCTCTGGTTTCCTACCCTTGGGAACCGTCCCCGCGGTGGCCGGAGGGGCAGCACAGCACTGACCCGAGCATCGCTACCTCCTGGCCGCAGGCCCTTCGCTTTGCAGCCCCAATCTCTACGCACGTTGCCTCGAGCTGAGCCAAGGATGAGGCAGGGGCTGCTCGGCCTGGCGGGGCGCAGGCGGGTTCCCGCGCGCGCTTCGCTTCTCCGTTTCCACTGAGGGGATTCCCTCTTCCTCACCCACACGCTCTAGTACTGAAACCCAGCCTTACAGAACTGTTGTGGTCTTGGTTTTCCAATCCATCACAATTACTTTTGTCCACAGTTTTCATCAACCACAACTGAGGAGGGTTTTTCTATGCCTGGTGGATGGGTTGGTTTGAGTTATAACCAAAGATCTGAACTGCAGACAAAGTTTTAGACTGGCTTGTATTTTATTCTGAGCTGTTTGCCAGTGCTAGTTTTCCCTTTCAAACATGCTACCATCAGTATTTTTTTTCCTCACTGATCACACTTGGTATATCATTTATTTCTTTGGAATAACCCCTCTGGATAAAACATGATGAAGTAAATACCAGAGACAAACACAGAAAACATCTGGAATATGTTTTTCTCTCCAGCTGATTCATCATTTCAAAATGTACTTTAGGCTGAACTGGTAGCCCAAACAAGACAAGTTTTTGGTCCTTTTTTCCTCCTTTTTTGTTATTCTTTTTTATAATGAAGTTCTTTTTTCCCCCTCACTAAAAATTCTCCTCTTGATTTAGTTTTCTCCATGAGGTAGTAAAGGCAATGCACTATTGGCATGGCCTGTAGTTCAAGGTTGTTGGCATTTCTTTTTTCAAATGTATCCCTTACACAGTCCAAAAAAGAAGTTAATAACAGCATTAGAACCACCTGTGAATGGTCATTTAAATGCCACGTTTAAATTAATGATACGTAATCTACACCTTCAAAAAATCCTGACTGACGGGTGGGTTTGCTTTCTCCCTTTCCAAACTACGGGTTAGGTACTAAAAATAAAGTGAAATAACACTCAGGTGCTAAACAGATTATGACTCACAGCTGGAGGCAAAGAAATTGCAACTCTATCCCAATTACACTAATTTAATTGGGTGTTAAAAAAATCCTGGGTTCCCAACAGTAGTAGTCAAGGCAAGGTTGTAGACATCTAACAGGCAAGGGAGTCATCTCCCTTTTTTTCCTTTTTTTTTTTTAAACAGTTCTCTCGTGCTAGGAGAAATGCCTGCCCAGGCATGAGTTCTTTAATGTGAAATTAGTACTTAATAATGTTTCTTGAAGCAATAGAGCAATTGCTTCATGTGGGAGGTTAACACAGCCCTGTTCGACATTGGTGTTTCTGCTACTGCTGCAGGCTAAGGCTCCAAACTGAACCGGAGTGGGTCAGGTTACTGCGTGGTGTTTCCTGTCCACCCTCTGGGTCCTCGATGCTGGAGCCAAGCTCCAGCGCGAAGAACAACGCCTCTTTGCAAGCAAGGGAAGGGTGCGTGCTGCAGGGTGGCGGAGGTAGGCAGGACACGGCTGCGGAGTCAGGCTTTGCTGCCTCTGGGCACAGCAACATCGGCACTTTCTAGATTTGCATGGAAAAGGAGGATGGCAACACTGCTCCATCCCCGAGAGCTGCTCAGCGGTGCCAGGTGAGGCAGTGCCAGAGCTCAGCCCACAGCTCGGTTCTCCTGCTTGCCATTCAGTGGCAAAGCCCCCAAACCACACGTATCCTTCCCATGCCAGGTAAGGCCCTGATGGTCCTTGGCCTGTCATACGATAAACTGCCTCAGACCATTAA
This sequence comes from Struthio camelus, assembly GCF_040807025.1. Lineage (NCBI taxonomy): Eukaryota > Metazoa > Chordata > Aves > Struthioniformes > Struthionidae > Struthio > Struthio camelus. The sequence continues at coordinate 10,752,394 of NC_090948.1, forward strand.
GGCTCGTCAAAGCCCTAGAAGAGCAGTGAGGAACTTGAAAACCACCCAGCGCCTGGGCACCGCCTGTTGCTGTGGCCAGGGAAGTCCAGGTGTAACCCAGCCGGCCGGGGGAGCCAGGCAGCTGAAGGAAGGGGCACGCTCTCATGCCGGGGAAAGAAAGGGAATTACTCCCTCCCTGGGAATACCATCCCGACACTTTTTTCCTTCCCCTTTGGTAATGATGAAAGAAACATGGTTCACCTCCTGTGCAGAAAAGATCCCTTTGCTCCTCAGGCCTGTCTCCCCCTCTCCTTCCACTTCAGCTCCCAAAAGAAGAGGGCCAGTGGCAAGAAAAGTCAGTACACAAATAGCAAAGGCTATGCCAACGGGGACAACCAGAGCAACTGTGCTTTGGCTGAGCACCCGGAACGAGACAGTCGGAGCAGGTCAGCTCCCCAGAAACGCACGGAGCCGCGACAGAAACTTGGTGGGAACTCCTCTCCTTGTGCGAAATCCCCCTTTGCTGAGCACCTCTGCGCTCAGCACGGCCTGCCTGCAGCACTGCCGTTAACTGGGAAGCCCATTGAAGCATTACCCTTTCGATCTGGGAGCCGGGTGGGGGGATTTCTGCTCAAAACTGCAAAGTGAAGGTTATTGTGGCCTCACACCTAAGGGGTTTTGTGACCGGGGATTGTGTTTCTCTTTGCCTTTAGCTCACGCAGACCACGGCTCCTTATCGCCAGCACGTGCGTGAAGCAGTATGGCTGTGTGGCTGCCGCGTAGCTGTAGCGTCCCCTTAAAGCCTCTGCTTTCTATGATCTGTACGGAGAAGAGAAGCCTTCACTCGCCAGTTAAAGTTGCCGCCTGTGTTGTGACAATTTCCATGGTGTGAGATGTTTTTCCTTCAGTCCCGATTTTAGATTTTGTGAAAGGAAGCAACCTGATACAAACTGATTCTTTTAGTATAGAAATATCAGTGAGCCAACTTTCTATATCACTGTCTAAGGGGAATAAATAGCTTCAGGCCAAATATTTTTAAAACCCTGCAAGTAAGAATTACTCCAAGAAAAAAACTAACACCATGATTCATCCAACACAAGGATTCTGGTAACAAATGATTTATAAAGGGGCTGTCAGTATAGAAACTGAATTACAAAAAGGAGAGCTAGTAAAGACCTATTAATCCATCTCCCTGACACCGCTGAATTGTTCCTCGCTCTGCACATCGTAGCGCGTTACTCAGCGTAGTTTTGGATTTCTCGGGTGATGAGGTTTTCCGCAGCAACTATGCCAGCCTCGCGCACCTCAATGTCTCAGGCGGATTTTTTTTGTTTTGTTTTGTTTTCCCCATTCCAGCCTTATCGCTCTTAATTTCACCCTGTTAATTACAGCGAGATCCCGTTTCTGGACAGCAGCGCAGAAGCCCCACCGCCTTCCCCGGCGGCTCGCTGTTCCTCACTCGTTTCCAAAGAGAGAAGCGAGCAAGGCGCTTGGAGCAGCCCCGCTGCCAGTCCGGCGAGCGGCGGGGCCGGGGCCGGCGAGCGGCGGGGCCGGGGCGAGCGGCGGCGGCGGCGGCTGCGGGCGGAAGGTGGCAGTGCAGCACAACGCAGCGCCGCCGCCGCCGCCTCTGCCGAGCTCCGCGCTCAGCCGGCGCTCGTACTTCCCGAGCTCCCGGCTGACAAGTTTAACCGTGCACAAATGCCTTTATTATTATTATTAATTTTTTTTTTTTTTTAAGAAATGCTCAGATCAAGTGAAAATTAAGGGAGAAGCCAGCAAATTAAAAATAAAAAAACAGCTAGGAATGCCAAGGTACATGTAGCCTGTTTTATGCACACACGCAAAACCTAAACAAACAAGGAATGTTTCAGCGAGGGGAGCTGAAAATCTAAGGATTCCAGCGCATTGTCATATTCCTTTGCACACCTCTACACGTGCAATATTTTTTCTGAACAACTATGCTAAAAAAACTATTTAAAAATAGGAGTAAAAATTGTCCATAGGTTATTTTCACCTTGATGCATTCCCTCCACATTTGTCTTTATTTCTGCAGCTCATTCCGTTCCCCCCACCCCACCAAATACCGTGTTACAGCATCCTTATCTTTTCCTACACAAAGAAGGGACACTAGCATTCCGGATACGAAGAAAAACATTCTTGACTCCGTTTGCTTCCTACTGTGAGCCAATTACATACACAACCCGCCAGAAAGAGAACAATTTTTCATTGGTTTTTAACTTTCTAAAACTAAAATGATTCCAGTGATCAAAAAAATGTTATCCTTCACTGAAAAAGAAACCAAATAAAACCAGACTTTTGATTTGTGTTTGGTTTAGAGCACTCAATATTCATAAAATATGCTTTAAAAAAAACAGAGGACATTAACTTTGTAAACTTATCTATATCTATATATATATATATTTCCACATTCTCCATTATTTGATCTATGAGATATCATGAGGATAATAATTTAGGGTCTGATCTCATTACTCTTTCCTCCGAGAAATAGTGCTGTTCAACATTTTTTTTTCCCCAGAGCCTAAGATATTTACCAGGTGTTGTATTTTTGTGACAGTAGATTTGGGGCCAGATTCAGAGTCCCCCAAGGACAAAAAAGAAATACCCACTGACTTCAGGGAGCTCTGACTCAGGCTGAACATTAGGACCGTGCTTCTGCGCTCCTTCCTCAGGCAAAGCTCCCACTGAAGACACTGGTGTTTCACCTGTGGTGTCACTGGTAGTTTGGCCTAAAAAAAAAAGAGAACTGACTTTCGGGCCTGACTCAGGACTGCTCCATTCAGTGGGGGCGAATCTTCAGCTAATGTAAATGCTCACAGATGCACTGATCAGCCATAGGAGCCTTCACATTAAGTGAAATGGGAACTGAATCTTAGTTCCTAAAAAATACACACCACAGCTCAGCATTGAGATACCCTTCAGAACATTAAAAAAAAAAAAAAGTATTTTAAGTAATAAGGCTTTTAAAGTAAATTATAAGCTTACATAAAAATTTTTCATGGAGAAAACAAGAGAAAGGTCTTAAGTGTTCACACTTCTCCAAAGCTTAGAGGAAGTTGCTTTTGCTTTAGAAATTGCACCCTCTTGTCTGGAGATGCTATTTGTTTTCAGACTTTTTTTTTCTTTAAACACAGTTTCTTGGAAATATACAAGCTGCAGAAGGGACGAGAGAACATCAAGAAATATCATAAGTGTGTATGCGGTGGAGGGGAGGGAAGACTGACAATAAAACACATTTCACGCTAAATGCATATTCTCCTATTTATGTATTTGATAATGAGACAGAAATGCCCTTGGCAGTCCATAAACAACAGCTCTATAACCAGGAGGGAAGGGTAGAATAATGAATATCTACACTTCAGATTATAAACTATTCAAGCACTATTAGCATGCCAGCCTGTTAGATTATCGAGGGGGGTTCATTTTATTTTAAACTAATGTTTTCCATTCTTAAGTAAAGTTACCGTCTTACCTAATTGCTGTTTTCGTAGATTCATAATAACATCTTTCCTTATGAAGCTCCTCTCCTACTAGAAGTTTCCTAAAAGAGAAGGATGATTGATTTAAGTATAATGCATAAAAGACAATTTTTTGGTTTGAATCAGAGTGAAATGTTTATATAAATGTATTTTACAACATAAGGCTAAATTAAGGGAATATTCACCACAATCAGTTGGCAATGTTATCCAGAGCTCAATAACTTTCAAAAAAGAAGACAGGAAAAATTCATGTTCATAATGAAAATAGATTTTTACCTTGCTTTTAAAGATGTTGTTGTGCTTTTAAAAAAATCATTCCTTTGTGATAACAAAAAGAATTTGTGCTTAATGTTTACAGCGTCAGATGGGATAACTCTGTTGTATGATTTAAAATTAAACAATATAATTACAATTTGGCAAACATTATTTAAAGTTGGAATAACTATTTCTTCAGACATTATTTAGACTGCATTTAAAAATATGAACTGAAGCTATATTTTTGCTGTGCATTCATTTTAAAAGTCTTTGGCTAGACTGTTCATGGTTTTCAGTGTTTTTACAAAAAAAGAAACTGAGCTATTTCTGTTGAAGAAAAATAGTTTTAAGACATCTTGAAAAACAAGGTTTTCTACAGCTGTGCAAGGATATTACTCTTACTATACTGAGACTTTAAGAGGGTATCTGCAGAAGAAGGGGAAATGTCTGCAGTTTGATTTTAAATCAGAGTTTTGTCCTATATTCTGATCACTGGATATGAAGATGAGAACAGGGGAGACTGAACCACTGGAAACAATCATTTCTTCAGTCATTCAATTCAGCGTGCTTAGCAGTTTCTAAAATTAACACGAACCACTATAAAAAATTCACTTGTGTTATACTATGCATATAGGCATCTGATTTCTTTGAATGTGGATTGTTACCAAAATTTACCACAGCTTTATCTTGGTTATCTTCTCCGTTTATTGCATTAATTAACCAAGTCACCACTATCTATTAGTTACAACCAATTTTTTCAGGATTATGAATATGCTGAATCTCACATTTATTTTTAGCAGGCCGTCACATCTAAGGGAAAGAGAGATAAGCAGGGTACGGAATTTATTCTTGTAGCTGCAATCCTTTTCTAAAGCTAAGACTACAGAAAACAAAGCCATGTTATTTCCCCGAATGCAGCACAGCTAAACTAGGCTTCAGACAGGTATTATACTTCAAAATGCTTGCATGAATTGTGAAATTGGCTTTTAACTGGATGTGTAGAAAGTCTCCTACTTTCTCAGTTAGCATTATGTTTAACACATCATTTTTCTCTCTCTTAGAAAAGATCATTTCCCGCATTCATTTCAATTATTTTAACAAAATAAAGTGCAAGTTCTTTGTTGGGTTGAGAGGCAGAGCTCTTTTTTTTCTGTTTTCTTGAGTCATTTCGATTTATAAGGAATATCGATAAGCACAGCAAACACCAGCAGAAGGACGGTCCCTGGAAGCAGAGCGCAGCCCGCCCGGCTCTGCCTCGCTCCGAGCCCTTCACAAGGCACTTGGGGACTTGATCGTGAACACAGCTCCCCAGACTGAAACCACATTACTTTTAATGCTCATCTTGGGTAGTAATTTAGCATAGACAAACATTGCTAAAAACATCTTATTAAAGTCTTAGAAGGAAACAACTTTTATAGGGGATGGGAAAAAACAATAAAGAGACATTCTTACAATTCTTCTAGACACTTGAAGACTGAAACATCAGATTTTTGATTTATTTTCTTAACCTTTTCTCCAGTGTTCAGAATTTTTATATTTTTACTGCCTCATTGTGCCTATAAACGTTGAGTTTCAAGGATTTCATAATAATAAAAATATCAGCCAGAGACATCAGTATTGTGGAAGTTTCTGATGCCGACATTAAAATCAAGCAAGTTAAATCATGTCAAGCAATATCTCTTGCATGCTAACTTACCTAATGGGAGAGACTTAGTGCTCTTACACTAGAAAGATCTCAGCTCAAGAAATTTCACACACTAGCTGCAGCAAGAAATAACCTACCTCCTGAGTAATTTATATTATCAATATCTCTTCTCCCTATTGATAGTGAGCACTCGTATGCCAACCCCATATGAAGTGTTACTATCACTTTTTCAGTGAACGTGTGAATTAAGACTGTTGGCATGAATGCGTTTAATTGCACGAAGAGGGTATTTTCCAGCATTTGCTTAAACCTTAGAAAAAAAAGCACTTTGCTTGTTGCTTGTCAGTCAAGATCATAGTAGGAACGAACAGCAAGCTGGAGCACAAAAGAGAAACATCGCTGGGAAGGGATCTGGGGGTTGGTTCAATGGTACAATTTTAGGAAAAACACTGACAATGTTTTCTTGTGGTTTAATTTCTTGTTCCCCGAAGTGCACTTACACTAAGCTTCACATCTTAGGCCTGAGGCCAGAGAAGCCTTTGAGCTGCAGGAGGGCGGGAAGAAGGGGTTCCTCCTGGTCATTAAGGTGATGTTAATCAATTGAAAAAAAAATGTACGTTGTGGCATAACCAAATTGCACCTCAAAACAGCCAGGCACGGGGGCATAACAGATGGAGCTGCGTGTCCAGCGCAGTCCAGGGAGGTTAACAGATGCTGTCTGTGGTGGCTACACTTTGGGCTGCTCTGCTTGGGCCAAAAATGCTGGACTTTGTGCAGACGGTTACCACTGGGTTACTATAGGGTGCCCATGTAGCTGCTGCAGAGCACAGCCCTGCAGTGAGAAAAGCTTGTTGACTGCTGGGACGTCCATAACTCACGTGATGTTAAGGACCCGCGTACTCCTCGCTTCGCACCGGCAGCAGGAAACCAAGCTCCTAGGAATTACTGACCAAAAGTATTTGATTCCCATTTCACTCACTCTAGTAGTATTGGGTCCCTTCATAGGGACTTCCAGCTGAAAAGCCATGAAGCGCTGCACAGACACAGTGGGACGTGGACAGCATCGTCGCCACCTCAAAATTGAGGAGCGAAGCAAGAGGAGAGGAAGCCGCTTGCTTAGGGCAGCGGCAGAGCTGGGGTATCCTGGTATCCCACAGCCACTGACTGCGGTGCGCCAAGTAAGAGATGCTTTTCTCCTTTTCATTACATGGGTTTCTTAATAAAAATTGAAGGATTGTTTTTTTTTCCCTCCCAGAGGCCCAATCAGTGAAAAACATTAACCTTTCAACTGTCTGTCCCCCGCAAATTAGGCAATACCAGCCCATGGAAGGGCTAAATTACCTTCATATTTTTTAATTGTGTAATGACGGTCCAGCAAAAAAGGAGCAACTCAGGACTAGTAAATATTCAATGAAGAAATTTATTGTAGCTTTTATAAAGGGAATACCCACAGCTTTCTTCACATGGACTTAAATCAGACAGAAACTGGAGCGATAGGCATAAAATAAAATAACGGATGCATTATTTCTAGTGGGATTTACATCACCATTTGGTCTAATTATTCCTGATATTTCACCCATCATATTAGAAGCTTCTTCAGGGGAAAGAAATAACAGTTTGTCTCCTTGAGAACAAAGAACAAAGTGTCTCTTTGCTCTCAAGAAGCTCAGCTATCATTACGAAGAGAAAGAATCTGTCCATTATCAAGAAATCCCACTAGAAATCTTGAATATCTTACCACCAAATAATTCCTGAGCACACTAAAAATACCAGCAAATGAAAGAAGCTGAAACTATGGGACCTTGAAAAATAAATAAATAAGATAGGGATCATGGATGCTCCTCAAGCCACTCATTTTTGTCTCACAGAATGATATTGGTCCAAAAACAAACTCTGCCTGGCATGTACAGTTAATCTAAGCAAGATAGCCACCAGTTCTTTATATTCCTTGTTCAGCAAGGCGCACTTTCAGCTGCATTTGTGGCCGTGGATTAACTGGTGGGAATGCATTTGCATACATTTGCACGGTGAGTAATTCACCATGTGATTATGTATGGTACCCACTCATCGGATGTATGAACTTTTTTAGATTGGATTTCATGAGGACTGGATGTTAAGCCTTTGGATGAATTTAATATAAATCTAAGACTATGCTTAGCTTTCAATAATATCACATCTTAGGACATATGTAAAAGTTGTTTGTTCTGAGTCTTATATATAATACTACAGTCCCTTGCAAGAAGCGTTTTAAATGAGTGCACGGAGCTATGGGGTTCGGATGCGCTAATCTGGCAACTTTCTAAACGGGATCTTACTGGGTCAGGTCACGAACTGAGAATTTCCCTGGGTCTGAAGGAAGGAGTAAGCATTTCTCAGCATCCTGCTGTGATCCTACACCTCTACAGGCAACTGTGCCTTGAAAAATGAAAGAACGTTGAACCTCAACATCCACAGATAAGAGGGCTCAAAATATCAGTTTTGTGGAGAATACATCTTACCTTTTTCATAAAATAAAGTAACCTCTTCAAAATCTTTCCAAAGATCTTTTTCAGTACCTAAACACAGACATATGCTGCTTGGTCACTGGCAAAGCAGATATTGAACGTATTCAACCTTTTATGTAGATGTTGTTTAAATATATTCAATTTTAATGCTTGTGAAAAGCATTGGTCCTTGAAAGTAGAGTTACTCAGTTTATCTCCAGAGGCACAAATTACCCTGGTACCTGGTGCAGAATATCCAGAAAATTGCAGCAGTAAATCAAGGGTAAAGCATGCAAGAGTAGATATTGGTTTTAGTATGCAGGAGTGAGGTTCTGCCCCAGCAAGGGCTTTTATGGCAACATCCTAATAAGTTATAAAGAATTAAATACTCTTTCAGATAATTTACATAATTCCTGTTGAGATCGGTAACAATTCTGCTCTGATCTGTGTGGAACTTAGTGTGGAGCCTGGAAATGGACGTTCTGTGGTTACTGTGGTCTATAAAGCATCTGTAAAGGATTGAGTATCTTGAGGAACTCGCTGCCCTTGTCTTCTATTGAAAGCAATTGGAATTGGGATGTATGCCCTAAGACGTGATGTTAGTGAAAGCTGAGCGTAGTCCCAGATTGCAAAATCAGGCCAGAACGATGAAAACATTTATATATGTGCTACCCTTTTATTTTCTTTGGCATGCTCTGTGTAACCTCTGACCTTTTCTTTCCCCATGTAAAGCTGGTCTTTGTTTGAATGGAAACAGAATGTGAAAATGATGACAAAGGGATTTTTGCAACAAACACAATAGCAAAAACTAAAAGCAAATGAACTTTTACAGAAATATTGTGCCCTATCAACTCTCGTATGTGTATGAAAAGAGAGAGTTTCAGGATCATAAAATGGTTTTATACAAAGAAAGGCAATAGGCTGAGAAACATTCCTGTGCTTGTGTGGGGTGAGAAGGAGCCGTGGTGCTTCACAACAGCAACGCACAGAGGCACTGCTCTTTTTGCTCAGGTAGCAACAGAGCACTCCCAAGGCACAGTCATGCCTCTGGAAAGCACTGTCATTGCCACCAAGATACTTCTGGGGGTTAGGACACGCAGTCTCTCGACCCAAGGAAAGACGGTCCTCTCCTCGCATGCCAGAGAAGTAGCTGTAAAAATCATTTCTATCATAGTTATGGACTTCCAGCGATTCCTTGCATTACCCTTTAATTCCTCTGAATGTCAGTTTTCTTTACCACAGGTGAGTACAGAAAACCTATTGCTGAGTTCTTTTCAATGGTCCAGTAAAAATCAAAGCCTCCTCGTTGCTTCAAGAGGCCTGTCGCATGCTCAAATGTCATAGGGATTTGATGTCGTTCCACTACAGAAACACATAAGAAGTGCAACAAGTTGGTCCAAGACAAGATGCTGTAGTTTAATATATGCATTACCAACACAGCCCTTCCTGCCCCTACTGCGCTTGCTCCAGGGGGGCACTGGGAAGCATGAAATCATTCCCTCCTCTGCTTTCTCAGCATGAGGGCCACCCCAGGCAGCCAGGCCTGTTGAGTCTGGCACTCTGCCACATCCCCCTCAGCCTTACCTTCCCTACCGTGGAAAGCTAGATTTATCTCTGGGAACAACCTTTTTTATGTACTTGTTGGACCTATAAATGGAAATGATCAGCAGGGCCAAAGAAGCTGCAGCATTAAGAACGTACAGCAGTTTCCTGGGAGCTCTCCAAAGCATTATCTGCCACACACAGATCGAGAAGGATAGAAACAAAATTCATCCCAATTCAATTAAGACAGATAGCTTTAGAAGTAGGAGAGTTAAGATGTTCACATCTGGTTGAGTTACAGGACACCGTCCTACAGGCAGTGAGAGGCTGGTGCTGTTTTGCTGTAGTTAATGCACAGAGAACAACTATTCCCAGCCTGGAGCATGGAGAACACCACGGGACTTCCCCTGCCAGGCGCACTGCACTGCTAGCGGTCTCGGTCACAGTTCACAAGCTGCCACAAAGTAGGAACTCAGTATTTACAGGTATGAAGCCATCAAGATGATGATTCCTCCTTCCCCCCCACCCCAAAATATATCACTTTCTTTAGTTTACAGCTTCTCCTTCAAAGACAATTTCCCATAGTGCCACCCTCATCCAGCTCCTCTTTCCCTCCTCTAACGTGCATTTTGGGCCCCCACAGACCCTTTTGATTTTAAAGGAGTGGATCCAATACCTTCACTTTCTTATTTCTCTTCTAGGAGTCCCCCTGCCTCAAAGAGCATTTTTGAAGAACACCTGGAATAACTGGATTATTCCAGATAATGAATCAACTTCTACATTTGCGTGTTTGGAATTCAACATATGTCAGAAAACTACCCAAACTTCTAGATGCTCTGAGAAATTTTAAAAATATAGCCTTTAAAAAAAAAAAGTCAGCAAGGTTCAAGACCAAAACAACATAAAACAAAAATAGATGGTTACTTGGACCCCAATTACTTTTCATGAACTACAGATAGCTGGGATCAGAGACTAGCAGCAGAGGAGTCTTGTTCAAATTAGAAGAGACTATCATACTCAGAATGAGCAGTCTGTAGGTCAGCAAGAAATTTAGCTCCAAAATTATTGACAGTCACCGAGCGGAATGCACGTGTGTGCCATCTCCTCAGGAAATATGAAAGAACAAAACTTTACTGTAAGTGTTTTAACTGCTGTCAAGAAAGGGAGGGGCAGTTATCAGACACAAAAATGACTCCTTTAAATGGATTTTTTCTCTTTCTTAGATTTAAAAGGCTAGTGATGCTTGAGAGAGCTGAAAGATTTCCTTTAGTAGGAAGTTTGTTGGTTCCTAGACAAACAGTGGAGGAATCCAGGATTCAGTTAACAGAAGTAAGTTCCCAGCGCTTCAGGAACTAGGGATTTAGTTTTGACATCCTAAGAATTAGGTACTGAGGTTACAGGCTATCACTCATACAGACACAAAAGCATAGCCTGAGTTTCCAGCAGAACTGGGTATACTGGGAAGTTTTATATCAGTGAGGTACCCTACACGTTGGAAAGCTGGAGCTCTTTTGTTATTATTTCCCATCACATTACAGGTACCCTGAGAGCTCCTGGTAGAGTCAGGTAGGTATGGCCTGTGATGGCACAGGCCTAACAGCAGCAGAAGAAAGCCACCTTCTATACCCTCCTACAGCTGAGGGTGCCGCACTGGAAAGTGGAGGTCCAACACCAGTGTGGCGCTCCAGCAGCGAGAGGAGCAACTCTCCACTGCCTCTTTAATTGTGGTAAAACTGTAAGCCATAGCAAAAGCCTAGAACCATGGAGAGCCTTACATCTCCGTCATCTTAGAAACAGGTGTCTGTTCTCTGCCTGAATGATGTCGCTTTGGGATGAAAGGTAGCAGTCCCTTAGTAGCCTACCACTCACCAGGGAACAAAGCATACACCATATCATTGAAAGCACAGGAAGAATTGACATAACTAAAACGTAAAACCCCAAGAGGGACTTTGGTCACTACATCTTTACTTTTGCCGAAAGTGTCACAAACATCTTCAATATTTCAAAAGTAACATTTTCAAAGTCCTATGTATTAACCTACACCTGCTCCCATTAATATGAAAGGTAACAAAAGAGAAGTTAATGATAAGCACTTTTGAAATTCCCAGGTGAAATAGTAAGATTTTGGCTGTGCGCGCCATTCACAGGATATCTCCAGCACAAATTCCTCCACTTCTAAGTGAAGACAGTCTCACAGTGTTGAAGCAAAGGGATTATGCCACCTCTGAATTACCACACTCACTGAAACCCTTCGGCAGGATTTCATCAGGTTCCTGACCTAGGTTATGTTGCTTAGCTGCTGAGAGCAAGCAACTCAGTACAGCGTGACTTCAGCCAAGGACTGGAAGGTTACTCTGGCTGGGAGGATGACCTCTGCAGTAATAACCTCTTTCAAATAGAAGTAGCATGCTCAGGTAGGGTACAGAAAATAAGTATAGTTTTTGACTGGTTTCTTAAGGTTTATTTCAATAACAAGTGTTCTGTGAGATGAAACACTTTCTAGCTCAAACTATATCCCGATCACCTTTATAAAAGCCTATCTTCACTGCAAATGACAGCTGAGAATCAAACTTGTTTGTGTCTGTGAAGTCTCTGAACTTCATGGACTATGTTACCGACTTATGACTTAGCCATTATGGATTTTAAAGCACTTGTGAGCAGTTAGCTGGAGAACTGGCAATGGCTCCAGCTGGGTAGACTGTGTGTACTGTTTGCAGGTTACAGTCATCTACATCCTATTTCTTCATCCCACCTTATTCCTCTGAACTGCCTTTATTTAATCAAAATAAAGTTATCTAAGACTTTGTAGCAATCCCTTCTGGAAAAAAACAGAGATAACAGACAACCTGAAAAACAGTATAACTAAGAAAGTCCTGTCATTCCTTGTGTGTGGCATGCTTAACTACTGTTCTAATAGGAGTTTGAAACTCAGCTTCTCCCCAAAAGCAGAGTTGTCCTACTGCCAGATGCATAGGTATCCTGCTTAGAAGTGTCCAAGTAATACAATGAATATGTCCCTTTAGAAAAGCAAAGGGATAGGACATTGATTTTCACATACAACTATCAGTATACAGGTGAGTAGAAACGGTACAAATTGTATTAGCTCTAGTATCACATTGATTACTTAGAGTTTGTGCGGTGAATGCCCCAGACCTAGGCAGGAAAATACTTAGATGAAAGCTTATGTGGAGAGCTTCTGAGACAGCTGGGATTCCCTTGCTTGTGGGAAGGAGGTCAGTCAGCAGTTTTTGTTTTTGCTCTACCAAATAGCAAAATCGCAGGACTGGGTTCTCAGATTCTCACAGACCCAAGACCCTCCTTCTGTGAAATAAAGCCCATCTCAATACAAAATAATTCATTCCAGTTCTGTATTTTTCTTCAGGTTAAAACTCATATAGCACTTGTGTGGAAAAAGAGAGTCTGTCATACAGCAGACAGAAAGAAGCAGAAGTTCAAAACAGTACCTGGGCTTGCAGGATTAACCGCTCCATGGTTATGATGAAAGATCACCAAGGTGTGAACTTTCCCCCTGGTAGTGAGCCTCCTGTTCCATATTTCAGCCCTAGCTAGGAACAAAGATACTTGTCTGGGGGATTTCTGCCCAGGGAAGCTACATAACTGCTGTTGGCCAAGGGGACACTGAAATGTGGTACTCTACTGCATACTTTTAAGGGTCCTCCCTTGCTAGTTTCTGAATCAGGCAGAACTGAAAACCCATTGGTCTCCTCAAAGGGCCACAAACTTCCCACTGCCATAGTCCCAAAGAGTAACTGCCTCCTTGTGTACACATCAGCTACGGTGCCCCTGCAATCCTCCTTTATCTCATGGGTGTATCCAGGCCACCTGTGTCTAATTATCTTATTTTCATAGTTAATGAGGTTTTGGGGGAAAGGAGTAGTGAGGACTGTGAAGGAAAGTTCCTAATGCTAATCCCTCTGCTCAAAACAAGCAAGGGGAGCGTGGGACCCTGTCTACTTCTCCCTCTCAAAAATAGCTACTTGGGGGGAGAAGGGAATGGAAGGAGAATATTTCCACAGAAGATGCTCTGCTTGCCAGAGTGCTCCCAGGGCAAGGGTACTGGAAGAGAGATTGCTCCTCAGCACATCTCCCACTCAGAGATCCTTAACGAGAGGGTCTTGCAAATGTGTCCAGTTTCAGATACTCAAGACATCCTTTTCCACCACCAATATCACTGCAGGCCTCAGCATAGGGACACCCAGCAGACCATGTAAACCTGTGTATAATTTTAGAACACTTGATGCTATTTTATGTGTCTGTAGCTACTCATGTGCTTAAGTGCTATACAGTAAATGCTTAGAAAAGTTCATGGAAGGAGTGATCAATCATATCCCATCTGAGTTACCTCTTGGTTTCTCCGTTTCTCCTGGCTCCTTTGTTACGCTTCTCACATTTGTATACAGACAACTTAGAAACTTTCCTAGGTGACCTCTGAATGTCTGTCTCTCTTCCTTTGTTCCGTTTCCTGAGTTTTTCACTTAATGGTCTTTCTGCCTTTTTTTCCTTCTCAGTGGATCTTGCATTATCTATGTCATTGCTTAAGATTTTTTCCCTGTTGTCCGTGTATTTACTTCAGCAGCTTCTTTCTCTCTCCTGGACTCTGCCCCTGCTGACCAGTGATCCCAGCTTTACCCTTCTGCCCCTGTCTTTAAACACTTCACTTTCCCTATGGAGCTGTTTCCACTGGTACATTGGTTTCCCTTCTGTTCGAATCAATGCCATCCTACCTGTTATTGACAAGTTCCAAAATAAGCCCCAATTGCCAAATAAAAGTAAAATCCTCCTACATTAGGTCCTGATCCAAAGCTGATGAGGTCAATGGAAAGAGCCCATCAACTTCAAAAGATCTGGGCTGATTTATGCAACTTTCTGATGCTTTCTTGTGCACATGCACACAGTTGCTATTTATAAACTGTGGATTTTGTATTGCAAAATAGTTGAGACTCAGTTCTCACAACCTTGGAAAATTATGAAGAGAGGCAGAAAAAGGGAGGAACCTTTTTTAGGATCAAACCGAAAATCTGAACCAAAAATAGGATGGGACCATTAGCCAGAAATTCCACTCCGGATACAAGTGTTCTTGTCCTGGGGGACAGACTAGGTTCAAAGGCTTCTGCCCTTGGGTATTTTCTGTTCCAGATATAATGGCATCATTCATTTATTTTTTACATTCCTAAAAAATTTGAAAGTATCCCTGATGACTCCTGAAAGCAGTATGATTGCTGCAGGTGCTGAGCACTTACAAAAAACTCCTAAAATATGTTGAATATTTTGATACCCTAAAATAAAAGCACGCAAACCACTAATTGTTGTGAATCTTTACACCAACACGTTTCGTTCTTTAGTTCAAATTATGGATGATGTTGTGAAAGTGAAAAATATTCTCACAACTGAAGCTGCCAAAACAGCTTCAGAAGCTTTTGAGAAAGTCAAAAACACGTCAGTCTGGGGTGACAAAGTCACTTGACACCCCACTGCCACCCAGCAGCTCTGGTTCATCCTTGGAATGTCTTTGGTTCGGAACCATCATTTTGTTCTTTGCAGAAAGTAGAAGTCCAAAATCAATGAAGAAAAGCAGCTTGAGAACATGGGGCTCTCCTAAAATACCCAGAGAAGGCTTATTCTTGCTAACTACCTGGTAGAGGCAGTGAGTTTTATCATAGCAATAGTGTAACATCCTTAATATCAAAAAAGAAAAAGAACGTGGTATCTCAGTTACTGTGGAAATTTTATTTGCAAAGCAGAACTCCAGAGAGTAAAAAGAAATGTCATCTTGCAGTGTGGCCTTTCTGCCACCATCCTCTCCTTTGACTATTTTGTTAGTGACACCTGTATTATGTGATAAAAACCGAATCCTGAAACTTTAATGATGGCCCTGGAATAAATTCCCATAGTGAGAGAATGGACTGATATGTTTTAGCATAGGATATCTTAACCACCTCAAGCTCTTAGGCACAGATTCTTCAAGAATAGGACATGGTATGCATACCTGAGCTGTCCTTACTTTTTACTTCTAACTGTAGAACTAAAGAACATGGAAGTTTTTTGTATTTCTTGGCCCAGACCAATTTCCATCCTTTAAAACAGTCTGATTCTCACACAGCGCGTTTCAGTGTCTGATTCCAGCTAAAGTGGAATCTGAATCAACTGCACGTGATCATACTATTTTTAAAGTTTGATTAGCAAGGCACTTCATCTGGGTTTAATTTTTATGTCTACGAACAGTCATTGAATTCAGCAGGAATACTCATGATCACAATCTCATACGTATTTCTGAGCATTTTTTTAAGAGCAAAGGAAAGGACAAACATATTGATTTTGAAAAAGAGACTCAACCACAGTAGGCAACGTCAGTATTACTATTACATGTTACTTATGTAACTAATATAAGAACCCGTTTGAAGTCAATGGAACCAGGCCTGCGGAATTTAAGCACCTGTCCTGTTTTCATAATGTTACTAATGGGAGTTGGACAAAAAATACAAAAACAATTTCATCCCTCGGCTGGACAAAAAAACAAAAATGAATTCATCCCCCCAAAATATGCTGAATCTGTTGTCATTTCTTAAGATTTGATTTGGAAGAAAAAGATTGTTACCTTTTAAAAAGCCACATTTTTCCATATTTTGTTTTCTTTCTCTTGCCACATTTATCTTAGCGTGCTGTTTTTGAAGAAGATTTATTTCTTGGATGTACTACAGCTGAAACAAATACAAAGGAAAAGGGGAGACTGGGGAAAACTGTAACCATTATTACAACAGTGATTATATAATTCTGTACTATTTGGTAGCCAGCAAGAAAAGAAAGCAAAAGAACAGAGGCAAAAATCAAAATCCCAGGTGTTTGAAATGTTCTGATTCTCAAAAACCAAAAGCAAAATGATTTTTGTTGCATTTCGTTTGAGATTGTTTTGAAAGAAAAAGGAAAATATTTTGAAAAACTTAAAAACCTGAACTTAAAAACCTATGAAATTATTTTGATAGAGAACCCACTTTTTGTCAAGCAAATAGTAAAATATTCTCTGACACATCTAATGTCAGTATTTGTTCTCTCATTTTTCCAGTCAAATTAAAAACAAAACCAAGCAAAACGTAACAAGTGTTAAAATTTGTAATCTTTCTGACAACTCTGACAGCTTGAAAAAGAAGTATAATAACTCTCCTCCTATTCAAGGCCTCATTTTGGTAAGGGAGCATAAAATTCTACTTGAGGATCCTCATCCTGTGAACACTGATCAGCATCATACCCACTACTGTAGGAATCATACTAAGGGATCAATAACTAACAAAATATGCAGATTCTCAAGCCAATAGTAGAGAAAGAAGAGCTGAAAAAGAGGAAAATTTGGTTGCTTCTCCCTCTCTCTTTCTCCCTTTCTCTCTTTCTTTGTCTGCTTTGCCCCTTAAGGTTCAGCTAAGTGGGCTATATTGCGTGAATTCTTCTTTGATATCAGCAGGGACATCTACTTAAAAATTGATGTCATGATATGGCCCCAGGTACTTAAATTAACAAGGTTTTAAATAATCTGTAGTTTTATCTGTAATTAGATAACACGGATGCAACTTGATCCCAAGAGTAA
The DNA here is from genome assembly GCF_040807025.1 of Struthio camelus. Lineage (NCBI taxonomy): Eukaryota > Metazoa > Chordata > Aves > Struthioniformes > Struthionidae > Struthio > Struthio camelus. The sequence goes on from NC_090948.1 coordinate 10,769,392, forward strand.
TTTGCAATATTCTATACTGTCCACTTAGGGCTTGGGGCCTGATCCACAGGCTGCTGACATCTATGTGAGCCTTTCCTTTGACATTCTTTGGATCAAGGCTCCTGGCTCATTCACACACAGCTCTCATTTATTTCTTCCTGTTTATTGATGTCTATACACAGATGTCTGATCTCTCCACTGTCTCTAAATATTTGGGATTTGCATCAGTGAATGGCCTTATTTTGGGGGTAATTTCAATTAATTTTTAACTACTTTTTCCTCTGTAGTTATATTTTGCCTTTTCGTTCCTGGCTAATTGTCAGTTTTTGTTCAATATTTACAAGTTTTGCATTGAGTAGGATTTCTTATGCTAATCCTCTTCATTTAATATGCTCACTAGAGCTGGTTGAAAAAATTTCAAGTTAGAAGTTTTGCAGAGAAAAAAATATTTGCAATATTTCAACTTCTTTCAGGCAAATTTTCCCCTGAAGTGATCCATATTTTACCTTTCTCCTGCCAAACTGACCCTAGTTTTATTTAAGGTGCCTGCGACTTCAGCCTCACAGATTGGTGTGTCCTTAGATTACTCACATCACTGCAGTATTTAAATACATCATAGCCTCTCCTAGCTGTGTCTGACAGCATCCTTGGGAGGCTGGACAGTATTATTGTCGCTATGTGTCCAGGAAGACTCATAGCACAGTCTTGTCTACAAGTCAAACAGAAGTCAGTGGTGGAACCAGGAACGGAAACCCTCTTTCAGACATCATTGTTGCTAGAATTACACCTTCTTTGAGGCGAGATAAGGAGGCAGAGAGCGAGTTAACTTTGCTCTCATCACCTCACAACTCAACTTCCCCACACTTATCTCAGGCTGCTGAGACCTGTCCTTTTGCACTAAGAGCAGAACTGATGGGGCAGGGAGGCTGAAAGCTGCCTAATGGGGTAGAGAGGCCTTTCAGAGTAGACAAAAGGCATTAGGATTATAGTATTATGAAGTTTCAGATTATATGAACCATATAAGTGAATAAGCAAATAGCCAACCAGGAGGGAGAGAAAAAGGACAGGACTGGAAATAGTCTGCTGATTCACCCTGGGCACTGCTCCTCCTGGAAAATTCATTGCGCTCAGCCCAGTCTTGTTTTAAATGCCCTGAATGAAGAAGTTTCCGCAACTTCTTCAAAGAGGCTCTTCCAGAGCTTACTGTTCTCTCAGCGTCAAAAATAAAGTTCCTGGGATTGTATTTGCATCTTTCGTTTGATCAATGTCACTCCATTTCTCCAAAGTCTCCTCAGGCTTACGGTGAATGACCCCCGCTTGGGGTGCTCAGAGCTGCTGGGCTCCAGCAGCACCCGGCTGCTTGTTGCATCGTCATTTGCCCAGTGTATACATATTTCACTCTTTTAATCTTTCTCCCCAGGTCAGTCCTATCAGCCCCTTCATCATGCTTGTAGCTGTCCTCGACTCCTCCAATTTGCTTGTGGTAATGAGGTGCCCAGAGCCAAGTGCGCTATTCTAGGTTCAGCTTTACACGTGCTCCGCCGAGAGGGACCATTGCCTTGCTGACACATCCCCTTCTTTTCTTTTCTCTCTTTTTTTTTCCCTTCAGTGATCATCATTCAAAATTAAAATAACATGGAAAGGCAAAGCAACTGAAATCAAAATCTAATGCATAATTAGATACAGCATGAGACAACAAACAAGTCTTTGCTATCTGCCTCTGTATTGTAAACAATGATTACTTTACATGTTCAATGTGCCATGAAAGAAGAAAGAGCCTCTTGTGATGTTTTGTGAGAGCTTTGACTACATTTGCCCACTTTTCAAACAACAAAAAAATAAACTCACACTAACAAGGTGTATGTTTTCAGTCCTAAAATATGGGGTCACTCTCTGTTAAGGGGTCCATTCAGTGATGAAATGAGATCAAAATGGTTAGGCCACTGAAAGAAAGCAAGTAGGATTTGTCTGAAGTTCTAGTATACTGGCTATTATTTCAACCAAATAAGGATGCCTGGCTTTATTCTTCATGCTCTCTTGCCCCTTTTGAAAAACTGAAAAGAGAAAGGAAATGGCTAAGTTGAATCATCTATTACCTTGATAAGTGCTTATAACTCTTCTTTCAGAGCTAATCATTAATCCAGGTTTTTGTGGTGATTGTTTTATCTATGAAGTCTCGACATGGAATTTGTGCAGCACATCAGCATGGAAAAGATAAAGCCAAATACAAAATCAAATAGTGATTAGAGGGGGTAGATGTGAATGTGTGTATGGATTTATATATCCCGCCGGTTTTATTTTAATACACACATGAATATTTGCAGATCTATGTCAAAACTGCTGACCTTTAAATTGGAAGTGCTTTCTTGCTCAAAACCAGATTGCTTTGATCTTTTATTTTTAACGCATTTATTCATTTATTCTGACCAGACTGTTATAATCTTACATATTACCAGCAGTACCCTAGAACTGGGCAAAATATTGTTGTCAGAATCTCCTGTATATTAAAAAAGAATTGTTTGCCCATTTTAACAAATAATGAAAAGTCTGAAAACTTCTGTAAAGCAAAAAAATTATATGACTTCATGGTTGTGGAAACCTGTTTATGTTTTGATCATTCTGAGACATTTCATTTTAGTACTTGGATTGTTATTTTTGTATGCTAATTAGCGTACATTTCAAACAATCTTGTTTTGAACTGAAAAACTGGAATTTTGTTGTTTTGAAACTTGTGTTCTAACAATTAAAAAGCTATTTAATTAAAAATGCAAAAACAGAAACATTTCCTGTGAAAAGTCTTGATGGCAACAAATCAGCACTTTTTGACAAAGGTTTTTTTTTTTTTTTTAGAAAAAGCCACGGCTATCTCTAGCAATAAAAAATACGGTATGGAAGAGAAGCGATCTTTAACTATTCCTGACATAGCATAACTGAGTCTAGTACAATTTCATATACCGCAGTTCACCCACTTGAAAACAATAAGATTTTATGTGAGGAAAAATATCATTAAATGCTAGAGTATTATAATCTGACCCTCAGAGAGCGATAAAAGATATATTTAAAGAATCGACTTTATATAAATGTATGTGTGCACGTGTGTGTGCATGTGTGTGCGCCTGTGCATTCCCCCACATCTATCTGTCCGTCCGTCCAAGCACACACTTTCTTTACAGAGCACAAATAGCTCTACTTCCTTTTAGAGGGATCTGCTCATCATATTCATTTAAGGGAATAATGATCTGTTATTGACTTGTTTGTACTCAATTCATGCGCACAGCTATTAATTTATTAATTAGTCCTCCTTAAAAGTCACACCTCCTCTTTCTAGAATGATTGTCCTCGTTTTCTATTATTTAGAGTCAGTCCCACTAAACCGTCACATCTTGTTTTACTAACTCAGATCCCAAATCAAACGCCTATTTCTTAAGGGTTTTCCAGCAAGTATATTTCATCTGTGCACTAAACTCCTGTGGTTAGATTTAGGTCTTGAATGATTATTATTCAAAAACAGCCAACTATTCAGCTTGAAACAAGAGTATGATTTTTTTCAGGTTTATTAAAATTGCATTAAGGGGTTTGGGTTTTTTCTAAACCCAGTACTTAGAATGGCTGGATTTGCAATGTGTTTATATAAACTGTATTTTTGCAACCATTGACCAGGGTAATAAATAATTTATTCAATGTTTCTTTAAATATTATTTTGTTTGGTTTAAACCCAAGGTTAGACGTATATATTTTAAAACATCGCCTCCCTCTGCCTTTTTATATAAAAAAACACAAAAATATTAAAAAGGTTATTATGGTAAAGATAGATAGATGAAAAAAATCTTGACTTTTCATCTCTGCTAGCTCACATGTTGCGGTCAATTTGGTGGTTACAAAATGAATGTTTTGAAGTTTTTTAGTATGAAAGTAAACACTACTAGTTTAGTTGATCATTATACTTATTTTGAGCATTTCCTTCCCAAAAGTAAAACAAATGGATTCAAATAAACACAGCATCGGGCTGGGTACAATACACCCACTGTGAACGAGACGCGGGGAGAAGCTGTTGTGGTACTTCTTGTTTGCTTGCTTCTGCTTCAACCTGGGTCACTCTGTTAGTCTGTGCAGTAACGCTCTTGGGACAGCACTTGAAAGAAAAAGCAAAGCCGGCGTCTTTCTTGCTGATGCTCACAGAAAGCCTCTCTGAGCACCCCGGCGCCAGCCGGGCAGGCGGGGAGCAGAGGCTGCTGCACCGCGTCGGACCGAGCAAACGCGGCGAGGACTCGTGCGCCCGGCTCAGGCCGGGGGCCGGGGGACCCGTCTTGTCAGCTGCCTCCTGCGCCCCTCGGGGCGTTTCTTCCACCAGCGCGTGGGCTAGTTCGTGCTGCCCCAGGGTTTCCTGTAAAAGCAGTAAGAGAGGGTAAGGTGGGAGCTGGTCGGCAAGCTAAGCTCTCCCACGGATGGCGGCCCTCGACGGCTGTGCCACCACCTCCCGGCTTCGGTGAAAGAGGCGCTTTCTCAGTTTTGCCTGGCTGTGAAGGCAGCGGGCACGTTGGTCGTGAGGGGCCTACAGGATTTCCTGCAAGAAGGTAACAGCTATTTGAAAACAGACGAAATTCCTCAGAGACGAAGCCTCGAGCCGCCGCCTCGCTGGCTGAGGCAGGACAGCCGGCGCTGCCCGGTGCCAGGCGCTTCTGAGGCGTTTCCTTCCTCCCTCCCTCCCTCTCCTCTTCCTCCCCGCACACGCCCAGTGCGCGCGCGCGCACACACACACACACACACACACGTACACGTGTGTGCGCACAGACACGCACCCGCACACCGGCCGTCCATGCCTCAACCCCGCGGCAATCCCCACCGGAGGGAAGCAGCCCTCCAGCTCCCTCCGCTAGCGTGTGCCCCCGCCGAACAGCACGGGCCGTTAGGGGGACTTGATGGATCAAGGCAAAATGCCGGGAAGCGACAATTTTCCCCACCTACCCCAGGCAAAATTTTTCCCTACATGAATGAAGCTGGAGGAGGGGGGAGGGTGAGAAGAACCAAAAACATTTTGACAACGCGCCCCCAAAGATAACCCCAAGAAGATGGCGCATCCATTTGATCAAATCACGCAGACACCGCCGGCTCCAGCTTTTTCCCCCATCTTAATTCCGTGGCGCTTCCCACCAGGGCGAAAGCCGAGCCTCACACCTCTGCGCTCAGGCGCTGAGCACCACCCCGGCCACAAAACCCCCCCGCAGCCCGCCGCCCTCTTGGGCGCCTGCCGACCGCCCGCCTCCTGCCTCCTTTCGCCTCCGCCTGCCCTGAGGGGCTGCTGCGGCTTGGAGGACGGCTGCGGCGGAGCGGCTTTGTCGGGGGACGCCGGGGCTGGGGGGCAGCACGAGGCGGGCCGCCGCGCGGGCCGGTGACAGCCTCGCGCGCCACGAGTGACTGCTCGCGTGGCTCGTCCCATGGAGGTGGTGAGGACCCTCTCAGGCCGGACATTGGTGCCCCTTGACCGTCCCCGGGGTAAGCCAGCAGGCCGCGACGCCTGGCCGCTCGCCCCGCCGGCTGGCGGAGAGCGACCTGCAGGTCTCAGGGCCGGGACGGCAGCCAGGCTGCGAGCTGCTCAGGCACTCGCGTCTGTCATCTGCCGTCGGAAGAGCTGCTTCCCTCGTTCCCCACCACTTTAAATGTGCTTTACTGCGAGCGCGACCCCGTCTGTCAGTCCGTCTTAATTTCTTCCCAGCTGTTTGGGTACGTACGCATGTATGTGCACGTGAACATTTTTTCGATTTTTTTTTTTTTACTTTCACTGCAGTCGCTCAGAACAAACTTTAGCCTTTTCCATCTGTTTTAAATAAAGGATCCCAGCATGGGAGATAAAAGGAGCACTACTCAGGGTCCTCTTCCAGCTCCAGTGAATTGCATTCACCTTAGCTATGTGCAATGGTTAAACTTCCATGGCAGCTTTATGGGCTTCTTTTATAAAACTTTATTGACTCACATGTTCTGAAATGGTGTCTCCGATTCTTCTTTTTTTTCGTTTAGGTACAATAAGGATGTTCAAGTTGCCCCTGGTCCTCTGATTCCCCGTGTTTTTAATGTGCAGAATTCCTGGCCGATGCCTTCAAGTACCCATGGTGCAAGAGGGGGTAACACAGGCATCTTTTATTACCTATGGTCTTCAATAACTCAGCAGCTAAACAAGCCAGAGGAGAAGAGAGACCTATGAACTCAAGCAAGGAGGATACTGCACAGATCAGCTGGAGGGGAGTCAGGAAAGACGTGGGTTCAACGTGGAAGCAGTAAAGCTGTTGAAAGCAGCATGCCCTGCAGAAAAGACCAGGCCAGCACAGACAGAATTCTGTAGCAACCCGGGAGTTGCAAGCACAGCTGGTTTAAAAACCATCGCTTCTTATAGAAAAAGGCTAGGAGAGTTTCTTTTTTTAGCATATAGCACAAGTATTGTGTTTGGCGGATTCTTCTCAAGCATATGCACCCAGAGCTAGCTCCTCTGCTTTCACGAGCAGCACGGATATGGCAGGAAGAGGATGGGTGGTGTGAATTTGTAATTCTGATTGCAAAGGCAACAGCTGGCTCTCCCTGCTTTGATTGCCAGGTGTTCATCTGATGCCACATGTTCATTTCTGTGCCTTTTATAAATATGCTGAATAAATGAAAGTGCCCATATTCCCCTCTCCTGCACTTGAATTTAAATGCAGCGATGTGCAAAATAAATAGTATAGGTTTAGCTGCGTGGGGAGCAGGCAGAAAGCACAGCTGGTTAGTCATGCAAATAAAAGAATTAAGAGATTTCCACTTTCCTAGATGTTTTTCACAGAACTTTACTGTTCTTCCTGCACTTGCAGTGTCCTGATCCACTGCTAGTCACTTCCCTCTTGTGCTGCAGGCAACGGCCTGGGACGTGAGGTGCTTTGACCATGCCAGTTGTACGGCCTGGATTCAAGCCTAGGTATCCTCAGCAATAAGCAGCAGTGGCAATAGCGAACTCCCAAGTTCCTGGCAGTCAGTATAGGAGATCCTGGCCAGCTCCTTCTGTGGGCACAGAAACGGTTTCCCATCTCAAAATGCCAATTTTCCTTTGCCACATTCCCCATCATTCTTCTTCTTTTTTTTGTGCACCATCTCTTTAGAATGAGCTTCATACTAACCGGGAGGTTCTGCACTCTTTTTCATTGATTTTCTAATAGTGACTAGAGACTCTCCTTAAGGATCCACAGTGTCAGCCATGCTAAAAGGTAGCTTGCAGCTGACCCGAGGGACTAAGGCTCTCCCCTGTGACAGGCCAAGGAGGACCAGAGCAAGAGCATGGAGGAATGGAAGACAAACCAACGGTGAAATACATACATCTTCTCTGAACTGTAGCCAGTGCAATCTACCTGGACTCATGCACATGAGCAACTTCACTCAGATAAGAACTACTGATCAGTGTCCAGGAGTGAATACGAACAGTCATCTTGTCCGGGCCATTGGGCACTCATGTTCACAACGAGACACTCTAGGCTGTAGTTCTCACAGCTACAGCAGTGTCAGAAATCAGTTCCAGGATATGCCGCACAATCACCAGCAAAAGCATTTAATTGCAGCACAACTGAGTCTCTCCATCATTTCAAGGGAGTGTCAGGTAGGCTTCTCACTGTTCCAGGAGTTCCCTATAGTCTCCTGCAAATGCAAACCTCTCCCTCTCTCTGTCCCAAACTGAAGCACCTAGATCTGCGACTGCCTTGCATTTGCTTGTGAGACTGTACAAAACTCACATTTTCCAGAACGGGAGCAGTGGTGATGCCTATGGCCACTGGATACCAACATGTGAACATCTATTGCCTGAACAAACGGGTTCATCTTCATCAGCTAATGGCAATAGCAGATCCAGCAGGATCTACCAGAACCTAGCCACCAGCAGCAGAAGACTGGGTCACAATGAGAGCCACGCTTGTGACTTCCTAAACGTGACCCATAACGACAGCAAAACTTGTCTCCTCCACAGAGGGTGACTGGAAAATATTTCAGAGAGCAAAATGCACTGCAGTGGTAAAACGCACGCTTACCATGTAAGATTAAAATTATGTGAGGCGAAAGGAAAAGTCTGACCTGCAGTCATCCATGCAAAGATTATGTGACATGCAAAACAGCAGCTGAATACAATTGTTGTTCAGTTTAATAAAAAACAAACAGAGGTAGGAGAAAGGCAGAGGAATTTTACATGTTAACTGGCCTGGCTGTTGGAAAAACATGCTATGTGCAAACACTCGCCGCCTAGGCAGAAATGAAGCATAATCGGGCCTGCTGCACTATAACAGATGCTCAAAAACGACTCACAAAATACATATATATTTGTGTATGTATAGTCATAAATTTGTGTACAGAAAACTGTTTATAATCCAAATAAATTTTATGCAAAAAGTTCTTACTTCTGCTCCCTAAAACTTGATATTTTTGATGCAAAAACTATTTAAGACTAGAACCCTTTATATTAAAAACTAATATATCTTTAAAAACTTAAATAACTAATATATTTTATAATTGATTTTTCCATTTAATGCACCCTCATTATTATGAAACTTAAAAAATAATGTTTTTGAAAATTCCTTGGCAAGGGAACTTTTTCCTAGTATTTTTCACTATTTTTTTTAAAACCTTTTTTTCCCACTGTTAGGTATTACCAGCGCAAAGTGGTTGAACAGTTGTACCAAATGAGAAAGCACAGTGGTTACTCGATAGTAAAAAAAGAATTGAATTATCAATAAAACAAACCCAACTTCATCCTGCAAACTGAGGAAATTGTGCTTCTGTCAAGCCAAATAGTAAAACCACATCAAAATTAGATACAGGTAGGAGAAATGCCAGACCTGAAAGAAAAATATTCCAGTGCTAGTAATGTTTAATGGAAGGAAGAAGCCAAGAGAGATAAAAGAATTTTAGGAGTAATAATAGGCAGAAAGCTAGGAACAGTTGCCACAGAACATGGCACTGAATAAAAAAATTGGTAAATAGATGTTGGAACACAAATGCAAAAGAATCATATCACTAGAAGGAAGTTCTTATCCATGACTGCAATCAAATTACACATTCGTTTTGGGGTGCCTTGTCAACAGAGAGAGACTGAAGACCTAGTGGAAATCAAACGAAAAGGAACACCACCACCAACTTCAACTTTCCGTAGCTTTGGAAACCCCGTTTATAAATGAAATGTAAAGAATTATCATTTGTGTTTCACTTGGCTAAAAAGGAGATGGATTACAGATACTGAAGGAAATTCTTTTCTCTCACTGCCTCCCCCAACATTCACATTAATTTGAGCAGAGCATGTTCAGGGTAGGCAGGAAAGGAGAGTGGTTTCAGGTGTGACTGGAATTACTTAAGATGGAATAAGTTATTCTTCTATTTTGTGGAGCGTAGACTCTCATGGAGTCATAGGAAATGAGAAAAGGGAATATTTACGCAGGTTCCACAGTCTGACTCATTTAGAACTTGACTGGACTCAAACCAGAAAATATGCTCTAGGACATGTGCAGTGCTCACAGGAAGTCGGGAGAGATGTTCCTAGCACGCAGACCTAGCTGGCTTTGTTCAGATGAAAACCTCTTGTAAGAAAAATACTTTTTTTTTTCTTTTTGATCCTTTCCTCCCTTTTAGTTGCTTCCACACCTCTATATATTCTTGGCTTCCGCATCTCTATATATTCTACCTCTTTTTCCAGCTGGTAGCTGTATTTGGATGTAATTTGAGGACTTTGGGCTTCTGTCCGACTTCTGGGAGCCCACAGACCCAGCTGCAGCAGTGGCTTCTGAGGTACGTGGGAACCTCTAAATCGATGCTCTGCAACAGAAGTGTTCTTGCTCTCGCTCCCTGCAAGTATACCCAAAACCTAAAAGAAAGAGGTCTAGTCTGACACAGAGCCAACTATGTTGCCACTATGGCCTCAACTACAAGTGGATAACACAGCTGGAGCTGGAATGTTTATATGGCATTAGACTACTCAAAATTTTAAGTTTATCTTTTGATAGGTCCTTGAAAGCAAAAAATGTATTACCCTAAATAAAATGCCATCTTCCCTGTTTTAATAGCACTGCTTCTATAGTAGTGGTGAATTTTACTTGTCTCTGTTTGACACTGCCCTTGTAGGCAGTTTGCGCAGATGACAATTTCCCTTTAGCTTTACAAGCCGTTTCCCTTGCCTCAGTGTTATGACTTCCTAGCATTGCTGGTGGCTATTTCAGTTTGCTGGTGGCTGGTCCTGAGGCAGGTGAATGCATTCTTTGTGTATTTAGCAAGGCAGGTGAAACATGATGCTCAGAGAGGTGGAGGGAAGTGGCTTTCATGTGCTTCAGTTGCAGTCTCCAGTGCCCATTGAAGGAAGCAATGCCGAAATACCTAACAATCCGTCTCTTTCCTGAAATAAAGACTGTTATTTTCTGCCAGTCACTATTTGCTACTCAAAGAGGTGGGGCAGAGCTGTCGTTACAAAACCTGCTGAACAACACTGCTTTCCTGTATTGATTTCCCTATAATCAACAGCATAATGTGAGAACTATGGCTCTGACAGTGGGGACCATCATAGATATCTATATCTGTCTACTAGGTCCCATTGCATAATTCCTGCTGGGGAGACACCTGGGCTGCCCCAGCCAGCTCACTCTCGTGTCTCCTGTGCCTCCTACCCCAGCCTGCTCTGGCCATGACCAACACCAGTTAGTCAGTCCTTGTGTCTCCACTGCAAGGCAACACAACCAAGCCAGACTTCACTCAGTTCCTGCCGTGTCAGACATGACTAAGCACAACCCAGCCATGCCCTCTGAGTTTGTACGTACTTTCCATTGCACCTGAGTGTGAATGCTCGAAGGGAGGTGGGAAACACATCACTTTTTTTCCTCAAAGTGGCATGAGAGGGTTGGTCAGGGAAAAGTCCTTGCTCCTTGTCTCTCCACTAACTCAGTATGATGCACGGTGGCTCCTCTCTATACCTTTGCCCCTCTAATTAAAACAAAGAGAGGGTCAGTATCCAAAGGTTTTATCACTGGCAGCTAAGCTCAGTTTTACATGGTCATAACCAGCAGCTGGTTACCTGAGAGGCTGAGAGGACCATACTCCTTCGAGTCCACCTGATTCATAAACAGATCTGATCCTTGGTTTGCCCTGAAATTCTCCACTTACTAGTCTCTTCTCACTAGTGTGCTTAAGGATTTGCAGAGTCAATGCCTAAATGACCTACCCAATGCTATATGACAAATTAAAGATAAGGGGTGAGGAGAATCTGGGAGTATAAACTTCCAGTGTTCTGCTTTAACCATTTGACAGCACAGTTTCTCTCCTAATAAGAAGAAACCAATTTTTACTGCCCTTAAACATAGACAGTAAGTTTGACCATAACTTCAAAGTCACTCAGAGGCAATGTTCAGCAACTTTTCAAAGATATAGTTAAATATTTCTCTAGTTTGCTTAAATACAAATATATATAAATATATATATAAATATATATATACACACACACACACACACACAGATGCGTACGTATATGTATAGATATATGTAGGATATTGAAGCAATTTGGCCAGAATGAGAGAAATATTCTCTTTTATTAATTCCTGCTAGCCTGGAGGAAAATAACTTTTTTTTTTTAAGACCAGTTATTTTGAAAAGTTGGAAATCCAATTACAAGTGCAATGGTGCCAGGTGGTACTCCAGTGTGAGTAAACTTCGAATCCTACTGCTGATTTTGTACTACATGAGAGAAAAAACTGAGAACTTTGAAGAAATGTAGCCTTTGTTCTTAGAGCTATACAATTAATTAAGCAAAAGACGTGTTTAAAAATGTTTATTCTTTTATTAGCGATTCCCTAGAGTGACTTACTATTACATTGTTTCGCAGTTTCTATAGTCTGCATTGTGAATCCCCATTTAGAGTATACTTTCCGTGTTTTCCCCTCCTTGGCTCCCTTATTGCTTTTAGGAAAACAAGGGTTTTCTTTGTTGATTTTTTTTAAGATGTTACATGCTGTTCTTGGCACTCCACAGTCACTTCCTGGACATTAGCCTGAACAGGACGAGTGAGAGAGAAAGCACGAGGACAGCTCAGCAGAGATCGTTAGAGGGCTACCCTCAAAAGTGAGGCGGATGGACCAGGTCAGCATGATCTTTGTCCGCCTCAAACTTCTCCCTGACCGGTTGGGAAATAACATAGGTTTCACCTCACTCTCTTCATTTCTTCACCCCTCCTTCAAACAAAGCAGTAGTTCTGCCTGAGCGCTGATGAAACAAAATCTGCTACATCCCAAGTGAGCTATTTCCCCCTCCAACCTTGAAATTTCTCCCTTTATTGAACAACTGACCTGGGAGCTTTTTTGATGTTCACCAGGTGGGCTGGGCAAACCAATTAGCAGAGGTAGAGGGAAAGACAGGCTTTATGTGGGTACAGATCAGGCCTGGGATTTGAGACTGAGGTTCAGTTCTCAACTCCAAAGCAGACGACTTCGCTCACCCTGGTTAGGGTGCTTACAGTCTCTTCACTGGACATCTGTAATGGAAGAAGCTAACACTCCCCCTTTACTCCTACTTCCTCTCTCATTGGAGCAGAGACCATCTCTTCCTGTGCTTACAGTCTCTAGCACTGTAAACTGGCCCAGTTTGGCTTGCGAGCTATAAATGCTGTTGTTCAGCAGACGCTTAGTCGTAGTGAATCGGATGCCGGAGCACTCTGACATGTTTGTGATTGTTACCTATGCCCTTTCCAAAGTCACAGCACAATGAGGGGGCTGTGTGATCCAGTGGAAAACAATACTAACTCTTCCAAATTTTCCTAATCCTGATACTTCTTAACTAAAAACCTTGGGCAGGTCTTTTAACTTCTCCATTTGCTTAAGCTTTTTCATCTATTGAAGGGAGATAAGAAACTAATAGTCATTTTATTCTTATTATTATTCTAGCTGGCCCAAGCAGTAAAGTAAACTAAGACAGAGAAGCACTAACTCGTAAGTTTTCTGGAAAAGTCAGGATACCTGTTGATGTAGGCGACATTCTGAACATAGTAGTCACATTTTCACTGTTAGTCTGAAAGTATTTCAAAAATATAACCCAGCAATGAAATCAGAGGCTAAGAAAGATAATTCTTCACTTCTAGAGAGATGAAGAATGATTGTCTTAGATCTGTAACTCCCTCTGATGTTACACTAGCAGATTTAATTTGATTAGCAAATACAACTCTAGATCCTAATATTGTTAACCTTTGGCTGTTATCGAGGAAACACATGGTCTTTTCTTGACACATTCTGTGAGTCTTACACAAATGATGTCACCTTTATGAATCATTAGTTTCCTCACCTGTAAAATGGGATGAACCCAAAGAATCAGGAAGCAAAATCTTAGCACACTAAATGTCATTTCATGCCTAAGTCCTGTCAATGATCCATTCTGCATTCGTAAGGAACCTCTCATAAAGTATTTATACTAATGATAACGAAAGTCAAACAATGGAAAGGTGGTCCTTCTTGCTGTAGGGACTATTCCTGGGAAGCAATGTAACTCAAAAGCTTTACAGACTGAATTAGGTGTAATCCTTACGGGATCACTAGCAGCTCATAAATAACTTTTAATGAGATTTCCAGCAAGTAAAATTGCACATGGGAGGGGAAAAACAGAGAGAGAGAGGGAAAGAGAGAAAAAAATAATGCAAGAGAGATTCTCAGTTAAAAATTAAAATGTTCATACTATCCCCCTGTTGTTTCATGCATGTACACAGAAAGAAAGCAGGGATGGTTTCAGTAAGTCATTATTAGTTCTCAAAATATTTAATTAACTGATACAGAAAGGGAAAGACTTGCTAAAGGTCACTGCAAATACAGTGACACTGGCCACTAATCTATGGAAACTTATAGAGCTAAATCTAAAGCATGTTCCAGAGTTAAGCAGGGAAATAAATCAAGGTTTGCAAATGTCATTTAAGTTTTCACCTGTCCCAAGATTCAAAATTATTGGCTTCACAATGAAAAGCATATGTTGCGCCCCTTGCCTAGGGAATAGTAATGAAGTGAGGCAGACACTCTCCAGTTCTACACTACCATCTCTCCCCTCTTTATTTCCCATCGAGTAAAAATAATTACTGTATACTTGAGGGAGCATTTCTCTCAGTCTGCCGATAACTGCTGCCATGTTGGCTCTTCATGAGCTGCTCTTCTTCCTTGTGGGACTATGATTTGATTTATGAGAAAATAGTTGGCAAATTGCGATGTCCATCTTGATGGATGACATCATTTGGGCCATTTTGCTGATCATGTATGACTAACTTTTTTTTTAGTGCTGTTGCAATTGATCAAGTGCTGCAGCACAGCTGAGTTAAAGAAAGGGATGGGGGGAGGGGAGTAAAGAAAAAGAAAGAGGTGACAATTGCCTGTGCTGTGTAGGAACTGGAATGGCATTCACAGAGCAGAATCTCCTTTTTTGGTTCAGCTGTAATCTAATTGAAGACGAATATAAATTTTATAGACTGAAAATAACGCAATGTATATACAACAACAGGATTAAATGTAAATGCCCTAGCCCACCACATTAAAATTAAAAAAAAAAAAAGAATAAACCCTGAGTATCGAGTTTTATGCCGAACTCGCTATGTCTAATCCCTTTGGCACTTGAGTTATATTACCACTCATTACAGTTAACTGCTACCGTATATTATATAGAAAGGGTGGTAGATGTATGTCCTCTACACTAGATTTGACATCTCTGGAGTTAGGTGATTTACAGATGCCTACTTAAAATACAAAGAGATCTGGGTCACAGCAGATCTCTGCTTTTTAAGTTGGGGTCTCGGCAAACCTTGGACTATTAAAGAGTCCATGAAAGATGACCAGGAAGCCAAATCCACTGTCAGTGATTTGATTAGACAGCAGTCCCCAACACTCTTGGAAGATCTGCAGATTAAGGTTGGCTGTGGGTAGATCAGGACGCACAGTGCTGGCATACACCCATTGTGTACACACAGACACACACACTCAGGCTTGACCGCCTGTGAGATCTGGATGGGAAACAGAAAGAGGAGCACATCTGGAAAGGAGAGGCGTGCTTCCGCACCTTTTAGAAGTTCTTATTGGGCTGTGATTGGTTTTTTGCTATTCTCCCAACGGCACATATGTGCACGAAATCAACCTATCTACATCCTTCAGTGCTGCCTAACCTCAGTGCTGAAGAGGAAGTTAAGAAGACAGAGCCAGGCTCTTACAGTGGTACATGGCAGGAGGACAAGAGGCAATGGGCATTAGTTGAAAGAAGAGAAGTTTTGAGTAGATATAAGGAAAACCTTTCTCCCCATGAGGACACTGAAGCAGTGGGATGCCCACAGAGGTTGTGCAGTTTCCACACTTAGAAATTTTCAAGAGGCAACAGGATAAAGCCCTAAGCAACCTGCTCTAACTTCAAAGCTGACCCTACTTTAAGCAAGAGGTTGGACCAGAGCCCTCCTGAGGTCCTTTCCAACCTGATTTATCCTGTGATTCTACATGGCTGCTTTACAGACAAGTAACTGCATGAAGGCAAGCTGCACAGCCAGCAGAACAGGGAGTCCCAGAGCCAGTCCTGAAGTTCTCTCAAGCCAGTCTCTGATCCCAGCTAACTATAGCTCAGAGATGAATTTGCTTTCATATCCAGGAGATTTCGGTAGCAAGGAGCTGACACTTAGTTCAGCCATGGGTGTTTCAAATCTTTCCATCCAACCAAACATTTAAGCACGGTGCAGGCAGCAGCACTTAAGTCAGCATCTGAAGCTGGACAAGTGCTTCATGCTTTGCTGAGCTGGCACACCTCAAGGATGGTCTCATCTACATCAAGAAGGGATAAGGCCTCAGGAAGCTAAACTGGCATCTCAAGATATTGAAGGCCAGGCCAATGCCAAAAGCAAGCAATACTGGGTGCCAGAAACTTTATTTTCTTGAGGGCCAGTTATACCAGTGGAGGTAACGCATGGAGCAGCTCTGCCCCAACATCTCCTTGGGAAAATTGCCAAGAAGAACTGAAATGTTCCTCAGTGCCAGAAGAAAACTTTGCTGTCCATTTACACCTAAATCATAGCTCCTTGAAGCTAGTCACCGTCCTCAAAAGGTCATCAATCAGACAAAGAGACTGGCCTCATAAATAGAGGGTGGCAATTATGCTAATGATTAGAAGAAGAAAAGAAAGTATTTGATCTGTTTTTCACGAAATTTATATCTTGAAAAATCACCTCTTCGACCACCACATTCTTAAACTAGATTGTATTAACATTGCCTCTGTACAAGACATGTATTTTTCATTTGAATCAGTCTAGCTAACTGCTGCCTTAGATTTAAAAGAATCCTGTTGGCTATCCTGAAGGCATATTTGTAGATTGGATTTTCTGGTATTGTACTTTCCAAGAGAATTTTTTTTAGATGATGAACAAGTTATGAAAATCCAGGGTCCTAGATATTTTATTCTTCTGGAGACCATTCTGGATTTTTGGGTGACCTGTAGACTTCAATAGACGGTTGATAAAACTGTCCTCATCATGTCTAGGCGTCCTTCTGAGGATGTACCTACAGAACATATCCATTATTCAACATTTCCAGCAGATTGAGCTTGCCAAAAGGAGCTGGAAAAAAATCTATTTTATAACTAGGGAATAAAAAATACGTTCAGGAGAGTAAAAAATGAGTATTTTTCTCTGTCTTTTTTAAGTATTAATGTTTTTATTCTTAATACATCAATAGTTTGTTGGATTTTTTTTAAATAAATTTTTGTTTGTCTTTTGGTTAGCTCTCCTAATACCTTTATGAACATACTTGGTAAGGTTTTTTTGGTTTTGGGGGTCTTTTTGTAACCTGGTTTTCATATTTTGGTGCAAGGGCCAATGCATAAAAATTTACAAGGTTTAAGTTTTCTTTACATTTCCTAAATGTGTACATCTGCTTTTCTCATCAGGTAACTGCTGCTCACTGATGGACTCTCTACACTTTTAATTCGTGGTAAAACACTTTCTGAACATTTCAATGTTTCATTGTTTTATTGAATGGTCATAGCCTTTTACCAAGGCTGATTTTTATCTGTTGCTGCACTTCTTCAGCCAATTTTATCATGCTGAAATTATAATTTTCAAAGGAATTTCCTTTCTCCCCCTTCCCTCTCCTAGCTGTAATCTAAAGTGCATAACTTTATTGCTATCTGAACCTTGCCAAAAGCACACTTTAATGGTACCAGTTATCCAGCATGTCCTGCAGAAGTGTGGGACATAGAGAGAACAGAGTGTTTTATATGAACTGCTTTCCCATTAATGATAACAAAAATGATCCTGAAATACTGTTTTTCATCTGAAGATCTCTCCATCCCTCAAAAAGCCTCCAAGTTGGTAAATTAAACCTGAGAATCTCCTGGCTTGGAAGGAATTAACAGATTGGCTCAGACTGACTCTTAATGTTACCATGACACATTTATGTAAGAAAGTGAAGAAAAGAGTTGAAAGAGCCATACATTCACCCCACCCTCTGCCCCAAAACTGGAAGATTCAAAGCACTTCTCAGTAGTTCGTGCCTGCCCCACAGCATTGGCCTAGATACAGCTTCCAGAGAGAGTCTGTGGCCCAGATCCTGAAATAACGTGGTTCAGAAAAAAGACGAAGGACGTCATTAGCAAGCCTGTTGTAGCTACACAGAGTGCAGAGCCTTCTGCTCCACCTGAGGCTACCAGACAGTGATTACGAAGCTACCAGTCAATGGATGGGAAATACTGGAGCCTAACAGCGCCACTCTTCTGTAGGTCGGCCTCTCTCCCTCCCTCGTGAGTGTGAAACGTTAGGACTTCTTCGTGGCATGTCTAATCGCATCTTGCTGTCTTTGCAGCCCAAGAGAAGGACAAAAACGTTGGGTCAGCATGGCAGAATATAGACTTCCAGTGTGGTGGGGTATGAGCATGAAACATTTGTCTTAAAAATGAAGGCCAGGAACACAGAGGGAGAACAGTCCTTCCTCTCTTCATGAGGTTGACTGCTCCCCTGTGGCCAACAGGCCATCCCTGCACTCTGCAGGTTTCTGGGCATGCTGAGTCCCTCTGGAAAGCACCTTACCAAGGTAGCCTCACCCCTGCCAGGTGAGTCTGAACCAAGCCCAGAAAACATCTGGCCGTCTCCCTCACCCGATCACCCTGTGGGAGATGCTGCAAGAAGTCCTCCTACCTGCTCAGTCCCAACAGTTGCTTTCTTCCCTGAAAGTCTAGCCTGCAAGTCAGAGTGTCTGGATTGGAGCCAGATGTCTGGCAAGTCCAATAGCAGAGTCTTTGCCCCAGGGAGAATTTAAACTTATGTGGATTTTTTTTTCTTTTTTAAACAGGGGGTAGGAATTCTCCATGTAAATACTTTAGGAAGAGAAAACACATTTCAACACTGTCTATACAGGGAAGGGAATCCCATGGGACCCCTACATTCCTTAACCACCCGCCCTTCTCCCTAGCTTGACATATGAAGGACAGCAGGATTTTCCAAAATGCCTGAACAAATAGCTTGTTTTTCAAAAATGCTTTGCCCCTAGGCAGTCCCCATTCAACCTGTGTAGATTTTTCTCTCATTTACATCAGCAGTAATTTGTTTCCAGGTTTTGCATCTTTCTTAAAAATGCCATATTAATTTCCCAAACCTGCTAATTGTGTTGCAGCACAGCAACAAAAACGCACAGGTAACCAGTTTTCCTCACAGACGTGGCTAGAATCACTCATACTCTAACTAGGGCCATAGTATCATTTATTTTTCTTCTAACTAGTGTGGGACCTGCTACGCTGCATCATTATTAGAGGTAGTACCTCAAAATACCTCTTGAGAGCCAATGATTTCAAAGAGTACTTAGGGCACAAGAGGTGCTCAGCCTAGGGAGAATTTTGCCTCTGAGATAGATCCTGTCACACTTATCCCTCTAAAATGCCAATACAGTCACACCACAATGACATTTCTTTTCTGGATATCACTTTCCTCCAATAGATCTCCAAGCTCTGTACACAGAAAAGCAGAAATACGAGCAGAGCACAAACATCCTCATGGGATGTGTACATGAACGAGGGCAGGAATCAATAAGGAGAATCATTTCTATGCCAATACACAGATCAGGAAACAAGGCACCTAGGGATGCTGGTGGAGTCGGGGGGAGCTCTGACTTGCTGGGTCCCAGCCCACCCTCCAGCATCTCCGTGCTCTTTGTTCCTTGCCAGGGATGGTCCACGCTCATACATGTTTGCCAGCCGCCTGGGCTCCCATGATGCCGGAGACTGTAAGATCACAGTGCTGTTCTTAAGAGGCAGTGGATATGGCATCTGATTTTCCACAGAGAGAATTCAAAGCGGAGGGAGAAGGGCAGGGATAAAATGATCCTGCAGTTCTCATATGGTAATGGTTATTTATTTTGTTTAGAGTGTACACATCACAATGCATCTGGTTAAAAAAGAAACTTCCTTAATTATGTATAGGGCTTTGACTCCCAAAAGATATGTTATGTAAAAAACAAAAAAATCCAAAAAACAATCCACTGTTTGTCTGGATGCTCGATACATTCAGTTGCAAAAGAATAGTTCCTCTCCAAGCCATCATTACCTATGTCTATGCATTTTTATTTGAGGCTCAGCTTCTTGTGGAAGCCTTTGCTTTGATTCTCAGCCTCTGTACCTTTCCTTCTCTGACTTCAGTTTTTAGGGGGCTGCAGTGCAATGAGAATTAACTGTTACATAGAAACTACCTGATTTCCCCAGGAATTTTTATGTGGGATCAGTCTATGATTCCAAAGAAAGCAGAATAAATCAAATCAAATAATACTCGCATTAAGCATATTGATGAGGGCACGGATCAAGCAGGACAGACATCCGGTTATGTAAATGATAGCCTGGAGAGCACAGCTTTGTTAAAATAACTCAGAGTAGCTCCCAGGAGCAGACCTTAAGTCAGAGTAACCCAGGATTTCCTCTTTGAATAAAGGTACATCAGTGTAAATGAGAGCAGATCCATGTACTACAAAAACCAGCGTGTTTTCCCATCGGCAGGAGAAGTGACAGCAAAAGCAACTAGGCACCTTCAAGTTTCTCCTACTTTTGGTGACTTTTCCAACAATTTCAGTAAGGCCAGCGGCGGGTGTTCTGGCTAAAGCCGCCTCCCCGAGGCCGAGGGGCCGAGTGGACTGTGCGGAGGGAGCCCGGCTGCGCTGCCTCGGCGGCAAGGCTGAAGCAAAGCAGCACGTCCACATGCCACAAAAACCTGCTGGCAAGAGAAAACTTTTTGGGAGGCTGGGGTGGTCCTGCCCTTGGCTGCCTGCTCCCCTGAACGCAACCTGTCTGCAGGCATCTTCCCTGTGCAACGGCACGCTGGGCTTTGTTATTGCTGGAACACAGCACCATAGGACTGTAGTGCCTTTTTAATTTTCAAACTATAACATTTTAGGAGTGTGGACCAGATCATATACAAAAAACTGGAGCCATGGATCCAACTTTATTGGCCAATGGCTTTATAACCCATTAAGTTAAATCCTCTTGGTGCAACAACAAATTCCATTTTCCCTGGCTGCATTTGCAAAAGGATCTAGAAATATTATTCCTTCTCAGAGTTTTTTCCTGCCAGTGATACTTAGGAAAAAACAACAAAAAAAAAAACCCCAAAACTCACCTTGAAAATCATAGGTCATTGTACTTGTTCTTTATTTGTTTCAAAATATTAGTTATTTTTGTAGTGTTTGCCTAGTCATTTGATCAAGCAGTTGAATAAGTCTGTGTTTGAAGCAAAGATCATCTTTGCAGAACCGAGGAATAGTTTCTTAGCCCTTAAAATGAAGGGGGAGTGAATCAAAATAAAAATGGTTTTGATTATAAAATGAAGGCTTACAGTGAGCAAGCTGTATGTGGCTTTTGGCATCACTGTTTGAGTAAGAATTGGAGCCAATCCTGCAAGATGAGTAGGTTTAAAGATAGTGTAGACTATAAAGAAATATTCCTGTCCCTGCTCCAAATTCCATATGTTATTTCACTTATTTGCACCTCTGAACAGTACTGAATTTAACGTTATCCTTTAATTATCTCTGATTTTTTTATAGGCTAATTTGCAGTGTCAATGTCTGCAAGATATTCTGTTTTAGAGTGTGTAAAGGCATCTAAACAAAGGGAGTTTTAGTCTGAAACAACAAACGGGTATGGTATGTGTGCAGTAGCAGTATAATACTGGATATGCAGAGTGCTGATTATTACAGGTCATTGTGTACGGAAAATGCCTCTTTAAGGTGTTATTAAAGCACCTTAAAACTTCAGAAATCTTAAACTTTTTTTTTTTTGAAAAAAGGGGAACAGGACAGAAAAACACTGTAGTCCATTAGATGGCATAAGTGTAACAATGGAAATTCAGGGAAATAAATTAGAAAAGAATCTTTTGACTTGTGGATTTACTATTGCCCATAGCTTGTGGTTTCAGAAGAGGAATGGGAGGGAGGAGGAAGCAAGAAAGAGACGATGATAATTTTCCAACATTTTCAGATGAAAACCTGAAGGAAAAACTAACTGAAGGTTCCAGCTACAAACAACATGCATCATTGTGAATATTTGGTTGTTACACATATGTATATGTTTAAAAAGAATACACTGATTTGAGCCAAAGCCCCTCGTCCAACTTGAGAGGTGTTCAAAGGTCAGGCCTGGATTCATATTGCAGAAAACGAACCTTATCTTTATCCTGTGCCAAACAAAAGCCACTTGAGTCCGAACAACCCTGAACTTTAAGCTGCTTGAAACCTTTAATCAGGCATGAATGTGGTGAAGTTTAGCATTTCTAACTGTATACTATCATCATTTGAGAGCATATAGTATTAACCCTTTTACTTTCTTGATCTTTAAAGGGGTGAAGAAATAAAAATGCTCTCAAGTGACTATTTTATATCTGGAAGAATAGAAGATCACTGTCTGTTAGCCATAGGTCTTGCTATCTTGTGAATAAAAATAATCTAAATTAAACAAAAAAGAAAAATATCCATTAGGATTATGTAAAAAAGCATTACATTTCCTTACGAATCAAGTTACCAAGATACGTTTTTGCAAAAGAAAAAAAGGTCAGTTACCACTATTAAACTTGTATATTGTTTTATACTAAGCCCTTCCAATGGCCTCTCTGAGGGACTGTTTAGTTTGTATTACACTCTAATAAACTCCAGGTGTGGAGGACAAACTGAATAATAAGAACCCGATGGACCAGACTAGTTAAAAATAATGTGGTACATTCCTAGTTCTCTGCATTTAATTTATTGTTAATCATTGTTATTACTTACATTTATTGGGTAGTTTTTCTAGATTTATTAGGCACTACATTTAACAGTGTTATCGCTTGTAACTGACTATCAGTGGAATAGAAAACATATTTTCTTAAAGAGTCTTACCCTAATTAGTAAGTTGTTTCCCTATTGAAATAAAACAGACCCTAAGAGAGTCAAGTTAAGACTAACTTTTTTTTTTGAATCAGAATAAAAGAAGTTCAGCTAGGAAACCTATTTTCTTCAAGACCACCTGTTGGAGCAGACAAGCAGAGGTATCTACGTACCCTGTTCAGAGCTGTGCTAGGTGAAACATTTGGTTGAAAACCTTCAAGCCAAAAATGAAACTGAGCTAATCGATGGAATCTTTTCCTGAACAGTGTAGCTTGAGGGGAGAGCTACCAAAAGAGACAAACAAAAGCCAGCTCAAGCTGCTTACCTAGCAATGCCATATGGCATGACCCTAGCAGGGCTGGTGAGGGACCGAAGGGACACGGTGTTATCGGGAGTGGAGGTGACGGTAAAGGCAAGAGACAGTGGCACTCCCCAAGATCACTGCAGAGTAGGCTGGGCGGGTAGGCAGGTGCTTCACATCCTCTCAAAGCTGCTGATCTGCATCACCCGACAAACTTCTCCTGGGCCAGCATGGCCCTTCAGAGGTCACCTGTGACAGCCTCGGTGTGGGAGCTGTGCAAGCACCACATGGAAATCAAGAGCTGCAACTCACCCCCCAACTAATCCTCTCCATGCCTCACTCAAACTTTGGGCAGATCTACCAGCAACCTACCAGCTGGCCAGGGTATATGTGGACATCTGCATCATCTCATCAAAATAAAGAAGCCTGATAAAAATATGTATCGGTGCTGTTATCAGGTTGGATGGACAAATGAGAACTGCACCTTTGGTGGTAAGGTCATTAGTCACCACAGAGGGGAAAAGCAAAATCCCCTCTCATACTCCAGGAGCTCCTCTTAATCCTTCAAGATGCAGTCTAACCTCACCTGCACTCAATTCAGGAGGCCATAATCAGCTAAAAGCAACATGATGTACTTAAGCACCGTATTCTGTTTGCAGATCTCAAAGGATTTTCCTGATGGTGCAGGTCAGTTTGGAAGCTCGAAGCAAGCGATGATTTGGCTTCTTCAGTAATGGTAGAATCTGTAGAAAAACTCAGGGCTCTCAGGCTCTGAGCTCAGCCACTGCAGCCCAAGGCAAATGGATCAGCTCTTACAGTTTTATATCTTTGTAGGCACCACTCTACAGTAGCAGTGCTGTAGGCACTCACCACACCATGGTAGGGAACAAATTGGGGGAGAAGAGGGATGCACTCATAGGGGACATTCAATGTCTTTTTTTCATGTCCACCAGGGCAATCAGCCCACAAAACACAAAAATCCCCTGGGAACAGAGCGAGAGGGAGGACTGGGAGGTAGGCTGGGTTTCTTTGGACATCCATGCAGCCTCTCCTGCAAGGCATGTGAGCTTAACTTTGGTCTCTGGTGACTGGATTGTCGAAGGCTGAAACTTCCCCTGGCAGCTTCTTTTCCTGCAGAACCAAGTGTAAATCAGTGGTGGAGGAAATGCTGCTTGCAGAGTCAAGGAGAGAGGAAGTAAGAGCCAACAGATGATTTGCTGCTCCGCTCATCCTAAATCCACGGTATTTAGCTCACAGGAAAGCAGCAGGAAATGATAGTATTTTGAAGGGGGAGGGGGTGAACAATAGTAGGTTAGATGAATTCTGATGGCAGCTCCTCTAGCTGCCAAATTGGGGAAAGCAGGGATCATCAGAACTGTTGTTCCACTAAAAGTAATTAAGCCATTGCTGCTGGAGACACCAGATCTGAGTCAAACTGTTCCCAGGTCAGCAGGGAACAGGAGGCCCCTTATGATTTATAGTAGCTAGGACTTATGGCCATGGGTGGAAGAGGACTGCTGTTAAGACACTTGGCTGCCTCTGCCAGGGGTCCTTTGCCGCAGGCCTGTAAATACCACCTTCTAGAACTGAAATTTCTTCTGCCAATTGGAAATCCCCATAAATAACACCGTGGTTTTCTGAGTCTTCCAGCTTTGCATAGTTCAAAAGGAGCGGGGGTAAAACACATGTGCAGGTGATGCAAAAGAAAGATTAGCCCAGAGTCCTTTTACCTGGGAATTCCCCTGCCCCATGGGGCCCTCTCACCATGGCCCCTGCTTTTCTCCTGATATTCTCCTATTCTGATTTTTCTATGATTTTCTCAATAGTTTCATATTCTGCGTCCTATTGGCCTCAGATGCTTCCCTCCCTAATTAGGGGGTTATGTAGAGGCACATATTAGCTGAAGGTACAAATTACTTAAGGGAATATGTTAAAGGAGCACTTGTTACCAAATTGTGCTATATATGCATGAAAATATGTGTTGCTCTTCCAGTGATGGTATCTCCAAACACTGCGATGCCTGTAACTCTCCCTGGTTATAAACCACCGTAAAACCCCCTCTCCAGGAGTATGGCTTGCCACGGGACCCCTGGTCACAATGAACCCTAAGCTTTCATTGTGCCTTTGGCTCGTGACACCCATGTCTTGGGATCAGGTCTCTGAATGCCCTGCTTAGGCCATAGCATGCTTCCAGCAGGAAAGGAGGCCAAAAAATCGCATTGCTTTGCATGTGCTAGTAAAATGATATCTCAGGCGGAGTCAGACAGAGTGCAGAGTAGTTCATAAATAATAATAATAATATTTCACACTTGTATAGTTTTACACCTCCATTAAGACCTACCAGGCAGACTTTTCTCTGGAAAAGCCCTCTCTCCTGCTTTTCTACAGCCCCTTCCTGTCCTGCAATACATTGTTAGTTTGGGGCAAATTGTCCACATTTGAATCCAGCCAAGGAAAGAGCATTGCCTCACCCCCTTGCGGGGGTGCAGTGCACTGGGGGTGAGGAGGACACCATCGGACAGCAGGTGTGATGGACCCTTCACAAACCTCCCAAGACAGGGAGAGTAGGGGGCAGAAGAGAGCTTTTTCCTATTAATAGGCAGCTGCTTGGGGGCAGAAAGCCTGTGAGAAGGCAGCTTCCTTGAAGTGAGCCAGTTCCCACCTGGCCCCTCTGCAGCCACATGTGGGAAGCGAGATGGGAGAGGGTGTCCTGAGTTTTTCTCCACCTGCTGCACGTACGTCAGCCCCTCTCTCACCTGGAAACGCGGTGCCGGTGCCCGTGGAGATAACACATCCTGCTCCTTCCTGGGGAGCGGCGGGAGTGCCAGTGGCATGCATGCGGGAGCGCTGCACTCATGTCATGTCCCTGCGACATCTCCCTGAGGCGACGCAGGGACCATGCTGCTTCCCCTCCATGCACAGGGGAAGGCCCTGCTGGAAACCCCGGCTCAGAGAGGCCCGGTCCCAGGTGGGCAAGGAGAGGTCAGAGAGGCCAGGCTGCCACTGTGGGGACCAGCCCAGCACCCTGGGCCGGGAACGGTGAGGACCCCTTGGGATCTTACTTCACCGAAAGCCGCCTGCCCCAGACTGGGCAGTCAGTGGGGCATGCGCATGCAGCCGTGTTGTTTTCAATGGTGGGGGTGGGTTTCAGTGGTATAACTGAGGGATGTCTTTCCATCACTTGGTGAGAAAATGTTTCCCAGGTGTTGGAGGGTAACCTGCTAAATATACCAAAATATACTACCCAAAACAGAAGAAGAAAAAAGAATAAATGTGATTTCTGACCAGTCAACAAGAATCTTCCTGCCTCTTCGGTAGTCCACAAAATTGGCTGTTATAAAACCCTGACAGGATCCTCTAAGCCGATTACCTGGGAAGGTAGGACAAATCCTAAATTCTCTTCACTTTTTACTGTCACGGAGAAGAAGAAAGACATGAGAATTCAGCCTCGTATGAAAAACTTTATCCGTTCCCGATATTTCCCATCATCTACAAAAGCTGTTTCTTCTGCTGGTTGTTATTTTGTATAATTTTCCAAACAATACCCTTTAGCAACAAGACCTCCCTTTTTTTAAAGCATTTCCAGAGGGACTTGAGTCCAGATCACACACACACAAGGCAAGTTTCCAGCATTCTTATTACTCCACTGGAAGAAATAACCAGAGCCAGCATCTCTGAACCATTTCCCAAACTGTTCTTTTTTTCAGACTCCAGTGTCAGCATTGCACTGTTTCTAATCCATTACAGGAATTTATCACAGTATGTGTCAATTTGTTTCTCTTCATTCCTCTTCTCACTTTAAAATGACATCAGGAAAGAAACTTTACAGCAGGGCTGCTTCAATCCAAGTTTCAGCGACAGAGCACTTTGCTTAACTGGATCCTAACCATATACATTAAGTTTTAAGGACACATATTAAACAGATCAGGCTTTACTGTAGTCTAGAATTTCCTTTGTTTCCCTTTTAGTAGTGATCTTTATTGCAAACACAGTTTGCAATACTAGCAAACAAGCATCCAGGTTTTCCTTTCTTTTTCTTTTCTTTTTTTTTTTTTTCTGAAGAGGCTCACCCTAATAATCTAATAGGGAATATCCATGTTGTAAAACAATGGGATGATCCTGTTTGGCAATGATCCTAATCTATGAGGAGACAGACAAGTCTATTGATGAAGACATCTAAAGTGTATACTTATACTCCTGTTGGATCAAATCCTTCTATTCCTCTGACAAATTACTAATCTCTTTAATTTTTGGAGCAAAGATGAAGAAAAGGAGCTCCATCCTGAGTATATTTTGTCTGCCTGCACAGTCAGTAGTTAAAAATCACAATAATGAAAGAAAACACTAGGGAAAACTGCATCATCGCAAGTTTCTGAAGGGCCCAGTACTACATCACGTATTTTTATGAGTCATTGTGTGGACTGAAGCTGAAAGAATAAATTGTGCATATGAGGATTAGTGCATGAGTAAAGATTTCAGAATCGGGACCCTAACTTTCAGCTGCATAAATTTCCTGCTGGATAGGATTCAATGTTATTCATTCATCTTTTACAAAGGGAGTGGGGAGGTAGTTGTGTCCTTTTTCTTTCTAATTAGATTTCATTTATTTAGATTGTTATGGAGATGGTCAACCACAATAGGGAACTGAAAAGCACAGAGTAGGACAATTCCTAGAAGCCTGTTACAATCAGCATGGGATCATGTTAAGTGCTGGACACTCCATCTTCATGGCATGATCTTTGATTTCCTCAGAGACTAAATAAAAATGGACACAACTGAAGTTTATGAAGGGAGACATCTCAGTTCAAATGGGAACATTGAGACATCCCCAAACCAACAGTCAAAAAGAACCAAAAAAGAAGAAGAAAAGAAAGAGATTCAGATCCAAATGCATTCCACAGAGTAATTACTGGGGAAACTGGGAGGAGAGGGAGGCAGAATGGGGGGTGGCCATTGAATGGGATGAAAACCATGAGCATTGCAAAAAGAAAAGGAAAAGAGGGGGGGCTATGGGTAGACAGGATGGAGAGAGTGAGTGTGAGTGGCAGATGTCACTGATTTCATTCCATCGCCTCAACTTGCTGTTTGAAAAAACTCCTCATGTGTGACCTGAAAAGAGAGAGAAACAAAATGAAAACAGGCATCAACAAAGCACTTGCTGTACGATTTCAAAAAAATGTAAATTAATGACTGGCAGTAAGAATCTCCAAAGGAAACAACATCCCAGTTTAAGCATTGCCATCAACAAAAGCTCAACAGCATATGGTAATGTTAACTTTAATATGAAAAGATAATAACAATCTTTAAAAAGTGACTTGAGAAAAAACCTTGCTAGGTGCTCATCCTTTTCAACTTGCCTAAAAAGAAAAGATGTTGGAAGGTTTTGTGTTGTTTTTTTTTCCTTCCCCTAAACTGTTCACATTGTGTAGTTAAATGAGGTTGAGATTGGTACAAATTTTAAATAAAAGTGCCTAGGATCTCCAGCTAACAAGGCAGAAAAACAGATTTGTAACGGATAATTAAATCTAAACTTATTTAAATGTAGGCCTATTGATTCAAGTGAGATCTTTAGAGTAGATTGAAGATAACGTTTCTTCCCCTACCCCTCTTCTAGAAGTGTTGTTGCTGTTATGGTTGAAAAATTAGCATCCTCTTATGGCTTATGTGAGCCTCATCCTGTGCATTTCTAACTGCTTGCTACATCCTTGCTCAGCATCCTTGCTTCAAAGGCCCAGACCCTAGTTAAGAGCCAACTATCTAACCACATGCTTGTGATTTCATCTGTGATCAGTTAAGTGCACACGCATGTTGCATGCTAAAGTGCTATTTGCTCATGCAATTCCTATATGGATGTGGGCAAATGCCTGCCTTTCCAGGCACAGCAGTTGCCTTTTGTCTTTGAAAATCTCTCCCCCAACACGCTGTAATCAAATAGAAGAAAATAACTTTATTCAGGTCACCCTATTAAGGTCTGCGCATGCTGTTTACTCAGATGAAAGGCTTCAGTTCGGACTCCTCATATGAAAAAGGGCTATTGATGTGATTATGCTATCTAGAAGAAAATGCAGCTTTGAATATCACTGCTGACCCAAAATGAAGATCAGCTTTTTAACATCCCTACGATGGGCCAGAATGACTACTTTTAGCAAAATGGATATTTAAGCCAACAGCACCTCCACGCAAATGGGCCTTAAACTGCTGTTTTGACCCATGATCCCTCAGCAAGGGCTTGGAGATATCATTTTGCAATAAAGAGGTATTTCACGGTCAATTGACTTTATCCAAAAATAATAGGAAAAGAAGCTTGCAGGGAGAAAACCAACCTAGTTTGGCACAAAATGTTAGCACTACTGGATTTGAGTAGAGAAGAGTTTAAAAGACTCTTGTGCGCTTAGCCGTACGCTGAAAGAATCACACACAAACAACAGCCACTACATGAATGCATCCATTATGTCCTTTATTGAAGATCACAACAATAGTAGCACTTCATTGAAGAAAAGATGATTCCTCTGTTATAGACAGGCCCCTCAGATCGCCTAGCTCAGCATACAACTGCAAGATGTACAGCTCTCTCTGCATTTTCATGTCATTGCCAAAACACACAAAGTAGATTCTTGAATGCCTGGGGCTAAATTACAGACCCTGCGAACCACGCTGGAAGTTTGAGAGTCCAGAAAAAGTTCTAAAGGTTTTCCCTCTCTTCATAAGAGCAGCCAAAGCTCGTGGGTACAGTGTCTGTCATGTGAAACAAGGGGCTGGAAACGAAGGCTATTTTATATCATTTGGGGTTGTTTTATTAATGGTGTCGAAAAATCGTTCACTTCATTTCACTTTTTTCTTCTTTTGAAAGTAGCGGGATGAAGGTAGACTGTTTTGAACACATCCAAGATAAGAAAAGAATAGACCCTTTTGTCTCTAGAGCTGTATGCCATCACTATTAAAAATCTTTCATCTTGTCTCAGACAACAAGCAGAGAGCATGACAAAAACTAGGAGAGTCAACAGTAAAAAATGTATGGCATGGGGTGGAGGCTGACAGGTAGATAGAGCCACCTCTCAGTCTTAAGTTTCATCCTAGAAGAGCTGGTGGGGCAAAATTTGTTCTTCCTGGACAGTTATTCTCATATTTTCTATGGGATGAATGTCAGAAGCCCGCCTGTAGAATAGGCAAGGAGGGCTGTCCTGCACCATGACAAGTTAAGTCAGCAGCTTGAGGGATCTCACAGGGCTATTGCCTCACGGGATGCTTATAAAACCGGGGCTCTCGGGGCCCAGGGCACAGCCATCAGCCCCAGCAGAGGCGACGGGGAGCCAAAGAGGGAGGTAGCAACAGGTGCTGCGGTTGCTGACCCTGTTGCTCCGCAGCAGCCTGGTGCCAGGAAACAGCCCCTCTGCTTGGGGGTCATCAAATCCTTGCCCGGGCCGTTTTGTGTCCCCCAGCACCTGATAAGTACAATCAACCACCGTTTGCGAGCAAACGTGCTACAGCACAGAATGCCATTCTCAGCGTGACCTGATATTTTAGCATCCCTGTTGCCTCTCCTGCGCTTGAGAGCAGGTCTGAGAGAAACGCTTTGCATAACTCACTGAAAAAAAAACCCAGTCCTAAGTCAAGTAAAGGTATTTGTGAATTAAGGTTAAATTCAGCAGATCATCTTAGGGCAAATTAGAAACAAATGTTTAATGCATTTCCCTTTGACATTCCTGAAAGGACTGTTTGGATTTTTCATTTTGAAAGAGCATTTCATTTAGAAATTGAATTAAATTTCCTTTTTAAGAGGGTTAAAAACAACAACGACAGCTGAAACAGAAGGAACTGTTTGGTTTTTTTTTTTTCAACCTGAAATAAATTCTTCTTATGGTTTGATTTTTCTGATTCAGATGGGGGTACAAGAAGGATAAATGTTTATTTCAGGTTAACCTGAAACAATATTTTTCCCATCAGCCACTGATTCAAAAAAAAAAAAAAAAAAAAAAGGAAAGAGCAAGAAAAAACAGCCCACGTAACTACTGTGCCACTGTGCATAGCTCTGCTTAGAAGCCCTTTTGAGTGTGTCACCCTGTGTCATCTGTCCTATTTCTCTTCCAAGATTTGTCACTCATTCAGTGATCAGAAGGCCAGTGACATTACCTGTAGGCTTCAGGGAGGTCTGTTTGCCAAGGTGGACTGCACTGATATTATACATAAGCCTAAAAATAGCTACAGGATATAATATAGATGTTCTGCTAGGACTTATAAAGATCAATTTATAGACCTCCTGCCCGCAACAGTAAAAAAATAAATCAGCAAAGTATCATTTTTGGCAAAAGAAGGCAGAGCTGAGGAGGTAAATGGTAAGTAGAAAAGCCTGTAAAGTCTTGGAGGTCCCTTCAGCAACTGTGATTTATCTTTTGACCTTTTTTGTTTGTTTATCATCACATTTTGCCAAAAAACAGTGGTTGCTGTTTCTAATTTTTTTTAAATAACCTTGTTCTTCTCAGATTTCCCCGAGATGGCAGCACTAAACGCAACACAGCTATTGAAAAGTACACTGTAGCTTTGAAAATATATCTGATCAAGAGCAGCAAGATTTCTGCTTCTTTCCTACACACCCTTTGGTCAAAAATTGGTATCAGCTGCATATTTGCTTGCTTTCTAAATTAGGGGTGACATGCAAAAAAGTCTGCTTGGAAAACTACTGGCCCGTTGAGAGCACAGTGGGCTGTTCAGTCCAATGACCTGAGACTCCTTCAGAATCCTCCCTTCCATGAAGCAACGGGTTTAAAGGTTGATCAACAGGGCCGGTAGAAAATGGATTTTTCAACTCACTGGACATTTTTGACTTTTATGCTGTTTCTCCCTGTTTAGCATGGAGAAAAACGATACTTTTGATTAATTGATTAAAAGGTTCTGTTAATTAAATTGATCAAAATGTGCTTTAATTTGACAAAGCTTAAAATTTTGATCAGGTCATTTGAATCTTTAATTTAAAAAAAAAAATCTTCAGATTAAAAAAAATAAAAAGCAGAAAAGCCACCAGAAACTCATAAGATTTTGGCATTGCCAAAATTGCATTTTTCATTTAAATTTTTTTCCATGAAGAATTTAAACCTAAAGCTGAATAGAATTTCATAGAGGAATGTGAGCAATAAAAACCCACATCCCTGAAAGTAACACTTTTCTCAGCAGGATCAGTTGCTATTCTAGACAGCGTTTAGTTATTAAATCAGTTTGAAGAAAGTATTCAGGATGCTGCCAAATAAATGATGCAGATACAATGTGTGTATCTTCTGCGGCAAGTCAATAAGCATGTTTATTGCTCAGTTTTTAAACTAACTCAACCGATTTTCTTCCAAAATACAAACTGGTTTCTAAGACAGAAACATGGCAAAGTACTAGCAAGGGGCTTTCTGAACATGAAGGACTCTGACATCTAGCAGTTGAAATCATTGAACAGCAGATCTTGGATTATCAGCTGCAAGCTCAAACCTTACCCTAATTCAGCCACAGATATGACTCTTAAAACTGACATGGTCCTAAACACGAGGCAAATGTGGAGCAAAGTCTCATTGCATCAGCCCTGCTTGCACAGTACTTGGCCACGGACCGCTGGTTAACAACCACCCTTACGAAATGTCAAACTGGATTCAAAGTTCAAGCAGCTGGCAGTTTCATCTAGGTCCTCTCTATGAGTGTGGACCTTGGAAAAACCTCAGGTTTGGGGTATTTCTTACCTCTATATCAGGGAACATAAAAAGAAGTTCTCTCTTTGCTCTGCCCTGGCGGCCAGCGTGACAGGTGGAAGCTGTGAGTGATCCGTTCACTGCAGAGCCCATTGTTGGTGGCTGGGCAGGGGGGGACGGGGGGGCTTCTTTATCGTTCTCGACATCTTTTGTATAAGAATGAAGGATATAACAGAGGCTATACCCAGTTAAAGCAATTGTTGCTCCTGTTAAAAAATACATCTTTAAAAATAATACTAAGAAGAGATTTCTAATTTCATTTATAGACCTGATCGCTTTACTAGGGGGGGGGTCTCATAAACAAGTCCTGCTCAGTAGGTCGCTGCAGGGGAAACATGACCCCACAGTCCAAAGGCCAGCCTGTGGCCGCGGGGACCACCTGTGCCCCATTCCTGCCCTCACCACTGACTTCCCGTGCGACTTTGGGCACCTCCCTTAATTCTTTGTGCCTGGGATGAGGACGACGAACCTTTTCTCCTCTGCTTTGTTTTATTCTGGTCCTATTCGTCTGTGAGTAGGATCGTGATGTCCTGCAGCCATGAGCAGGACAACAAGGATGGCACGAGCCTCACCTTCTCAGGCCACGTGTGGAAGAGGGGGAGCTGAGGATGCAGAATCGAGCTGACGTGGGACTGTCTGCTGGGCTCCGTGTACTGCCTCTCCAAAACGCCCTCTTCAAAATCTTTCAGAAAAAGAACATGCCAGATCATTTTTACTTAACAGAAGAGACAAAAAAAAAGGCTTTATGACTCAGCGCTGCATCTAGGAAAAAAGTGTTAACCCCCTTACGTCCCCCGCCTCCCCTGCAGTGCATGGTTTCTGAGTCACAGTGACCCTCCCAATTACTGCAGGACTGTCTCCTTCAGGAAGCATCAGTCAGAGCTTTGGCACTGGCTAGTCCCTCTCTTATATTACCTGATACTTTGTTGGATGAAACCCGATTATTTCTCTCTGTCTCTTCCTACAAGCTGGCTACTGTTGGTGCAACAGCTTCTGCAGCTCCTGCCATCTGGAACAGACTTCCCATCCTGCTGAGTTTGGCCTCTGTTTCATTTCAAATCTGAGATGAAACAATATTCTCCTCCTTTGCCTATGACTCTTCATTTCTCTCCATCCTCGCTATTATGTCTTATTTATCCTAGTAACTGCTTGACAGTGGTCGCTTGCTAGTACGGGCTAAAATAAAGGCTCCAAAATGGTTCCAGTCACAAGTTAGTATTTTCTTTTACTAATATGGTAACTTTTCCTAAACAGTCTGTTTTTTTTGGCTGAAATTAACATAGCATGATCTCTCCTGAAATATGATTAACATTATTTTGAATTCTTGAGAAAGCTTAATCAAAGTGACTTTCAACCATTTTTAATTATGTATGCATGAAAAAATACACGCATTTCTGCTGTGGAAAAAATACTGTCACACATCCTCATTCCACTACAGATACACACATCAGATGGCTCAGATGTTGGTAAAGCTGGAAAATGGTACATCATATTAACTGAGAGGAACTTTTATGGACTAATTAGACATATAGCTCAGGGAGGGAAATAACACTATTTCGCATAAAGGAGGGAGGATTATTTTCTTTCTTAGCATTTTCTCATATTACAAAACCTAGGAAATGAAATGTGTCCAACAGGCAAGCAACGCTAAGTTTTCACTAACGAGCAAGCAAAAACCAAAGTATTTTGGAAAGGGGTTAAACCCTTATTCTTCCAGGCACAAAGGAGACTTCATCATTGGGGTCAGGGAGACATTTCCCCAAAAGGTCTACTGCAGAGCCTTTAATAGCATCCTTGGAAGCATGGGGTAACAGCCTCTGTCTGACACATTCTTTCATCCTACTGTTTTCTGCTGCTCTTGCCTTCTTCTCCCAGTCACTGAGAAAAGACGGATCTTTGTTCCACCACAAAAACATCTTTTGGATTTGAAGGAGGGGGTAATTAGTCTTTGTGAAGCCCATCAACAGCATTCTCCGTTAGCCACATCAAGCTGGCAATGTTCTGCTTGCTCTCCCCATTTAATAAGAATGACAGGAAAACATATTTAAAACTGAGTCATCAGTGGCGCTCCTTGCTACATGATATCATCAAGGCCAAATATTTAATAGGAATAAAAAAATCCAGATTTGTACTTGCTTGTTTTTAATGAGAGCAGCCAGTGACACAGGGCAGGATTGAGAAAAGGCAGGAGATATGAAGGCCTCATCAGCTGCAGAGCACCAACAGCTGTTGTGTTAGGACTTAGGAGCCTTAATTATGAACCAATACCCTTTCGTAAAGGAGCTGAATGAACATGGAAAGAGAAGACAGTAGTGACATAAGACTGAGAGATGACAAGTGGTAATACAAATGGGCTCAGCCATGGGCTGCACTGTGCCCCCTCAAACTGGTTCTCTCTGGCTGGTCTGGCAGGCTGGCTTGGAAAGGGCTTTTGGATGCAAGAAGGACCTGTCCTGAAAGGGAATGAATGACTCCATGCAAGCGCGCACAATGGCAGCTGTAGATGTGCATGCCATAGGTCACTGATGGAGCAGAAAGACTGGAAGGTGACACAGAAAGCAGCATAAACAGGTACATATGGGGAGGCTGAGCTGTGAAGAGCCTTATATCTGAAGACAAGAAGCCTGAAGGGGAGATTTAGTATATCTGGGCTCCTCTTGGCCTGGAAAGCATGAGACCTTATTGAGTAATTGAGCTGGGAACCACAGGGTACCACAGGAATGAACCACTGGACCCTTATGGCTTCACTTGATTTTTCTTCTTCTTTTTGCTGTTCCTCTATGTTCCTCTCTCGTTTGACTGTGGTTGATTTGGGGGGTTTGTTTTTCTTTACTTCTTTCCACCTTTTCTCTCTTCTTTTATGTCCTAAATTGTTATTCAGCTGTTTTGATTTAAATTATGTTTATGTACGGTTACTCACAGCTCTGACTGTTGCCTCCTCCCTCCTGCGACTGTCTCTGATGCTTGCACATTCGCTTTGGCTCCTTTACAGCAGATGCCTGGAGCAGTAAATGAAAGCAGCTCTTTTATCAGTGAGCCCTTTCACCTCCAATTTTTTTATTTCTTATTAAAGCTCCAACCAGTTCTAGCTTTCTCTTCAAACGCAGTACACGCTACTCAAAACAACAACAACCACCACCACCACTACCAGAAACCCAGCTAAACTGCAAAATTATCGACTGTTCTAAACCTTTCCTCTTCCCCCTCCCTTGTTTTTCAACAGTGCAGTTACTTGTAGAGGGTGTTACATGGACCCCACTGTGGCACTCTGAACACCACATGTGGCCAATCTAATTTAGCCTATGGCTAAACAAATCCCCAATTGTGGAATAAACCTGCTTATGTTATTAATGAATGCTGTGAGAAAATGTTTAACGCTTCTTTGTGAAATATAAGTTAGAAAAAGGCTCATAATTCCTTCCAGGGCACAGAAATGTCATTTTGGTGTGCAATTCACTGAAATGTAGACATTCAATACGTATATAATTCAGTATTTAAAAAAAGGAGGAGGGAGTATTTTCTCTTAAAGGATATTGCAAACATCAACATTCAAAATCTGGAGACTCCTTGAAGATTTTCCAAGAAAAGTGGACAGAAGCGGTTCAGTTTTTAAATGAAAGCCTCTGTGCTTCCCAAGGGGTTTGTGGTTTTTTCATAAAATGAGATGTTTTCCATAATTTTGAAAAGAGATGCATCACCCCCCTAAATCCCATCCACAAGACTGCCCTTCTACAGACAAAGTCCATATACCAGTATTTGAAAGGAAGATGAAAAATGCCTTCAGCATTAAACATATTGCTAACTCATTGAATGAATTTTTTATCTGGACATTATGCCACATAACCTAGGAACAAAAAAAAAAGAACAAGAAAACCCACATCAGCACTAATATTTCCAGCAAAAATATATTTAAAGGAAAAATAATACCAGCTTTACAGCAAGTTATATTAAAAAAAATGGTGCATTTAATTCAGGAACTGAACACAAATTCTTACTCGTGTGAGTTGCCTTTCTTGTCTCTTCAAATCACTGAAGGGAAAAAATCCTTTCCGAGCCTCACCAGCCTCACTAAAGTTCTTCTTCGTCCTTCAAAGACCTTTGTTCCCCCTTGTGTGGAGCTAGTTTTAACCTTTATTTGGAGGGAGCTCTAACAGGTGTAGAAGCGCAAGACTGGATCCAGAGGCTTCAACTTGCAATGGCAAGAAAAAAGAGAATCTCAGCATGGACTGCCTGGAATACTATCAAGACATAAGTAATAAAGAAAAGACATTTTCAAGGAAGCATAATAATAGAGTAAACACAGCCAGTTAGCATGGATGAATTTCAAAGAAGGAAGAAAGGAAGCATCGTGTAAAGAACTTTATAACAATGGATCTGAAAGATATCCAAGTAAGAAGAAAATAGCAGTCCTGTCCCAAACGTTAGAAGGCTTCTGCCTATCATTACAGAAGATTATGCTATTATTCAGTTACATAATGGATACTTACATAATTCATCCTATTGTAAACAGATTCTTTAAAAATCCATTTTATCCCATAAACAAGAACATAATTTTAAGCAAAGAACCACTTAAACCTTACTTACTTGTATCTCTGCCTGTACAACTTGTATTTTTCATTCACCCGATTAGATGTTTCTTCTGCATCCTTTCTGATCAGCACCAGAGTGCTGAGGATGTAAAGTATCCTGTTCCCTTTCATCTTCTCAGGCCCAAGAGTAAGAATCAGGACTTCCTTCATAAGCAGACCTCTGTCTATCCAGGAAGCTGAAGCAGTTCATTCCCAGAGCTCCACACCTCAAGCCGCTAACTTCTCTCTGAGCACCAAATGTTTGCATGCCTAAACATAAGTATTGTGAATAATTCCTCCAGGAGATAAATTGCACCACTTTCCACAAATCAAGACACAGCTTCACATTAGCAGAATATGAGACCCTAGATGTCTGGATACATTCGTACAGATGGCTACAACCTTGTTACTCAATAAAAGCTATCAAAACGTCTTATGTCTGTATTAATGTTAGAAAGCATAGAAAAGTTGACATTATGTCATGCCAGATAACTTCAGAGGTTGTTTCTTAGTGCAAGATAGGGCAGGCTGAGGACAGTCAGCAGCAGACCAGCAGCCTGTGGGGCTCTCTCACACATTCCATGCTTTCTTCAGTGATGGAGAAAGCTCCCGAAAGGGGTTTCTACTATACATGGCTTTTTACAGTTCTGTTTCCCAGCCTAAAAAGGTAGCTCACATCTGTCACTGTGAAGGCAGCTGTGGGTACTACATCATCATTTCTTGCTGCCTAGACATTTCTATTCCTTTTATTAATTCCTGTTTGGATCTGAGTTGATGGTTCCTCTAATTAAAAGAAAAAAAAAAAAAAGGAGAGGAGGGCCAACTGGAAAAAATATCTGTTCAGATTCCCTGCCACATTGATGTAAGGTGACTTACAACCCTTACCAACCAACCCTTCCAACTGTGGGAAGCCAGGCCAAGAGGAATGACAATTTCTGTGGTTAAGACGCAAGGCTGGGATTTACAAACCTGGGTTCACCTCTTTTTCTTGCAGCCCTCATGAGTAAATACTGGTATTTTCTTGTAGATTTGATTCAGTCACGTGTGACCTAGCACATTTTTTATCCTGTCTCCTTAGGTTAGAGCTGCTGGTACGCTTTGAGAAACATCTTCAAGTAATCCTCCCTTTCCACAGCATAGCCTTGGGATTCAGCTGTGCAGGGCAAGATGCTTCACTGATATAACTAGCATGGATATGCACTGAAAGCAGGCTGTGAAATTATATATCTATGCAGCTGCACATACCTATCATTGTAATCTTTAAGAAATAAAAAAGGAGTTTCCAAGTTTTCTGCCACCTTGTGTGCTGAGCCAAAAATATTGATGTCTGTCCTGTGCCTTGGCACGGGCACTATTTGAAAGAATACAGATTCCTTTCACACCCACCCCCCACCCCAGAAAGGATTTAAGAAAAACTGACCCTTGTGCATTCCTGCTACATGAAGCCAGGCCTCCAGACCCTTTATTGACTCGGGCCCATGCCTTCATGCCTAAGGAGAGCAGGCCAAACCAGATCGATTGCCTTCATGATAGTCTAAGAAGTAAAATGGCCTAAAGCACAGGTGAAACGCAGGAGGTTGATTTGCTTGCTGAGGCAGGGTGGCTTTTGAAGCACAGAGGCTCTGCAGATGCTGGTGGAGGACATGCTGAAGATGAAGAGGCCTGACCAGTTCTCAGCCAAGAGCAGAGGAAAAGCAAGGAAGGAAATACTTTAGATCATAAAGGTAAGAAGAAAGGTTATACTGAGCACATTAATTTTCAGACTCATAATAAAAGCATTCAGGTGTTTCCGTTGTGGCATTTTAAGAGTTAAAGTGCAAGTGGAGACAGTGATCTGGGACCCATCCTGCCATTGCAAAACTGAGGCTAGTGGTAGGTTGTCAAATGCAACAAGCTCAGTGCAGAAAACCCAAGAGTTAATATGAAAATACTTTTAAGAATGGGTAACTTCAAAGGCCTGAATAGTGCTGTCTTTCCTGAGGCCCAGTTGCAGGGAGTGGTACAGGATGGGAGCAATTAAAACAAATCAAATCTGCTCTGAGTGCTCACCCACAGGACCACCAAAAAGAATAAGAAAAAAAAAAGTTGCCAAGTGGAAATTGATGTTTAACTACAGCTCAAGCAAAGTTGTATTGAGAAGCAGAGCAGGGATGCTTCAAAGTGGCTGTTCATGACAAGATGGTCCTTTCTGAGGGCTTTGTGCATGCCCAAGCATGCGCACACTAAGAATACAGGAGCCACTAGAGAAGACAGATGGAAAGCCCTCTAAAGATGGGAAGGGATCAAGAGGAAAGAAGCTGACCCAGCCAAGCTGACTCAGCTCTACCAACAAGGGATAGCTGAAGGCTAAATGAGGAGGAAAAACACTGCACTGTTAAGATACAGCTTACATAAAGGCTGCGGTATTAATTTCAAATGTTTTAAAATATTACACCCACCTTGTATGTAGTTGGCAGTAGCCCATCCACACAGGTGAATTTGAGTGAAATATAGTGATATTTCAGGTAACCACATTGCAGAAGCCAAGGGAAAGGCTAAATTATTTGTATCGTTCCTTTGTATTGTTATATTATGGCACACATCACTCATTCAGAGCCTTAAATATTGACTTGATCTTACACCTAGCGAAGTAGAAAAAGTCTAATTTTTTTCTCCAGCACTGAGAAACAGGTGACTTACCAAAGTCATACAGGAAGTCTGTGGCACAGAGAAGAATTGATTTCAGCCTTCCTGAGTCACATGTCTGTGTTGCCATTTCCAAGCTATTCTTCCTCCTTTTCCATCTTTCATCAATGCATTCTCTTATAAGCTGTGGAATGATAGGGACAAAATGCAATAGCTATCCACTCCATAGATGGATGGTTCTATTCAGTTTCACTTCTCTAAAATAAAAAGCATGCAGCATTTTGAGGAAAGAAGACCAATTAGAAACAACAAAAGAAATTAGATGCACTCATTGTACTTTTTTTACTTTTTTTTTTTTTAAAAGAGATGCCTGACAGACAGCATAGGACAAAGAAGATCCTTCTGAAAAGGATTCCTCTCACTCCTCTAAGTGTTTCTAAATGGTAATGGTCTCTAACTATATGTCAATTCTTTCCAACTTCATTCATCAAATAGAACCTCTAGAGAGACCATGTTGATCCCCATGGCTATAAAATTCCCTCAGTGCTGTAATGATCTGAAGGTACAAAAATTCCATGGAAACAAATCCCAATTAAATACCCATTAACAACAGTGGAAAGATCACTGAGGCTATTAGAGGCAGCCCTAAGACACAGTAACCACACACAAAAATTGTCCAGCTTCTTATTTATCTGCTTTAATCACTGTAGTGCAAAGAAAAACCTTTCTAACATTTCAATAACTAGTGCTAATTTATTTCAACTGAACACAGAAGCATTTTTCATGAGGCTTTAGCACTTATTATTTGTATCGTGGCAACAACTAGCAGTCTCAATCCAGATCATTCCCTTCTTCTATGTATTATAAGAGAAGCTTCTACTCCCCTTCTCTCCAGACTAAGAAAAGATGGAAATAAAGATGTAAGATTCCAGTTTTACTCAAGGAGCACAAAGAGATGAAGCAACTTGTCTCATTTGCCTTGGAAGACTGTGGCAAAAATCAGGAACCGAGCACAGTTTTACAGTGTTTTAACTAGAAGAGTCTTCCCCCCAATAGTGAGAAGTCTTTAAACTGATTGCTAATAACAGGCTTGATTCACCAGTGTGTTATGCTAGGTGATTTCTGTGATGTTCCACAGGTTTAATGCAGAATTGAGCAAGCAGATGATTGTCAAAGCACTTACTCTCCCAGGTTGCCATTCACACAACAACGTTGCTGTTTGAGCATCCAGACATGTCTGATAGGTTGTGCCTTGCTGGAAGTGTGAGCAGGAGCCGGTCCCCAGCCTCAAGAGGCGTTCGGGATGCTGAACACAGAACAACACCCACACAGGTTTGACCTATGTACTTACTGATATCACTGGGCTGCTATTCCCCCTTCCCCCAAAGGAAGTTTCCTCCTGGTGATCCCACACCTTAAATCTTTTTGCCATATGTAAGTAGAATGAATCATAGGCCCCTTGTAGACAATTTACTTCAGGTAAGGATCTGGTCTTTGAAACTTTTGTAAAACCTCCCTGCAGATCCACAAGGGTCCTAGGCCTGAATACTCCGATATTGAAATAGGCTCTGCTGTCCTAACCGCACCATCACCTAACAAACTGTGTGATCTGTTTGATACCCTCTAGTCGCAGTTTTGATCTCGACACAGCGTACAGAGAGCATTGTTGAAAGTGACATGTGATACCGTACTGAATTCGGGCTCAGGGAAATTGCCAGTACTTATCTTGCTTGACCAGAGTGCAGCCTTCAAAGCAGCAATCATGAAATCTTATTACAGTATAAAGATTAGAATTATACACAGGTATCTGTGGTTCGCACTACTTGATTGGTATAGGCTTTACTTAACTGGGAGATACTAGTTTCTATCAGTAGGAAACAATTTCTCAGCTCTGTCTTTCTTCTACCGAGCATTCACCTGCTCTTATGTGGCATGTGTTACACAGATGAGACAGTTTCAACAAATTTTGTCCTGATAAGTAGAGCAGAATTTACTTGGTTTTCATCAGATCTAAGGGGCCACCTGTACACTTTCTTAACCAAGTAAGTTAAGACCATGAAGACCATGGTAAGTTAACCATGAAGTTGAAGTAAAAAAACCCAACTTCTAGCAAGGCAATACCATTTAAAACACACACAAAAAACCCAAAAGACAAACACACCCACCCACACTGGCTCTGCATTTTCATCCACTCCCACTGCAAATAATTGACTAATTAAATTAAAGTTTCCTCTGGGAAGCAAGTAACTCTGAACTGGCCCATGTAATTTCTACTTCATACTAGTAAATCAGCATTTTTTTAATGCCCTTTGCCTTTCTTCCTTTAGGTCTTTTATGTCTTTTAATACATTTTATCCATGGGAAACGTAGACAAGCTAAGATTATGTGAGCAAGTGGTTTCCTCACAGATCACCTCCGTGTCATCATGGGGCAAAGGCTCCTTCTCAAGCGCTGGTTTAGGAAGTCCACTCTGATCATATTCTGTTCATGGAAAAGGACCAAATCAGGAAGTTGGCCATGAACCCCTAACTCTTAATTTCTACTAAGAATACTCAACACCCTGCACAGATCTGACTTTTTGCTGCTTTTCAATAACTCTGATAAACTTGATTTAAGATTTTCTGGAGTAAAGACTTTTGGATGGAATCTGTGAGAACTGAGATACAACACTGCTGATATAGTTGGCATGGCCAGTAGCTAAGTCTTGCTGAAACTTCTCAGTGTAAATCTCTAGTTTGGGTACTTTTTAGATCCTCCAGAACATAGCTGTTTGGGATGATTATACACTTTAAAAGCCCACCTCAAGCTGATGTTTCTCCTGTTCAACCAAAATGGCCTAGCCATCTCTGTGAATGGGGTCAGGAGGAAGTATGTTGTCTTTGCCATTATAATAAATAGATTGCTGGACATTTTTCCTCTGGAAAGTTGATGGGTCCTTCCTTGGGAATAGACACAACCAGCTGGGGTTATGAGCTCATAGTCCTGTGCCTTCTCTTAGCGGTGAAGGCTGAGTAAGTCTATGCTTTTTTTGGTGCAGATGGAAGCCCACAAATTTGTCTGCATCATGAGCTTTTGAAAAATTACAGCTTGCACAAGGTTATGTGGAGACTCACTAGATTGGCAGTTTGATTCTCAACTTCACCACACCACATGGTTTCCTTCTCAGGCCTCTCCTCCTAATCAAGACATACAACCACTGGCCTACAGGAGAAAAGATCCTCTCCGCTCATGGGCTGCAGAACACGTTTCTCTGCAATGGCTGCCCTAGGAAATGGTGAGAGTGGGCGTTAAGGCTGATTACTGGGGGGGGATGGGGGGGGAATCACAAGAATAGGAGGGGATCTGCAGGGCTGGACTGGAGCATGGGAAGAGCTGGTAGGGAGTTCCAGGTGGTTGATGAGGAAGGACAGGTACAGGAAATTAGATGCAAATTCAAAGGGATACAGAATGAAGAGGAAGAGAGGATGGATGGGTTTTGGGAGGACACAGGCAACGGGAATCTTTAGCTTCCCCACTTTGTACTGCCAGCAAATAGCAATGAAAACACACAGGCAATACATCTAGACCAAACTAATATTAAAACCAGGAAATGTCCTTGGCTCAAATCCTCTCTTACGCACTTAAGCACCCTGTCTAGTGCATGAAGAAAAGTAGGACTGTGGGAATTGGGTCCAACACAGCCAGGACATTGAGCCAAGAAGCATTTTAAATCAACATACACTGAAGCTGGCTAACAGTGAAAACAAGTGGACAGGGCGAGTGTGACTTCCCCTCCTTACCTGTGCCACGCACAGCAGGGAGGTGCCTCTGCCCACTGCCTGCAGGCTTCTTCCATGGAGGCACACCTGCCCATCTTCTCAGCGGACTGAGCACAGCTCAGCAGTGATGCTGTCTCCCACCATAATCTCCAGTCATGGCAAGCAATGGCCTGCAAAGGCAAGCAAGCCTAGCCAAAAGCTGGGAGATCCACAGTTGGTTTCCTCTTCACCCCTGTGGATTTCGAAGGCACACTCCCCCGGCCCAGCCCTGACTGCCAGTCACGGAGCAGAGATCCATCACTCACAGGGGCAGAATGAAAACACGAGCAGGGATGTGGCAGCAGCCTAGCGGCTAGGGAGCTCAGCCAGCATGGGTGTCCTTGGTTTGATCCCCAGACTGTGTGCTCATTGCATGAAACAGTCACTAAGCAGATTTCCTCAGCACCCTAGCCTCATTCGATGAATAGCAAGTTATACAGTATTTCATTGCAACATAACTCCATTATTGCTAAGAGCCATGAGGTGAAATTATATATATTCCTTGACTCCCATCCTATTACTAGTATGAGACAAAATGATACATGTGCTGATAAAAGGATTTGAAATGGCGGTCTGTGTTAGAAGTACCGGTACAGTCAGAATTATTTTTAAAAGATTGCATTAAAGCATAAATTAAAAGGCTATCCGGAAAGAAAAGTAGATGACTTCCAATAGGGTATAACGTCTATCAAGGTTTAGCATATACTGTGTAGTTATACTTAATGGGCTCAGTCTTTCTCACAGATTATTCACATATTCTGTGGGAAGTCTGGCTGGATCCTCTTTCTATACCCTATAAACCATGGTTGATAATATCTTTCCACTATATTCCTAAGGTGTAGCTATTTCATTTTTACCCAAGGGATCCCAGAGCTATTGTGTAGTCCCTAGAAAGCTTTAAAACAATTTGGCTCTGTAGCAATCCTTTTTTTTCCCCCTTCCCCTTTAGACAAGATCACTCATTTCCGTAATTTGCTCATATGAAATGTTTGGCCTTGACTACTGAACAAAATCATAATCCTAAAAAAACTGTCTTGAGAGGTCATGCGCTTTCAATGTAATACTTGGACAAACTGTGCACAGACAATCCATTGCTTGATTAGATACTAATTCCCCATGGTTTATCTTAAAGGTACATAGTTCAGCCTTTTAGTAAGGTCAGTGTTAAAAGCAGCACATATACCTGCAAACACCAGCAGGAAAAAAAAAAAAGAAAACAATGCTAATAGAATGAATATATTCAGCCATCCTAGGGAGGATTTCTCCTCATAAA
The DNA here is from genome assembly GCF_040807025.1 of Struthio camelus. Lineage (NCBI taxonomy): Eukaryota > Metazoa > Chordata > Aves > Struthioniformes > Struthionidae > Struthio > Struthio camelus. The sequence continues at coordinate 10,814,012 of NC_090948.1, forward strand.
TACTTCTAGTTTTTCTCTTTTCTCTACTGGGATTTCCACAAGTTACACAACTACAGGGAGCATCTGCTGGGAGACCAGTATTCCAAATGACTGTTAACTGCCTAAAAATTGCCTGCAAATACATTTTGGCTTTGTTATGCCTAATAATAACTCATTGCTGAATTATCCATCTCTTTATTGGATGTGAGGACAAATTAACAAAGCAAATGGAAGTCCTCTAGACTGAAAATGCCTGTTATCTTAGTGCTGATCAATTGGTTCATTGAGGTTATTTCCTCCTCACCCTGACTTCCCAGAAAACTCTTTGCTTCACTACAGGAAACTGATTTCTTCGTTCACATGCTATTATTCCTGAAGTTAATGGAGACATTTTAAAAATAGCATTATCTGGACTACGTTTGGCCCTGCCAGCACAGCCTGGGAAGTCTGAAAGGAGTTGTGTGAGCACGATGGGAGCAGATCAAAGCACCTGCAGCACCGTGACTGCCTGCATGGCTGGTGGCCTCTAAATTGGACAGTACTGCTGAGGGGGATGCAGCCAAAGCTATGAAGAGCTCCTTCTGAAGCTGTCCTTGTCTGTGAACCTTACCTGCTTTTAGGACTTATCTCAACAAGCAGAGCTCTTCCACCACTGTTAGCATTGGTACAGCTTGCCCAGCGACAGCAGCTATGAGCCCGAGCTGACAGCTTGTCCTCCATCCACCTTCCCCAGTTTGCTCCACCTGTGGTGCCCCTTGCCCTGCCTCCACTGCACAGTGCCCGTGACACCAGTGACAGGGTCGTCCGAGCAGTGACACGGCAGCACCCACACAGGAGACAGCTCAGGCTCCAGTCCCAGTCAGACCTCTTTGCCTGGTGCCAACAGGGCTGGGGCCAACTGCCAGGTCTGAGGTCTCAAAGGTTTCTGTTCCACGAGGCTGACTCGTGAGGCTGTGGGCCAGGGCGGGGAAAGGGGGTCCCTCATCCCATCTGGTTCCCAGGAGGTCAGCTTGGGAGCACTTAACATGCAAGAGTTGCAGCATAAACATGCTTCTGCGCAGTGGGGGGTTTGGAAAGCATCTAGCCAAGGCTGCTGTAACCCAAAAAGCTGTCCAAGTCCTAGCATGCTGATGGGGCTTGGTGCTGCATCTTCTGTAGCTCATCTAATGCCATCGGTCTTCTCCTGAAGAAGAGGTAGTGCTCATGGCTTCTTCTGGCTAATGGAGTCTCTTGGTAAACAAAGACAGAGAAAGGATTTACAGCCACCTTCAGCTTTAGAGTTTACCACCATATGCTACTATTTACTGAGGACCAAACCGGAAGAAGTCTACCAGGTTGTTTGAGCTAGTTATCTTTATTGTAGTAGGTAATAGTTGTAATTAAAGCTATTTTTATGCTTAATCATATTCTGCTACCCATATCTCCATGCCTTTTTGTCTGTAAAAAGTAAGGGAGGGGGAAAAAAATCAAAATCCCAGATTTTTTCATTATAAATCGGAGAACTAGGACATGAGACTCTGTAGATAACCCTTTAAAGCAAAAACCAAAATTTAGTTATCCTTTCTATCTGGAGAAAATATGTTTTGACTGTGAAGAGTCTGTTTTGATTGAAAGACAAAAATAACATGGAGGAGAGCAGGAACAACTCCTGTGAGGAGCAAGAGCTAAAGTAGCCTTTAGTACAATACAGTCACAAGTTCAAACCACAGCTTCAGTTTGAGCAATTCAAGACTTAAGAAAATTCCAGATCTGAATCTTCTTCAAAGCTGAACCTTATCTTTGTAAGAAGAAGAGACAGCAGAACATCCCCATCCAATGCTCCTAGCTTTCAAAACTTAGATACCATCAGAATAGGTCTGAGTGTTGTATTGGACATATTAGCAGGATAGTGCAGGTTCAGAATAATGAAACATCTTTGATTAATAAAACTCACACTTGTGCAGAGGGCTCACACAGGACCTGCTCACCACTTACTTCTCATTTAAGCCCTCAGGCTTAAGGGAAACCCAACTGCCTTGTGCTGACTTTCTGCACAGGGGTGAGTTTCATTCTATGTGAGAGCTGTCTGTGCAACATAACCCAAGAAGTGAAGAGGAATGAGAAATATCTCCCTCCATTCCCACAACATGTCCCCTGTTTCCTCTTAAAATGTCTCTGACAATTGCTTTCAAATGCTGGCATGTATGTGCTCTTTGGAGGAGGCACTTATTCAAAGAAAATGTACAAATCTCTAGGGCTGATTTTGGTTTTCAGAGGAGGATGGAGTTCCCTAAAACAAACCTCTGAAAAAACCCTAAGTTGCTATTTCTCTAATGAACACATCTGAAGAACAAGACTTTTTTTTTCCAGTTTGACAGAATGAAACTTCAATCCTGAGGAACATTTGCATGTAATTACATAGCTCATCTAACTCTTCCTGATCAAGTGATACGGCATGCAAGCCAAGTGCCAACATACAGTAAAACAGACAGAATCCTTACTGCCAAGACTAACTTCAACTGCTCTTTGGAGTTCTTGGTGAAGATGCACTTTGAAGTCAGCTGATGCCTACATATTATTGCCCCACTAAAAAGTGTTGCAAGGGCTAAGCACTCTAAACTCCAGCTATTGCAATAATTTATTCCTTGTGTTGATATAAAGATGCAGAATTCGTTTCCTCATCATAAATGACTTAACGAAAATCTCTGGCAACAAAATGCTTTTCTTCAACCTACCAAGTTCCTGTAGCATGTATAAAATGAAGCAATCTTTAATTTATTCTTAACATTCAATCTCAGTAGAAGACTTAAACAGCAGCTTCTGCTGACATTCTAAACGCAGCCATTTAATGAAACAGCAGCAGCATTTCCAGTTTGTGGATGGATCTAATTCTCTGAATTCCAGAACCAACTTTACCACGTTGCATTTTGTTTTCATTGATATGAAGTCTTTAGATATGCAGAATTCCCACTGAAGTTACGTTAGGCCAAAGTTTAAGAGATCCTGATGAAATACATCCAGTCTAGTGCAGGCAGTTATTTATCTAGGTAACATCAGCCTTCAGCTAGCTTGTAAGGGAAACTGTTGCATTCAGAGGCAAAGCCAACACCAGTGAAATTCAGTGCTTTCATGTCTTGTTTCCATAGGCCATCCTTCACTGGATCCCAGCTCATCAGTCTTTCCCAGCTAAGATGCACGAACCTGTTCTATTAGCACAGCGTTTTGGGAAAGACACCAGACGTTACCTACAGAAATATTGTTTGAAATGCCATCAAACCATACACACACAACATCAGTGAACATTCTCTGATTCCCAGAGTCTATAGTGGTTTTTGACATGGTTCCCCCACATAATAAGGATGTTCAGGTTTTCCTGCTGTTAGTGTCCTGTGTTGTCAGGAATGCTGCCAGCATCACCCCTATTGCTCTCCATAGAGCCTTTCACACAGAGCACATTTTCACTTTCTTCCATTATCAGCTTTTTTGTTCACTCTTGGCCAAATAACGTTGATAATAATCCCTTCTAGAGGAAGAAGTTTACAAGCATAAAAATTACCTTTGTGTCTTGTAAGGCAACGTGATCTCTAGCTCCCCATAGTCACAGGAAAATGAAAGTGTTTAAAGCTCTTGACCAATGCTACATGCTTGGTCTTCTCTGAGCGCCCAGAACTGTTGGCCATGGGTTAATAAATAAATAACCACTAATAAATAATAACCACTTAATAAATAAAATAATAATAAAAAAACTTAGTGGTTATTTGAAAAAGGCCAGAACAATTACTAATTGCTGTATGTAATACCTTTTCTAACTCATGCTCTCCCATCTCATAGAAAAACCATGTGAAGTGGAAAAATTACACATAGGCCTTGGTATCTTGTCAACAGCTTCTGCTCTCAGAGTTGCTAGCAAAAGTGCTTCCAGACAATTCTGGATAGGATTTGAAGACCTAGGCATATGGTGCACCATCCTTTTAAAATGGTCAGATAAGAGTTTCTCTAGTCTCAGCCAGACATGAAAGTGTTAAAGACAACATAAGACAGTTTGCTCTACCAGATCTGAGCTTCGGTTGAAGAGGAAACCACTGAGACGGCTGCCATTAGGCTGACCTGTTGTGTCTCCTTGTTTCTTTGTGCTCCTCCATCTGTCTCTGGCCATCTGTTGACCCTTGTCTCTTACTTTGAGTGCAAGCTCTTTGGGGCTTTTGGAGCTTATCGGAGTTTAGGGCTTTTGGAGCCTTTACAGCACCTGGAACAAGTCCACTTGTTCTAGTCGTGAATGAGGGTCCCCCATGTGATGATAGCAATGGACCAGAAATTCCATCCATTGGGAAATCCTGGTGTTATGGTTATTTTCTCTTTTGGAACCAAAAGCTGAAATTTCCCATAGAAAGGAAATTTTAAAGAAGTTAATGAGCATCATTAAAATGTTTCATTGGAATAATATCAGAACATGGGTATATTAAGTATAACATGTAAAGCAATCACAGCATAGTATTAATAAATGTTAATATGACCTAAGAGTGTAAATAAAATGAATTGAAATGCCAGACATAGCAAACCTTTTTATCTTTGAAGGTAAGAAAGACTTTGTCTTATTGTAACAAAATGTTTCAGCATGACTAAAATAAAGTTATAGTGTCACAATTATTCATTTCGACTTTTTAATCTTTGAAAACATCAAAGTCAACACATCCCTGCAAAATATTTCATAGTGATGAAAATACACTTGTTGGACAGGAAACTGTTCTTTCAGAAAAGCTCTGCATTAGAGAGTTTAGATTTGGCCTGGTGCTAGGACTCTACATAATGAATTGCAAGAGGACTTGTGTTCTTGATAGCCCCAAGTGGAAGGTCATCTTTGAATAGGTGAACAGCAAAACTCTTCCTGTATGCATTAGGATTCAAGATGGCTCTAAGGAGATCATGCTCCAGCCTTCCATTATTTTCTGCTAAGCACCCAAACAGAACCAGTACATTGTGGAAAATGCTATCCAGGAGTAGGGAGCATCATAACTGTAATAAGGAGATATTAATTCCATTGTACCCAGACACAAATTCACTCATTTTTGAAAGTATCTGAAAATCCTTGAACAGGAGCTGCATCTTTTAAAATAGTATCTGAAAAATTATGTGATTGTGACCCTTACACTGACAGCGCACGCAATCCACCACTCAGACAGCTTAAATATTCCAGATATTCCCTTTTCCTGGTGAATAATTTTGCAAGAGGGAGAAAAGTTGATAGCCCTTCCCCTGCCTACTTTCCTAACTCAGGCCCAACATTGCCAAGAGATCACAGATGAAACTCTGATGATTGTGAAAACACCAAGTCCACTACCACCATAAATGCCGGGAAACCAACAACATTCAAGCAAAGATGAAATGACAGCACTAGGCTGTATGCAGTGCTTTGCATTCATCATCCTCAGAGGGACTTCACAAAAGAACTTAGTGCCATTTTGCTAGCTCTCTGGCATCTCAGTCTTGGCTCAATGTATCCTGAAGAGTAGTAAATGGATAACCTTTCTTATGTTTCCTTATTTAAAAAAAAAACAGGGAGAAAGAGAAAGAAATAGCATAAACAAATGGATTCTAGTCCAAGGACCTTTTCCATCTGCCATAAAAGATTCACATTCTTTGGCCTTATAAATAAGCTTATGCTAACAGATTAACATCATAAATAACAGCCCGGTTTGAAGCTGACAAAAAAAAAAAAAAAAAAAACAGTATCTATTAAATGTGGCTCACTTCCACAAGTCTAAACTAGGCTATGAAAATATAACTGACCTGATTCCACAAGACAGCCTTGAAAGACAATGCACTAGGCACATACACTTCATTTCTCCAAACAAAGCTCTCAGGCCTTTATTGCTGGAGCACTTTGCAAGGTCTGGCATGCCTCCTTCAGGAAGCCAGCTTAGGTATTGAAATATCAAAAGAAAAGGAGGTTCTAGCTGGGCAATTCAGCACAACTCCCTTAAGAGCTCTGGCTCCCAGTATGGATGGCAGAGGTGGACTCATTCAGGAAAATGATTCCTGCCTCCCCCCTGTGACTAGAGAACTGGAAAACTTAATGAAGTGTGGCAGTGCTTCCTGCCAGAGGGTAGCAAACCACCCATAGCCAGCCTTGGCAGCCACCAGCCCTAAAGCCTCAGCACCAACATCTTTAGGGTCTCTCCACAGCACCAAGCACCTGCAAGAGGAGAGACATGGTTGAACAGGGCTCACCCTTTTTAATATAACAGCTAACGCAGCTGCAGCCCACTGCTTGCATGACAGCCTAGTGATTACGACATTCTCCTTAGCCCCACGATCAGTGCCTCGTCTGGCTGAAGGAGCTGCAGCTGAGCTCTCGCATGCCCCAGAGGTAGGCCCCTATGAGCCTTCCTCCACCTACCTCAATGATGAAGGAATGAAGGACTGATGGAGTCAGGAGGCAGACAAGGAAACACGAGTCTCCCAGTCACAAAACCCTCTACATTCAGAGTCCTTGTTTGCCTGGTGGACTCCTGTATAAAATGTACTGTCCCTGGGGCAGGGATTAGTTTACATTGCTTGGCGTGGAGGAGACAGTTACAGGTACTGCCAGGGCTGGCAGGAGAGAAGATGCGCTGAAGTGCACACCGAGATGCTGGTGCTTCCCGCCACAGGCCTTCCCTGTGCATTGGCAACATCTGTTGTGAGTAGACTGAATTTGATGCACGTGGCCAAGGAGAGGATGAGGGCCCAAAAAGGGGCAGAGTTCTTGGGGTCTGGTAAAAATCAGCAAAATGTGTTATTGCATATGGCTTCTTATAACACATCTCTGAAGCCGTAAAGCAATCCAGAAGCAAGAGCCCACCAAGGTACTTCCCCGCCATATCCGTTATCATGGCTGCTTGTCAGCATATACTGCTTCTATTATTTCCTTCTTCATTCATTTGCACTTGGTATTTTCAAATCAATGTTTAGCTAGTGATATCTATCAATCCATGCTTTCTGCCTGTTATTAGAGCTGTGTGATACCTTCATAGCAAGCTCCGACCTGGCAAAATAAACTTGAAACTTAGACAAGGTTCAGCAAAAGTTTGGAAACAGCAGAGAGTGCCAGGACAGCACAGACCAGGGGGTCACGGGACCAAAGTTCTCCTCCTACCTTCAATTCTCACTCTCTGTGTGGCCTTGAGCAAATTACAATAATGCTAGGCCAGACTCTGGTCTGAACTACAGAGAACAGTGCTAAATCTGTTGCACTCGTGTGTAAAATGTGACTATAATGCCCCATGAAGCCCTTTGATATCTATACAGTAAAGGTGCTAGAAAAATAAGTGCAGTTATTCATTGAGATCCATAAACCGGAGCCAATAACTGACTTTTGTCCATCTTCAAGCTTAAAGCAGGTAATATTTGCCAGTTCTGGCAGTTTCACTGTCAGCTTTTGTTCAGTTGACCTTAATCTCTTGGCAAGTAAGACCCCACAAAAAGAAACCCTCTATATAAGTGTGTGTGTGTGAGTGTGAGATTCCTTTCAAGCGGCTGACCTACTGAATTTCAATAGCCCAGCTTTAGCTTCCTTGCTTTCTCTATGGGTTTAGCCACATGAACAACTTACACATGAAATGCTAAGGTGCAAATTTGCAGCGCGTCAGCTGCTCCGCAGAAACTGGCTGAGCTCTCAAGCCACAATGAACGCAAGGTAGTTTAGCTCTCTCTTTTTGACAGTTAAGCTACTTCATATTTAATGCAAGGGCTTACCGCAGCTACCTCACGGGGCTGAGCACAGGCACTAGTTACCGCAGATGAGCTGGTGTGCTGTACATTTGCACAGTATACCACAACGTGCTTTAGAAATAGGCAGCTGCTGGGCAGGAAGATGAGGAGAGCAGCAAGACTGGCTCTGGGCTCGCCAGGTCATAGAACCCCATTTGCACCCCTGGTTCTGCAAGATCCTAAGGGCAAAACTGCTCCTTTGGCAAGAGCATTGCAATATGGCAATTGTCCAAACAGCCATGGTCTGTGGGTCCCTGCAGGGGTCTCCAGAGAAGCTTGGTGCCACAGAGCCTCTCTCCCTGCTTGCCTGCCCCTTGCCAAGTAGCTCGCTAGCAGCAGCCCCAAAAGTGATGTGTTGTTGCCTGCAGATCTTCCCAGGGACTCACCGAGCCCAGGGACTATCTGTCTCTGCCCAAGGGAGCACTGTGCTCCGCAGGTGTACTCTGTGTTGGGGGATGGTGTATGTTCATATACCTTTTGGAGGGGTCTTGCCAATTCTTTGTGGGCCAAGCATTGGGTCTCCTATACAGAAAGAGGAGCTAGGTGCCATTCGGCCACCAGAAAGCAGATCTCATTGCAGGATGAAACCACCTCGGTGAGGCTGAACTCAGAGGCTGTGGGGAAGGAGCAGACAGAACAGCAATGTGGAAGGAAAGGGAATCTGCCTCCCACTGCCCTCCTCTCACTCCCTCTACAGCACTATGATCCCTCAAGCTCCTTCTCCTACTCCCTTCCCCCTAAATCGCACCCGACCCCAACTCTGCATCTCCCACCTCCATTCACTCTTCCCGTTATCCCCTCAGCAAGCCATGTGGAGACAGCAGTGCCTGAGGATGTCTGCAGTAAAGTTCATTTCTGACTGCACAGCTGAGAAACCTTGAGTCACCTCTGCTTAGATCATTTCAAGGTGATTTGTTCCTATGGGCATAGTCCAGTTTAGATACCCAGCTATCAGCCCGAGCAGGGGAATGCTTCACCTCACAGTGGATAAGGTTACCCACCTTTAGAGGTGCTCACAATATTCCCATATTAAATGATAAATTTTTAAGAATTTGGCCTACAGACCTGAGGACCAGGAAACCCAAATCCTGAGGCTGCTATTTTTGGCCTTTCACAATGACAAAGAAAACAATCAAATTTTTATGAGAGTGATTGCTGAAGTGAGATTGAGTTTTGGGAGGTGCTGACTTCAGGCATGAAAATTCCCTGAGAGTGAAAACCCCTTTTCAGGTGTCTCAAGGCAGGCATTCCAAATCAGTGACCATTTTTGAAAATAAAAACATAGGTCTGGGAACCCCATTCCCACTAAGTCTTGTTTATGCCAATGCAGAGCTACAACGGACTGCTTGTCTGTGTAATGGCCAGTCTCTGTGAGTAAGGCTCTGCAGACTCGGCCTCCTGATTGCAACTAGTGGAATCTTGGCCCTATTGAAATCAAAGGAATTTTCCCTTTGACTTCAGTTGAGACCAGGATTTCACCTTCTGTGTCCCAGCCTACAAAAATGTGATTAACCAGACTGCCTTTTTCACAGGAGTATTAGGAAGCTGTAGTCATTAGTGGCTACAAAGCATAATTTTATTTTTGGGGTGGAAGCTGCTGTTGAAATATAAAATGTTGTTAATACTGCTTTTAAAACTGCATAGCTTCTTGAGCATTTTGCAAACAAACAAACAAAATGCCTGAAGCTCCCAAAAATAAAATAACTTCACCTTTAGCACTGGAGCTTGGAAGTAACATATGTCAACCTGGGAGTGCAAAGTCTGCATTTCATGAGCTACAGAAACTCCCTGGGGGAGATGTAAGGACCGCCAGAAGTTCTTTGGGGGACTCTCTTTTGTACTGAAACTGGGAAACTCTCAGCGGGCTTACCCAGCTGCTGGAAATTCTTCTGCAGACACTGATGTGCAGCAGTGTTCCAAAACAAATATCTCCGAGTCCCACACTTCATCCATCTGTTTCGCATTTCAAGGAGTTAGTGTTCCACACACAAGTGTGTTAAGAGACTGAGAAAGCAAGCTGGACCAACAAAGGCTCATTAAAGGGGGAAAGAAAAAAAAGAAAGGAAGGAAGGGAAGAGAGAAAGCAAGCTATTTTTCAAATATTGTATTCAGAGCCATTGGGCAGGGTTAGCATGGAACCGTAAAGGCCAGTGAGAAACTAAAGGATCTCCCCCCGCCCCCCAAAACCCTTCTGAAATACAAAACGTTACGTTCCAGTTTAGAACAATACAGACAGCTCAGGCAGGAGCACATTAATGTCAAGGGATAGTGTGAGGCAAATTTGTCCCTAATGTAAAATCACTGACTTGAGAGCAGTTACACCAGGAATGAAGTAGGCTGCAGGTTCCTATCATTGGAACTGACTTCTGCTACATTTAAAGTCATAAAAGATACCCGGTGCTGACTAATAAAAATTAAAAGAAAAGTCAGGGTCATTTTTGTAGTTCCCTAGGTCTGATCCGAACCCTTCAGACTGTTGGAAACATAAGTGAACTGCTCTGCAGCTTTTGTTTTCTATAATTGTCCCTCACACAGTGCACTGTGGGGACTGCTGAATGCATTTCATACATTTTTTGGCAGCAGCGTTCCGTGTTGTGTTAAGGGTTCATTAATCTGCTTGCCACTAGGCCCCTGTGAAAAGAGGAAATTGTTTCACACTTGCTGAAAGACAGAGAAAAGAGTTTAGAGAGGAAGGAGAAACAGATTAAATGGGAAACACAAGAGATGGAGAGACAGGTTTGGGGTAGTGCTTTGTCATTTCTCAAATGGTACAAGGGCTAACATGTGAACTTTGGGAATGTGACAGACTTTTCTTCAGGGGAACTGTGCTACTGTGTCATTAATTAGCCCAAGACTAGAGATTTGGCTGCAGCTCATCTCTGCTTAGATTGTGTGACTGAAACAATCAAGGCCCACTTCCAGACTAAGATGACAAAGAAAATGAAAGGGATGTAAGAAAGATATTTGTAAAAGGAGTAAGTAAAGAGTAAACTGACATCATGAATTAAAGAAACAGTCATTTAGGGGGAAAGACCCTGGTGGGTTAGGGAGCAATGATTTTCCGAAGAAAGACAGGGTGGCACTGGTACATGTTGTATCTGCCAAGTGATGTCCAGCTGCTCGAATGAACTTAACCAATTAACTTAGTCTGGACTCACTGTGTGGGTACCCAACGCATTCCTGCAGCTGAGAGTCAGAATTAAAACACCCTGAAGGCTTGGAGATACACTTCAGCTCTCAATATGCTTCCTAAGCCTTTATTTAAATTCCCTGGTGTGCAAAATGGAGTTGGAGAGAGCACAGGACTCCTGCATTTTATATCGCTGTTTAGGTTGCAAAAGATTGGAAGGAAACACCAGGCAAAAAGTTCTCATAGCTGGTATTGAACTGTGTGGTTGACCACTGGTAATCCTCTGCAGAGACAAAAGCAAGAGCAAGAGCTGTTTTCACCATGTTTCACAGCTGAACAGCTCTTCGTGAGCAACCCTGCAGCCCTCTGTTTACCAGGAAATTCTGCTCGGGTCACATTGATTTGGATGTCTTTTGTATAGCTATTCACATACGTAAGGTTTGCAGGATCAGAGCCAAATACTGGGCTAAGACAGCAAAGACTAGAGATGCAGCAAGGATGAAATATTGTGTTCTCACAAAAAACAAACAACTGTTGTGGTTTGAGTTTACAGGCCTTTTAAGCATCCCTCTAAAACTGAGTGGAAATTATGATAAATGGTTTCAGCATTGCCTCACACTAAAATGTGCTAATCAGGTTGGTCTTTAGTTTTTCTCAGTGATTATGAACTGGTTAGGCAAAACCAAATTTGAAACTAATTTAGGTTGGGAATAATCTATTTTTTCTGAACTATAAAAATGCAGGACTAAAGCTGCTGAACAAATTCTCGTTCTGAACCACCTATAAGCCAGATCCTCTCTTTCAGTTCATGATCTTAAAGAGAAGCAAACTGCTTGCACTGGCCACATGGCAATAAGATTTACAGCATCAAGATTTACCTGTCTTAATATTCAGAAGAATGGCTTCTTCTGAATGTAACCACTTCCTACAGATGTCCTGACAGTTAGAGAGCCATTTGGATTCTACGCACAGTTCAGCTGCTCAGAAACAAGGTCGTATATTGTTGATTAAGAAACTATGGCATTTAACATTTCACCTTGTACTTCTATTACAAGGTAATTTGGTTGGTATCTTTTCAGGAGAGGAGGATGTTTTCCTTGAAACTATAATAAATGTTAACCTGCCTTAACATTTTTTTCCTGCAGTGTCTTGCCTCTTTGACTGTTTAGTTTCTGCACAAAGGTAAAGGAACATAAGGTAGGCAGGTGTACTTGTGTATTGACATTACATGTAGCATTTGGCAAGACACACCTCATCCTTGCTCATCCCAGGAGCAGGCCTTTTTTTTCTCCGTTTATTGTTAATGGAAATATGCAATAGGCCAAACGAACAGGAATAACCCATGACATTATGCCTCCTACCACTGAGTCACTGCTGGTTGGACCAAGATGGAATCATGTGTTCCCTTACCACAAAGGTGCTTACAGTTTCTCAGATACTTGATTGACTGTTAAATGAATGGCAAGGACTTCGTTCTCTGCAGCGTGTCATGATTAATTCATCTCCCCCCTGTACCCCACTGTACACGTTGTAGTAGGCTTCATTCATGAACCGAGAAAGTCCTGAGTAATGCTCCCCTACTCACAATTTTGTTTCGCCATAGAAGGTCACAAAATATACCATGGCTGCAGGTGGTCTTATGTAAACAAAGCAATTTGGCCAGAGTTCAAGGCTTAGCAATATAATATTGTCAAGTGATCATTTTGTTGAAATAGTTGGATGCATATAAAACATCTGCAAATGCTAAATTTAAAATATAAATAAAGCCCAAAGTTGGAAACTCCTCAGACTTCTGGTGAAAAGGTTGTTTTGTAAAACACAGCTCTTCTTGTCCCGTGTAAGTCTAATGATGAACATAGCTCAACGGCTTAGATCTGATAGAGCCAAGAAAATGGGCTTTGGATGGGTGCAGCGCTCTACCTCTTCCATTCATGCAGGATCACAGCCCAGGTTCCCACAGCAAAAGTAATGGGAGAGCAATAAAAATCAGCTTGGTAAGTAGGGGGGAGAAGGCTCAGGGTGATAGTCTTGCAGATTGTGAAACCTAAATTAAACAGAAGAATGAAATCATCTTTCTGTTACTTATTTAGCACTTGGCTGAGACGTTAGACCCTGTCCTGAGAAAAGTCCATAAATGGTATCACCCCAGGAGCAGAACGGTGAAGGCATTAAGTCATGGGATGCTCATCTGAGACAGAGCTCCCTGCTGACTTGCTGCTGGCCCGCAAGGGGACCGTCACTTACTTCTGGTGTAGAAGAAGATGAAAATATCACCTTTCCCCGCCTCTGCTCCCACTTTAGTGTGATTAATTGTGCTGTGCAAAACAAACTAAGGAAGGGAGCCAAAGTTCCCTCCGCTCCCCACCTACCTGCTCCAGACAAGCTAAGGGCTTGCAGCGTCACAGCATCTACTGAGGGATCATGTGGATGAGCAGTGGGACTTGGTGGAGGAAAAAGTCAGGAGGCCGTTTAGCAGGTGACAAAAGCTTACAGGGGAAAAAAAGGCTTTAAAAGGTGGGGGAGGCGGGAGGGATGCCACCTTACCTTACTCCTGAGATGAGCAATAATATGGTTAAGCCTGCCTGCAGGAAGCCAGCAGGAGCCCTTTGGTTTTGTTTAGCATTTAACAAATTGGAACCGAGGGTGGGGAGGGAAGGAGAAGGGAAGAGGAAAAGGCAAGAAGCAGTCATTTCGTTTGTACTTTTCTGTGTTTGTTTTTCAGCCCTACTGACGATTCAGCTAACACCCTTATTCGTGTTTTCTGTCTCCCGTGCTGAAGGCTCGGGGGCAGGGAGCGAAGGCGCTTTGCTGCGCTCTGCACGCACCCGCGCTGAGCGCAGCCGAGGAGAGACCCAGCGCAGGAACAGCAGGTGGTGTTGCAGGTTAGGAGTGAGCTGCAGAGCAGGGCTGCGCTCAGCTCCCGGCTGCACCATGTCTGGCTCTAGCCGGTCTTCTTAAGTCTCCGAGGCCCTGTCCAAGCTGCAGGGTGAGCGGCGCTCGCGCTCGCAGCTGCGCTGCCTTCGGGCCCGACAGCAGAGCTTTCCTGGCACCGTTGTGCTATCCAGCTTTGCAGCCTGGGATTTCTCTAGCAATTGCGCTAGCCGAAACCGTGCTCTTGGCTGTCCCTCTGGGTAATATGTCACATAATTGGTTAATACGTTCATAAGATCGCTTAAAGTCGTAGCGGGCAGGGACACAAACGGCTTTGAAGAGCAGCCTCAAATGCAATTACTTTTGCTTTGCTCTTTGCTTTTAAAAGCCTTATTGGCTTTTAAAAGAAAGACAGGAAAGACCCCCCCCCCCCCCCGTCTGTCGCCAGCAGGGATGGGAGCAATCCTGCAGACGGGGCAGGAGAGGCCTTGGGCGTTTCACTGCCGCCTCGGGCGGCTGCTCGGGCGACGGGGTCGCCCCCCGCAGCCCGCTCTGCGCCAGGCGAGGCCAGGGGCTACGCGTCCAGCGCCCCGGCCGGCTGCTCCCCTCCCGCGGCGGCCCTGAGGGCCGGCACCGCGGCCCAGCAGAGCAGGCCGCGTCCGGGGCCCGCCGCCGACTGGGAGCGCCGGCGCGGCTCCGGCCGCCGGCGGCTGCCCCTGGGGGAGAGCAGGGCTGGAGGCGGGCACCCGTCGAAACAAAGGCGCCTGCTCCCGGCTGTCGCAGAGGGGCCGTTGCGGCGGGGCCCCCGGCGGCGGTATGCCGGGCGCTGGGCGACGCTCCCGCCGGTGCCCGCCTCCTGCCCTGCGCCCCGGCTGGCCGGCCGGTCGCGGCCTCCTCCGGGGTGATGGCGGCGCGCCGCACGTCCGCATCCGGACGTGATCCATCCACCACGTCGCAGGGAGAGCAGCGGGGGCAGCTCGGCACCCCCAGACGAGGCACCCCCGTCACGTGAGGCGTAACGCCCCTACGACGGTTTTCGTCAAGAGGATAAATAATTCACCAAATTCTCCCTCCCGGTGACCAGACAGATGACCGACGCTTGCCTGAATTTTCTAGAAGGTGACGGTCCCTCAAGCAGGACGTAAATATTACCGTCCTCCAGACGCCGCTGCTTTGCCGATGCATACAATTCACTTCTTGCATGAGAAAAACATACACATTAATGATATATTCAAACTGTAACAAAGCAGTTAATTCATTTGCTAATACATCTTTTCTGCTCTAGAGCCTATCAAGTAATGAACATTTAATGACCCATTCATTTTCCTAAGAACTGCTGCATGGCACGGTGGAATCAATACAAAAGATGACCATTTTCACGCATCAGATAATCTTATCTACAAGGTTAAGATAATATTATGTTAATGTTTCCTGCATTATCTTGCATGCTTTTGACTCCTTTGAGAGGGATTCATTTGGTTTTCGCCTCCCAGATGATTTCTGTTTCATTTCTGCTTTCCAGTTATTTTCTGCACTTGGTCAGGTCCAGCAAACACTAGCGAAAAAACAAAGAAACAAAAAAACTAGCACAGGCAAATGTTATATTTGACCTGTTTTAACCTCCGATCCGCTCTGTAAAATAGAACGGGAGAAGACAGTGAAGAAAAGCCTCGCTGCAGCTCAAGTATGGCTCTTGAATTCGCTTCCGAGTGCTTGCTATGAATAATCATTGAACATGAATTAAAAACAAACAAAAACAAAACAAAAAAAGCCTTCAAACTAATATATCGCTCGGCCTGCGGTTCGTTCAGACTCAAGCCTAGAAGACATTGAGGCAGTGCCGTTCACATATGGATTCTCCCACAGGAAGAACGAGGTCTGTTTTGGTATTGTTCTTCAGAAAATTCAAACCTCGGTTCAAGCAGACGGGCAGGGACCACCCCTGGGTCCACATGAGAAAGAGGCACACGGGGGGCTTGGGACCGTATCCCAAAGTACGTGGTGCTGCATGGCCAGGTTTCAAATACAGGCATACGTGAGCATGCGACCTGCACGTAGGGCCCGGCACGTGTTTATAACGCACAAGCGTGACTGCAGTATGCGCCGTAGCATGCTCCTTGCCAGCAGTAGCAAACATGTTTAGGGCGCTACACAGTTTGCCCCACACCGTAATTTTGAGGTGTATTCAGAGCCCTCACATGCATACGTGGTAGCTACCTAATATGCACATTTAGGAGTCCCTGAACGCTCATTTGCCTCCGTAAATATGACCAAAAGGCTCGTTATGGTCTGTTGGGTCAAAAAGCAACTTTTTTTAAAAGTCCCTCAGCACAGATTTGTTTGGTACACCTCAACAGCTCCAACAAAAGTCTCACTAATGCACCAGATAAATAGCACACATTAAAACCTTTCTGAGCAACCTTAAGGCCTTCTTTACAGCAGTCTTTTTCTTTAGCTTTCCTCTTATTACTTGAGAGCACAAGCTGAAGACAGAGATTTCCAGAGAAATATGAGCAATTTCTGTGAGAACTGAAGACCTAAGTCTCTCAGGCTACAGCACTACAGCACTGCTAGTCACCGGCCTTCATGAGCGCTTCCTCTGCATCTGCTGCAGGCCAGCAGTGCAAAATTGTCAGGTGAACTCCTGGCATTTGTTCTGTAGCACATTAAAGTCAGAGTACCATAGAGCAGATAGCTGAAACCTTATCATAGCCTTTTGTATCCTATTTTGCACCAGATCATGGTCCTGTCACAAGGACAGTTTCACATAACATGTCTTGCAATAGCTAAGCACCAACTAGCCCTTCTAGGTCCTTTGTCGACCACTGAAATGAAGGCATTTTCACCCATGGTCACCTCTGCTTTCCCAGAGTCCAAATGAAATCGGACCTTAACAAAGTTCTAGCATTTCAACTTCAAAGGCACACTGCTGAATTAAAAATCACTGCTTCCATTTCACTTGGTATTTCCTTTTTAATTAACTCTTTCGACCAGTAGCACCCAAGATTATACAATCTGGCAGCAGTTTAAAAATATAGACACATACATACAAGTAGTGAGAAAGAGGTGGGCTTTGTTTATTTGCTCTGTACACTTGACTGCACTTTGTGTGAAGTCAGTGCCACGCGTTCCCTGCAAAATCAGTCAGTCTGTCAGTCAGTTCCTCTCCTGTATGTGCAGCTCTTTCATACAGCAGCTTGGGAGAAAGAAATATTTGTAAAAACTGGAAAATGACCTGGCAAAGCCAAAAAAAACCTGGCAAGTGAACTCAGTTTGGTGTACTGCCACAGACTGTTTCTCAGTTCTGTCTTTTTCTCTGTGTGTGCAGGGCCTACCATCTCTGACCACGTCCTTAGTTGCTACCTCTCTAAAATTAACAAACAATTTTATTATGCAATGAGCACTGATATTGCTTTTTAAGCTAAATTCCACACCAAGGTGACAGGGTTCCGCCAAGGCTCCCTTTACTGGCTTTTGACGGCATGAACAGACTCCCATCACCAGTCAGTGTTGCCAACTTTCAAGTTTTTTAATGGGTCTCGCAATATTGAGTGTGCTTCTTTCAGCTCCGAAAGGTCAACTTTCTTTGACTATGTTTTTAGTCTTTGCAGTTCTACAGAAAACCTTGGAAACAAGGATTGATCCAATACTGCACCTTCAAAAACAATGGATAAAAATAAAGAACTGATTTTTGTTTTTTTCTGAAGGAGACAAACTTGACTCCTCCTATAGAGAAACTGGAGCTGGCATCTCTAGCCTGGCAGTGGAGCTATTTGCTCAGCTTGTAAGGATGGGTAAATAGGATGAGATTTTTAAAAAGAGAAAGCAACTCTTACCTTTGTGTTTGGTTACCTTTGCAGACAGTCACTTTTTCAGCATTGCAGGGCAGCCAATAGCCCCCACAAGGAAGAGCTATATGCCTGATCATCTTTGTTCAATTCTTACAGAATCAAGTAGATGTGAAGCATGAACAATGTTATATCTCTCCCTCAGATAGCAAAACAAAAAATCATGATTTAGCACCGATATATAGAATAATTGCCCTTTTCATCTCCGTTTTGGCTCTTTCCTTCTGTCTAAACATGGAAGTGACAGGTATATACCCTAGCATACTGTCTATCAAGAAGACATAGATATGACAGAAACAATGGAAGCAAAAATTAGTTTGCCATTTTGCTATGAAAATTGTTTTTGTTTCTTCATTTGTAAAACACACGGACATTGTTTTAATTGAATATTGCAATTACATTTCAGGGTCTTGATGCAATCCATAAAAGTAGAAGGCTAGAATAGACATATATTCTCCATAACACCTACAGATAAAAGAAATACAAAAACTGCTAAAAATGTTTTTTTTTGTTTTGTATTTGCACAACACCAATATTTTAACTCTGCTGAGAATCAACTAATTCTGTAAGTATGATGACTCCTATCTGCAGGCAGTCATAGTAGAACATGAGATGTAATCAGATGTGCATCTCTAGGGACGCTTCCTATAGCATAAAGAATTTTATTCTGTCTGAGCACAAATACCACTGATTTTTTATGTCTGCTACAGTCTGGGAAAAAAAAAAAAGAGGAGAGGAGAGGAGAGCAGAGCAGAGGAGAGGAGAGCAGAGCAGAGGAGAGCAGAGGACAGGGAGGGGAGGGGAGGGGAGGGGAGAGGCAAGATTTTTGCATGCAACTTTTACGTTGGTCTTGTGTATTATGTGATGCTGGACAACAGTTTTTGCAGTGCACTGTAGTTAAAGTGTTATGGAAACTAGGATGGGAAGAGAACAAACTACTAACTGCAGATTTTCCTTGCTGTCTTTGCAGAGATTATTGCTCCTGTAAGCGTGCAGTGTGCTTCCATTGACTTCATGGAGCTTTGGATCAAACCCTTGTCAGTGGATGAAACTACCTGATTTACTTTAGCTTGCAGATTAGTAAAGGGAAAATTCTGCTTGCCATGGAAGGGTAGAGAAGCATAAGCCATTCACAAACCCCCTGTCACAGCAGGAGGACCTAAAAGCAGCCTGTACCACTGAGATGAGCTGCAATGGTTCCATTAAGACAAATATGCCTCCCCCCACCCGCCCTGAGAGAAAACTGTGTTAGAGCCTAAAAGCCTTGCAGCTATAACTAACTTCAGCAGTGTTATTGCACCCCTCTGCTGTAAAGTGGGAGGGAACCAAAGAGAATACTATAAGGAAGCTGTCCTGAAATGAGAGAGGAAATCCCTTGACAATTGGACGATTGGTTAAAATTAGTCCCACTACACAAAAGCAACTGTTCTGATCAAGCCCACGAGAATTAAGCTCTAACACCATGGAATAAAAACAGTTAGAAAGACAGGTTGAGAACACAGTTTTTATGTAGGTCCACAGATCAAAACCATCTACTGTTGCTTAGAATAACAGTGACAATTACTAGGAAGGGATTTTAAAGGAATAGGCACCGGAGAGGCCCATAGTAAGAAAAATAGAAAACTGAAGTTCCCTACAGCAGAGCTGAGGACAAAAAAAATGACAAAAGGAACTTTTCCAGAATACGCCAGGAAAACTCTGTGAGATAGGGTCTTTGCAGCAAAAAGGTCTGACAGGAAATGGAAGTTTGAACAGCTAATTAAAATGTACAAAAGCAGAGCAAAGACTGATGAGTTCTGTTTCTACTCTTTCAGTAACTGACAAGGTGAATGCCTCAGTTTTCCCGTCTATAAAATGCACTGGCTAATCGGTTCTCTGTCAACAGTAAGGTAGTCTGCTATTAGAGATAGTTCAAAATTGCTGGAAGAGCCTTGGATGCTGGATGTTGTAAGGATTATACTTGATTTATTTCAAGGGCTGCTGTTCCTGGAATCTATGGGACAGTCTAGCAAAGGGGCCTTCTAGTTATTTCAGCTCCATGCTCTTAACCTCATCTTTGCAAGCAGTACCTCCTAAATGCAAAAGAACATTCCCCTTTGCCCTTACAAACCTTTCTAGTACTACCATTTTCACTGGGTGTTTTGTAACAAAACACGCACTCCGGCTTTTTCTGCCCTCTCTGTATTCTCTATGTTCCTTCTTTTTCCACAGTCTGATCAGGAATTGGCCCATTGTCTTTCAAGCTTATGTGAATTGTTTTTCCCACTTACACAGTGGATTCTCATTGTTAATATGTGAGTTGCATGATTACCCACAGCTGGAAATTCACTTTGGTAACCATATAGCTATTTCCTGTATTTTTAGAACTGGCTTGTTCCAGCTCCTCTTACATCTAGTCCCAGTAGTACTGGTTTAAATAGAAACTCATATTTATCTACAAAGTACTGAGTCCTGGTATTCCTCAAGGGACACAGGAATCATTCCCCATCTCACATGTGACAGCTCTGTGGAGATTGGTCTACAACGCAAGAGAGACCTATAGCTTGGCCATTGCTCTTCTGTGAATAAGCATCATAAGCACCTTGGTTCTCACGGGACACATAATCAACCTGCAACGCACAATCTGTGCTTAGAAGTCCCACTCAGACTCTCTCTAAAGCACGCTGCAAAGAGGTTGTTTGCCAGAACCATCCTGTGTTGAGTGCGGCACAAGATAGGAAGCTCTATTGCTGTTTTTATGACTTTTAGCAGCTGTCATTTCTGCATCTACTTTAGAAGGCTCTTCAAGGTGGCCTGATGCCAGTCTGTAGGACTGAAACAGATGGTTATTTGTTGGATATGAGGAGACACTGCTTGATCTTAAAGGCTACAAGGAATAAAAGTGACAAAAAGTGCTTAGACAAAGGCTAGATCTAATGCAACAAAGGCCAAGAGAGCAGGTCACAGCTTGCATAGGATATTCTTCCCATATTCGAAATGCTCTTTGTGATACAGAGGAGAACATACCTTCAACACACAACTCCAAATCACTGAAGGCCAATGCCACTCTCCACAGTGCACACAGGGTGAATAGAGGACGAATTGCAACACTGGCCTGCTATCCTTTTACTAAGAATAGTGTGACTGTGCATAGTGTGCAGAGAAGCTATGGGGTAATACCTGAGAAGTTCTCTTCTTCTCAAGAAGAGCAGCACATGACAGAGGACATGCAAGAGCCTCTCAGTGCTGTTCAGCATCCCATCATCTAGGGTCCTCAGTTTTTGCAGTGCTCATGTTCTGAGAGAACCTGGAATGAAGCCAGTTCTCTGGGCAAGGAAAGGCAGTTCCATGCCTTGACTGTACTCATGTGTCTGGTTATGAACAGCCTCTGCAAGCCAGTAACTTTTGTCCCTCTTTACTTTGCCCAAAATATTGTCCCTCTTTACTTTGCCCAAGATAGTGGAGATGACGCTGACATCAACAAGTGATTCATATGTCTCCTTCTTCCCTTTCCACCATTTAAAGTTGGCTCCTTAGGTACCATAACAGCCTGTGCATAAAAGCCTGACAAAATTGTCCATACAAAAAAAAATGACTAGCAGAGGGGCTTATATTTTTTGATGACAATATAAGTGGAACCGAGGAGACTGAGAAAAAGACTCGCTGGTCCTATAACCAAAAGACCTTTCTTTCAGTGCTGTTAATCTGAGAACCTATAGTTGAGTTATCTCAATTCTATACCTGCAAAGAGAAAGGAAGGAAAATGTGAAGCAAATGTGTTTGCTGTAAGGCAAGACCAAAGTATTTCCTCATCTGACTGCAGGAGGCATGCTCCATTCAGAGAGGATAGACCAAAATGCAGTGTTTAACCTTTCGTGAGCTTAAGCAAATCTAAATATTCTGAGTTTTCATCTAAATATTACAAGGAACAGGCTTGCAGAAACCTCTGAAGTAATGTTGCCCCAGCTGCTAAGCCCTCAGAGTGCAATGCTGCCTGAATGCATTAGCTTGGGACCAGGCACATTGAAGTCATGCTTGCATGGAAACGCAGTTACGCTGTTCCTGGATCAAAATTTGGCTCACATTGTGGGAGACATTTGAGTCACTGCCCCACACCCTGAGCTCCTCTGGTGCCAGGGAAATGCTGGGCAGAACATCCTTTGTGCAGAGATGGCAAGTGGTTATAAGGCTAAGGGAGCACCCCCTGATCATCACTGACTTCTGCTGTGGAATCCTTTTGTTTTAGGCCTCTGTTACAAAGACATATAACATGAAAAGACTCGATTTTCCACAAAGAAATATTTTGCTGTACAAGTGTTCCTGTGAAGACATCATTTCATGACTGCCCCAGTTCAGTTTAGAGAATGCGTGCGGGGAGGAGGAGTTAAAAATACTAAAGAAGAAAGTTTCCCCAGAACTACTCCCTGTTGAGTACACAGGGGGGATAAGCTTTGACAGTTTAGTTTTAAACAAGAGATAACATCAAATAAGCCCATGGGACTGGTTCCAATTATCAACCCAAACAAAAAGAACAGCTGCACCCAAAAAGGCCTGTACTTACAGTCATATTTCATTTTAACCACATTACAAAAAAAAGTCTCATGATATACTAGGGTTTTTTTATTCCACTATGTATTTAGTAAGTCACCACATCATATGGCATAGAGATGCACAGTCAGTTAAGCAGGCATTTCATTGATACTGCTTTTCTACTCACATTAAAATGTCTTAGGTTAATCAAACTATTACACTAGAAGGGAATACTACAAAAAGGAAATAACTGACAACTCTACCTACAAAACCCATGACTTGCTGTCAATATTGTTCCTGGTTGCCTGTCAAGGTAAAGTATCTTGGGATTGCATTTCCTTGGACTTTTCACAATGATAATGAGAACAATTATATTTCTCCATCTGGAATCCATTAAATGTGATTATGATTGCTGACTTTCCTATCCTTATTACTATCTGGATTAGCTAACCCCATTACAAAGACCATTCTCCCAAAGCTCAGTTGCAAACATGGTTATATGATTTCCTGTCATCCAACTAGAATGCATTTCTCTTTTTTTTTCTCTCTCTCTCTCATAGTTCTATTCACGTACCATTTTGCAAACTATTTTGCCCTTGTCTTAATTATAAGAACCTTAATAGGTTCAGCCTCCCAGGTGACCTACATTTGCAGGTGTTTAAGGGGAGAAATATCAGCTGACCTATGTGGTAATGACTCTTATGTTGCCTCAATCAAGCAAATGGATCTTGCCTGTAACTTGCACATGGTAGAGGGTAGAAGCTTAAACATGCTGACCATTTATTTCATGCAGTATATGTAAAGATTAAGTAAGAACTATAGGTGTTATTACAAAGAGGGAAAAAGACAAAGGTTTTGTACTATAAATTTAATAAGCAATCTTTGCAAGTCAGAAAGCTGAATCTTCGGCCTAAGGCTTCCTAAAGCCTCTCGTTTTCATTCTGTTCTCATCTGCGCTTTTTAGTAAATCCACTAATTTCATCAAAGCTGCTCCAAATTTTTACCAGTATAAAGATCAGAATGTATCCTTATTTATCTGGAGAGGGTTGTTTTATGAACTTTCATTAAGGAATATGTTAAAAGAAGAAATGTTGTTGGGTTAAGTCTGATTCACGGTGTTGCAATCCTGAACCACATCTGTCTCAAAGTCTGTATTTCTTTAGCTGCCAAGTTTAATGTGACTCTTTGTAAATGATAGTACCTATTATAGCAATATGACACTCCAGAACTGTACAGTCAGGTTTACTCCTTGACCCCAGACAAGTGTCTTTGGGTTGAAGCTGTGAAAGCCAACGTTCTTGTGTCCTGTAGGGCTCTACAAGAACTGATTTCAGAAGAAGCTCTTACTCTATGCACATGGACCCGTATTTTTTCCTCATTTAGTTCCTCTGCTGTACATCAATCCTCATCTAATGTTTTGAGCGCTACTTTAGAGGTTGGTTGATGCATTATAGCTTTGCACAGCCAGCTCAGAACTTTCAAACTGTTTGCTTTGTGCTTTGATTATGCATTCATTTTGACTTGAAAAAGGATTATATAATAATAAGCAGCATTTCAACAGAAGCTAGTTGTAGCGGCTTCTATCTATAATGATTGTTTAATGACTATTTAAGACGTGCTGCCTGGGGTTGTCTAATCAGCTAGTTTTTTATTAGCTTTCAATGAATTCATAGAGTGATACCTAATCAGCAGCAAAATTTTAGCACGGAGCAAGGTAGAGTTTCACGTAAGGAAAAATATAAAGGTCAAAAATTATTAATTTCCATTATTAATTATTATTGTGGGCATTTATAAGGTACATATTATCATGACATCTAGAAAAAAGATAAATCAGAACAAATAATGTTTTCCTGGCCTACATTTTCTTCATTAAACTGTGGGACACTGGGTTTGATTCCAAACTTCTTGAAGTCAACAGAGAAAACCCCCACTGGTTGGTCCATTGCCTGTGGATCGGGCTCATGGTGAGAACCATTGTTCATACTTTTCTACTCTTGAATCCATTTCAGCTGCTCTCTATTAACATCCACATTTAATTTTTTTTCTTATTACACAGTTGTGGAAGCAATGCTTTCATAGCAAATTTGGGGAAACACAACCATGAAGGGTATTTGGGAAGCACATGACTTTTGGAGATACCCTAGGTGATCTAAAACATCGGGCATGCATTTATCCCATTTTTACTTAAGGAGTCAGACATTTTTGAATTACTACACTCTACTGAACGCTTTCTACACACCAGCGGAGCACTAGCAACAGACTGTACGTCCACTGTGAGTATGAGCTGAAAGGTGTTTGCTTAAAACTCACTGAAAGAGGTCTGCACTGACTCCTTATCTCATGTTTGTGACCAGCTAAGGGCATACACATGCCACTTCCTGAAGCTCAGTCGACATGCGGTAGTTCATTAAGCCACAGTAACATGATCATGTTTTAAGAACCCCCATTGTCATAACTGTGGCTACCACTAATTTGCTGTGGTCACATTGAAATCTATCAAGTACCACTAGTATGAAATGTACATTAAAAAGTAAAAGCTTTCTAATGAAATCTCTTTTATTGCCCAAATTAAATTTCCAAGTTATTTGTTTTATGAATCATTTCCAAGCGCCAGCCACTCATATCTCCTTTGCTGTTTAAAATCTCCTTTTCTATTTCCCTCTCATTTCTGCCCATATCTTTCTAGTGTTCCCTTCCTTTGTGCTCTACCTTGCTAATAGTAAAATTGCAAGGCCACAGTGAATTACCCCAAACAAGCACTAGCCACAGTAGTAGAAGCATTGATTTTGATGGGCTAGCAGAGTCAGAGTTGCTGAGCAGATATCTGGCCTAACTGAAACTGTCACTGGTTGATCTAAGTAATTTCCTGTGCCTCACTTTCCACAACCATAAATGATGTTGGCCTCAGAGTACCCTAAGGTGAGGAATACTTTGTAGGAACTTCATATTGTTTTCCTACTCAAGGAGAAAGATCTTACGGTACGTGGTGGGGGGGCTCTCAAATCTAGTACCTATCACCAGTTTGCAATGCAGAAGATACCATCTTTTGTGATGTAGGCCTGAATCAACAAAGCATTTGGGCTGGTACTTTTCTTTATGTGCTGAAGTACTTGGGAGCTTACATGCCCATAATACCTATTATAATAGGACTTGAGAACAGTCCAGATCTTGCAAGATCAAGCCTATTTGGTCATCGTTTACTACAAGAAAAAAAGAAAGTTCCTTTACATCCTCATATGCAGAACAACATACAAACCTCTTCTCTGGCAGCTGCTTACTGCAAGCCAAACCCACCCAGCAAAACCCTATCATAAGTTGCATGTAAAGTTTTTATGAGGTGAACTATGAACTTTAAAAAGTCTAGAATCTTTAGCAATTGCTTATCGCCTGCAGGATAGATGCAGTTAGTATAGTGCCTTGTGGGCATGCCCTTAGCTGCAATCCTTATTGATGTTCCTTTGCTACTGTTTTCAAAACTGTTAAAATTCCTTCGCTCAACTGTTCTTAGCACTTATGTTGATAGGGAATACTTCAAAGGATACATCTTTACTTTATCAAATCTGCTCTAATTTTGTAGATGGAATCAAAGAGGTTCATTTTAAGTCTAGTCAAGTTTGCCAACTGTCCTAAGCTCAAGAAATCAATTCCATGTTACCGTGTAATCAACCTAAATGAAAGCCTAGAACACAATAGAGCAAACTTGTCCTTGGTGGAACTACATTTGCTTCATCACGTTTACACTGAAAATGATTTGGGCCCTTTGTTCTTCCTCCCACTCCTTTTCTATTTCTCCCCTTTCTTCTTTCTCCCTCTTCCCCTGATGTAACTCCATGGCTGTAATGATGAACAGCTGACACATCCACCCCAAACATAGCTCCCAGTGTCTGTTGATAAAGCAGCCTCATGTACTTGCTTCACTTTCTCACAGATCCCCTCCTCTGGAGCAAAGCACTTGCTGGGTGTTCTGATAAAACTATTGCAGCAACAGGGTATATAATGAGGGTCTATGCATTTGGCAGGCTTTTATGAACAAATGGTAACAGACAAAACAGGAGTTTTGCAGCTGATGCCCTGGGCATTAACCTCCACCTACTGTGATAAACAAAACATTTCTTTTCTCCTAACTTAACAACTTTAAAAAATTGTAAACTTTATGTCAATGCTACTGACTTGTCCCTAATTTCATGTTTGGGGTCACAGATAACTGTGCTGCTAGCTGATGTTTTCAACTGAGTTGTTATGAATTCTGTAGTCATGGTACAAAAGGGATTTTTTTGTTTGTTTTTCCCCTTGTAAAATAATTGTAGAGAGAGTCTAAACTAAAGGAAGAAATCTGAACACACTGAACAATTTCTGCAGGAAAAATATGCAAAATCTAGAAAGTGATGAATCTTTTTCAGCAAAGTCTTTATCTTCATTTGGGACCAGATCAAATGCACAGAACAGAAGTTATGTAGAAGGGTTATCAAAAATCCTCATTCACATCCCAGTTGCATGAATAGACCTTTGAAAGCAGTTCTCACCATGATGCGGGACCTGGCCTACTTCAGACCTTAGGAATCACAACATGAGTTTGGTTTTGTTCTTTTTAAAAGTCTTCTCTCAAGTGTGGGCTTAGAAAAGTTTTGTCTCAAATGAGACTCCAAGTCTTCAGAACCATTATATTATACTCTTCTGATATATACCTCACACCATATGCAATAGACTAAAGATTATTACCCTCTTGGGAAACTTGTCTCTCAGAAGCTATCCAAAATCAATGGATTCAGAGATGCAAAACATGGGGCAGAACTCAAACTTCCTACGGATGCAAGATTAACTCTCACTCATCAGTGACAATTCACTCTACAGAGTATCCGCAGCTTCCTGGAGGGGAATGTTCTTTTGCCTCATAAATTTCACCTCAGAAAGTTTTCCCTGCTATTCAGCTTCAGTTTTTATTTTTAAGAGTATTTTGATTAGAACTTAAAAAATTGTGTTGTTGATAATCCTATATTCAGATTAAAAACCCAGTAACAAAAAGCTATTCAGATGAGTTGTTACCTTTTCAATAGTATTGACGTGGAATTCTGTCTTCAATGCAGCCAGTGTAAATTCATGTTGACTTCAGCAGGTTTCCATGCAAAAGAAGATACGCTCCACGAAGATTTTCATTTCTGAGTTGTCTTCTACTTATTTCTACTGAGTAGGCCCTGACTTTGAGCGTGTTCTAGAACCTAAAAGAGATGATAAAACAAAGTCAAGAGATCTACAGCCACCTACATTGGCTGTAACAGGCTGCTTTTTGCTTGGAGACAGTTGACATGCCGTCATCAGCTGAAAGTTGTGGTAAAGTCTCCACAAAAGGCCAAACCCCTCAAATTATGTAAAACATATAGACATATACAAAAAAAAAAGGTTTCTGCATAGCCTAAATGTTACTTAAATCTCCTTTGTCTCACGCTTTCTATTGCGTGGCTCAAGGCCTTCAGTAAATAAGAGATTTACTTACATTCAATTCAGGCTGCATGAGGCTGGGCTATAGAAGGAAGGCTCTGTGTGTGTGTGTGTGTGCGTGTGTGTGTGTGTGTGTATGTCTTTGTAAATATGTGTACACTTAGGTGTATTTGTATTTGTTCTAATTAAATACAATGATGCCCAGTCTTCTGCCTGGGCATCAAAGGACCACTGCTGAAGTAAATAATCATAGACTAACTTCACCAAGTTAAAACCTAATCCAAAGAGGACAGTGGGTGAGGGGTATGAGTGTATGTCCAGGTATGCAAATTTAGTATATGGTTATTGGGGATATATGTCAACAGAGCATTTGGGTGCTTATATGGAGAATGATCTACATGAAAGAACATGCTCATGCTGAGCTGTGTAGTGTGCATATGTGTGTGAGCAGTTCCTGAGAAGCACATGAGTGTATAAAGTGCATGTGTGTATGTGTCAATTAGGCTGACAACTCCCATGCTGACGAGACAGGGCTCTGAATCTGGCAATTCCGAAAAGGGAGCAGCGTGAAGCAAAGGAGCAGGATCCACTGCCTTGTGGGAGACAGGCAGCCAGCAAAGAGGGAGCATGGGCTTGATTGACACACAAGCATTGTGCTACTCTGCAAGCCTTTGTTTTGTGCCTATATGGTCTCATTTGTTTTTCTTGGCACTCCCCCCAGTTCATTTAGTGGCAGCACCACTTGAAATGACTGTGGCATTTGGGCGTGGGGGGCAAGGAGGGAATCCTTTCAAAATAACAGCAACTTTTAAAAAGAAAAGTTGCCTAAATATTTCAGTTGTCTAAATATTTTACAAATGTTTTGTGTTTCATATAAGCAAGAAAGTGAAGGGATTTTTCACCTCTGAGCATGTGATGATGAAAGCAAGCAAACAGTGACTCTACCACAAAACAGGCCCGTTTCCAGAGTTACAAAGAACTCTTGTTTGATATTCACAACACGGGATGTTCCTCCTTATTAACCTTTACGTTAAGTTTGTGTAATTCCTGAGTGCTTTCCTCCAGGCATTCCCTTATGACTGTTTTTTCCTTTTCTTCCCTTTTGAAATGGGAGTGCAATTAGCGTCCAGAGTCATCCCCGTGCCAACACAGGCACCGCGTCCCACACAACCCGCACCAGCCACCAAGCTTCCCCTCTTGGGGCATGAAAATAAAGGGTTCCTCTTCTAAAGGGTTAAGGCATTTTCGTATACAGATTCATATCTTGGGCACAGAAAACAGCACGTCGGATGAACAAGAAAAAAAGATCCTGTTTAGTTTCAGTGTGTGACATTTGCCTGGGGGAAGAAAGTGCAGAGCTCATTGGAAATCCTATTGTTGAAACTCTGACCAGTCAGTTATAAAGTGTCATGATTTAATATGCCAGAGTTGTTTCCATTTTCAGGGTCAATCACTCCACGCGCACGCGCGCGCGCGCGCGCGTATTTGTGTGTGCGTGTGTGTGTGGTGTGCCTATGCATGTAAAGAAATATTTTCAGGTTTTATGTTGCTTAGTTTCCTTTACAGGAATTCATTTTGTTTTCAGCAGAACAGATCTCCAGCAAGATTACTTCCTTCACAGCACATGGAGGCACATTTTCCAACATCAAATCCCTTGATCAAAGCAATGAAAGTTAGAGATTGAAGCAATAATTATGACCTTGATCAGGGTATATTGTTACACGATTAATCATACGTGATATTTAAAAATATCAGTTGCCTGCCTGCTGCTGGTGTGAATTACAAGAAGAAACACTACTTATAAAATAGCTAGAAGAAAGGTCAACAAATCTGAGCTTGTTACAGCAACCTGCAAGTCCTACATATTTCAGTGTTTAGACATCAGTTTGCGATATCTGTTTTCTTTTATGACTCTGGGCTTTGTTACCAACTTACCATTAATAGGGTTCAGCCAATGCAGATCTTTTGACTCTTTTTCTCTCTCTGTCCTCACCTGTCAGCCTTCTCTTCATCAACTATATTTATTACAATCAAGCCCTGTCAACTGTCACAGCTTACATACAGTCTGCCAGTAAATATGTCTTTCCAGTCATTAAACATTCCTTCCAGTCACCTTGGGATTTCTACCTTGTCTATCTCACTCCAAAAAAACTTTTGTTCAGAAGTATTAGACTCCCACAGAGCAGTGTCAGCTTGGGGCCATTACTGTAGGAAGTGACAGAAAACACCAAACTGTCACTCATTAGGATCTAGTTTTTCCAGAGTTGATGTAAGTCAGATTTAGCCCCAAAACGAATCATGATTTATTTAATGTATTTGCTTCTACAAGTGTCAGCTCATCAACTTAAAATGTTTCTCCTTTAACTCTGTTGAGGCCTGTACAGAAAGTTTTCTTTGAAACCTAGTTTTTGCTCTAAGGCCTAATAATTAGAACAGAATAGAGAACAGTGAAGTTTCTACTCTACAGGTGCACTTTAGTGGCCCTTGGTTTTGTAATTATATGTACAAACATGTAGCATTCATGTTAGAATTAGGGCTGGACACATGTGAGAAAATGCCACCTGGTGGGTAAGCTCTTTTTATGCTGGCTCCTCAGTCTGAGGTGGGATAGTATAAGTCTATGGACAAGTTTAAAGAGGGAAAAACAATTAGGTACGGAAGCAAGAAGGAGGAAGAAAAAAAATCCCTGCTATTTCCTGATAATGCTGTGAAGTGTCTCTTGATGGAACCCCATCCATCCAAAGCAAAACTGTAGCAAATAGGTACTTCTGCAATTGCACATATGATAAAGGGCTTTACTGAGAGGCATGGACCACAAATGGTCGCCTCTGTTCCCAAAAGCGTGTATGTTAAGCTGGGTTGGTATTTGCGTGTATACTAGACTCATATCCCATGTAAAGCTGGAAAGATTAGGAGAGTGCCTCAGAGGCTAGTGGATCACAGAGAAATTTAGAAATAATTGGTGTCATCTGCATTGGAAAAAGTGAGAGGAAAGAAGGGAAGGATAAAGGTCTAGGGTTATTAACCCAAAATTGCTCACACTTCAGCTGGCAGAGAGTGGGAGTCAGGTCCTTCACTGGTACAAATCAGCATAGCCTAGCTGACTCCAGTGAATTTACAGAGCACAGCCTTACAGAGCTTTGTAATCTATTTAAAATGTCAGTGGCTAGATTTTGAATTCAAATATGTAGGGATACCATCATTAGTGCTTCACTTACATAGCAGCTATTAGGGATCTTAGGGGACTATGCAGTATTAGAAATACTGTATGTGTACAAATAACTTGGTTTTGCTACCAAAATGCAACCATCTCTGAGGCAAAAAGAATGTCCTATAAAATCACAGGTTATACAAAACAGGAATTTAAACACAGAGGGTGGAGAATAATTAAACTGTCCCATAAAATCTTAAGTCACTTGGTGTTTTTAATGGATACAATTACCAAGTTCTTATTTTTTGTTTTCTGAATGTGAAAATAATGCTTCTTGCAACCTGTTGTCCTGTGAGATTAAGTATGGAGCACAGATTATGACAGTCATTGAGGAGGTGAACAGGGCTTATGAATCATCTACAGGAGCCCCCAAAACTGCTACTGAACAATCTTGCCTCTGTTAACTGTGTGAGTAGGAACAGGTTTCGCCATCAGGGATACTGAAAATTACAGGTTGTTTGAGGTTCCCAGTCTAAATCATGGGATCCTTCCAGGGCAATTCCTGTCCTCTCAAATGATCACTAAAGGGGTTCAGCAGGCTAGGATGCCAGCACAGGGGCAGCAACGAACACCAGGAACTTTCAAGCTACTTGCTAGGAACAATATTCCGGGCAAAAAAATCCTGGGAAACCACATTTAAATATTGTGTACTGTACCAAAAAGCTGATCCTTCAGTATTGCTCTGTTAGCAAATAAGATCAGTTATAAATGCTTCTGACAAGGTTAAGTTCATTTTCTATCCTTTTGGCAGCTTTATAATTGTCCTCCGTTTAAAGAACAGACACTCTTTAATGTTTTAGAGACTCTAGGAGAAGGTGCTGCTTACATTTTTTAGCATTGAAACCCCAGGTTGCTGCTGATGAATATTGTGTAACCTTTCTTCTTTCTGACCTGGCGAATGATGAAGAGCCACTACCTGCTGGTAGCTAAACATAATTCATCGTCATTTACAACTTCTTGCTGAAAAGAAGGAGCGTTAATTATAAAACAAGGGAATGGAGGGTAAAAGGTGGGAGCAGGGGGTACCATTTAGCATGAGGTGGGAAAGCCTGTTATCTGCCCGTACCACAGCCCTAATTCTGTACTAATTTTGCTGTATTTGAAGCTACATCAAGCTCCAGAACAATGCAGGGATCCGTATTCCTAACATACTTTTAAATCCCTCACCATCCTTGCCAGCCTGATTTCTGTTTCAGAAGTGCTTTGCCCCAGCTGGATTGCTTACAGCCCATGCTGCGTGAGGGACAGCATAGGCACAGCAGCTTCCAGGACACTGCGCTGTACTACACCCCGTATAGGAGGGTCTTGCGAGGCTCACACCAGTTAACACCCTTTTACATCTCCTGGGGAGGGTGGGATGAATCCATTGAAAGGATCAGCTGTATCAAAGCCTGTCCAGAGCTCCTAGTAAAGCCAATGAGTGCCTCCTCCTTTCTCAGCCAGGAAACAATCACGTAGCATAATTAACAATGCTAATTTCATGCCAAAGTGGTGCCTATAGGCATGCAGTAAGGAAGAGATTGACTAAATTGTATTATGCTTGTCTTCTGACGAAAAGTCAAAGATTGACACTAATGTGGTGAGAGGGTCCAAATCCAAAAACCGGAGCCCAAGGGCCACTGAAACAATGCCTAAAATATTATTGATATACGGTGTAATAATAAATGAAGCAGATTTTCGTGATTATTGAGCAGGCCTGTCTCAAAGGAATGTACCAACACTAACCGTTTTTACAACTCTTTTGGAAGGCTGGGAAGCAAAGATCAGAGGATTTAAGGGACCTTTCCACAGAGAAAAACACACTTACCACTGAGAATTGCACTCAGTTTGCCTCCCTGATGTGTGTTTCCTAGATCACCTCTCAGGTCCCTAACCATCCTATAAAAGTTATCTCTCCACAGCAGATAGACTCCCACTGAAGTCAATAGGCTTTAGATCCGGCCTAAGTTTTAAAGTTTTTATATGAGACAGCAGATCACAGAGTAGTTTGTGAAAGCAAAAAGTGACCACTAATATGTCAACCACAGCAGGAAGGAAATGAAGGAAGCAGCATAGTCAAAAAATGAAACAACCTGGCCAGGACATGACAACTGTACCAAAGTGTACCTCAGCAAAACTCAAAGTAAGATCAGCAACAGGAACATCCTTAAGAGGGAGGTATCAATAGCACTGCGTAATTATCCACCCTTCTTGCGGGAGCTCTGGGAGCTACCTTTGCATAGGAAGCCAATAATTTCTCTCTAATACCTTTGATTGTTAAGTATATTTTTCCCT
Source organism: Struthio camelus (assembly GCF_040807025.1). Taxonomy (NCBI): domain Eukaryota; kingdom Metazoa; phylum Chordata; class Aves; order Struthioniformes; family Struthionidae; genus Struthio; species Struthio camelus. Next base: position 10,846,998 of record NC_090948.1, read on the forward strand.
CAGATATGGTTTTTCATTCATTACATAAAAAATCCTGAACCTGCAGAAGACCGTTCATCACTGGCCGTAAAGAGGATGTCCTAAAAATGAAACACTAGATTCTGTCTGACAAAGCACCTGAAAAACTTAAACAGAACTGACTGATGAGCTCAGGCTCTTTGGTTTGAAATCAGGCTAAATAAATGTTTGCATGTTGACTGCAGCAACATAATTATACAAAACGCAACCAACAAAAGGAAATAATAACTGTTAGAGGTTTAGGTGGGGGAAGAAGCAGGGAAGAGGTGGGGGGAAGGAAGAATGAAGGCAACCTCAAGGTTAAATGAGCAACGGGTCGGAGCACACAAAAGAAATGTAAACAAGAGAAATCTTTCAGCATAATTTTGAAAGTAATGGCAGACTGAGTCATATTATGCAGGTGTACAGAAAGCACTTGGCTGCATTATGCCATCTCAAGTTCCTGCTCCTTTTTCCTTTTGTCAAGAGGTCTTTGATTGAAGACACGATTGTCTTGCAAAGAAAGGAGAAAATGTCAGGTGAATAGCTCAAGTGATAGACTGCTGTATCTTGGATGCAGCAAGAAAAAGCAATGCTAATAGATTTGTACAGTAAATAATATGGGGCAAGAGGGAGAAACAACCAGGCCTTGCAGACGTATAAGAGAAGGCTACCTGAACCTCCATAATTTGCGGTGATTGCTGTGGGTTACTCAGTTCAATGTATTTCAGGGCCAGGGGAGAAGGGCTTCCAAATTTCCCTCAGTAGAAGTCAGAGCTAGCTGTTACGTACCTTTAGCCCGAGTTTTTTGACTAGGGTGGGTTGGGTTTTTTTTTCCCTGATTTGCCAGTTCCTCAAAACTGCCTTCTGAAAAGCATCTGTGTAGTTCCTGTCGTACAGTTCACAGGAACAGTTCTGCTAGCCAGGGCTGAGAAATCCAGTGCTGTGACTGACACCCTCAGACACAAGGTACTTCCTCTAGCCCACAGCTGAGTGATCCAAAATGCATAGGGCTCTTCTGTAGCCATGCGAAGTGAACTTTGCTTATTTACTGAAGAACCTCCACTGATTCTTCAAGAGACCTGTCTCACATGAAGTTTTGCCAATTCAATGTGAAGTGAGGACCTGCTAAGCTGGCATGAGTAGGTACTAAATCAATTCCAGCTTGGGAGAGCAAAAATCACTTGTCACAGACATCCAACTGGATTGAACTCATGTTTCATAAGCAGTTGCATGGAGAGGAAACAGGGGAAGCAAGCTGAGTAAATCAAACAGAAAACAGTTTTCCACAGCAGCAAACCTTTCATGATGGGGTTTTTATGCTGTTTCTAGGGTCGAATGTATACATCCTGTTACATGAGATTAATACAATAACAAGTGACAGCAATTGTGCAGCCAGACTGCTGCTAACTCGAGAGCTGCACTATCAGGAAACACTAGGCGCAGAGCAGCCAGGGCAGCCCCTGTTCTGGGGCAGCCCTATACCTCACCGTCCAGGCATCCCCCAGCCCGACAGACCGGCTTTGAGCATCTCCACCCTTGTGGAGAGCTATGCTGTGGCCAAGCCACCTGTAGCAGAGGGTGTGAGCTGATACCGATAACACTGTAGCTCACTTATGTAGATATGCCTACACCTTTCCCATCCCTGTCCACTTTCCCCCTGCCAGCTATTGCCCCTCTCTTCTCCTCCTATCTGCTCACTACCATGCATATGTACCTCACCTTTCCCCATCTGATCCTTTCTCACTGACCTTTCCCAAATGATTCCACAGATCTAGCCATAGCCACCTTCCTGGTGTCTCACTCCTTTTCCCCTGCTTTTATTACTCCTCCCAGCTCCCGGCACTTACGGGCAGCCCTGCCCACGCTCTGATCTACCCACTTCACACCTGCTAAGTCTTTCCACTGCTACTCTTTTCCATCCCTTCCTCTGTAGCTTGTTTGTCATCCCAGCATTCATCAGCACGGCTGCCATCCCGTCCCCCTTCTCTGTGTCCAAGCACCAGCAGAGGAGAGACAAACTTTCTACCTTTGAGTCCACCTCGCTGGCATCTTAAAGGAAATAAAACAAAACAAAATAGGTTTTTGTTCTTCAGGTGCCTCAAAGCCATTAAGGCACTTGGTTTTGATCAATGTGAATTTTGTATTGCAGTTTCACACTCCTTATCGTGCTTATTGTAACCTTTCTTATAGTGGGCAGTCAGCCTCCACTTCTCCCTGCACTGTCTAAAGGCTGTCCCAGAAAGATTGCCTTCCTGGCTGAGGAGAAGCAGCTCACTTTACTAATAATCTAACATGACTCCCCAGTCACTGTGGGGGAAAAATGGACATCCGGGACTGCTTTGAGACATTGTCTCCCTTTTTTGGAGCAAATCCAGATTCAACACCAGTCAGGGCAGAACAGTGACCAGACTCAAGCATTGAACTCAGCTTTCCACCCATCAGCATATAACAGAAGATCTTTCTAAACAGTTGTGAATATTAGATTTCAAATTAAAAAAAAAATACATCAAACTCCCTTTGGCCTTTTGGCTGAGATCAGTTGCTGTATCTGTTTGAGATCTGATGTATGCTGCATCGGGGACGACAGCACTCACTGGTGGGGGCATGTGCTCTGTGATCTGACAGATCTCACCTGTCTTTAACTCTTCTGATCGTATGATTTGGCTGCCCTGTGGATACACCACTCACTTACCTGAAGATGCACAAGGAACAGTGGGATGCCATCACGCTGTCAAGATGCTTCACGAGATACCAGCAGCAGAAGACTTTCTGGAAATGACACCACATTATCATCCACTTCCTGCTGCTTACTTTGTGGTGCTGTTTCCTGGAGCTATCTCATCCTGTTTAGGAACAACAGACTGGGTAAAAGAGGTGAGAAATGGCACTGAATATTAAAAGCACCGTTATCTGGTATTCTAGCTGTAGAGGGCTTAGAATGAACCCCAGCACTTTGAATGCCTCTTCGATCACTGAGCTAACTCAGAAAGCTCAGGAGGTGGTGCTGGTGGGAGATTGTTGTAGATCACTAAATCAAACCAGAAAACAGGATGTGTAACTCCTTAAGACCTGTCTGGAACACATCAACAGGGAAAACTACACTGTTAGGGAGTCCTCAGTTTGGGAGACATACGCTGGAGGTCTCATACAGTCAGTAAATAAAGCATTACTTGGAGTGCTTGAAAAGGAGAGAGAGAAAGAGAGAGAGAGAGAGAGAGAGAGAGAGAGAGAAGTATAGAATATAATTCTTTTAATGAGAAAGGCAGCAGATCCAGTATATCATTCTTGACATTCTGTAAAAAGTTGTTACCAGCATGAAAGATGCTGGTCACTAGACACCTATGGTTGCACCAATGGTACAAAAAGGACAGTCCCAGCCTGAAATACATAAACTTGGCTCAGAAAAACTAATTAATCAAAAATAAATTCAAAGGAAGAAAAGAAAATAGACAGAAAATGCAAATAAAGATCAGAAGTACTTTATAATGAATTTCTTAACCAAGATAACTATAGAACTGCTGTTAAGTTTAATTCATATACTATTTGAATTGAAAAATTGCTATTTGTAATACTGATAAGGCACAGGATGAATGGATGAAGAGCTGGCAGATCTCCAAAAGACAATTGTCAACAGGGAGCCATCACTGAATGAGATTTTTCCTAAACAAAGTTCAGCAATGAGTAGTACTGGTTTGCAACTAGATGATGTTTTCTTCAGTGGTTTCAGTCAGCAAACATTATTAATCATCTCATGCATGTGAATTAGTCTCAGTAAAAATTGTATCCCCATCAGAATATCTCCGCAAATTGTTTTTGAAAATTTCATCTCATTGAAAATGTTTCTGAGCAGCTTTCTCAAAGTCTTTGCTGATCACAAGTGTGGAAGAACAGAAAGCCCGGCAGTGACAAAAGATTATGATGATGCCGTGAGGCACTCATCTGCAGCACACTGAGCCTCTTGGTAAGGTGGGGTGACTTCAAAGAGAAGATGTTCTAATACCGCCCAGAGCAAAATTGTATGAATGGGAAAGTTTGCCCTTCAGAAGTGCCCATCTATCTCCACTGACTATTGAGGGGGCCTAAGATATGAACCTACATTAGATGCTTTTTAGATGGCTAAATATAGGTGGGATGTTTCCCACTCTTATAGCAAAGAAAACATGCAGGCTAGAGAATATACCTTAGATGAACATACGGTAGACACGGGGATCCAGTTGTCATGTTAAAAAAGGTCATTACAGAATTGGAAAAGGCTCAGTAAAGAGTTACAGAAATGATTTACTGACTGTAGATAATGTTTGACAGTGAGAAACCTAAAGATCTCACACTGTTTAATTTATCAAAAAGAAGATTAAAAGGTTACTTTCCTTGCAAGCATTATCTCACAGGAATGCCATGTACAGTAATGCTCTTTAATCTAGCAAGAATGGCACAAATATTTAACATTGAGGGTGATTAGCCACTAGAATGAACCAGTAGGGGAAGAGGTGGTTTCTTTCCCTCCTGATTTATTCAAATCAGGTCTGAATGCTTTTCTGGCAGATGTGCTTTAATCAAACAAAAGCTATGTTTTAGTCAGATGCAAGTTACTGGGCTGAATATAGGGGAAACTAGGTGAAAAAAGGATGCACTCCTGGTCTCAAAAATCTACAGATCTGTAAATGCCAAATGTAATTTGAATGTGCTTGCAGGAATCAAGATGTTCAAAGTGTGTTCTACTTTAAGGGATGACAACAGTCAGGGCTCTAAAACTCGGTATCTAGTCCAAAACCTGATACTGGCTCCTTCTGTGGCCTAAGCACAGCCACTGTTTCCAACAGGGCTATCTAAACAGAGATGCATCAAAATATGATGCATCAAAATCTGATGAAAATCTGATCTGATTTTCAAAGGCAGTGAGTAGGATTCATTGCTCTGAGTTCAGTGGGGTTTGTGAGCACTTAGCACCTATGGATGTGAATTGAGACACCTAATGAAAGGAGAACACTTTGGGAGTGATTTCAAAAGCATCTCAAAGATGCTTAGGAAAACCAGCCCAGCCCTCACTTCCAGTGGTGGGTGTGCTCTGAGATCAGAGCAGTGCCTTTAAAATTCCTACGTTTTGGCATCACCTTTCTTTGTCTCTGTTCTCTCAGTTGCAAAATAATCACATTTCCTGGACTGGACAGCTGAAAGGATTAACTTTAGAGCACTAGTCTTCAACCTGGGGGTCTGCAGACCTCTGGGGAGCTCTGTTGGTCTACTTCTAAGGTGTCTGTGAAAAACAAGTCCATTTATGCTGTACAGCGCTCTAATAATGTGCATTTCAAAAGGGACCCACTCCTCTGGAGAACGCTTCATGGTCAACAAATCAAAAAAGGTGAAAAATACAAAACCAGAAACTGAGAAACATTCTGTAAGTGACCGATCACTGGTAGCCGCTTTCCGTGAGTGGGAAATGGTAATTGCTCAGCTTCCTCGAGGAGCCAGCAGTGGAAGTGTCTGTCCCTGGCCTGGCCTCCTAACCTGCCTCCTCCTAAGAGCCTGTCTGCAGGTGGCAGCACCTTACACGTGGTCTCATGTCAGGAAGAAGCAACTCCAAACAATGGAAATAAGCAAAAGGGTTGTAAGGAAGCAATTTCATCCAAAGTATTCCCCCCCCATCTTCTAGTTCCCTTGCTGATGCCTCCCATCTAGCACCAGCCTCGTCACCAGCTGACAGGGTTTTGATTGTCCTCTCTCTAGGGTAAGCAGCAGGGCCTGTGGTGCTGACGGTAGCTCTCCTAGCTGCCTTGGAGGCTCACACCTATCTTTGTCTCTAGCCTCTGTCACTTTCACCTATTCCCATGAGTTCGGAGCATTTTTTCCCCCCTCCTTCTTCTTTTTTAAAGAAAAAGCTTTGCTTATCAAGCAGGTTTTCTCTGTGAATTCTTAGACTCCCAGCTTCGACTCAGGCACAGCAATGCTACTCGAAAGGTGAAAGTTTACAATATCAAATAACAATGCCAGCTGCTATCTTGGCAACAAGTTCCACTTCTTATATGGCAGGTGGAGGGCAGGTACAGGAAGCCAACTGCCTGAACAGAATATTGTGGGACTATTTTTGGACCAGAGGGCTGCAATCTAACGGGTATCTGTTTTCCAGGTGGACTGAGCAATGGCTCTGGACAAAGCGAGAGACCTGGAAATTGCGCTTTGACACTGAGCGCCTGCATGACCTTGGGCAAGAGCGTTCAGCTCCCTCATGCCTCGGTTGTCTTAATTGTTACAAGGAGTGAGACTCCTCTGTAGATTGCTCATATTATAATCAGGTAAAAAAAAGAGAGATGTACAATAAGGACAAAGTATTTAAATGGCATCATTTTGGGCTTGGCTGCTCCTCTAACAATAACTTTTTCTCTGGATGTCAGACTATATGGCTCACTTGACACCTGTACAAAGGTTCCTCCACTATACATGCTTTTTAAAGCATTTTGACCACATCTTTTACGATGCATTTTTTTTTTAATTGTTGCCAAGCATCCTCTAAATTCAGACTAGCAATACACATTTACAAGAGACATTAGTCTTGCTTATTAATCGTGGAATCCTAGTTCTTCTTTAATCTAAATACTCCAGCTTTGTATTTGAGCTTTATATTTGCATACTGAGTTTAAATAAACAGTCAAGGTATCAAATAACAAAGCACAGAAGCTCTAAGAACTGAAACGTTAAATAACAGCTTATATCATAGTACCCAGGCTTGGCACTGGACATTTTGAAATATCATAATGCTGAAGGAGAATTCACAACACTATTTCATTGACATCTGATCTGAAATGCTTTTATCATTTTGACATTATCAACAGCATTATAAAAGAGGCATTCTCTTTTTTTGTTTAGATACATAATTTATGATTTTATCAATAAAGGGTTATTTTCTTAACAAGACATAGCTGCAAAAAGCTTTGTGCTGGCTTTTTAAAGCACCAGTGACAATGCTATATATCTATATATATCTAGTACAATCATTGACCCACCTTTAATATCTTTTGTATATGGATATGAGTATATATGAGTATATGTATGAGTACATATATAAAACCTGCTGTCACTGACATTTTAAAAACATCTGAAGTAAACATTTCTTAGGATAGTTATTTGAGAGCCTGCTTTAAGAGAAACAAATGTGTTGATACAGTATAAATGATGTATCTAAACTGAATCGCAGATGTCACTTTTTAAGGTAGTTCAAAATAATAAAATGGCAAAAGAGTGAAGTGCCAGCTATCAGTGAAATAGTATAGATATGAGCGCGTGTTTCATTTAACCTGCGCTTCCAGCCCAGAGACACGGTATGTGAGCGTCTGGGGCTAGAAAGGGCTGCCGACCGCCTGCCTGCTGTTGAGTGACTTGGGAAACTGGCACCGAAAGAAGAGCGTAAATACAGAGGGAAGCAAAGTCGATGCGATACAGGGAATTTTTCACTGTCTTTTCTGCAGTTAGGGAGAGAAAGACAGAATTTTAAACAGGATCAAAGTAGGAAACGTGTCCCGTGCTTGGCACAGGCAGCATCACAGACCAGAGGAGAGGCTTTTTTGCTCTATGCCCCCGACCTAGCAGAGCGGGTCCAGAGCCTGGCACGAATCGGGGCTGTCCCAGCCCCTGCTCCAGGCCTGGACTGGAGTGGCCAGGTGACACCGCAGGACGTCGCGGGACATCACGGGACATCACGGCCTGGCCATGGCTGTGCTGCCCTGGCCCCCACTGCCTCCTTTACACCTGCTAAGGGAAGGAAGAGTTAAACCATGGCAATTTTTTTTCCTTGCTACTTCCTATCACTGCATAAATTGCTGGTGCTTTGTACATCTGGTTCAGTTCATTCCACATGATTCAGGTTCTCATTTTTCCCCTCCCTCGGGGACAACTTTCCTGAGTCTTGCTGTGGAGACTGACCTTGGTGCCAGCAGGATAGAGCCCTAGGAAGTCCCAACAGCCTCATCCTGACTGCGAATACCCAGCTGGGCTTTAAACGCATTGCATCAGAGAGCAGTAGGTCACCACATTAATCAGGAACTCTCAAATCCTCTGAGATACCTTGTTGGGAACTGTTACAGGGTTCTGGCTAGTCTTAAACATAATTTAAAAGACTTTGGGATTATTTGAAGGCTTTTCCCTTCCTTCAGCCCTCTCTCTATGTAAATGTTCTCTTCCATTTCTTACTGCTGGCTGCTTGTAACAGACATATTATTTTGCTTCTCTGGCCTACTTTGTTTCAGACAAAGTTTTGACTATCCAAGTTCTTTTTTATTCCATTTTACATTTTTAATGCTATGATGTTGTAAAACGTCCTTCCTCTTGAACAGTAATAAAAACCTTCCCCCCCACCTTTAGATTTCTTTTATAACACATTCAGCATTTTCTGGGACATAATTAAAACATCAAACAGTTTTCCTGCTGGTTATGCTAAAATCTGAATGCTTGAGTCTGCTGGCATTATAGAAAATTAAAATGTACTATTCTTGAGTGTATTTAGCATGCCCTTAAATAACTATCAAAAATGGTTTTGTTCTTCTTTATATAAAGGCTGGCACCATAATGCTAAGATACCACCTGCATTAAATAATGTCTCTAATTGGTGGCATGAGGATACTTTTTAAAAGTATAAAATATGTATTTTTTTCACAATTTTTCCTAGGCTAATGTGGCTAATTTTCCCATACAACTTTATCCCCAAGGAAAAATATAGACGGAAAGACCATTACCAATACATGAAGTTCAGTGGTTCTCTCTCTTTAGATGTAATTGCTATCAAGGAAGCTGGCAGCAGGGTAATTTTAGTTCAAATGAGTACATAGCCTGAAAAAGGATAAATCAACCTTTGTAGGTCTGAAATTAGATCCCAGTGTGGGATTGTTCTAGCTAAATGTACATCAGGTTCATAAAATATATTTGCCAGAATGAAAAGCCCCTAAAATCTAGAAAGATGGCAAGGGCAGCACTGAGCATGGGGCTGGAAAGGGAACGTTTCAGACTCTGTTTCAGACCTCCCTCCTTCTTCATTTTCTAGTAATAGCCTCAAATTACCTTTTTAATCAGGCAAGAAGGGCTCAATCCTTCTCCCATTCAGGGCAATGAAAAGCCTCCCACAGTACCCTAATTCCTTTTCTCACGATGATTAATACTTTAGGTCCACATCCAGAAAGGCACTGAGAAAGGAAGAACTGACTGCATCAGGAAGCTGGACATCTTTATCATAATTGGGCACCTAAAGAGCTCTGTGGCTCTGGGTCCAGAGTCCCAGTAGCCCTGGTAGATTTTTAAGAGGTGACAGGTCAGGCCATTTGGCTGCTGGATGGCATGAAGAAGAAAGCAGGTTACACAGCTGCAACAGAAAAACTAACATGTCAATTTAAAACATTCTGTAAATATCCTTGAAGGTGAAATAACTCTAAATATTGTTTTTATTTTTTCCAAATGTTCTACTTTTCAGTGGCTGTCTTGGATTAAAGAAAAACAGGGCGGCTGGTGCCTGGCCACAGAATTTAGGTCACGCTCCTGCTTTGGACTGTGGGTTGTCCCTTGTGCACTCGTGAGCCCTGACACACACATGCTTTGGGTTGAATGGTGAGAGATGTGAGCTGTGAACCTGGCTCTCCCTCTCCTACCACAGTTCTGGCAGTCGGATAGTTCCCAACTTGGGGTAAGGAAAATCCCTTGTCCCAAGAAAAATCTATGACAAAAGATTTTATTGAAAGATGAGGATAGTCTCTGTAATCCCAGGTCTGTCCTGGCAAGCCCGAGGTGTAAGATCACATTCATGTTTAAATTTGCCCTGTCTATCTTTTGCTGAAGGGCTGCCTTTTGGACAACTCTGTGACACCAGCTTCATAACTGTAAATCTTTAGAAAGCCAAAGTTTATTTTTTTCCACACTAATAAGTGTTCTGGTAAAAGCACACAGCTCCCAGCCTGCATTACTTGTTCACTATGGCTTGGAGAGCCACATTGCCCAGAAGGCAGTGCCTCAACTTCACATGGTGGCCTAGGTCCTGCAGAGAGGATCCATCTCCCTGGCCCTGCGGCCCACACCTCTGTATTAAAGGATGAGTATCAAATGAGAGATGTTACAAATGATCACTTTTTAAAAAATCTTTGCCATGCTATAGTTCCTAAAAGCATCTGTCATACTTGATTTTTATAGAAAAACATGATAAATGTGTGTCCCAAACAGCCTGTGATGTTGTTTCAGACAACCTGCAACAAAGTCTTTTTATGGACTATGTTTCAACTACCCTTCTCCTGGAAGTGAGATGAATGAAAAAAAATCTCATAAGTCAGCACGTGGGCTACTTATAAAATACTTATATTGAAGTACAATATTTCAATTTATTGTAGATACTTTGGCAAATGCTAACCAGTCCCAAAGAAAGTCAAACCATGAAAACATATTTAGAAATGTAGGCAGGTGACTGAAAATCAAAGGGCATATGTAGGTCCTTTCCTGAAAACTAGCCTAAGAATTATATCCACTTCTGATTTTGAGGGGGTTTGGATCAGACTTTCTCACATCCTGCTCTTAGCCTCCCACTATGCATGGACAAACCATTTTCTTAAAGGTTAAGGCAAGTCTGCATAACCTCATATGTGCAGCGTGTCTGCTCCCTGACCTCAGCTTTCATCATTTTCCAAAGTTTTACTAGAGCAATAGTAATAATAATAAACTCCCCAAAATGCAAAAGATTGCTGAACACATTTCTTAAGCCAAAGACTTCTGTCTCACTACAACATGCTGAAGTAAAAACATATCCAGGAGTTGTCCCTGGAGTCTCAAATCATTCTCTCATCACACTGGGTTCAAAGACAACGTGAGCTGTGTAGCACAGCTGAAAGTATCTGCATAAAGCAATTCCTCTATGATGTTGTTTTGTTTCTGGCTTGCTTTTACCTGGGCTATCTGAAGACATTGTTTGAGGCTAAGGAAAAAAATATGAATAATGTTTGGGCCTAGAGATCAAAAAATCAGGCTTATTTCCATAGTCGTTAGTAGCCAGTATCCCATGTGAATCTGTTCATTTCTAAAGCTGCACTGAAATGCTGGGTGTATTAGGAAAGATTTCTTTTTATTTTTATTTTATTTTCATAAGAGTTTGTTCTTGATTTTTGAAGATGCTGAAAGCTTTTTGATGTCACAAAACCAATCATAAGAGGGAAAGCACAAATTTAAATGTGAGATAAAAGGGGTTTTGCATACATGCATAACAAGAAATTCATTGAACAAAACAAATTACTTACCACCTCCACAATGGCTCTCTGCCTCCAAGGGATGGGTTGGTTCACAATGAGGAGGGGACAGTGCTAAAGTCATGGAATACTGTGATCAGAAAAGTTGCAATAAGAAAAAAAGTATATATAGAAAATAACTACAAAGAGGGAAGGGTGTAAAAAAATGGCTCGCCAGTCCCCTGGGATTGTGAATGACTTTCACTATTCCCCCAAAAGTTTCACTTTAAACATTATGGGGCCAAAATGGTCTCTTTTTGTGTGCCAGTTCTAGAAGCTTGGAGAGGAAGGCAGAGGAAGGAAGACGGCCGAATTTTTCATTCAAATAACTTTGTTCCCATTTGGATATGCCTTGTTTGGAATTCACACTGATGGCAATGAGGTGTGTTGTTTTGGTTCGATTTTGATGTTCTTTTACATCTCTCCCTTTTGTTTACCATGTTAAAGCCATGAATGATGAGCGTTATGGGTTGGGGAAAGGCCAAGAGAGAGACGTAATCATAAATTTCCATCAGAGTTCTGTGTTTCAGAAAGGAGTTTTGGGATGCTTTGGGAACCCACTTCAGACTGGCTAGCAAGAAATACTCCTCCCTCTTGTCCCCAACTCCCTGGCCCCAGACAGGGGAAGATCACAGTGGACACGATCTTTTCTTATTTGTTTATTTACTTATTCTGTTTTACAGGGCAAAGTACTGATTTTTAGGGGCTGAAAGTCTGAGGATGACTAAGATAAAGTATGCTGCATCTACTGTGGAATAAGAATGCGAAAGATGATACTTTATGTGATCAGCCGGTCTTACTGAAAAAAACGGACACTCTCCTGGGTACACAATCCCTTTGTTAAATTTGACAAAACAGTGGCAAACCTCAAGCTAAACACGGGCTGTCCAACTGATTAATGCTATTTGGCTTTGGCCTGAAGTCTGGGGCTCTTTGGACAGACCCAACCACTTCTTCCTACTGTATTTGTTAGCCAAAAAGAAAAGATATGACCTCTCCTAACAGCCTGGCTCCTGAGACTGTGGCTTTACAACACAAACTGCAGAGGCTGATGTTCTTCACCTTCCTCCTACCCCTGTTATTGCTGCATACTGATACCTCAGCTGTTCCAATATGGGATGAATTGCTTGGACACTGACCAGATCAAGAAAACCCTTAAAAATAAAAGGGAAGGAAGTCTGGTTCCCAGTTCGCATTGTAGCACTGCAAAGGGTAAATGAGCACATGTGAGGGAGGAGGTGTAATTACAACTTTATGGGGCTTGCCCTGTGCTGCGACAAGCATACCACCACAGCAGTATTTTATGCATATAGAGTTGTTCCCGTTATGGGCAACGGCAATAAGCTATATCGGTATAAGGCACCCGGACAGCAAGCCAACCAGTTCCCTTCCAAATCTGCGTTGTTGTAATTGTCTCGGTACAAATTGTTACCTCTGCAGATCTTACCTATGAGCTACGGCCAGTGCTATTGTAGCTGAAAAGCATTTCTGTCTCCCGATGAGCCCTAGTCCAGCTGGGCTGGGTCTTTTCACCCTCCAGATGTGTTGGGCTGCGCAGGGACTCTCCATGCCCTGTTTCCACTGAGGTTCAAAACCAGACGGAACAAAAGTCACAAAGCACACTGAAGTCATTTCCATTCCAAAGGAGGTGGAATATGGTCAGAGCTCCTGGAAATATTTCACTTTTTTTTTGTTTTTGCTTGCTTGTTTTGGTTTCCTCTGTCTTTTTCCTCCCTTCTTGATAGAAGTATCATTGCATATATTTACTTGGTCAATGAAAAAGCAGAATATAGAAGAAGAGAAAGAAAAGAGAAGATGATCAAACAGAAAAATAAATGAAAGGATGACTTGATTTTTGAGCAACAAACAAAAAACTGAAACACCTTCCTGAAAAGTTTTTGACTTAAAGGAAAAAAAAAAGTGAAATTTTTGTCATAATATTTTAAAATGTGAAAGTATCTTTTCTTTCTTAGCATGCAATCTTTCTTTTTCTTTCTCTCTTCAGTAGCCTCTTTTCATGGGCAGGCAATTTTCCAGCCTGCTATCAAGCCATTGGCCATGCCAAGCTCCTTCTTTGCTGTTCCATATCAGCAAATCCTTTGGTCACATTTCTGTGGTCAGCAACATTCAGTCTTCACACCTGTCAAATTTCATCTACCAGTGAAAACTGGCTATTGTCAAATGGTTTGCTCAGGATCCTGTGCTGTCAGTGGATGCTTTTCCACAACCTCCAGTGGTGTTTCTGGATCAGACCTCACCTAATTCAGTGGACCACTCATCAGTTCTTCCTCCAGCATGCTTGCCTCATTATGGTCACTGATTTATGTTATAGTTGTCATCCTCAGTTCCTGATATCAAAAAAATTGTTCTGAAGTGTGTGAGGAGAAAATCATCAATTGATCTAAGCTTCAGTTCAGAGGTTCCCACTGTATTTCTGGAACACTAATTTTAATGCCACTCAGCAGGGAAAAATATAACTCTGGTATGTGGAGGTAGAATGGGTTACAGTTTTGGAAGAGGCCTGAAGGAGGTTTAGGACGCCTTCTACTACTTCAGGCAAGTACCTCTGTGAAGAGCTGTTGCTTTTACCAGTAGTATTATGTCTTGAGGATCTGAAGAGCATTTTCATCACTGAGAGGAGCTGCAGAGAGTTATACAATAATCACCTGCAAATTTGACAAAGCAAAGTTAGGATCTTAATACTGCAATTCATTTCCTTTGATATATTATCTGTCATCTCCCTCTTCCCACACAACCTCCTTATACTGAGCAGGAGATGGCACATCATCTACTCCCTTGACTGCTGAGACAGAAAATTATTTCTCTCCCTTCTCTCTCTTCCCTTCTCAGTCACTCTCTTTCTTTCTCTCTCTATTATTTGCTTTTTTTCTTCCCTTGATTTCTGGGCCTAAAGCTGTGTGTTGTTTTTCCATCTCTCCCTGACTATTTTATGGCTCTTTCAAAGGAGAAAGAAGAATCCTGTTTGCTTCAGTTTGACACAAAATGCTGGAGCAGCGAGAGACAGCCTTTGATGAGGACTTTGGCAAGTGGCCCATGACCAAGTCAGGGTGTCCTGGGTAGCTCCTTTAGGTATGGCTAGACTATATTTTAAGTACAGGTTAAAACTCTGCTCATTTCACTTTCAAATGGTCTGGACAGGATTTAGGGGAGCTCTGAAGTACAGTGGAGGCGAAGGCTTGCATCTCTGCTACCCCACATGCAGTGAGGACAAGTGTGGCTATGGATGTGTCCACTCGGTGGAGTCTGCCACCAAAGCTGCCCTGGGGAGCACAGTGCACAAGATCTACACTGCACAAAAGATCCAGGAGATGAGTAACAATAGTTTATACAGACAGGTTTTTAACTACCATGGCCTTTTTTGTCACTAGCTCTCATGGGCTAGAAGAGGCTAAAGAAAGCTCAGTTACAATTCAGTTAATATTCAAGTATCTCCTGAGATTTTAATGCATAAAGACTACCTATGGTTTCAAGTGTGATTCACATGGTATATATGGCCCTTAATTTTAAATTGACTTAAAACTTTGGTAGAAACTCTGAAGGCTACAAGGGCTAGATTTATTTATCTCCTTTACAACCTCTGTGAAATCCTGGGAATGGAGTCACCCAAATGAGAAGTCATAGTGTTTGGGTTCTTGTCTAACCAAGGCTCATTGATTTTTAAGCGCATAAATTCAGAAACTCTAAAGACCCAGCCAAAGACAATACAGCAAGCAGCACAGTTCAGAGATTCCCCAAGGGAGGAGATGTGGTTGTAAACACTTGAAAATGTTTAAATCCAGTGAATGCTCTAGTTATATTTGGTAGGTCTGACAGGACAAGCAGTCCTAACAATCTGAAACACTCTGGACAGAATAGAAGGAAATGCTCGCCAAAGAAAACAAAAGACTTACAGCCCTTTTCTCATCTCCTGTGCCAGGACTTTGAGTTATCACAGTCTCAGTACTCCTAGAGATGTCCTTACCTTCTAGCGGCTCTATTCCAAGCAGCACAGCAGCTATCCTTCGCATTACAAGTTCACCTGGTAGGTGGCCTCACACAGTTATGAGGAGGCCTTTGATTGAAAAACTACTAAATAGCAAACGGGTCGTCACCTAGATACCCAAGGCCCAAGTTAAAGCCAGTAAATGTTGATACAAAGAGTTTCTGAGGGCTTTGGATCGAGCTCCCAAACTGAATTTGGTTGATCCGTCACGTTCCTCTGGTAGCAATAGCATCCAGGTAAAGATTTCCAGAGGGAAGGGGCATGGGGCAGATGTAAGTAGTCAGCTGAGACTCTGTAGGGTAGGGAAGGCTCTGCTGATGCAAACCCACCATAGCAAAAGGTATCATACTTATAGGGACTTCTAAAAATGCCTCAATTGAAGAAGTATCCTCTACAAAAAAAGGTGTGGACCAAACAGCAGATAATGTCCAAAGATCTGCTGAATATAAGGGGCCTATGATTCAAAAACAGGACTCTCGGGTTTGTGAACAGCTGACATGAGTAGCAAGAAGACCAAAGACAGATGGATAAGGAGAATAAGAGCTTTTGTAAAAATACCAGGGGAGATGAAGTACTAGGGAGAAGCTGAATCCTTCAGTAAACTGAGAGACTGAATTCTTTTGAAATCTGCCTTTAAATAAATATATAAACATTAAGTTTGAACAGAAAACACTGGATAAAAATAAACCTGTAAAAATAATGACAAAGAATGGGAAGGGGAATATAAAGAAAATACGAATATAAACAAATCAGCTTTCCAGATTACATGCATCCTAGAACACTTAGGGAACTGAATAACAATTTTGTTGTACCATCAATAATTATTTTTTGATAAATCATGGGAGATTCCCAAAGCCTGGAGCAAAGCAAATATTGCACATATTTTTCAGAGAAAAACTGAAGCATGATCCTCTAATTACCATCTCATACGTCAGTTTTCTTTCCCTGGTAGTATAATAGAACAAATAATTTTCTCAGAGCTATAAGGCTGACTTGCTCATTACCCCCAGATGATCCAGTACAGTCCAACACAAAGCTGGCACAGAGCTGACCGACGGCTACAATCCCAACTCAATGACAGAAGAATTACTAGCATGGCTCTGATGCATCCAATGGCGTGTCTTGATCGTGCAATGCAACACTGTGCAGAAAATATGCAAGGTAATTCTGAACAAATTTCCAAATTATAAATGATACTAGCGCTTTGCCTAAGCTAATTAGTCCTGGTACTAATTAAGCAGACCCGAAACTCAGTGAAATTGTGGAAAGTACATGCTAAGATCTGTAAAGAGCCCAAGAGGAAATACTCTCAATTTGGGGACACACTGCAGAGACAGTCCACCCATTTTGCTCGGCTCTCACGTTCCTAGAAATGCATTGGAAAGGAATTTAGAGAAAAAGAGAAGACTTACAAATGGCTTAAAAAAGAATTGTTAATATAACTACAAAATGGAGAGGCAATGAATAAGCAGCCACTACTGCAGCCAGGCTAATGCTCATAGCTCTTTGTCCAGCTTCTGGGATGGGGCTAAGGTAAAATTCCTTTCCTTAATTTCTTGTTCCCACCCAAAACCTGCTGTTTTGGACTTTGTGCAGGGTATATGTGTTTCATCCATAATCATTATTCGTAGATATTTTGGGGGGCCAGGAGGGACCATTAGATCATCAGTTCTGGCCTCCTGCATAACACATGACATGAAATTTCATCCAAAAAGATAATGAACTGTTCACTTCTTTTGTGGTAGTGGATGAGGTTTGAAGCTGTGACTGATTCTGTAGCTTTTTGGGGGATCACAGATGATTTTTGACATTTATTAATTCAGATTCTGCAAAGCATCATCACATGGAAAATGCTCTACTATAAACAATTACTTTTCCAAAAAAACCACTATTTGAAGAAGGGGGGTGGGGGGGTGGAGACAATGACAAACCATAACATAGATGGAAAAAATTGGAGATTATCAGCTTTTTCCAAATTTACTATCAAGCTCTCTATTTTTGCTCTCTTCCTAGTTAACTTTTTCAAAATAACTAGACACAAGCATCAGGGAAACTAAACGATAGTTTACTCTCCAAAAGAGAAAAAAAAACTTACAGAAATGTGTTTCTACAGTAGACTTTATATATCCATTCAGTGTGGTCTAATGTAAGTCAGGCTTTAACAAATATTTTTTTCTCAACTTGGTTCCAGGATAAAATTGTAGAAGTTACTGAAAGGTGAAAAAAACCCTCAATCTATTCAACTTAAAAAAAAAATAAAAAGACATTTAAGGGGGGTCTAACTGAAGTATACAAAAATCTTAGCTGAATGGATAATATCAATGCATGTTACTACTTTTGATACTGCATAGATGACAGGATCGGGGGCATAAATGGAAGTTCAAAAAACAAATTCAGAAGAGACATAAGGAAGTGCTTTGTCACTCAAAGAATAATAAATGTTTGGAATGGCCTACTGGGCAAGGTTGTTGAGGCAAAGACAGTGGGTTCGTTCAAGAAGCAATTAGATGCTATCCTGGGGGAAACGCTGTATTACAAGAGACAAGCATCAATGTGTTGAATGGCCTTTTCTCATTCCTAACATTTTCTGTGTTCTTTTCTGCGGCTTGTACTCTTAAGGGTCTGCAGCCTCAGTGTATGATATCAAAACTGAAATCAGGCCCAGCAGTGTTCTCCACTAAACTGGGCCAAGAAACATAATAAAGATTTGGCCTTGCTATAAAAGTGTGTCGCACTGTACTGCTACCCTGCTTATTCCACGCTGGCCTGTGGGCTGCTAATAAAGGAACAGGCATTGGGCAAACCACCCAGGGTTCAAAGATTTGCCTCACACCTTGTGTCGAGTCTAGAGTGCACTTTTAAGAAACTGGGGCACCCTGCCCTTCAGGTGGGAGCACTTTAGAGATAGGTGAGGACAATTTCAGCTCACACAGGGCTCTTTGGATCTTTCACAACAAAACTTGTCGTTCAAATGTGTCTTTATTATTAGGTATCAATTTTTTTTTGAGAATTTCTACATCCCTTTCACCTTATCCATCCAGTTTAATTCTGTGTCCTCTCTCTCCAAGCACAGCGCTGATCCTTTACCCCCTCTTCCACCTTTTGTGTACATCAAAAGGAAAGCAAAGTTTGTATTTGTTCTTCGGTGCGTGTGATGGCACACACAGAAAGAACAAGTCTTTAGAAGGTTAAATAACATCTCATGTGTCATGCCAAGATGGGTGCATCAGTCACACAGTCATCAGCTGAAAAGGGGCTATTATAGCCCATCATCTCTGAGCAAAACTGCAGCCACCCATACTAGCTGAAGCCTGCCACAGTGTGGGACACCATGCATGCGTGTGCACCTGGGGGCAGCCAAGGGGGACCTGCAGAGCCGCTTGCTGCCAGTGGCCCTTTCCAGAAATTTAAGGTTCACTTCCAGAGGAGTACAGAGCTCATGATGCCCTGCTGAACAATCTGAAGTCCATTCAGAAGAGAGCACTGGTTCAAGATACATCTTAGATTAGCCATTTTATCGCATTCATCTGATGGACAGGTTATGGAGGAAGCTTCAGTACCTCTCCATAAGAGGCTGTGTTAAGGCACTGCCATAAAATAAAGAGGGTCCTCCCCTAAACTTACTATGCACCCATAAACAAGAGATAACAGAAAGGCACAACTAGACAGTGAAAAAGTCCCTAGTAACTTTGGAGGCATGCATTTTACTGTGCACAGGGACATTCATTTTACTGTGCAGCTCTTATCAAATATTCTATAGGTAGCTCAGCATGGGGAATTTTAGGGAAATACTGAAGGAATGCTGTACTTTTAGCTTTACAATTTTATATGGGAAATCTCTACCAAAAGTAAGGGGCCACATGAGATAAAGTATTCAAATGCTTTGGGGGAAGAGGAAAAAGGTACTGACATGCAAGAACTGCTCTGCCAACAACACTAGCAAAGGAAGTAGCTTAAAGATTGGAGGAGAGGGATGGCAGCCTATCCCTCTCCAGCCAGGATGAAGAAGGAAAAATGAATCTTACAGTGCTATCCTCAGCTCAGGAGCCAAGCCAGGCTCTAATTCAGGGTCACGCAAACAGAAGTTAAATTAATATGAATTGCTGAAAGACTCACACAGTCGGTCTTCTCATCCTCTAACTCTTCTGCAAGGGTTTTTTTATTTTATCATTAATCATTATTTTAGTTCTAATCTTCATTACAGCGGCTTTGTACCCTCGCACTCAAGGGGAAGTGAGCATTCAGAATAACTTTGCAAGTGCTGCCTAAGCCATTTGATGTTTACACCACTAGCAAAACTATTTGCTAACAAACTTTGAGACTTCTTGCCCTTTCAAAGGAACCATTTCACATATGGTTTTTGGCTTCCTCTGCAGTGGCCCAGCAATATTATTTTATCCCAGCAAAGAGCATATTATTGTTTAATATCACTGCTATATTCCAGTATGTTTCCCAGGATGATAAATGTTGGCACAGAAAAGACGTAACTTTTTCAAACAATAAGTAATAAATTGTGGAAGGCTGAGGTAAATATTTTTCCATGTCCCCAAACAACTCTGAGTACATTCTTGAGAAGTGTATTGACAGTAAAATGTTTGAGAACAAGAAAATATGTTGGATCAGGTCATGGTTGTTGTCCAGCCCATAAAATATCAAGAAAATTCCTAGCTCTTTTTACCATCTGTTTCATCTGTGTCCTTCTAGTTTCAGCTTTAAGTAAAGCATTTAAAATGTCAAGTCTGCTATAGCAAAGGGTGATAATTATGAAATGTAATTAAATAGTAATTTGCCATTTTGGATAGCAC
Source organism: Struthio camelus (assembly GCF_040807025.1). Classification (NCBI taxonomy): domain Eukaryota; kingdom Metazoa; phylum Chordata; class Aves; order Struthioniformes; family Struthionidae; genus Struthio; species Struthio camelus. The sequence continues at coordinate 10,867,046 of NC_090948.1, forward strand.
CCTCCATCTGAAGATCTCAAAGCACTTGGCCACCATGAATAAGTTAATGGTGAGAAAATAAATAGCACTGTTCCAAGTTTTAGAAAGGAAAACTGAACCACAGAGTTTGTCAGATGTATCCAAATGTAGGAGGAGGTATCTTGGAAAAAAATTATTCTAATACCTGCATTCACTATACTCCGTGCTGTGGGCATCCACTCCAACATGATGGCACATGACCTAACCAAAGACGGTCAAAAGAAGCTGACCACAGACTGCTGACTACTGAATTTGTTGTAACGAGTTGCTTGTGAACAATCCACAGATCAACAAAAAACAGAAATGAAGTACTAAAATTTCCCCTCAAGATTACATATGAAAACTACTCCCTCCAGGAGGGCAATCTGCAAAGAGAAAAGGATGACCAAAACCAGTATATTATTAACAATTATTCTTATTCTAATCCAGTGTAACATTTATTTGATTTGTTCAGATAAATATTTTTCCATATTATATGGAAAACTCACTTTATCAAAAATGTATGGTTATAGTTTAAATTTTCAAAACAAATTAGAAGATGCCTGTTCTAAACCTTGCAGCTTTGCAGTGAGAATGCCCAAGCTGAAAATGCCTATCCTGCCTGGTGACTGGTGTAGGCTGGGGACTACCCCAGGCTTTTCTTACCAGAGATATTAGGGTGAGCACCCTCGTGCCCACCAAGTGGACATTCCTGCTCCTAGCAGGTGAAGATGGGTATCTGTTTTAGTCTCAAGCCTGCCGTGGGATCATTTCAAACAGCAGTGCAGGTAATGCCACTGCATCTATCCTCGGGAGCGTTGTCTTCAACACATATACATGTCCCTTATATATACCCCCCATCTTTATAAGTTCTGCCATCAGCCTGGCACACTCACCCATAAGGAGTATGCATTTAACCTGCCAGGAGCTGGAGAGACAAAGACTAGCAAATGTAAACAAAGCTACCTGGCCTCAGCTGTATGAACATGTGCACCTCTGTACATACGGAAAAGGTTACTTGCTTATAATTTCTACAATGATTTCAGAGAATTTGTACAATGTTTAAATGCTAAATTTGTCTAGCAAGCATCCTTTTGGGCCAATATTTATCTGTTTAAAGTGAAACTACTAATCCTCTAGCACTATAAGGGGAAGGCATACTCAGTATACGTACTCTGTACTTGAGACATAAATAATAAATGCAATTTAAACAGAAATATGAGCAGACTTTCCATTAAGTAACAGATCACTGTTGGACGGTCATGGTTTTTTATATCCGGCAGAGGGCTGTATCTCAGATATGTAGACATCATGTAGAGATGGGATATTTTGTAAGAACATTAATAATGATGTTCCTACATTGCTCATGCTGTGGAAATGCTTCCTATTCATCTCATTATCTTCTGGTCCCACAATGGCATCATGATGAGTGCAGAGAAATGAGTAAGAAGCCTTCTATGTCTTTGTGTGGTGGGTATAAAATGGTTGCAAACCAGATGAATGCTTAAATACATTCTCTCTTTGACATTTTATGCTACCCTTCTGGAAAGACCCCATATATTTAATATCAAAAGGGCAGAGACCACTTACCATGGGAGAAAAAGAGAATGACTGCTTTGTCCTGCTATCTCTGTCCCAGGAAGCAGATCACAGAGGACCAAGATGGTTTCCCTTATAGCTTGAAAGGGGCTGATGAGAACCACAGAAGCACCTAGATAGAAGTCGGCTTCATTCACTCTTATCAGTCCCACAGATCTGCTCTAAATCTCTCTTCCCAGTCTCCTCCTCTGGGGTTATAAAAGAGGGCACGGCAGAGTGTGTCAGAGACAGGTTGTTTTGAGTTATTGTTGTATATGTTTCAGTGGTCACTGCTGTCTTCAAAACCCTCATTTCAATATAAATCACTTCTGTTTTCACATTTTCTTCTGAGTCAGTTCCACATCCCGAAGACTGTTCCCATGAGTAGCTGTTGAATTTGGGCCCTCAGCTCTTCTCTAATGACCTTTCACAACATTGGTAAAAGCTTCAGCACTTACTGAAAGCATCAAAGGGCCTATTCTGATCTTTCATGGAATCTAATAAGAATGGTGGGGCTGTATATTCACAGAGCTGGCACTGCTTCTCTGCATGTCCTTGGGCAAGTCCTTTAAAATCTGCATGGGTTTCCTTGTGGTAGAATGGGAATAATGACACTGGCCTGCCAACCACGAAGGTTACAGCATTGAATCACTGAGAAAACTTGTCGAAGCCCAAACAGGCAAAACACCTTGCAGGTAAGTAAGAGGTACACACACTCATGGAGAGGAGAGTAATGTGCCTAGAGATAACTTAGCTGCCTTCCCAAGCTGTAGCTTCAAAATACAAACGATGCCAAGACAGCAGGCATGAATAACACTAGCTTCATTACTCTAATCTGCAACAGTGGACAACTTCTTGTACATACTAATCACTGGAATAGCTTCCCGTAACATGCTACTAACAGAACTAAAAATATTTAATTTGAAATATAGGATTCTAAGAAGCATCTTAAATAAAAGCAGATTGTCATATACTGGCAGGGTGCCACGCTCATCTCCACTTTATACAGTGCTTCCTTCTTATCTTGGACCGTTAGATGACATTCTTCCGATGGAATCAATTGGCCGCATTCTGGCCCCATGCTATTTCTGATTTAATTATATTGCAGCTTGGCCAGCCCTAGATGATGTTCTTCCTGCTGCCTCTCTTTTAATGTTCTCTGTTAGTGTAGGGGATTTTCTATATTCAGTTACACTTTCCTCCTACAAGTTCTTGACCAATATTTTATATGACATTTTCTGCAGAAAGAACCATTTAGAGCCCAATCCAATGTAGACTGATGTTAATCAGAATCCATTGCCTTCAACAGCTGTTAGACCTGTAAATCAGATTTGCACACCTGCCACACATAGCAGCAGCTGTAGAGCAGAAATGTGCATTTGAAAATGAAGTTGCACATGTGAGGAAGAAAAGACAAGACTGATTTGAAGAAATGAAACTGAGTTTCTGTTTTCTCAGGAAACTACAGCCTGACCTCAGGTTACTGAAATATTTCCTTTGACTTCATATCTTTTCCTTTGCAGATAGTATCAGATGTTAAATCAATCCAGTTAAGAACATTCCCTTGTAATTACCAAATTACAAAAGTGTAAAAAGTTACCAAAGAGACAAAGGGCATTTTAGAATTAACCAATGATATTCTTGTTTAACTGTTATGCTTTTCTCCACATGTTGGTCAACTTTTCCCATGATAGCATTTTAAATGGTTAAAAGAAAAAAAACTAAAAAGCAAACCACAAAGAACCTTTCTGGATAAGAAGGGAGTAGGAAAAGGAAAGTCCAACTTACCAGTAAGCTCTCTCTGCTGATAAAGAGAAAGGGTAAAAGTGTAATGAGTGGAGAAGGTGTGAAAGCCATTGCCCTGGATGGATTCATATCCACTTAATGGTAGTAGGGCATAATGTCAGGTTAAAGCAAACCCAAACCCAGCCGGAAAACCCAATTTTCTTGTTTTTCTGATCTTGTTAATCTTTCAGAGTTCGCTATCTCTGTCAAATTGTGATGCCTGGCATTTTTCCTATACTGTGACATATTGCCTCATTTACATGCCCAATCTCTGCCTTGTTATAAGGACCATCAGACCTTGCTAAGTTTGTGCCAGCAAGCCATGTATTAGCAGAGCAAGTGAACGTTCTCCTAGATCAAGAGAATATTCCTGTGGTAAGAGGCAGGCGCTGCAGCCACACTTGAGATCAACCACGGACACATATTGCTGTCTGCAATGGTACTTATAAAATTCTTAATAGTTGAGAAAATGTAAGGCACAGCCTTGTAACATTTTTTCCTTTGCCTTCAGAAAGCACTCCTCCAAAGTGCCCAGAGACATCCTGCCTTAGGGGTTGTTCCCAGTTAGGATAAACCAAGTGAAAATGTGTGACTACTGTCAAAAGAAGAATAATGTTAGTACTTACCAAAGGTCCCCTTCTTTTATGAACATGACACTATTACGCATAATCTTTGTGCTCGATTTCTCCAATGTACTCCCTTACGCTGGAGATGGTCCCAAAGCAAACCTCTCAATACAAGCACAGGACATGATTGACAATCAAGGCCTACAACACCAGAACATATGTTTGGCTTCCCGCTTATATCTTTGTATATATCCAGCCAAAAACCTCAGTGCAAACATCCTTGAATATTTGTATGTTTTGTAGAATAGGCCAAACTCTTCATACTTAGTACCATTAACTTTTTGTTGACTAAACCTTTGGTGCAAATTTAGTCATCCCTGTTGATTCTGCAGATGAGAGCACCTCCATTCGATCTAAATACAAGGCTAGCAGTGCGTTTAGTCCCATCCTCAGATTTCCCAACTGCTTCTTCATTCAAGAGAACCTTACTTTGTGCTATTGAATCCCTGAGGTGGGATCTCACAATGCCCATGCGCTTAGACAAAACTGGGGATACAGCACTTTGTGGTATGCACCACCATGCTTTCTTTAACGCAACAGGACCAGGTACAATGGTTTTCATCAGAAACTAGTGGCCTGCAGTTACTACTAGAGCAAAAGACAGCTTTCTCATAATAAGCTGTTTACTCTTAGCAATAAGAAAATATATGAGAAAATTATCTTAACAAGGAGAATAGGTCTTCATCATGACCACAGATCCATACAGTTATTTCTCAAATCTAGGGAGAGAAGTCAAACTTTCCTGCAACACCCGCAGCTAAAGGTCTGACATCATTCAGATCATTCAGACCTCAGACAACCTTGACATTGCCTCTTTCCTTCTTATTTCCTTGAGGGACTCTCCAAATTCAGTCAAAGGTTTATGCTTCCCCAGTCCTCCATTTTCCTTATACACCTCTCAGAAGTCTGCTGACAATCCCAAACAAACAGGTCAAGACAAAAGTGTCAAACAAGTGCCTCTGGTAATACATCAAGCTGTCGCCCAGTTTTAGGTATTCACTGTCTTTTCTTCCTTTAGGCTGCTTCTGACTATCTCCCTAACTGATTTATGGACTTTCACATTTATGGAGGTGTTCTTATACCGTTCATATAAGACAAGGAACTACCAAAACTATTACAAAGCATCTGCCATCCATCCTGGCTACCACATCATGGCTATGATACAGGGGGTATCTTAGTCTATTTTCCTTGCACACCCAAACTCCCAGTGAAAATAAAATGATTTAAGGCAGAAAAGATCTCTCTCTCTCTCACACACACACACATACACACACATACAAAACTCATTTAAAAGTTACCACAGAAAATTTCAGCATGGAACAGCTTAATCATCTCCATTAATCAGACCACAACTAAAACCAGCTGTCTTCCAAAGTGAGAACAGACGGAAAATTAGGACAACATACATCTGTGAAAAAAGTTAAGACTTTTTTTTTTTCCAGGAGAACTCAACTAAAAGCTCCCTCCATTCAGACACCTGGGTTTCGTTTCATAATAGCTTCGGTCCATTGTTCCTTATTATCAGAGCTGACTATGTTCAAGCTAAGGCAGATCTTGTTCCTAAATTTATGTCTCTGTGTGTGACCGCTACAATATGTGTTTTGTATGCTTTTTCCTGAAAGCCTAATATAGTGATACCTGTGACACGGCTTGGACTCCCCCTTTCATGTATATTACCAACTCGAACTGCAACCTGCTGGTAGATTTTTCTTAAACTCTGAAATGAGGGTCTAACCTTCTCTTCTTTTTCTTTTTCTTCTCTGTTACCTATAATCTTGATTTGACTCACACAAAAGTGACACAGTGGGAAATCCACTCAAGAAGACTTTGACAACTAACAATGGAAACCTACCTACACGAAAGTTGACTGGTGGCGTTTATAGTGAAAAAATGTATTCAAGTTTAAAGATGTCATCTGTGTTAACTGATCCGTGTTGGTTTTGTGTATTTTTGTCAAAAGAAATGTGCTGCAGAGTCACCTCTGTTAGGGTAAAGAAAACTAGCCCGAACAACATCACCACTAAAAAAAGATAGGCTTTATGAAAAAAACAGATATATATATATATATATATATATTTAAGTTTGGATGAATATGATTTTTAGTTTTAACCAAATCCAAATGACTTACATGAAACAGTGAAATTTGAGCATATTTAAACAAATAAACATATCTAATTATATGTAGCCGTGTATCTTTTGCATTCTCTAATATGAGAAACGTTGCTGTTTTATGTCATACCAAAGAAGTGCGAGGTGTATTTCATAGATTAAGTAAAAATAAGTTCAGTGAAGATTTTTCAGTAGTAGCTACTGATTTTTTTGGCTTCAATTTTAGAGTCGAAGTTGAGACATTTTATATAGATTACTTTTCCCCTGGAGTGAAAGGAATTCAGTGCTGGCTGCAAACCAGGCTTCTTCCTCAAATGGGACACCCAAAAACATGAGTTGCCACTGGAAATCTTTGATATTTCACCTCAGAAAATAGAAGAGAAGAGATGCAAGTCAGTGCAAAATTCAAAGATGCTAATATGCAAATAAAAAGTCTTGACAGAACCTGTTAATGTATTAAAGTTATTAACAGTCTTCAGTCCTCTTGTCCTCTTCTGAATTATTGAGTCTATAGTAGGAGAAACAATTTAAATTTATAAACTTTTATAAAAATAAGCAAATCAGCTGGGAGGAGGTATAACATACACTGGGAGGGAGAACACAGAGTAATGTCTGAAAGAGCTAGATGACCACAGGAGCTTACAGCTATCCTGTTTTTTAAAGGCCAAATCTCATTGCTTGGTGGCTTTCTTGGAAGAAATCTGGGGTGCTGAGACAGATCGGTGACGAATATAGCATAAAATGTGAATGGAACAGAAAAGGAGCTGAAGGAGCTGAAGGAAGGAGCAGAATGGCTGCTGCATCCCTTAGCCCATTCATCCAGGTCAGGATGGCCTGAAGAAAGGAGAGAGTTCAGACGTCTGTACTGTTGTTGTCCACACCGTGTGTGGTCTCTAGCTAAACAGAAGGCTTAAAAAAAATGTGCAGATTTGTAGATGGCAAATCTTTCTATCTATGCATTTCCAACAACTGCATTTTCTCTGTTAATTTAAATTCACTTAAAAATTTAAAGAGATGGGGAAAGAAAGAGATCAACTCTTAAAATGAAACAATTTGATGCGAGGTCACTTTGGTCAATGGTTTTTCACTAATCCAAGTTCTCTGTCATCCGTCATGATGCAAAGGAGGAGCAAGCCATTTAGCTGCTTCCACAAAATTTTTGCAGCAAACAGTGAAATAAAACACCTAGCCAGCATAAAAAGGAGTACCCCAGAAAATCCAGTGGAAAGTAAATACATTTGAATGAGTGACTGAAAAGGTAATTTCATCTCATGCTGTTGTGGCAATCCTGTATTTACTGTGGAGATGCTGAGAGTTTTTTATTATGGAGAATGAGAACTGCACAGGGCTGGCACGGGCTCTACTTTATACAAGACTGCCGAAGCGCAGTCGGCACGCCTCACAGCCCGTTTTTGTTACAGTCGTGTTACAGCCAGGTAAACTGAGGCACAGGCTTAATGCACACCCCAGACTGTGCCAGGAACCTTGCTTCCTTAATACTTGTTTCAGCCGTTACCAGGTATTTTCCTCTCTGCCGTCTCCCGCCGTCGACGGCGTGACCCGCCAGCGCCGGGGAGCGAGCCTGCCTGAGGACCCCGACTCCCGTCTCCGCCGCCTGCGCTGCCTGCGTTTTCCCTGCTGCCAGAGAAATTGCAGCATCAGAGCTCCACAAAATGGAAGCCAGCTAAATTCGGCAATGAGAAAACCCCTCAAAGTTCTCCGTTAAAGAAAACAAAACACAAAGCCCTTTAAAAACTCTGCTTTAGAAAGGATGTGTGCAAGAGCAAATGGGGGTTGTTGTGTCTCCCGTCTGTCATCAGGTAGTCAGGGCAATTGACCTAGCGCTACCTGCCCAGAGGAAGAGACAATGTTTGAAATTCCTCTTAGAAACAATTATGTACTTGACCTTAAAGCATGGGTCTTGATGCTTCTATTTTTTTTTAGGAGGGCATTCAACAAAAAAAAAAGAGCGGTTCCCAACTCTTTGAAGGTCCTGTTTGTGCTGAAAACAGGCTCCGTGAATCGGTAATTGGCCTCTCAGCGCCCGGGGGACGCGAGGCGGACGCAGCGCTCAGCCGGCCCGCGCCACGGCCGCGCTCGGTGCTCCTGCAGCCGCCGGCCTCGCCGCCCCCCTTCCCCGGCCTCCGAGCTGCCGCCGGCTGCGCCCCGCTCCGGCGCGCCCGTGGGCCCCGGCCGCCGCGGCGCTGGGGCTGCCGAACCTCCCTCCCGCTTTGCCCAGGTGCCCGAGGTGGCCTCGAAAACACAGGGTGTCTTCCAGGCATGGGGCCTGGGAGCGGGAGCGAGCTGGCTGCTTCGCTCAAACCGGGCGGCCTGAGAGCCTCCCAAGCCGGTCTGCCCGGACTGGGAGGCATCAGGAAGGCGCCTCAGGAAATGGGACGACATCCACGCTGGAAGCAGCTTCCCCGCCGGCCGTGCCAGCCCCTAAGGGCTTGCCGGCTCTCTCCCCTCCTGCTCGTGCGCGCTTTGCCTCTCATGGCGGGGCGCTCTCTTGCCGTGGAGGGAGGAGGCAGGGGCGCCCCAAGCTGCGGGCTTGGGACTGGGCCGGGTTTTCCTGGCGCTGGAGGGCACGCTGCTGCCGCTGCCTTGGCGCAGGAGGCGGCAGGGCCGTGTGCCCCGCGCGCAGACCCGCCGTGACAGGTAGAAAGTGTCTCTCCTCCCCTACCAGCAATATCAGCGCAGCAGATGAGAAAACATGCGTGGGCAGCCCCGATTTGACGCTTGTCCCTTCTGCCCTCACAAGCACGTGGGTTAGAAGCAAACAGAAAACCCTCGGCCAGCCCGTGGCCGTTTCGTGGGCAGCCGCTCTGTTTCCCGGCTTGAAGAGGAGAGGAGAAGCCGGCTGGTCCCGGCGGATCCCGGCGGTCCCGGGGCAGGGGGAGCTCTCCGGGAGCGCGGGAGTCGCGCGTGGCCTCGTCGCCTAATTGGGCTCCTGCTCTCGCTTCCCCTTGGGGGGGGGCGTGAGAGAAGACCGTCGCCTAACGCAAATGCACGTACATAGGATAAAAGCAGAGTGGCCGTGTGAAGCGAACGTGGAATTCCAACCCTGCTCTTCCTGAAGAATTCAAATCATTAGGGGAAGGAGGGACAAAAAATAAAAAAATAAAAAAAGCCTCGCCAATGTCTTTGCTTTAAAATCAAAACAACAATAACAAAAAGACCAGTCAGGTTAATTACACTAGAGCAGAGAGGAATCTCTGAGATGTAAATACATTTCCACGAACATTAAAAGCAAACTCCTCGCTAAAGTGTTTTTCTTTCACAAGCAAGCAAGAAAATGCATTGGATAAAACAAACTTTGCTTATTTTAGTTTCGACTCAATTACCTGTTAATGGAAAAAATCTGGCACCACTAATAATGAGGCAGGAATGAGATCACTGTTCTGGAGGCCTGGCTTGTCAGGGAAGCTTGCAACAAGAAGTGCATTTATCTGCCTTTCTATAACCCTTTTCAAGCACTCTGTCAGGGAGCCCAAACTGAACAGCCAGTTTAGGAGGAACTTGGAACCCGCTCCAGGCCCCCTAGGCCCTCTGGGAAAAGGAAAATTATTGTTGGCAAGTCTGCCTGGCTCCAGAAGTTGATCCAGTGCCCCCCACTTGCCCATGCAGCAGCAGACAGAGCTAAGAATTTTGTTATAATTAAATAACAGAGTGCTGATTGGTTGCTGGAGGTGGTCTTGAAACTGGTGTTTAAGGCAGCGGAGAACAACGGTTACTATTCATAGAAAAAGCAGGGTCTTAAAATCCATCTGTTTCGTTCCAAATTTAGGCCAAAAAAATGCTCACTCACTGTCTTTAAAAATCCCACCTGCTTAGCTATTTTGTATAATGTGCCATTATATAAGTTTGAAGGAGGAGCAGGCAGGGAGGCAGCGGGGGCTGGGAAAGCAGGGGGGGAAGGGAGGGGGAAGAAACAGATTTAAAAGATATAACTAGATCCAAAAATACCCCAGCAGCATATTCAAAAGGGAACGCAAAATAAGGGAGCAAAGGAGACATTTTCTTAGGAAGACTAAACCAGGGTGTTTGCTAACGCCTCAGAACCAGCTACTACAAACGCGCTTGTTTGCAAATAAGGTAGCAATCTTTCTTCTTCTTCTTCTAAAAAAGCCTTCCTGCCACTCACATGGCTAGCAGATAAATACATTCAGAGGAGGAGCGTGCGGAGCGCAGCCAAGCAAGACTCAGCAGCCAGCGTAGGTTGTCTCAAGCCCCAGGGAGGAACAGCCCCTGAGCCCTGCTGGCAGGGCGCATGCACAGCCCAGCTTGCTCCGGCTGGCCCAGGCAGTACCAGACTCCTTTCCTCACCCCGGTACGGGTCTGTGGAAACACCCTGAGCCTTTCCTGCCCTGGAGACCTTTCCCTTGGGAGCCAGGCCAATGGGCATCACAGCCAGCCCGGCCGGAGCCACAGCAAGCACTTCCTAAAGGGCGCTGGGTTTCTTGGTGAACTTGTGCAAACAACTGACTTGGAGCAAGGCTACAATTACCAGGTTACACTGCGGCTTCTATTTTTGCTGAGCAGCTTTGCTCTGTGAGCAGTAACTTCAGTGAGGCCTGGTGTCCTGCAGATGTGTCTCTTATCTCCCCACATCCTTCCCCTCCCCTCTCTTGCCCTCTACAATATTGCATAACATTAGAAACTACAGCTGCAATATTTCCAGTTTCCCTTACACCCCTAACTCTCTCCCATGTCCCTTGTTCCCTCCAACACCCCAATGCTCTCCATGTCTCCTACCTAATCTTCTTGGCCTGCCAGCTGGGCAAGAGAGCGCAGATGCTGTTCCAGAAGTAGACGTGTGATAATTGGCCATCTGGACACTGCCAGAGGGAATGGATAACAGCTGAGTTCTCCTTGCCTTTTTCTTCAGTAGAGGCTCTGGAAAGCCTCTCTTCTCAGTGCAGAGATTTCCCTGGAACTCAGAGGGACTTCATCATCTCTGAGAGTTTGAGTACCGCTGTAAAATCTGGTCCAAAATGCCAGAGGATTCAAGAGTTATCAGGAGAGGGTCAAACAGATGGACAGGCAGCATGACTTCACGAGCTCCATTGCCTTAGAAATCTGGGGTAACGTCCCCACAAATTAAATGCATTTCCAGCCTCAGAGAAAGAGCAACTCTAAAATATGGGTGCAAGTTACTAGTGAATATTTTGGGCTGGGCCCTGAAAAAAAGTCGGTCCAAGGGCTGGCAGACTGCTGCCCTCTGAGACTCTCTAAAAAGGGGCCAGCAACATTATTGACAATGGTTGGGCTGTTAGGACGCACTCAGTTATAGCTAATCTGCATTCAAAGTCTCAAGAACATCTCCAAATGAATGCCAAAGTACCTGTCTACACCTTTTTTTAATATAGCAATTGCTACAATCTGATATTTGCATATTCATAGTTTTGAGGCCAGAAGGGCTTTAGACTTCAGGATCTGACACAGACCACTGAAGCTCAGTATTGGACCTGTACTCAATTTAGTCTTTAACTGCAGCGTATCTCCCACAACAGCATCCAAATCCTTACCTAGAGACTTAGGTGGTAAAGAATTCCTATGCCTAGGTAAGACATAGCTGGGTAGCGCTATCACACGCATTCATTTTTATTATCATTATTACTGTTTTTGTTCATGCTGTAGCAATGGCCCATGCAACTACTTTACTGTGAATTCTCTTTACATCTTTTTACGGTCCAATAAAACTAATAGGACTCTAAAGATTGATCTTGTTTCCTGCTTTTTTTTTTTAAGTAAAACTTAAAACCATGTGGCACTGGTTTATTGAGTCAGCAATCGCTTAAACTTTTTAAAATTCCGTACACTAAGTGAAAAATGAGATTTACAAAGCTAATGGAAAATAAATGTCTCCTGAACACAAAATACATTGACTTGCTTCCTTGCCTTATCCCATAAAAACAGATGGAAGCAATAGCTACAGAGAATTACCTACTGTACATAGGGCCTTGCGCGGTCCTGTGACAGCCGCCCCTCTGTGGCAACCGGCGAGAACGCACCACCCCCGCGACAAAGCGTGCACGCTTGTCACGTAGGGCTCTGGGATTTGCCCTCGCTTGCTCAGATCGGAGAGCGAACTGTGTGCTCAGGCCCCACCCTCGTATCCAGCACCCGAGCTCACCTCATGGCTGCGGTATGGGAAGGGCTGTCCGTCCTTCCACCCTCTCCAGTGCACCTGGTACAGTGGGGTCCCACACCTGGACTCCTGCGCACAGAGGGAGTACACATAAATAACAGCAATTTCCTCTTTGGACCCCTGACCCACCTCAGGCCCTCTGGGCAGGGTGAGCTCGGAGCTCAATGTGAAGGCACAAGCCCATCAAGGGACACAGCCAATGTACAACTTTACAGGAAACCCCAACAGTTGCTTTCCTGGGAATATGCAATTGTTTTCCACACCATATGAGAGTTACAGGGCAAGTTATTCACCACGCGCTAGCTCTGTACTATATACCTTTGGATCAAGAGCCTCTCTCACTGCATACACAGAAGGAAAACCAATTTACCAGGAACAGTATTTTAGACTCTGCTTTCCAAAGGTTTGCTAATAAAGCAGCGAGCAAAGAACACGCTATTTTGCTGGATATGGGAATCATACCTTGATGGTGTCTCCTTTGAATCACGGTATTCAAAGATCTCCCTGGAGCAAAATGTTTTAGATTAGAAGAGAACAGTTATTCCCAGCAGAGATGCAGCACATGTGTCTGGCTGATGGATGGCCATGCTCTAGCAAGAGTCAAAACATTCAAAAGGGGAAAAAAAAAAAACCCAGAAACCTCAAGTAGTGGGAGAGAAATCTGAGCTTCATGTTCAATTTCCTGGCTACCAACAATAGCAAGATTTGGCATCTTCAACGTTTCAAAACACACAAGGGTTTTACAGCAACATCCTTTTCACACAGAAGCCTACTTCACCCGCGCTGCAACGTGACCCCCCGTAGCAAGGTGAGCAGGAAGCAGGGCGCGATGGGAACACCTTCAGGTTTACATACGTGGTTGCAGCGAGTGACAAGGGGACATGCTCCAGTCCTGCTTCTACTGAAGTCAATGGGAGTTTCGTAGCAGACCGCAGTAGAAACAGCATCAGGCCTTGGATCAAAGTAGAAAATGGTGCCTGGTAAAATATTCACCATGACTTAATCCTTCTAGAAGGGAACATGAAGCAGTACTCAAGTATATGAGCCGTTATTAACCAGTTAGAAACAGAAAAGGCTTCTGATTTTGGAGATTAGTCCTTAAAAATGCCAGTAGTAATTTTAGGAACTACAGTCTGTTTAAATATCCTAAACTACCCTAACCCAGTACCTCCCTGCCCCTTTGCAAAGCAAATTCCTTCTGCAGCCAATAGGTAACTGCTTTGTGCCCAGCATTGATTTTATCCTTTGAGGCAAGGTGACCATATTTAAATGGATCGCTTTTTCTTTGCCCCAGAGCACACTAGGAAGCAACTGAATCCGTGTTCATTCCACCTAGGAAGCAACCAAATCCGTGTTCATTCCACCTATCGGAGGTGCCTCGCCAAAGTGTGCTGTTGCCCTTCAGCACCTAAACCAGGCAGCTGCCTCCAGGATTTGGGCAGATTTGAAGACCACCAAGACGAGGACAGCAGTCCACAGCAGAGCCATGGGACAGCACGACCATGACAAAGCCTCCAGAAATGGCCCCATTCCCCCATCCTTGGAGAAGAAAGTCACTACACCTCTCTGTATTCTATATGAGAAAGAATGTTTACCCTTCTTTGGAGAGTTCATCAAGACCAACTGATGAAAAGTACATTATAAAAGCATTGCATTACCATGAAGGCAGGGAACAGGCCTGTTCAGAGATTTCTGAATTCACAATTGCCCTTAAGTACCATTGTAGAAATTACTATGGCTGAGATCTGCCAACACGACTTGGGCTATGGTGACATCCACTTGTGAGTATTTCCTGGAAATTAAGAAGCTTAAACCCCTAGTCAGTTAACAAACAAATAAATCAACCATTTTATCAAAATATTTGAACTCAAACAGGCATGTAAATTTTCTCTCACAGTGAAGCATCTGCAGGCATTACTGCACCTTGTGGATGCTGGATGCTCAGTACTGACAGCAGGGCTCCTGTGAGGGCTGCGAGAACTCTGTGCATAAGAAACAGTTTGCAGAAACGGGCCCAAATCTGTCCAAGAGATAAGCCCCAGGGACCAGCACAAGGACTCTGTGACCATTCAGGGCTACCTAAGCTCTCCTGAGTTACTTTTATAGTGCATCTGCCCTGTGTTGTAGGATCACCAGGTTGAACAAAATGTTTTCTTCTGAAATTAAAGGTATCATCACCCCCAGCCTCCCGTCCCACAGTCAGGATCATGCAGGCGTATCGCTTCACACCAGAAGGACAACATTACACGAGCTCATGTGTTACTTGTCCTTTGCCAACTCATGCACAATTTGCTTGAAATAAATATTTTCAACTACTGCTACTCACGCAAAGCAGTTTGCTGAGCAGGGGAGGCCTAGCACAAAATGAATTTAGCAGACACTCTGAGAGGTAGTGGCACAAGATCCCAAACGAAACAAGAGTTATTTCTCACCAAACGGAGCTGGCTGCAAGTGGCGAAATTTTTCAAGAAAAATGTTATGAGGAAGTTTTCCACTCGGGCTGTAAATCTTTTTGGCCAGAGTAAAATGCAGTCAACGCATAAATGAGTTGACAAGTCATTCTCTGCACATACTAAGTTGCTTTTATTAATCCAGAACTGCATGCTACAGATACTGTACAGCATGAACATTTATTCATTACAAAAAATGGCTTCCAAACCATTAAAAATGAAAATCGGAATAAGAGCATAAAACGGAACAGTAACATCACAACTGTTAGGAAACATTCAAAGTATTCACAAAAAATGTTATAGTTAGCATCTTAATAAACCAGAGAAAAATCTGAGACAGTTTTACAATCGCTTCATGTCAACTACAATGGCACTGAATGAACAGATGAACAATTTTTCAGCTTTATACAGCGTTTTTTGCAACATCAACATGCCTAGGTTTTTTTTTTTTGTTTTAAGTTTGCTACCTACCTGTATGTAGTAAGTGTACATAAAAGTGGCAGTCTGATTTTCCTTTTATGAATAATCTAATATACAGAATTTGGCCCTTAAGGGTTTATACCTCTTCATTTTAAATGCTTTCCGGACAATCTGCTACCAAACACGTCTGTTATAGGTGACATTAAAACTACATACATATCTACCTATGTAACATCACAGCAAAACATGATGAACAAAAAAATTACAGCATTAAAAAAAATAATAAAGTTGTCGGGAGAAAGTTAAAAGTCACTGAGAATTTTGGCACATAAAAATTTTGCACACAGCCTACAGTCCTAATGTCGCAGGGGATTCAGCTGCAGTTCTGAATGGGAGACACTTGGACCTTACTATTTTTCAAACAGCGTTGCTAAAAATTCCCTTGCTAAATTTTCAAGTCTTTTTGTGTATAATGGCTTTTAAAGCAATTTTTTTTACACTATTGATCCTTGAAAAATGCATCTGCGAATGTCCATTTGGTGGCAACTGTGTTTCATACAGCAAAAAAAAAAAAAATCACGAAAGGAAATCAAAAACAAAAATCCCAGAAAAAATATATATATACACATTTATATATAAACTTAAAAACCTTGTACAAATGAGTTGTTATATATAAGATGCTTACACTAAGGGAAAAAAAAATTTATACAATGTTTCAAGAAAAAAAGAGAAAAAAAACATTTAAAAAGGGACAACATACAGATACAACAAGCAATTTCTAAAGCAATAAATACTACTGGTCCAATAGCGTTGTGATACTTTTAATTGTTGAGTAGCGTTCCCTCCCCCAAAAAGAACAACACCATGGAACAAGGTATATTAACACATTTTTTTTAACCCTTTGTTTCTGTACATTTAAACAATAACAAGTAACATCACAATAAAGGTTGTTTCACACAAGGAAGAAAAAAAAAAGAAGTAGTAGCGGCACTGCATTCGTTGTGCCCTTAAAGGTTTAAAAACCAGATGTAAAATGATTGGTTCGCAAGCTCGTATTTAATACAAATAATAAAGAACCAATGCCTCCGGCAAGGGCTGCTTCAAAATTGCTTCTTTTTTTTTTTTTTAATTTTTAAAATCAGTCTTTAAAACTAAGCTATTGGAACTACATAACAATTATGTATATATATATATTTTTTAAACGCTACAAAGACTTTAAACAGCTGTTGATAAAAATTTTGGCAGAATCATGAGGCTTTTCTCATCTACATATTTAAAAAGGAGAAATTGAAATAAGAATGGGTCAAATATTGACCAATGAACTCGATAAAACATCAACTAATGTAGCCACGTGGCACGAATTAAAAACGAAACCGAAAAACGGCGACAAACAACGAACGACGGCAACAGGAAAAAAAAAAGAAAATTAAAAAAAGAGAGGGGGAAAAAAAAAAAAGGAAACGAAAACCGAATTCCCAACAGAACTTAAAACCCCGAAACAAAAGAGAGAGGGCTAAAGAGGCTAAAGCTATTCTAAAGACTTGGTTACAAGTGACAGCGGCTGGGGCTGTGTCCCCGCCAGCGAGCTGTGGGAATGCAAGGAGGATGTCGAAGGTTGTGCTAAGGAGGAGGACGCGGCGGCGGCGGTGGCGGCGGCGGCGGGCGCTAGGGCGGCCGGCTGGTGCTCCAGAGCCCCGTTGGGACACGTCGCCGCGGGCAGGGCGCTGGGCTTGCTCGCTGAGCTCTCGGTCAGGCCGAGCGCGGACGGCGGCGGCATCATGACGAGGTGTGCCAGCGGGTCGGGTTTCAACGTGAGCGAGAGAGGTTGCGTTTGTTCAGTCTGTGGTTTCGAGTCTCTTGGGGGGGAGGACAGCATGTTGGGAGAGGAAGGAGGAGAGTCTAGTAAGCTTCCATCTGAAGAGGGTGGGCTGACGCAGCTGCCTTCACCTTGTATGTAGCGAACGCACTTTTTTTTTCTCCTAGAAACAGGGAGAGAGTTATCTGTGAATAAAGGGCAAAGATGCTAATGGAGAAAGTTATCTAAAGCAAAGAGCCATAAATAAACTACTCTGGGCTCTGAACAGGCTGCACCCAGGCCTTGCGCGCCGCACTTAATATCTGGCTGGGCGTTCTCGGCACCGAGTTCACGCAGGAACCTCCCTCCCCTAACGGATTTGGAAAAGATTCGCAAATTGTCTCTTCATCACCCTCCTTTTCAGGCCGCCTCTTTTGTTTACTTATTTTAAAAGTAATCACAAAATCAGAGACATGCTTTTCGAGCCCGCTGTGCTAATCTGTAAGCTCCACTTTCCTTAGGAAAAATTTAATCCTTGTAAAATAAAATTTTTTGAGAGTTGGTAAAATCCCATAACGCTGTCCAAGTTAACATGGCTATCTCTACACCTGTGTCACCTGTAGTCTTTACGATGCATTGCCTCTGGAAGGCAAGAACGGCCGCAACCTACTGCTCATTGCTTTTTCCTCTGTTACGAACCACACCAAATTCAGAGATGTCAGAGTCAGACAGGAAGAATATATAATAGAAAGAACGAGAGAGGGGAAATAAAAACAAAACGAACAAACAAAACAAACAAAAGGAAAACCAGGAAAAGAACAGGATAAACAGAATATGATCCAAAATAACAAGAATAACTGGTTGTATGGCCTGCAGGTTGTGGCTTTAAATCGACTCAGTTTTACTTTTTGTTTTAAAGGGAGAGTGGTAGATTTGGAAAACTGCTTCTCTGTGTTTTGGGGAATTTTCCTCTGAGAGGCCACCCATGTAACTTCAGAGCAGGATCCAATTTCAGTAGGTGAAGAGCACGACAACAGGTACAAAGATGAAGAGCAACATGGAACTTATTTCACACCAGGGAACATGAGAATCTCACAGGAGCCGTTCACCTTCAAATAACCGAATACGTGACCCAACAGAAATCTTTACTCCTCCCTCTGTCCACTTAATAATGTAAAGGAGCAATGAACAACAAATGACAGTTTCACAACATCTCTCCTGCCAAGTATATGCAAGACAATTCTAGTAGCAGGACAGAAATAATGAGGCAAATGACTACAGCATCTGGTAGAGTGATGTTCACTGGCCATATTGACCCTAATAACGTTGCCTCCTCGGCCCTCCTACTTACAAACGCGCTTTCCATGGGAAGTGCTGCCCCAGCGCAATGTATTTGGCAAAGTCTGTCTAAAGCAGCTCTGCCATAAAAACTGGGAAAAGCCAGCTACGCTGTTCACAACCACCTCCACCAGGAGCACACCACTGTCCCACTCCAGTGGACAACTCATGCTAGCTGCGCAGCTCGAGCAGATTAGAGAGGAGCAAGTGAAACGCCCGAGTCTGGCACAGATGCTGAATGTTGCTGGGTGAAATTCCCCACTAACGCCATTTCTGGTAGTAGATTTTCTCCCATATGCATGGCAACTGCATTTGACTTGGTTTAATCCAAAGTCGTCTGTCTAGGCAATGGAGCTAGACATTTCTCTACTGGGAGGCAAACCTAAGCAGCTTGATCCTGGAGGCAAAAGATACTGTCTCTCGTAACTAGAAGTGAAGAGCAAGCCCCAGTACCCCACCTTTCCATCCCCTTCCATGAGGCATCCGGCAGATGTCAGGGCTGTGACATCCCTTTTTTCCAGAGAATCAGGCATTGGCCTGAGGTTCTGCTCTAAGTTCCACATCGTAAGGTAAGTGGTTAGGGCTAGTAGAGTTTTAACCACGTTAGCCTGCAGATCAACACATGCTAAAAACTAAAGACATCCATGCAACTTAAATGTTAAAAAGAAAGAAAGAAAGATAGATAGAAGACAGCAAGTGAAGGCAGTAAACCATGCTTTATTAGAGCAAAGTTAAAAGATAGAAAAAAAATTAACTTGGTGGGCTCAGAACAGAACCTGTTAATTTGTCTACCATCCAGGAACACGTGGGAAGGCTCTGGCACTAGGCTAATGACACTTTTGCCACTCTTTCTTCCCTCCCTTCTCCTCTCCTATGCCACTTCCGAGTTTGAAACTGTGTAATGCTACCAGGCCCACAATTCACGTTAGGACTTTCTGTACAGCAGCCAGGAACAAAGCAGACCAGTGACGTTTCACAAATCTCACAGAAAATACTTGTGTGGGAAGGTGGGTTTTCACAATTGGGAGACCCTAACGTTTAAAAAAAAAAAAAAAACAAGTAATTTGCAAGCAGAGAACCAAGTTCTGCCTGCCTCATTGACAGTGGTCCAGAAGCCATTCAACTGGATTGCTCTGAACCTACAAGGCAGTTATTTATTTCACTGAAAGTAGTTTGAATCTAGTGTGCCAAAAATTCAACTGATTTTTTTTTAATACTAGCTTAAGTTCTGTGGCCTGAAAAGAAGAGTTTCCCAGGGCAAAGCAGATGCAAATCAAGATACCACAGAACTATGTGACTTTCTGAGCTTGCAGAGTTAATCGTTTTTTTAAAATTAAAACCACTGCTCTGCCACCTTAAATAATTTTTCTTTGACTAGGACTAAGGTAACAGAATGTTTCCTCTGTTTCAAACTCTGTAATAGTGCGCTGACCACTTTTAGTCTGAAAAGCCGTTTACTAAAATGTTGATGGTTCAAGGGGAGGCATTTCTCCATCTCGAGCCTGTGCCATTCCCATCCCGTGTTATGTGTGGCTGTGTACACGGCAGGGTTAGATGGGCCAGAATATGTAAACGAGTAAATCCTCAAAACCCTACAAGCCAAATTTTACTAGAAGCAAACCACCTCGGGCCACTCTGGTAAAGGGGAATAAGTTAAAGTCTGAGGAGCTCTTCGTGCCTCAGTTTTGCTGTCCTTAAAGCGCGGCTAAAAATTCTACGTAACCCCCTCCCAAGCGCGGTGTAAGGATTATTCATCCATGCGCCATTCTGAAAACGTCACCTGCTACATCGGGACGGCAGGAGTCAGCAGAAGTGACCCCACTTACACTGCGAGCTGAAACCAGCCCTAGGACAGCACCAGAGCAAGCAGCAACACTGCAATTGCCAAGAGTGAAAGCCACAGAAAATGTCAAGCCTTTATTCAGCTGCTGGGAGCAGAAATGCCTCAGTTTCTATAGCGTTAGCAAACTGTGCACCTTTAGGGCTACTGAAGATGCCCTACAAAACCTACCATGCTATCATATACAGTGTTATAATAGTTAGGACCAGAACTAGGAGAGAAATGCTCTAAACTGCCTAATGATAAAACAACTCCATGCATTAAAAAAAAAGGTAAAAACGCCACTCTATATGCATAAGTTTAAAGCTCTCAGCTACACCACTGAAAGGTGCTGAACTGCTCAAAACTAATATTGAAATTGATGTCAAAAAATGAAGTCTCTGCAAGCACAGATTTCTAACCAAAAGCTGGAGTAAGTTAAGAGAGGGTTTGTCTCACATGTAACCTAAGCACTAGCAAACGTACAGATTGAATAAAAAGTCCTCTTAGCGATAAAATGAAGCTTTAAAAGCATGATGTTTACTTAATCAGCTAGGGAAACACAAACACGATGGGCCCACAGTTCCGATACTCAGCATACAGCGTTTGACATGCTTCAATACCTTATCACTAGACTACACAAATATCTACTGACAGTGCGTAGTACATTAACCACAGAAGAAAGCCTAATTAAATACAGCGTTAGAGTCTCTGGTTAGCAAGAGATCAAGTCTCCTAACACTTGACAGTGAAAGCAGCTACCCAGCCCTATTAGACTGAATTTTTATTCCTTTCCTTAAGCTTTAAGAAACTGCTGCTTTTGAAATTTAACATATATATTAGTACCGATATCTAACACCTCAATCCCCCAAAACCTGGTACTAAGCATGCCTTATATGGGACAATATGCAATCTTCTGGAGATGCTTTCAGTGCCTTCTCTTATCTCATATTTTGACATACAATACGACCCTCGATTCATGTTTTCCTTGATACTAAGCACAAACAAGACTGCGTGCATACACAAAATATGAAGAACATCTGATCTACATTCTAAATGAGATGAAGCACATGGGACTGGCATGAGTAAGAGGGGAAAATGTGGGAGAGGAATCACTACACACAGAGTGTGGTTTGGATTGAAATACCTACCATCATAATATTCCAAATTCAAAGACTGCTTGTATCAGAACAAAGAAACAACAAATTTAACCAAATGCGATCATTTAAGGAAAAAGGAATGAGAAAAGAACTACTCGGTATCCCTCCACCAAGAAAGAAGTACGTACTGAGTTACACACAGAATTAAACTCCAGTAGAACATGGGCTGTTGGAATTTGGGCTCTCTGATGTCTTTCATCTCCTTTTAATGCTGAAAACTGTCCTACTAAAGTTGTAATTAGTTTTGTCTAGAGCTCAAGAGTTTACAGCTCACTTGCTGGGACAAAATTTGGAAAAATTTATTTTCAGAATCAGAAAAAAGACATCAGATCATTTCAAAAATGATAACTACACAAGCCTTACCAAGGAATACTGGCATATAGGCATCTATTTAAATTTTGCAGATAAGCCAAAAAAGTGAGTACAATATAAGCTGTAAACACTGGCTTGTATATCTATAATCACGATAAAAACACTAGTGCTGCAGATCCCAGAACCTTTTAAACCTTTGGAGACAGTGGACACTGACCCACACAAAAGACAAAATATAAAATGTCCACCTAAACATTCACTTTGCTGACAGTCTGGGAAGAAAAAAAAAAAAAAACCAACTGCCAGCTTTAAGCACTTCAAGTTTTCTTGTTCCCAGTTCTACCACCAGGGAGAGGTTATTGGTAAAGAAAGAGAGAAAATGGCATTAAATTAGCAAGAAATTCCAAAGATCAAAGATTATTAGCAATTGATGCTGTGGGAGAGAGAAAGGTGGGGGTGGGGGAAAAAAGATTAAAAAAATAAAATCACACAAATGCACTAAGAGGACAGATTGGTTTTATTTCCCCAAAGGCCTAGTGGGTAGGATTATACCTGCATGGTTTGCACCATAAACTCTGTCGGTCAAGCCCGAACAATGCCCGACACTTCTTTGGAGTATTTGCATCTGTTAGCATAAGGTAAACACAAAAAATACAACACAATGGTGGATAGAGCTTATTTGGACTGTGTATTCTTAGCTACAGCTACGTTCAGCTTTTAATCACCTCCGTTTTATTTGGTAATCTCCCCTCATACCAAGGGCCTGAAAGAAACAGGACTTTCACAATGAGCCAGAACAAAAAACTGTCAGGTGGCGACACGGCTGTGCGTCCGTCCCGTGTCGGTACCACGCTCAGTGCCAGGTTATCAAGGGCCTTGGGAAAACGTGACATTCCTTGAGAGGAGGCCGGGAGGGCACGACTGCGTTTGAACCACGGATCAGATAGGCTTAAGGCTGATGCTGTTTTACAGTGGGTTTTTGGCTAGCAGCAGCAAAGAGGAAGGAAAAACAACAACAACGAAAAAAAAACAAAAACAAAAAAGCAAGACCCTTTCAGAGAGACGATAACTCATGGCAGTGTCCCACTCCCTTGTGTCTTCTAGATCACAATACAGAGCTACAAAGCAACAAGGCAGGAAAAAAAGGGGAAAGTACCAAATAAACCAGCTGCAAATCAGCCATAGCGAGTCTGGGAAAACTATACACACCTGCAGGGGCCGCACCAGTTATTCTGTTGATCAAGGCCAAAGCGCGCTCGGCATTTCTTAGGAGCGCTCAGGTCTGAATGAGTTCAAGAAAAGCGAGCAGAAAAGGGGGAGAGAAAAAAAGAGAGGGGGAGAGGGAGAGAGAGAGAGAGAGAGAGAGAGAGAGAAGGGGAGAAAAAAGAGAAAGATAAAAATAAGGAAAAAATAAAAATAAAAAAGGGAATAAAAATCAATGTCCTCGTTATTAATTGCAAAATATTGACTTTCGATTTAAAAGTAAAAAAAAAAAATAGTGATAATCACATTCTTATTCAACTCTTGAGATTAGCTGTTGCAATTAAAGCTGCAGTATCCCTTTATAAAGGACTGTCTCTTTCCCATTTAAAAGAGCAGATAGAGGAAAGTCATTGTGGCTGGTCTAGCAGGACGTTTCAGGCAAGATTTATTTGGGTTGGGTTTTTTTTCTTCTCCTTTTTGTGAGGGGGAAAAAAAAGGAAGAAAAGAAGCTGAGTATGGAAGTTAGATCCTAAACATGCTTTTTTCTTCAACTCAGATACAAAATAAAAATAAGAGAAAAAAAAAGAAAAAAAGGAAATTATATCTCCTGGGATAATGCAGCTTTTGGGATAACATTCAATTTATTTGTTTTTATTAATTTATATTTAAAGGAATGGATAAGAATAAGCAGACTGCAGAATGAGCGTGTTAGTATCAGCCAGAAAATAAAATGTAAAGCATGGCAAGGTGCTGAGTTAGTACAGCTGGTGAATTGCAATGAATAGGCTTGAGCAGAAAGGCAAAAACAAAAATTCCAAAACTAAAATAATAATAAAAAATGCGTATGCATGCTAATGTGAGAAGACTTAGTGGGAGCCATGAAAAATGCCATTAGATTAAGGAGGTTCATTACTGACTTGCTTCCATTCTTATCAGTCTCTTTAAAGAAATACTGCATATTCAATTTGCACAGTTAGTACAACTCTTGCATTATTTTTACTGCATTACTGTTTTAATAGCAATTGTTACAAAAAACAAAAACAAATTAAAAAATACTATCAAACATATATAGATATAAAGATATATAGATAATAAATACTATAAAAACGTGTGGATGGTATTTTTTCTTAATGTCATAAGTGTTTAATGTTAAAATCTATAATGGCAGGAAAAAAAATTAAAAAGCAGTTCATAAACTATTTTAAATGACTCAAAATGACGTTAGCACCTGTAATCGGAGGAAGTGAAAGGCAAGGATTTAGGAAACATTCGCTGTGTTCTGAAAAAAAAGAACAAATTACACAAAGGCTTCAAAAAAATTAAGTTAGGGCTTCTTCAAGATTGACTATGAGATTGCCTATGCAGTATTTCTAATTTCCTATATAGAATGGCAAACCTCCTTAATTTAAAATGGGTGCGATTTACCACTGTAAGGCATGCATCAGAACATACAGGTACAGCCCAAATTAATACCAAACACATACATACGTACACACACACACACATACGCGCAAAATAAGCAGACAACTTTATAAACAACGGCATAGGCATTACAGCTATGGATCTGCAGTTAAAGGCTTGGCAATTATGACGTACAAATTCAACTAACGTTACAAGAGGCTCTTACATGCAATGGTTTGGTTACTAGTTTTAGAAGGGCAATAATGAGTAAATAATTAGAGTGCATTAAAAAAGGCTGTCTACAGTAGGGACTGGCTCCCAGTGAGGTCACGAGACTCCTACCCGCCTCCCCCACACCTAGGAACGCAGGATCAGAATTGCCATAGTTCCACTACGCAAGATATTCAGACTTATTTTCACTTACCATTGGTCTCTCCTGGCTGCTTATCCCTTTTCCTCTTCTTCTTCTTTCCCTGCATGAAACATACACAAATGAGAAGGATTTAAAAAAAAAAACAATCTTTGTTAGACAGCACAGAGTGACAGGACAGGGCTCTGTCCTCGAAGCCCACTGGAGAGGACACGGACCACCATGTGGTAGACCCGAGTGCTGGGACAACCTGTGGTGCGTTCCCGTCTCCGGGAAGTCGAGGAGGGCCCCAAGGTGACACTCTCACCCCGGGAACGGCTCTGCTAGCCTGCCCACCCTGTGCTGTGCCTTTTAATCTGCTTTCAGAGAGCCCCACCACAGCCCCTCCACAAAACTAACGTCCCCCAAAAGCCGTAAGCAGCTGGGGTGGGGGCAGAAAGAATCGGAAGGAACTTATTTCAAGGTAAGTTCCTAATGATGACAATGATATTTGACACCTGTATATTCCTGCATGTGGAAGCGGCAAAAATCATTCGTGGTCACATTTTTTGGGGGGAGGAAAGGAAGAAGGGAGAACAATGGGGATTGAACGAAGGAGAGAGTACGCGAATGAGGTCAAACTTGAGCCCCTGGGGATCCTCAGCTGCCAAAAATGACCATGAAAACAGACAAGAAAGCCATAATAACGAGGAAAGCCTAACCAGCAGGTTTATAAGTGCACCCAAAACCTGGGAAGCATAGCAGAAAAAGAAAAAAAAAGCGACACGTGATATAACTAAGACACCATTTTGCTCTATCACAAAGAAAATAATTTGCCAAACCATGGCCCTTTCCCAAATATTATCCATCGAGATGATGCGATTTGTTATGGCTTTGGATCAGAGGGGGAAACGGAACAGAAGAGGCTGGAGAAACAAGGGTTGGTCCTTTCCCACTTTCCCTCCAGCACTGTGCGAGAGGACACGACCATGAGGATCAGCCTGAACTCTGCGGAAAAGGAGAAGATGATGATGAGCATGGCTCAAAAGAAAAAAAATCATTTTCTGTGAAAACTCTTCTTCCAGCACTGAGTGACAGAGTTTGCACAGCAAAACAAGAAGGCTAGTGTGGGGGAATACGATCATTTCATTTTCAGAGGACTCCAGATACTAAAAGCAACATCTTCTGGGCAAGCAATGCCAACTGTACACAGCACAGCGATCTCTGCTTTTGAAGATGTGGTAGTAAGAGGAATTGGTAAAAAGGCCTAAGACCAGCAGTCCCTTGTGGTCAAGAGGGAACAAACATGTCTTGAAAGAAGGAATCTCACAGCACTTTTGAAGATCTGGTAATATCTGAGGGGAGGCCAAGAGGTTCTCCTACATCTTGGACATCTCCCTCTCAGTAGGTTGGTCCGGCCTCCAACTAAATGTTTACCTTTGGCTTCAGTGTGGCCCATCCAGTATGTTGGGCACGCTCACTATGAGACATTCCCTGGAATTTATTAGGAAGAAATTCACCTAATGTGAATGTTGGATTTTGATTTGTTGTTGTTGTTGTAGTGTTTTTCCTCCCCAAAAAGCCGGCTTTCTGGCACAAGGCTTCTACACTTTTTTCTCCTCGTTGTAAACTGCCACCCAGCTGTCCAGGCTGTGACAAGTACAGTCTTGTTCAAGAGAGCTTTCTGGTGAATGGAAAAAACTGTGCGCAGAGTAAATTGTAAAGGACGTGCATATAATCCTGTGGCCTGAATCATCTCAGACACCTCAGGTCATTTCTGCGGATATGATAAGTCGTTGTTCTGAGTTCTCTGTTTAAGTAAAATATCAACTGTTATGCCAGCCATCTGTCCGACATGACAGGAAAAGACAAGAAAGAAAATGAGACATTGCTCCTAAAACGCCTTGGGAATAAAATGAGGGAAAAACTTGGTACCCCGAAGTCCACATATCACATAAAAATACAAGAGGTTTAGACTCTGCTTCCTTTACATTGGTCTAAATTGGCAGTAACTTTATGAGAGTCAGGGAAATTTTTTCAGCTTTTCAACAATGTGACTGAAATCGGACAATTGCTTCAGGACCATAAGGCTGCTTTTTATTTAATCTTTAGGAGGTCACTTTGATAATTAATAGAATGCATCTTGTGGTTAATTTGATTAATTTTTGCGGTATATTTGGAAATTCAAGGGCTATTCCAGTTTGAGAACTCATAACTTTCTCACATAAGGGCCAGCCAGAACACAGATCAAGAATCACCTGCCCTTTCACAAACTCTTCCAGCCAGGTATTAAAGTACTACAAGCTCTTTAGGGAGCAATGCATGAAAAATGGCTGACATACAGGAATGTCAGCCAGGGACCAGGAATTTCTGGTCCCTTTTCAACACCAGCTTTGAAAACTCTGTTCCTAACAAAGAACAGAAAAAGGTCCCACTAAGTACTTCTCTTCAAAGGTAACGGGGAAAAACATCTTGCTTGCTTTGTTCAATTTCTGTGCTATAAGAAGATATTTGATTAGGTAGCTAAATGAATACATGGACTTAAGAAACAATTATGGCAGCAGTTTTTGAAGTGCTCTGCAGAAGACACATTTTTGTCTTTGTCCCAGACTGCCCTCCTTAGACTGGAGCAGATGGTCCATAACATTGTCCATTGTCATATTACGCACATTCTTAGGCTGCAAGTAGACGTGGATGTAAACACTTGCTTACTGTTTTGGCAGGTTCCTGTTCCCTCTGCAGAGCCAAACCAATATGGGTTTTGACAAGGCTGCAGGATCCTTCTGTACTAATTTTCTAGACTACAAGCAGACAAGGTTACTAGACCCTTACATGTTTCCGAGTCCAGCATTCAGTGCAGCTTAACGTCTTATATTAGATCTTGGGAAGAGAGAATGTGCCTCGTGACACCAGCAAGCCACAAGGGATTCATTGAATCCTCTCCTCTTTAAAAGTATGCTGAAAGCTGCATTTCTTGAATGCACTGTTCCTATTTCTGAAGACTTGGGCTACAGCTGGCCTCATCCTACTGCCTGATGTGAAATGGCTCATGATTTAACCATTTGAAGCACCCCAAACATGCTCCCCTTCTAGATCTGTGAAGGGCTTGAGAACCTAAGAAACGCTGAGGGAGGAGGGAAACTCTGAGAGCTCTGCATGGATGGAAGAGAGAAATAAATAAATCCTGCAGATGATGCAACTGTGTGATGCTAAGCTACTGAGCTCTCCTCAGGCAGGAAGGTTCCCCCTGAAGGTCACTTGGGGGTACAGCATCAAGCCGCTGGGAAAGCGCCGGCTTTCTCATCCTGTCCTTTTTAGCTTAAGAAGAAAGGGTTTCTCAGTGCTCACACGGTGAGGACAAAAGTAAAAGGTCCTAAACACTGAAGGCTTTGTACATGCCCATCTGTCGGTGGCACAGTCACTACGCAGAATGAACATTCCCGAAACCTCAGTTAAGCATATACTCCCTTCTGAACACCCAAGAAGATAATACTGCACAGTATCGAGAACTACCTCAAGGCTATGGTCTGAGAGTCCCAGGCCAAACGACACAGGAAAAAAAAAAAAAAGGAAAACATATGTTTAGCAGTGCCTCACTGGATTTAAAGAGATTTCCTCTGCCTCTCTCCACGAGGGAAGAATAAAGAAGGGAGAGGCAGAGCCCAAAGGAAAGAAAAGATGATTGAGACAGAGAACACTCTCCACTGCTGAAAGGGTGGTCGAGCATAGACAGCTGCTGCTATTCTAGGCTTTCTTGCAAACTCTGAACTAGCTTTCCCATCCATACATATGGAAGAGCAAATGCTCATACAGCTCAACATTGCTATGCACAAAGCACACAGTTTATGTGATTTACGGCAAAACAGAGTTCACAGCAGTGATGAGGATGATGGAAGATACAGACTTCAACAAAAACAAAATGTTTTACGCTATATGCAACTGACACAAATTTAAAGATGCTGCTCCCCAAGCCTGCAGGTAAGTGTACCTGGAAGTTAGGGAGCAAGATTTATTCCAGAACCAGAGACCTTGAAAGTTTTATTTATTCACTTATTTATTTTTTTCAATAGTCAAGATACTTCTATGATTCTATTAAGGAGGGTTTAGAGCTCCCACCAATCCAGAAATTTCTCATGAATTTATGGGTTTAGGCTTGCAAACACTTACTACCAGATGCACGGCTTCCACAAAGGCGTGGAAAAAGGAGTTACATGCTACTAGTAAGTGGTTACAATGCTGGCCTTACATTTGTAAGGGACACAAAATTCTACTACTTTTAGCTGCAAAACACACTTTCTCAAAGGCGTACGGGGAATCAATCTAAAAAGCACTCCATAAATTGATCACAAATTCCCAAATATTTTTTTTTAGAATGAGGAAGGGGGAAAAAAAATAGATAACATGGCCATGAAAAAGCAGAACATAATTGAAATATACACCAGTAGAGCGTGGAATAATTCATTTAACCCCACTTGAGAGTAAGACTTTCAAACAAGTCACGCTTTTGGTTTTGCCAGTCCTTCTCTGAAGCTAGGATAAGTCATTCTTCCACTTTCCACTATACTCTCACACAGATAAGCACAAGACACTAATTATTCATATTTTTGGTGGAAAGGAGAGGAGCCATACTAGGGGAATTTTAATTATTATTTTTTTAAATGAATTTAAAATGACCAGCAAGCCAAATAACATTTCCACGTGCTGGTAAAAGTGAAGGCAAGAGTTTCTTCACAGAGCTCTACTGTCATGCCCCAATTCTAACCTTTTGCTAGTCCCAGTCAGGAAGCCTCTTCCAAGTGGAGGCTGTGAATTATCCCCAATAGTTTTAGTATTGCAGAGGGAAGCGCCCGCTGTTGTTACCAGATTGGGATCCTGAGGCAGGCTTTCCAAGTAGTGCTTGTGTGCAATGTGTGGTCGTAGTTCAGCAGGTCACATATACATTTCTACAAGCTCTACTACTAAAAAAATTTCCACCTACATAGGAACCTACATAGTTATCCCGTGCAGACCAGCCCGGGTACAGCTGCATATGAAGCTGTCGTTCCTTTCTTGCTAGTTCATAGTATTTCGCTTGTTCTTCTCTGGATAATGCATGCCACTGAGGTGGAGAAAAGAGAACAAGACAAAATAAAAAGCACAGCTTTTTTTTTACAGCATGTTAATAGCAGAGTATATTAGTTATATATAAATACAGTTAAAACTGATTTTCATAAAACACGCCAGATAAAAATAGATGATCTGGAATACTGCCAGTTCATATTTTATTTATAACTCCAGGTTATAACTCCAGTTAACTTAACTCAGACACAATTAGTCATTTACATTCATTCAATCTCTGAGTTTGCCTGACAAGGAAAACTAAATAAAAACAAAGAACAGGGTATCCAAAACCTGAACCATTTATTTTGAATCCAGGCTCTCAATTACAGATATTAAAAAGGTCTATTTCCCTCCTCCTTCCAATGACAGCCCCTTTCTTCTTCTAGCCCGTGGAGGTTCCAATACTTGTACTGCTTTTCCCAAAAGCTTTTCCCTTCCCCAGCTACTTTCCTTCCCCAAAGCCCCTGCCTATTTCTAGAACAATGTAACAAGAAATTTGGGATTTTTGCATGTCCACGTCATGGAAATAGCATTGAAATAATATTAATTTTAAAAATCACCCCTCCCGGCAAACGACCTCGGGAAAAAAGCGTCCATGAAAAACAAACAAACAAAAAACCAAAACATGATCTTTGGTGCACTTGGATTCTCCGAGCAGAGTTTACATCCCTATCCATTATCACAATAACAGAGGAAAATACACCAATTCAGCAGGACACAATTCCCTTTCTCTGCAAGCAGCGTGAATCCTATCAAGTTTCACTCCCTGGCTGTACCTTTCTCTTGTGGCTACACCAGTTACCTACCCTTCGACCGAGGATTTGGTTGATGGCTGCGCTCTCTTTCAATGTGCATTCTGCTACAACTTTTGCTCTCATTTCCTTCATATACAACATAAATGCATTAAGAGGTTTCTTTATGTGTGGCTTCTTTTTCTCTTCTTCTTTTTTGGAGTCCTGATGTTTTCTGAAGGGTAAAGATACAATAGACAATAACCTCACAGTGAGGACTCTTGTGAATTCATTAAATTAATCCCCTCCAACACTGTACAAAAATCCTCAGAAATTAGACACCATAAAAAAGCCAGAATAAAGTCATCCTTGTCTTATGTAAAGTTGTCCTTTATAACTGGCCATTGAGATTCAGAAGGTTCTCTAGAGCCTATATCCTGGCTGCTATATGAGGACAATTTTAACAGCATTATAAGAAAACTTGTCTCATGCTTATGCAGGATCACCTCCTAGACAAAACCTCAAAAGGACCTAAGAACCTAGAAAAATGAATTCTTAGTTCATGGGGAGGGCTTGTGAGCATGATGGTAGTAGGAATAATAATTATACAGCATCATCACTAGGAACTGAAATGCTGTCTCTCTGATTAACCCATAAAATCAAGGGCAAGAAGTACCAGATGTGCTAGGGAAAGAGGAGCAAGTAAATCAGGGTTCTTCTCAGTTTATACTAAACTTGATACCAGCGCTCTCTGCAGCTTTTTTGCTCTAATTCATCTTCTCATGTTTTGTACCTTGTATCTCACAGTTTCGAATTGGGTATTAAATAACAAGGAACCTAGTCAAAAAGCTTGAATTTTAATCAATAAAATTCCATGTCCTTGTTAAAATGGGCTAAATTAACAGCTGCTTGCCTACATCATAGAAGTGGTCTGAAAGACTAAGTGTCAATGTTATTTTCACATATTTTGGAAGTTAGGTGCTGGTCAAATCACTTAGACAAAAGAAAAGAGAAAAAGCTACTTCTCAAATATTTTATAGCAAAAACATTCTCACAAATCCAAGGTTTTTTAAAGCTACGTATGTAAATGTGGTATTTAGGAATTTCTAAAAATAAAACAGAGGAAGTAAAAACTTACGAGCTGTGGAGTGAGCCGACATCGCTCTGGGAAGATTCTTGTTTGACTGTTGGTGTGACTATGGCCGGATGAGGGATTCCAGTTGTATGTAAACTATGATGTGGCGGGACCATGTGTGGAGGAAACCTAGAGGAGAGAAAGCTGTGTAAATCGTCAGAATAAAAATGAATGAATGGGGAGGGATGTGTACACACATTCAAAAAAAAGGCATATAACAAACACATGACAGCTAGACAAAGCGTATGAAAGCTGGCAGCATTAATTAGCAATAAATTAAACATAATGACTCTTCTAATGTCATTAAAGCCAATCTTCCCCTTCATTATCCTTACTGACATGAGACATCACAATTTTTAACATCTTTAACAAAAGGCAAATTCAATTGGATGAACTGGGATGAAAGTGGAATTTCAGCTACCTGCAAGAAAATCCACCAGTACTTTTTTTTTTTATTAAGAAATTATCTTTGGCAACTAAGGAATCAATTCTTATAGCTCTGAATCATGTTGTGAATTTGGGTTGACATCTTTTGTTGCATATTGACAGCAAAATAAAATATTAATGCCAACACAATCCAGATGCATTTTTGATAATCCTTATAGATGCCTCATTAGCTACATTTTGTTGATGGAGCAAAAGAAAATACTTATTTGTGTCTAAATCTCTGAGCCACATCGCTTTAACAGAAGGTGGGAAGATTGTGGAATAAAGTCAATTTTGATCCATTAAGGTAACCGAGAAAAGCTTGAATTCATGTAAAACAACAGTCTAGCCTTTTCAAAGAGAAAAAACGTTGTTAGCTCTATGGTTTATGGTCATATACATGGAGAGGCCCCAGTCCTGCAGCTGGATTCGCAGGGATATGGAATCCTTTTGCAGCAAATCTAATTGCTAGGTCGGGGCCACAGAATAAACATACCACAATCACTCAATCTTTCTGTTTTTTTAAATGAAATTAAATTTTTCAAAAGCAGGATTGATTTTTTAATCCTTATTAGTCCTCAACAGTCTTAAAAGGTTTCACAGGGAATGACGGAGTGACTTTGCCTTAGAAACCCCCCAGCTAAAGTCAACAGGTTTCCAGGGAATGGGATCTAACCCCGAGTTTTGGTTCAAACATAACTTCTCGCAAAAATTCCGAGGCTAAGCTGATCGGCAAACAGTAAGGTTTTTTCTTTGTAAAACACTACTCCCAACCCAGAATTTTGAGCTGTCTTGGTCCAAATAAAGTACTGCAAGAACATGGAACAAGCAGTGGTAAAAAGAATTATTTCTTCTATCATGCACATACAATGATTTTTTCTGTTAAACAGGTCTATACTGCAGTGATATACCATCGTTGAGCAGACTCTGCACATTTATCACAATATAATTGGATTTTCTTATTTTTCCCCCTCTCTGAAAAACTCCATTACTAAGTTTAAAACCCCCTAAACTGCCTAAATATTCCTTACATTCGCAAGATAACACAGAGCAGTACTTTCACAAACAGGATTTATTGTCCAGTATGAGCTCTGTGGATTTCTGTCTATCAGCTAGTAGTACTCAAGATCACTGGACAGAAGTATTTTATCTTTGAAGATAGTGGTGGGAAGAGCAGAGAATGACAGGAAGGATGTGAGATTTTTTTAAACTCTGGAGAAAAATTACAGCTCCTACAAACAAAGGCTTAGAGAAAAGGAGAGGAGGAGGGCGTGATGGCAAGTGCAAAGGCGAATGGGCAGCCAAGTGGTCATTCCTCCAAAGGTTTCTACTTTTGTTAAAGACCCATTGACACAAATCTCCAAGTGGATTGTCAAAAGACCTCCCCTGCTCTCTGATGGAAGCACGTGGGAGAGAAGTGAATGTCTGCGGACATATTATGGTGCATGGCAGGTCAGGACAGGAGACATCGGCGGGGCTGCAGTAGCCCCACTTCTGCCACTGAACTGCCTTATCGGTGGCAAGACAGAAACTGGGTCTTCACTCCATTTTCTTCTGCTTCCCTCTAATTTTTGTGTTTGTGTGTGTGTGTGTGTGTGTGTGTAGTTAGACTGGACATTCAGTGTGTTTATACAGTTTATACAGAATAAAACTCATGGCAAAATCTTGATCTCACTGAAATCAATATAAGTATAGCGATAAAAAGTGGGCATTCCCATCTGAGGAACACCATGCAAAGACCCAGTGTTGAAATGAGGACTACTGCCGGGGCTACCTGTGATGCAAACCAGAACAAAAGTCAGAGATGATGAAATGGCAATGGTGAGGAAAAACCTGCCTTTGGGGAGGAGACGGGAAGAGCTGAGCTTGCCTGGCATGGGGACACAGCAGAAAGGGCAGGGGGCACATGGCAGCAAGGAAGGGCAGCTGCGTGCAGTGGTAGCACAAGGACAAAAGGGTAGGAAAGAGTGAGCCTGAAGAAGGTTGGACTCAGGAACTGGAAAGGGGTTCCTAAATATCACAAAAGGTTGCTTGCAGATGGAGTTAGTGGGTACACAAAAATGATGGTCGTTAAGCTTCTGAAGAGGCCACAGGATGTGGTTCTGACAACTTGGTCATGGACTTCCTTCTCAAATGAGGACCTGGTCAAAAACTACAACAGGATGACAAACGAAGAAATACTATCTATATGCTGAATTGCTGTGTGGTCAGGATCTTCAAGGCAAGCAAATTTAACAAAAGAAAGGGGGGTTATTTATTCAGTTATTTATTTCTGATGAACGTTTAAGTATCTCCAGCTAATCAAAAATTGAGGAGGGTGAAAAAAAAAAGATAAAAACGTAACTCCTCTCTATGTATGTGCACATTGTTTTCCCAATTAGCCCTTAAGAGAAAGAGAGAGTGAGTATTTGCACCTGGAAGAGTGACTAGACGGGGAGGAAAGGGGGCGGAAGGAGGAGAAGCCTACGTACACATATTGCGTGAAAACCTGACTGTAACAAAATGGATGGCAAAACCTCCACTGACTTCAGTCAGGCTGAGATTTACCCACTGAGCTCTAAATTTGGAGACACAGCAGCCTTCATCAAGAGGCAGCTACAGCTCCGTGGTTATTTCCAGGGTGGCAGTTTTCCCAAAGGAAGTTTTTTCATTTGTCACCAGCGGCCGTTTATTATTTCACACTGAAAACGGCTTCTCCCTCAGACACAGCCCTGTGTATTGGACCTGCACACTTCTTGTTATGTTTTGGGCTACAAAACCATGCCCTGGAACCCACAGGTTGCACATTCAGGCAGCACTTCAGCGGGCCGAGCATCAGGCCCAAAGTCTGCGGGCCTATTTATTCCCACCTGTGTGCCCAGCCACATGTCGGTAAGAGTGGGGGAGAGGGATAATTCTGGGTTCCTGGCTATGCTCCAATTTCAGCAATTACGTTCAGCAAAACCGAATTTCCCCTGAAATTTCAATTACAAAAGGTATTTTCCACTACCACCACTTCACTGCTATGCAGTGTTTGTGTGCTGTAATGCTGTTAAACTGTTTCCCCATTTTCTTTCACAGCAGCTCTTTTTTCATAGTGGGTGCACTGTTTGCCCATCAGTCAGCTAACCCAGTCCGAATTCACATTAAAGACACATTATAAGGGGGGGTAATAAAGGATCAGGAGATGTTATTAAGCATGTTGCATGCACAAGAAGCGAGCGAGGGGATGCTACAAGCAGAGAAAAAAGTTGTAAATGGTTAAAACAACCTGAAGACACTTCCTTAATAGCCTAAACCATTTATTAAAATCATTATTAGTCACCCATTAACCTTTTATAAACTATTCATAAGCATACTCTAACTAATGAACTGTAATTACTAAGCTTGGGGAATATTCTGGGCGAGGAAGCATTATATGCTCCAAAGGTCTGCATGGTAACGCAGGTAAAATACAAGAATCACTTTTAGAGGAAGGGCTTGGGAAAACAGGGAAGAGGCCTTGGAGGACGAGGTGGGCGACGCTGGGGTCTGCCCCGGCCTCAGCGCCCCGACGGAGCAGACGCAGCAAACCGCTCAGCGGCTTTCCAGCCTGCGCCGCGGGGCTGCCGGCCAGCCACGGGCGGCACGGCGCGGCGCGCCTGCCGACGGGCAGCGGCGTGGCCGGGCACGGCAGCGCACGGAGGGCGGGTGCTCCAGCCAACGCAGCGGGCGTCGAGAAAACACGTGCTGAACCACGTATCAGAGCACGGCCGGCCCGAGGGTGCTCTCGCGTGCGGGAAACCGGGGGAGAAGTTTCTAGGCTGAAACAAAGGCTAAACACCTTAAATCTACTCATCAGCCTCTGCGCGTGCCGGAGTACGCGCGCACACGGGCACGTGGCAGAGGCAGAAAGAAAGGCTGCGTGCATGTACACACACCCCTCACCTTCGCCTAAGACATCTCCCCTTATTTTTTTCTCTAGACAAGTATTCCATGAATTGCAATAAACACCCTAAAAATTCTAAGCAGCTCATTATACACCACTGTCTCCTTTTATGGCTCCAAGCCAGAATATAATGATGAGTCTTAACTTGTTAAGGACAACTAATTTTTTGTTCCTGGCTGTCTCAGGGGCTTCTCTCTTACTCACTCTCACTTTACTTCACTGTTGACATGTTTCTGTTAACTGGATGTCATCTGCCTGCCTTGATTTTATGCACAAGCAGTGGGATGCATTTTTCTGTGCAACAATTCTGCTTTGAGTTGCATTAGATTTGTCATTATTCTCTCATTTTCCCCTTGCACTTGTAACATTTCATCTATTCCTGCCTTATTTTTTGAGCCACGGTGCACCCACATTATGGTTTATACATGATCTTGCTCCCTTTGAAGCCGGCAGATTTCAGAGCCAGCCCTCGTCAGGAGAAGTGCCTGCTACCAATTTAGCAGGCTGAGGGCCCCGAGCTCCAACAACTCAATCTAAAGGGGGTCACAGGGTGGCACAAGCGAGTGTCAGCAAGTGCTGTTTAATTGCCAATCTAGGCTTCTCCATGGTGTTTAAAGTATAATGACCCATCACTTAATTCTGAGAAGTCCTGGCCCTGCTGCTGAATGGAATGAATATCAAAGGATGTGCTAGAACAGGGCAAGGAGCCTACATTTCCTATAACTGCCATAAGTATAATAGACCTCTACTTCTGTCGTCCCATTACCACAATAATGTATTTAATTTGCTGTGTACTCTTTTTAACTAGATACCTTTCATAAAGCCTGTCTTGGGAATACAGCCTCCCCCCTCCCACATCTCCCCCCTCCCCCAAATGACT
The DNA here is from genome assembly GCF_040807025.1 of Struthio camelus. NCBI lineage: Eukaryota > Metazoa > Chordata > Aves > Struthioniformes > Struthionidae > Struthio > Struthio camelus. The sequence goes on from NC_090948.1 coordinate 10,903,718, forward strand.
AGCCTCTCTAATAATAATTAAACTAAATCAAGCTCTACTTTGCCTCACACTATGCCTGCAAATCTTTTGTGGATATTTAAAAAGACTAAATGGAGGGAGGGAACCATTGTTTAAATTTGCAGCTCTTTCCCCAACCCAGGGGAAGAAGGCTTTTTTCCCCCCTCTGTGCTGGGTCTATTACTTTTTTTTTTTTTTAAAGTTGATTTTCCAACTGTCTCTCTTTAGTTGCTGGCGATTTTAATTTCTACCTTTGCTTCTATGGGTCTAGAGCACATAACAGACTGTTTCCCTACTCATCCACTCATAAGCTGTGGCTATTTGTTTCCATTGCTCAAGGTGGTGTGTGCCTTACTTAAATCTTTAACTTAAATCTTTGCCTCCTTAAATCCTCTCTACACCAACCTTCACATATTAAAACTGCAGGGATGGAAAGGAAGGGACAGAGCGGGGAAGGGACGTGGAACCTTGCTATGTAATGCATGCTAATTTAATTACGTGCCATCATCAAAATGGATTAGCTGTTTCAGCCCATCAGGAAAGTCTAAACCTCCACCGATTTAATTAACCAGACTGAAAATCAGATGAACAGAAAATAAAACTATCATTAGGAGCAATTAGTGATTACTTAAACATAGTGCTGCCAACCAGTTTGTAAATAAAACTAGCAGCCCCTGGAAAATTAGATGGAATTAATTGGAGGTAGGGAGGGGGAGAAATATATACTTCTAAAGCTTTAGAGGGTCAGGCAGGTCCTTTTATGTTGACTATCAGTGTTTGGAGCTTTGGTAGGGGAAAACATAGCGCAATAACCTTCCTCCCAACTCTGCTTGGATAACAGCCCCCGCTCCCTCCCGAGCCTCCCCTTTCTCGCGCGGAGCACTGCTCTGGGTGACAGCCACTGAGAAAGCAAAAGGTGTCATGACTTCTCCTCCTTGCTTTTTCAACATCATATTCTCCTGGCTTTTTCATTTAGTTGGCTTTTAGAGACGACTTCCCTCTCCCTCCACCTCTCCCTTGAAAACAAATTCATAAAGGCCCACGACCGCGCTAAGGCACCCTTTCCTCATCAAACAGGTACTGCTTGTCCTCTCCTCCTCTAGCCTACCAAAAATTGAGCGCGACTGTTTTAACTGCAGCGCTTCCAGAAATGCGACTCCTGGAAGAAATTCCCTCCTCTAGAGGGGACGGCAGGAAGAGTTACACTTGACTCAGGACCGTGGTCCTTTGAACTCACCTTGACATGGAAGCATTGACAGTCAGGGCTGTCGGGTAAGGGTGGCGGAAACCCCCCGTCGTGATCGGGTACACCGGCTGACCTTGCCTGGCAAAAAGAAGGGAAGGAGAGAATGAGAGAAAGAAAAAACGGTTCGGAAAAACAACAAAAAAACTTCTCTCTGCACAGTAAGCTTTATTCTCATTTGATCAGAACAAAAATCTTGGGGATTGTACAGCAAGGATCAAAGGAAAGAAACACAGAACAATTTGAATGCCATAAATCTGATAGGAATGGCTAATTAAATTTTATAACCTCTGCTTATGTCAATAGAGACCCTCTCCCCAAGCTGAAACTAGGTGTTTTGTTGTAATAATTAAAGGCGAAGTCTCGCTTGCTTTAATGGAGCCATCACACTAATTGAGGGCTACACATCCAAAGGAAAACAATAATGAATGTAAATTTATACCAAAATAAAGTACAGTGAATCAAAGGACTTCAGTTGCGCTTTGGGCCTCTTTCGGTATTTAGATCTCGGTGAGAAAACATTAAATTAACAGAGCTTAATTTGTAGCCTTTTGTCAGATTAACAAGTGTTGACAAGAGTTACCGGGGGAGAGTCCCCAAGAAGTATTGTGGGTAACCAATAGACAATCACACCTCATTACAATAATTAAAAAATACAGCAACATGCAAAACAGCATCCTCATGAAAGACACACAACTTTTTCTGATTGAGGTTTGTCTGTGCTGGCTAGTTCTTTTTATCTGTCCTTCAAATATATCATTTGAATGGGTAAGATCCTTTCTTTGGAGGGGTACCATGCTAGAGACATCCAGGCCAACTGAGGACAGATAGGTTGAGAAGTCCATTGTGAAACATGAGTGGCAATGAGAGGGCAAATAAAAACCTATGGTAACTTCTGCGAGGTTGGCCATGCCACTCTTTCAGAGCAAAAGAGAGTATGAAGGTATCATCCCACAACAAAGAAGCTGTAAGAGTTGTGGGTAAGTAAATAAGGCACTGGTGTTGGCTCATGATAACTCATAGTGACGACGAAAGCGCCCGTTATCACTTGGGTCATGAAACTGGCCAAATGTGGCAACATCGGTTTGGGTTTGGCAGACACAGAACAAGGCTCAGGGAGGACAAACCCAGGTCATTTTAAGGCACGTAAGGCTCTGAGACCCAGATATACAGTGAGAAGCAGGTCAGGGACAACAAGGCATTTCTTCCCTACATCCTCACTTGTTTAATGCTACTGACTTCTGGCATTACCTCAGTATATTTGTTTTAAATACTGAGGCATTTACCATGCAAAACTGAGCTAAGCAGTTTCAACAGAAGAACGTAAGTTGGCTGTACTGCAGCTAGGCCCTGCAAGCAAAAAGGAAGGAAAAAATAAGCTGACGCGCATCCTACCAACGTTCAGGGTTTCCTACATAGAAAGTAAATCCACCATAAACGAGGAGGAATTCATGATTTCAGAGAACAACGTTCTGGTTTTCGTTCTGCTTGTGTGGCCCTGCTCTGGAGAAATTTAGTGTGTGCAGAAAGCTAGCTGACAAACGCCCACCCGCCTGAGAAAGCCCCTAGCTCTGAGCAAGGTGCGCGATCACCCCGCAACGCAGGGCGGCGGGCAGGGTGACCAAAGGCAGGCTGCTGAGGCAGCGGTCCCAGGTCCCGGGCTCCTGCACCTGCACCGAGACGCCTTGCTAGGACCCAGGGCCGCTGTGACCGAAAGGGGCCCCGAAAGCCTCTTACGCCAATCTGACTCTCTGCTCTAGGTCTGTGTGTGCATGGGCACCCACTGGCTCCTACCCCCATTCCTTCGTGGTGTCAATCCCATTTCGTTAAGGAGGGCAAACCAGCAGAGAGGTATTTTAGCACAGCTGGCCAAATAACCTCGAGCAGGAACAAAATCCTTCTAGCTCATGGCAATTCACTCCTAAAGAAACACAATCTCCCCAGTATTGATGAGGCCTAAATGCCTGTTACGTGAGAAAAATATGATAATAATGTTGATTTATAATGCAGAGAACCATTGTATTCAGCAACACAAATGCATTTTATAAGTATTTAAATAAAATATGCTGAACAAAAGGCCTAAGCAGTGTGGAAATTCATTATAAACCCATTGCAGAGATGACATCACGGAGAAAAAAAAGAAAATATTGACTCAGTTATTGGAGGGAACCTCATTCCCAACAAGGCTTTGCAAGCAAAAAAACAAACAAAACCTCCCTACTTTCCCTAACTTTTTTCTTGTCTGCAAGAAAACTCCATTCCTCAGATAACAGCTGTCCAACCACACTTTGACCAAGAATGCTTTTCGCTAGTCAACATAAAGCTCTGTTGTCTCTCAAGAAAAATGAACAGGGCTTTGACAGGGAAAGCCAATGAAATTTAAAATTGTGCACTGACAGTGAGGATGGTCCTGTTAAGAAAAATTAAAAAGCACGTCCATTAAAACCACCAGGAGTGCCCAGAAAACTAAATTCAAGGGCATATTAAAAAAACAAAAAAACATGGTTCAGGGTAAGGGCATTCATAAGAAAAGACATTTCTGCTGAAGGGTTTAAAAATTCATGTTTCACAAGCCAACAGCTAGTTGAGACAACATGCAAAGCTGTGCCCAGCTGCCCATGTTTGTTTAAGACCACATGACCTGGTAGAAGTTTTAATTAATCTTTATGAGGTGGGTAAATTGATAACCACTCAATAAAGTGGCAGTTGGCAAACAGACTTATCTCAATACACACGCATGCGCACACATACACACAAGCTTTTAACATAAATTTTACGCATCAAAAACAAAATGGAAAATAAAAAAATGGAACTCCTTACTGTGGTACTAACCATCCTAGCGGATGGGGGATTTGTCCGACAGTGCCTGGTGATAACGGATAATAAGGAGATATATCTGGAGGATGTGGAGGCCTTGGAATTCCTAGAGAAGAGGAAAACAAAGTGGTTTTAGTACTGAGTCATGGAAATACAGAAATATAAGTAAAAATCATATATGTTTCTATATTGCTAACTATTCTTTTTTAACACAACGCTCATGACTTTGCTTTGAGTTTCCAAAGGATGTTTCTCAGCTTTAGTTTAAAAAGGAGCCTGTCGGTATCTGGTTAAATGAGATTTAACCAGAAACACTGATGTGACTCTCTTCTCAGTCATCTCTTCAACCAGAAATAATTATTTTATCATTTAGGTTAAGAATTTAGTAGTCTCAGCTACAGGTTTGGTGTGACACTGTACTAGGTGCTGTCTTAAATGCCCAACAGAAAGATGGTCTCTGTATCAAGCTCACGGTTATTTTGTTCTCAAAGTCACCGAAGAACACAGGCCCTAACTATACTTTGACTGTGCGCTCAATAGCATGGCGTTATTCCACAGGAACCTCCAAAATGAGCTACCAAGTCATTATAGGTGTAAACGATTTCCACTTTTGGGATGCACGAAAAGTTATTATTTGGTTTTCTATCTGTATCCTTTCCTGAAACCAAGGAGCAGAGAGTGTGTCCTGGAAATGGCGGGTAACGCCGGGGGGGTTGAGGCTGAAGGTGCGTGGCGGGAGGAGAGAGCCCATCTGCCTTCCCTGAAACGGTGTAGCTCCTATTCAGAGAGTAGAATTAAACTCCAGATATCAGGCCCAAATCTTGCGTTCCTTGCCTCTAAAGCAAGTCGGAATTACTCAGCTGAGTAAGGGTTACAGGACTGGGTCTTTCAAGTAACAAGCCAGAGCACAATAACATAATAACAAAATTAAAACAGAGAGCATTAAAAGGAAGGGGCACTGTATTCATAGCTAAAAATTATTTTTTTTAAGTCACTCAGGAAGCTTTCAATCTCTAAATTAAATCTCCTTGTGTGACATTTTCATGCAGACATTGCTTTTTCTCCATTACAAAAACCAAACAGATTAACTGGGCTTTAACCATACAGTGAGCTATTTGCACACTTGAAAGAATGTTCACAGAAGAAAAGTAAACAGTCTACAGACGTTAATCATATGTTTTACGATAACCATTTAAAAGCTATTCCCTGTACTACCATTATTTAAATGAGGGGTTGACTATGCTATTCACTTGCAATACCCAGGGATGGCTGGATGGATTCCTTTTAAGCCATGTGAAGTTAGCATTAAGTACAATTAAAAGGGGCCCCAATCGAAGCATATGGAGCGAAAAACAGCTAATGTACTGCCTCATTCAAGGGCTGGAGCTTAGATAAATTATCTGCATACGTTAGGGACAACACAGAGCTATTCTTTTGACAAACTCTTGACACGAATTCAGTTTCAGATGTACTTTCTAATTAACTAGTTGGGATTTGGGCTAACAAAAACAAAAACACTGTCACTAAGAACTCAGTGCAGCCTGAAGAAGGAAGATTGACACTGTTTGACTTCTCTGGGCCCTCAGGTTAAACAGGGCCTCTTAAAAAGTTAGAATAACATGTAAATTCTATTCTGTAACACCAATAAATCTAGTCAGGATTTTACACATTGCTCTATATTCAAGAAGACTGCCCTTCAGGCTGAACGGAGAGTTGGGTAGACTTACATTGGGGAAAAGAGTTGCAAGTATATAGCTGGAGTTAAGTAGTTAGGGTGGATGAAAATTCAACACTATAGGATAAAAATGGCTGAACTCCTGACACAGAAACAATGGGATTTGGGAATTAAAAGAGCTTCATTTTGAAACCGGTCATGACCCACCACCTTTAAAATTCCAGCTGCAATTTTTTAAGCGCAGATCACAGAACGTACATGTTTAACTCTCTGGGCCGCGCATGCAAACCAAGCAGTTAATAGATCCAACTGCTAGATACAGTATCATGCTCGCAAAGAAATATACCTGCAAACGACCCCACACATGCAATTCTGGTGTCACTACATTGAAGCTTTACGAAAATTCACTCAGTAGGTTTCCTTCTGAAGCCTAATTGGCTTAAAGAGAAGCTATTTTGTCCAGGTTCTTGCATATGCTTTACCTTGTACATGCCCTCTTTGGTGCTCTGGTATGGGAAAACCTTCCCCATAATATGCAAAATGAAAAGATCCATCCACCCACCCTCAAAACACAAAATTATTTCCCACCTACCTGTTTTTGGATCTACGTCGGCTGGTAAGTGTGGAGGAGGGTTTCCTGGTGTGAAGTGCTCATTGCTGTATGTGATAAGCGGCGTAAGAGGGTGTACATGGTGCGGGTGCTGCACAACTGGCACTTTGTTAGACTGTCAAAAGAAAAAAGGTTGATGGTGTTAGGAGAGCTGCAGACTCCCCCCTGCAGCATGAGGTACAACAAACAGCAAACAGCATACCCGCATTTCAACAAGATCCTTACGCGTTTCCAGACCCCTTCTTGGCATTGCCCCTGCAGTTCCCCCTCCACCCCGCTTAAAACCGATTCACGCACTTTCCCTGCGCACGACTTGCTTTAATCTTTTTGACCTCTTGTGCTCCTGTAGGGAGCAGCAGCAATTTTAAAATTTTCGTTTTAGACTCTTGTGCTTCTCCTCTCAGATGCGGGCAAACTTCTCCATGAGAGGCTGATAGAGTCCCCCATTTAATTAGCAAGAGACCCAAGTGCTCACTGACCTGTAGGTCTTTTCCTTTCCCCTTCCTGTCCCCACTTTCAGCTCTGCGTTTTACTGTTCACTGCGAATACTCCAGATAAAAAGCCTTTGTAGTGCTAGAGTATTCCCTTCATCAGCAAGCATTAAGCTGACAAGCGATCACCTGCATATTTTATATATATATATTTTAGGAGAGCTGGTTAATTATCAATTCATCGGAGAGCGCTAATAAATGGAAACTGGATACTAATGAATTAGGCTACTACAATATTCAGCTGTAAAAATAATGTCAAAAACACAGATAAAGTCAGTGAAATTAAAACTCTTGTGGGAAGAATAATCACGCAGATATCATGAGATTTCACTTGTCACATTCCTAGCTCTGGGGGAAAAAATCTTTTTCTTAACAACAATAAAAAAAGAACGAATGAATGAATGAAAGGAAAAGGCAGGCTGAACTGTAACTTACCCTTACAAGATCACAAAGAAAAAATTAAGCTGAAACAAGCGAACTGCTGGACCATTTACTGTGAGTAATCCAATTGCAAAAAACCCTATTCCCCATAGAGGATTTTCACTAAAATCCTACAACAGGGACATTTAACCAGATTAGGTACCAGCAAAGATAAAGAGGCTGGTATTAGATGATGAATGGATTAGAGTCAGGTTTCATTTCAGAATGTGTCTTCATTTCCTTTTATTACTTTAAGTAAGGAACAACTTGCATTAACATCAAGTAAAAGGAATCACATTAAAATAAAGTAGTGATACCACAGCGGCACCCGATAGCGCCACTGCAGTTCAGGGTCCGTCAGTGCTTTCCTGCTAGTCCTTGCTCCTGGAGACGGCTACAACTGCCAGAGGTCAAACCACCCTCACCCTCAAACACGCACACCTTCACGGTGCAGATTTAAACACGTTATTATCTGATCTTGGTTTGAACACTCTGAGCTTCTCTTAAAAGCATTACAAAAATACTTCAGTTACTCTTTGAGAATGAGTTCCTATATTGGGGGAAGAAGAGGGAGAACAGACTAAGAGAAAGTAAAGAAACGTCAGCCTTCCCTCAAACAAAAAACGTCCCTTCACCATTCTTTGGTCAAGACATAACCTAGCTTCGGTCCTTACGGTCCTCTCCCCACCGAGGGGAAGTTCCCTAAGACCAGCCCCTGCCACTCATTACTCTTGCAGCATGGCCTATTTGCTTGCACGAAAATGTCTATTTGACCCACCCATTTGACAATCTGCAAAAAAAGCGCGCATCAAAGCAAAAAGAGAAATAGTAGTGCTTATGCTTCCCACAACTTTTACTTTTTTTTTTTTAAATCGCTATACAGAAGGACCCATGCCTAATAACAAGCACGTGGCACAGGAGAGCCCCCTGTCAAACAGCCACCAACAGAGCGTGGCTGAGACAGCCAACGCTATGAGGTACAGCAGCACGTTGTGTTGGCTGGGCCGTAGGTCATATCTTCGGTGAGTTATACAACCAAGGACAAGCCTTGGTCACAAAGAACCATCATGGTTTTACATCAGAGGAGCTATGAGGTTTTAGTCCCTTAATCCAAAAAGCCAACAGCAATGTTCAGACCAAAAATCTGTTTTCTTCCAAGTCAACCACCTGAGCAGTTCAAAAGTACCGAAAAGTTTTGCAAAGGTATCATGTAACAAATCATATTATACACCATCCAAACTACTAGGCTGGCTATTCAGCACCACGCAACATTATATGCCAAATGACTGGTTGAAACGCCGGTTCCCCAAAAAAATAGTTCCCAGTAAGTGGGATTTTTGCTGGCTAAGAATTTGGTGAACTCCTGCTATTAAGTGACACACAGCGTGGCTGGTAGCTGCTACAGCTCTCTGCTCTCCCAGTTGTTTTCACATTATTGCCAGAAAACTCTCATCCAGATCCCGTCAGGCTAACAGTGTTAATGTCCGTCTTCCAAGGAGAGCTTATTTTCATAGAAACCAGAAACGGTTTTAAAAAAAAAAAAGTGATGGAATAACATTAGAGGGTCAGACTGAAGCCAACAAACAAGAAACAACACTTGAGAGGAAAGCTGGACTTAGGTGTCTGTATTGCCAAAGACAGATACACCACAGGGGGTCATATGTAAACTGTGGGAAACCACCTCCTACTGCTTTGATACACCAAGACCCCCCGCAATACCTCGGTAAAACGGCACGAGTGATAACTTATTATGTATTTTACTTAACACCTTTCAGGGAAAAGAAAAAAAGAAAAAGACAAACAGAAATCAACAACCAAGAGTCTGAACCTTAGTCTGCAAACTTTTCTCCAGGTAAGTAATTTTTGAGTGACCACCCTGAAGTAAAACAGACTCATTTACCAGTAGGATTATTTCCCCCCCCCCTCCCCCCGATCATACTGCGGCAGGGGTGGAGGAGGAGGGAAATGTATTGGGGGAAAAGGGGAAAACTACCATTTACACGCTTAAGAATACTCTCTCCAAATCAGACGAGTCCAAACCATTGCCGCCTCTGCATCTGTATGACTATCCTCCGGCTAGGTTTCTATTCTACTTTTTAGTCTTTATTACACACTGAGAAAAGGGGATCTAGCTTGGAATAGCACACACAATTTGGGAGTCGAGCTACTTAGGCATAATATGCTAAATAAGCTGGTCTTTAACAGCAGCATTCCTGAAGTTAACTAAGCTTCCCTGGAAAAGGGAAACAGAAAGGGCTAGCTGGAAAAGAGCAGGATTAATGCTGCATATGCATCTATCTTTGAAGTCAATGGGAGTTCTGCCTGAGTAACGAGTGTGGTCCTAACCCCATCCACTGGCAGGGAAAGGTAAACTGCAGAAGCCATCAATAGGAGACACCTATTAGATGACCTTAGCCTTCCCTCTGCAAAAGGCCCTTTTCCAACATACACTTGCTAGCACTGCATCGAGGGCAGTTTTAAGCTAGAGGCCTTCCCGAGATGCAGGAATTTCTCTGGCAACTTTTAAGAACACCATTTATGGCTATGTCATAAATGGAAAGTGGAGCTGTACTGGGTATACACAGATTAGCATCAGTGCATGTAATAATAGGAAGAGAACAAGCAGAGATTTCTGTAGAGAATCACAGCACCTACAAAGTACCAAGTCATCTGCTGATAAATCACCCCTCTCCACTGAAAGCTAGGGTCCCACATGCTGGGTTAGAGGGCACCATAAAGAATTGCAAAAAAAACAACAGAAGTTTGCTTTTGTTGATAACCCCTGCCTGAAGCAAACCAGAGGAAATTGTCCCCGTAGGGACCCAACTACTAAATCTCTATATATGATTTTGAAATGCTTCTGGGAGTGTTTAAACACAGACGACTCTAAATAATGGAACTTTGGAATGAACCCTCCCCCCAAATTTTGGACCGATAAGACATTTGAGAGGGATACTGAGATACATATAGCTTACGTTCTGGTAAGTACCTTAAGGAAAAAATAAAAACAAAAAAAAAATCTGAATTTTGGATTAAAACTGCAGGGGATTGTGTGTATAAATCACTGTGTATTAGTCTTTGTTGCATGGTAAGGACATTTCATTAACAGGATAAAAGATGCTTCTATGCATTTACAGCCCAATTTAATACTCCCCACTGATGAATGCGCCCCATTTACTGAAGAAGTTAATACATGCTGTATAAATCAATCGTTCCTAAGTCTCTGAAAGCAACCTAAGACTTGCATAAAATGAAATGGCATATTGTAGAACGCACAAAGAGAAACCAGCCTTTACATAGGAAGAGTTTGGTACTGCAATTGCTGTTTGCAAATTCATAGTTTGATGTTTGGTAATGAAAACATGGTATTAACTCAAAGTCAGAGAAAAATATGCCATAGAAACCAGTGAACCTGGCCTTGCCGCGTTAACGTAGCATTAGTAAAAGCAGGTATGCAAAAAACACCGAAGCTGAGAAAGAGACAAAACCATCCTGCCAGTGCAGTTTGTTAGCAGCCAGATTCCTCGGCGTCCGACACGGCGCTCCGCAGGCCCAACCGCCTCGGCAGCGGCGGCGAGACCTCGGGCTCGCCATCGCTCAGCCTGGCTCTGCGGCCCGGGGCTCAACAGCTAGCGACGGGGCAGAGGGAAGAGAAGGGAGCCTTCTGCAGGGAGGAAACTTAAAATGTTCACGTCCCGAGGCAGAGCTCCGGCTGCTGCAGTCCAGGGAGAGACCCCCTTTCTTGACCCGGGCGACCTTTCAAGTGCACTTAAAGCCTCGAGGTCTGCTCGCCGGCCGGGGCCGGCCGGTGGCCACCGCGGACCCCCAGCCCCGAGCCGCGCGCAGTGCGCAACGTGGCAAGCGAAGATTGATTAGGCACTTGTATCCCAGACCCCCGGAGCCTCCCGCCCGGCCGCCCCTACGGGCGGCCTAAGAGGAATGAAAGCTTGCCATTCACCTTAAAACCTATTAATCAACGCACAGTGAAAACAAATGGAGCTAGAGCTCCGCCTGTCTTTTTTGCCATGTCCTCCTCTTCACTATTCCCCTATTACTTTCCCTTTCTGCAGAAGAAAGATGGGGCCTGAAAGTGCCTTTATGAGCCTAATACAATAAAACAAAAGCAGCACAGAGGAGGGTTTGTCAGCCTTTTCCCCTCCTCCAGGGTGGATGCAGAAGGTCTACAGTGGTCTTGAATTAGCAGGCCCTCCTGGAGTTGCTCCCCGGGCTAAGCAAAGGGTACCATTCAGTACCAGTTTACATTAAAAATAGGTGTATAACTTGTCTCCATGCTTTTTCCAGATGGTGCTATTACAGTTATGCTGACTGTGGCCAGTGAAACGTTAACAGATGTTCCCGAGCTGCTCTGCAGCGCCAAAGGCGCTAGGAAGAGGGGATTTTTTTCTGCCTGAAGGCTGATCTCTTCTTGGTTCTTCTACCTAGCAATGCGCTCTCCCCCTTCTCTTGCAAAAATCCAGAAAACTGAGTTGCAAGAACAGGCAAATCCCAAAATATTGCCATACTTTATCCTCCCGCGTCCAGGCAGGGTCACCAGCGCCACAGAGCAGAGCACCTGTCACGAAGGGCCGCTGCGGGATCACACGCGTCAGCCACAGCTCCGGCTTTACCACAAAACTTGAACAAGAAAAGGGCAAACCAACAGGCTTAACTTCAAACATTCAGATTAACTGAAAAGCTAAAAGCCACCAAACCTGCCAGCTCTCTGCAACTCAGGCCTCATCCCCTTCCCCAGCATAAAAAGTCAATGCCAGTGATGGAGCATTTCCTGTAAGATTAAAGACTTAATTTTACCCTGCTCCATTGAGCGAGTAGACTTGCAGTTTATTTTTTCAAGGGTGTTTTCACACCTGACTAAGCATTTTTCCCCCGAAATCTACTTCCGCTTGCTCCATTATAGCGGATACAGTGGCCTGAGCCCTTTCACAGTTTAATGCAGCTGATTTCTGCCCAAGGTCCTGCCCTAAGCTAACTGCCTATTGTACCAGAAGACAAGGCCTCCATTGATAATCACAACTCCCCCTGCTAAAAAAGGCTCATTTTCTTCTTTCACACAAATGATGACAGGAGCGCTGACAACCATGTGCGGGGACAATACCCCCCCTAGACGGAGCTCGACAAAAAAAACCAACCCCCCACGGCCCTTCCCTTAAAAAATAAAACGAAATAAAAGCAGCGTTTCTGCCTACTCCTGACTGCTTCCTCCCCCTGCCGCCCCTGCAGCGGCCGCTTCGCGGGCGCCGAGCTGCTCCTGCAGGCGAGAGCCTACCTGCTCCAGCAGCAACTGCCCGCTTTCCAAAAACGAGCTCTACAAGCAGTCGCGCAGACCAACAAAACCAGCCTCCCGGCTTGCAATGCCATTTAAGGAAATAATCGTTTTCTTTTCAACTATTATTTTTAAGTTCCCTCTGAATACCGAAGCGTGAAGCCACCGTGTTTGACTTTTTCTGCACCCTTCGCCTGAGAGAAGGCACAGAGGGAAGGGGGTGGGGAAGAGAGTGTTTAAGATGCTCAGGAAATTTCCACTTAATTTTGCCAAAAGGCAATTAGGTGAAATGATCTGGTGACAATTAGCATATGCCAAATCCTCTAGCATAGAAGGAAGGGAACTGGGGTTTAGCTAATTACTGCCTTTTAGTTCTCATGCAGGAGAATTAAAAATGTTAGGAGTGAAACATTATTATTAAGTATGCTCACACTCCATTTTCAAAGCTGTTGTGGACTGTAATCTTACTATTACAGTACTTTGCTTTTGTTTGTTTTTAAGAGAAGTAAAAAAATGAAACTTTTTAAAATACATGTTAGGTGCTACACACTTAGCCTGTGTGGTGTTACTATAATGTCAGGTCGGACCTGAATAAGCACCTGTTTAGGCACAGCTGTATGTTTTGAGATCCTTCAAAATTGCTTTTAATTATGCTCATGCCAGTTCGGTTTTGCCTCACTCATTTTCATAATGCTTTACTGATTAAGAGAAAGCACTCTGCTGCATTTGTTCTGGCTGATCTGTGCCACGTTTGGACACAGGAGTCACCCCAGCCGATGCACCCGTAAGTTGTGGCCTGCACATACCCAGCCACGTCTTCCACTGTATCTCAAAATTTCATCAACAGGTGAATTTCCCTGTAAGAGAAGGAAAGGCAAGGTGCTCAGATGCTTTATGTTTCAGGCACTGAGATGCATGGAGCTATTTACTCTATTATGAAAAGGAGGGGTAGCGTTTCTTCCCCAACCTGACAAGTATTCTGTGCTTTTTTCACATACCTTAGGTATGTGACTAGATAGGTATTATCTCCGGGGCAAGCCTTCATTTTGTGTAAAACAAGGTAAAAGTGAAAAGGTGGCATATTTTGGACTGTAACAAAAAAATACTGTTCTCCAAAGTAGTAGCCATAAAAAGCATCCTGTATACAAAAATACCGTGTAGACAGACTGATGAAACCGAAACAGGTCTTCAGGAAATGATCCTTATCGCAAAGTGGATGGAAAGGGAAGGATACAGCGCAATAATGCATGCACTAAAATTCAGAAAAGATGGGAAGAAGGCAGAAATGAACAGAAGCAAAAAAGTGATTGTATAATCGCCCTGATAGACCTTATTTTAATGTGCTTTGCATGAATATCTATTACCGTAATTTTACTTACTGTCTAGAATTCTGTAAAATGCCACATTATAAAGAGCTTTACTTCTTGCATATGAATCGTATTTCAGCACTAGAAGGGCATGCACTGTAGGAGAAATAGCTGCACTGATTTTGTTAGGCTATCTGTTGACTGTTCCCTACAATAAAAACTTGAATGTAAAGCTGCTGAAAAACAGAACATGAACAAAAAATAGCATGTATGACCATATCCACTGTTTTTAGCTACTTCAGTAATTCAGCTCCTTCAGAACTATTAAAAAACGAATATGCATATCATGCTTTAAAATAGGATGCCAAGTTTTCAGTACAGCTTCTAAAAATGCAGTATTCACGGAATATAGTGGATTGTGCTTAATATCAATATGCAATACGTGTATCAAATGTATATTAAATAGTTTATCAAATAACAAGCCTTTAAAAAATGTTTTCAATTTCAGTCATTATGTATGTGCTCAAATGTTACACATCGCCACAAAACAATTGAGTGACAGAATTAAATAAGTCCAAATCAATCATTTTTAAATTAATTCAATATGAGCTTTCCCCAAAACATGACATTGAACGTACATCAAAATTTAAATGTCCTACAAATATTTTAGAAGAAAAAAAACCACACACATTTATACAGAGCTATCATGCCTTTTGCCCTAAACCTCCACTAAAAGAATTCCTCTAAAGGTAAAACGCTTAAAAGATTTCACCACTAGTCATGTAAAACCTGCGTATGCAACAACATGCAGTGAAAGAAGAAAGATCTAAGTAACTGTCATTTTAGATATTGACTAATACTATTATAAATCTCTACAGAATTTTATCACCTCCATGTTTTATATAAGAAACGGCATATAAATCAACTAAGCAGACAGGCAAAGGTATCACAGATACTTAAGTCATACAATTCCTCCGTCTCGATCTAATGACTACATAAGCAAGCTTGGCAGAGGCTAAAAAAACAAAAAAAGGAAAGCAAAAAAAAGAAAAAGCCCCCAAACCTTCTGTGAAAATGAGATACTGTCTAAAATTCTCAAATACATTTCCATTTTTCTGTATAATTACAGGGAACGTACAGAATTGGTTGACAGGTCAGTTTCCTTTCTCTAATATGTATTAATATGAGAGAAAAAGTCTCCTGGACTTCTGATGAGGAGCACAGAAACACTGTATCAAGACATACACTATCTCATATTTATCATAGTTCAGTATTATTTTTCAGATTCCTTTATCACTGAATGAAAGCATTTTTATGTAGTGTCCCTAAAATTTTAATCTTTCACATTAGGTCTGAGCTTTCTGAAGAATTCAGAAAATTCAACCGAGAAAGAACCAAACACAGGACCAAAAGCACCTAATTAAAAATTAGTACCCACTATTTTCACTAATTTCCCCCCAAAAAAGTTAAAAAAATCTCACTTTTTATGATAAGAGTTGAACCGCATCATTTCCAAAATCCCTTAATTGCAACCTATGGTGCCCTGCTGCAAACCAACTTTTTCTCCTAAAATAACATTTTCACCTTCGTGGGTTCAGAGTTAAGGAAAGAACGCACTGAAGTGAAGAAAGCTTTGAAGTGGCCCCCCTCTCCCCCCAAAGGAGAAAAAGAAAA
The DNA here is from genome assembly GCF_040807025.1 of Struthio camelus. Classification (NCBI taxonomy): domain Eukaryota; kingdom Metazoa; phylum Chordata; class Aves; order Struthioniformes; family Struthionidae; genus Struthio; species Struthio camelus. The sequence goes on from NC_090948.1 coordinate 10,919,236, forward strand.
GAAAGACAGAGTGATGTCACGTTCACTGTGAGAATGTATTATTGCGTATATAATATACAGATAATGCACACGCACACGCTTCTCCCTTGCTGTTAACCGTTGTTCAGCATCTGTAAACCAGAACCTGAAACCTGCTGCAGGAGGCTCTGCAGTCTCCCCCCACCACGAGCACTCCCTCATCCCACCCTGGAAGCACACGAGAATTTCTTCACCCCTCTCCAAAAACCACAACCAAAGATCAGGCGGAGGGAGGAAAAAGAGGAGGAGTGCAACGACTCTGCTGTATTGCACCGCTCCGTGTAGACAAAACCTTGCTTCGCAGCTTCTTGCGACTATGATAAAATTAAAGCGTCATCGAAAAGTCGCGCTTCGCCCTAATATAAAAGACGATTATCATAAAATAAATAAATAACAGTAACGTCGCTAACAAAGGTCACAGCTAGAGATGAGAGACGCCCGCTTAATTTTTTTTTTCCTGTTTTGATTGCACACACTAGGAAAGAAGGAGAGCGAAGAGAGGGAGAGGGAGAGGGAGAAGTCACATAAGAAGTTCAATGGTCAAGACGGAAAGCGCACACACAGAAAGTGCTACTCACCCAGCAATTCAAATTGAGATGCCAGCAGCCGAACTGCTGGAAGAGAGAGAACCCAGAGGCAAGCGCTCCTCCTTTACCACTCAAATCTTCCATTCCCACTAAAATTGCATCCCTCGGGTACATAACAGCTTTGTCTTTCCTTCTCTTAACCTCAAAAAACTTTTTTCTTTACTGTCTAGATGCCAATTGCGCTGGCTTTGTATTATTTTCCTTGCAGCTTTTCTCTCTCTCTTTTTCCTTCCCCACTTCCCCCCCCCTTCACTTAAAGTACTGGAAAAGCTGTCTTAAAAGATCAAGATGTCTCCAGTTTTTTGGCCTGGTGTTTTCTGAATGCTCAAAATCCACTGTCATGTTGGCTATGAGAAGTGTCTTTTTTCTAAATTGTCTGCTGCAGTTATCAAAATTTAGAGAAGCCTCCTCTCTTCTCTAGTGTATCACTTTACCATCCTTTCAGGGAGCGGGGAGAAGACTTTTCCCCCCCTACGCAGGTATGTCTGCTCAGAACGGCTAGAAAGCAGTTACCTTGGAAATCAGTGACAACGCTACTACAAGCCAGGTTGCACAGGTGCTACTGAGCGCGGCGAGGAAACAGCGGCCGGCCGTGAGGGAGCATGATCAGTTAAGTGTAGCAAGCAGTCACTTTATCTGCAAGATTGTCAAATCCCTCAAAACAAATTTCTTAGGGGGAGAGCTGTAAGAAAAGTGTATTTTCTTGTCACTGTGACACAGGGGTGACATTTGGCAGACCTTTACCATTCGCTCTGGTTCCCCCCCCCACCCGCCCCGTTTTCCCTTACTAGTATTTAATATTTCCACCGAGCCCACTGGAAAAGGCAAAGGCAAGAGGAGCGCTGAGAGCGCTCACGTTACAGTGCCCCGGCTATTGCATTTTCGCAAACTGCTCCCGGGTGAGGGGGGACCGGGGCGCCCCGAGGGCACCGGCGAAGCGGCCGCGGGGGTGGCGGGGGGGGGGGTCTTTCCCCCTGCGCCTCGCTTAGGGGCCACGGCGCTGCGAGACACCCGCTGCCCAAAGCCGGCTGGCCCCGCGGGCGACCGCAGGATCGGAGCTCAGCAACAGCCGGTTTCTCATCTTTTATTTATCTGTTCCCCTAAAGTTGCAAAGTAGCAACACGGGCAAGAGCAGTAAAAGAGGGAATCATTACAAAGCCACCGCCACGTCCTTCCCCTCCTCACTTGCCCAAACGAGTTTGTTAATCCTGACGGTCCCGCACCCCCGCAAAGCGATCACCGGGCGGGCTCTGCGCCGCTGCACAGGGGCGCTGAAGGAGACCGCTTGCAGGCACTGGTTTTCCCCACACGCATCTGGGTGACTGGCGCAGGCGAGCTCACCCCCCCTCCGGCCCCGGCCCCGGCCCCGGCCCGGAGAACGAGCCAACAGTACGCAATTAATAGAAGAAAAAACCCTAAAACTCCGTTTCACGCAGTGAGACCTTGAATGGCTCCAGGTTCGCTTTTGTGAGGAGTGTTTTTAAGCGGTAGTTTAATCTGCAGAGGCTGTGGGCTAAACAAAACCCGAACCGAAACAAAACGCGAGGCTGGCACCCCGGATCTGGGAAACATTTTTTAGGGGAAGCAAAAGCAAGCAGGGGAAACCTCGAAGCATTTTCTGCCCTCACCCAGCAGCGTTTCCCCCTCTTCCTGTACTTATCTGGCCTTCGCGTGCAAAGCGTCAGCCAGCAATCTTTAAGGCCCTTAATACCAAAACAAAACCCTGCGATTTCCCTTTACATGGCAATAACAAAAGCAACGAGGCTCCAGTTTGACAAGTAAAAAGCCCCAACAACACGGCAACTAATTGCCTTCCCTCCCTCTATTCACAGCAGCCACCACACTCCAGCGGCCGCCTTTGTCACACGTGCAATTTCCTAAGTAAACTGCGACTTCTTTGGCTGCTGATGGACAGTTCCCAATCTTTTAGCAACAATAACTTATACAGTGCAGTAAATGGGATGGGCAACTTTAAACTAGGAATCCGTGTGCTGGCTCTCCCGAAAGATACGAGGAAAATGGAAGCGACCCGACGAGCCAACACTTCCCAGGACCTCCTATTCCCCCACCCCCCTGCAGCAGCTCCTGAATCCGCCAAGTTTCCTCCAAATCGCTCCTGCCCGGACTTGCGATCAATTTGGGCTCACTTAGGTCTGCGCTGCGACTCCGGCTTTCCCCAAACCGTTCGGGGCAGGCAGCCCGGAGCGGGGGGAAAGGCAGCGGCTGAAGGCAGCGCGCAGGCGGCAGCGGGGGCAGCCGGGCGCCGCGCGGCGCAGCGCCAGCGCACCCAGCGCGGAGCAGCCCCCTCTCGCCAAGGACGCAACTCGCTCCTTACCATGAAATTGCAATCACACAGGGGAAGGAGAGACCAAACAGAGCTGCAGTTCACATCACACATTCCTAGATCCAGGAACCACAGATGCTAAAATGAAGTTTGATATTTATGGGAAGAGAGGGAAAACGCATGTCTTGGCATTTTCTAAAAAGTTAAAAAAATATATATGCATCCCCTCTGCTCATTAGAAAAAAAAAATTTTTCTTTTTTTGATAGGGGAAAACCGCTCTGCTAGTTTAAGCTCGAGGGGGGAGAAAAACACAAAACAACCCTCCCCCATAAATTTCACGCCTTTCCAAAATAAAACAGCACGGCAAGTTCCTAC